>NC_141669.1:40494166-41105000 GCF_028749965.1 Puma concolor
ACCTGTCCAAATGTCTTTCCCAACAGCAAATGTCTCCGCCATCCACACGTTTGCTAAGGTCAAAGTCCTACAAGTCGTTTCTTTTCTTTTAAAATCGTGTCCAATGTAGAGAAAAGCTGAAACTCTACAACAGAGAGCTCCTTTTCATCTTAACCAGATTCCCCCACTGGTAACGTTTCACTACACGTATGCGGTGTGTGTCTCATCATAGTCTGCCTGTACGTACATATTACCATTTCTTCTAAACCATTTGCAGCAGATTGCCTTCATGATGCCCCCATGACCCCCTTAATTCTTCAGGGTGCATTGCCTCACAAGAAGGACACCGTCCTACAGAAGCTAGCACGACCATCAACACCAGGACACTAACATTGGCACAACAGTATCATCGCAGACTGCAAGGAATCTCATAGATTACCCCAATCATGTCCTTTGCAGGTCTAGGTGCACAGCGGGGTCATCTGTTTACAATTACATCAAGTATCTGCTTAGTCTCCTTTGATCTGGCACACTTTCTCCATCTTTCCTTCTCTTTCATGACCTTGGCATTTTTGTAGAGTACGGGCCCGCTACTTGGAGGAAGTCAGTTTGGGTTTGTCTGAGGTTTCCTTAGGATTTGTGCATTTTGGGCAGGAGGAGCAGAAAACATTCATCACCCCTTCTGCCAGCTTTCTCCACTATCAAGTTAACTAATCATGCAATTTAGGAAATAATGCCAACACACTAAATATTTGTGGAAACATAGATTGCAATTACATCTACATTTATCATTTGGCATTCTGCAGTAAGGTAACACTTTCCCTTTCCCCTCATTTAGTAATTTATTGTTTCTATCTACCTGAATTCATGGACTCTACTTTACACAAGGGGTGAATCTACTGTTGTTTTTATTCATTTGAATATTCCAGTGGCCCCAGATCTCACCATTGAGAGTTTCTTTCAATAGCTTTTTTTATTGTAACCTGATGGATACACTATTTCTCTTTGTGATGGCCACGTCCATTTCCCTCTCCCAATCACTGTATCTTCCCAGATTCTCATGTCCATTCTCATCCAAGTGATTGGGTGTGAAAAACCCTGACTCGGCCCCTGGGGGTGACCTGACTTGGCTCATTCTAAGCTGTGTAGCTCATGCTCTTGGAACAGAGTGATGGGTTGCAAATGAGCACCTGACCCATTCATGCCAATGAAAACAGAGATGTTCTTATGGGCCTTCTGGAAAAGAAGCTTGCATTGTCTTCCAACGAAGGTACTGCAAAGAAGCTGCCAATGAACTCTCCCTTTTGATGACGTACTGTAAAATGTAAAGCTGGGACCAATGTGGCCATGGCTGTTGCCCAGAAGAAAGGTAACCTGAGATCAATCTCACTATACACAGGTGTGAAGACATGAGAGAATTGCAGAGAAAGAGAACTGGAGCTATTGTGGCACCACTCATTTCTGGATCATTCTGTGCCTGAAACTGTCTATGGACTGCTTAATAATTTGAACGAGTAAACTACCTTTTTTATTTAAACCAGAAAGACCTTAGGGGTGCCTGGATGTCTCAATCGGCTGAGCATCTGACTTCAGCTCAGGTCATGATCTCACAGTTCATGAGTTCAAGCCCTGCATCAGACTCAGTGCTGACAGCTCAGAGCCTAGGAGCCTGCTTCAGATTCTCTGTCTCCCTCTCTCCCTGCCCCTCCCCCAATCACACTTTGTCTCTCTCTCTCTCTTTCTCTCTCAAAAATAAGTAAACACTAAAAAACAAAAAACAAAAAACAAAAACAGAAACGGCTTGTATGTCTGTCATGAGTTCGAGCCCCACATCAGTCTCTGTGCTGACAGTGAGGAGTCTGCTTGGGATTGTATCTCTCTCCCTCTCTCCGTTCCATCACTCCACATGCATGCTTGCTCTCTCTCTTGGAATAAACAAATAAACTTAAAAAAAATGAACTTTCATTGCTTGCAATCAAAAAAATCCTAGATAATACACTTCTCCCAAAACAGCAAAAGAAGGCTCCATGCAGAGAGAAGCAAAGAGTGGGTTTCTGTTCCTTATGACCAAGAACACTATTACTTACAACCCTGCTACTCTTCCTCATGGTCTGAGAGCTTCTGGGGGTACATCCACTGTGTACCCCAGGCTCTCAGAGGACTGTGTGTCTCTCTAGTGACTGTTCATAAGTACTTCACGACTGTATGTGTAAGAGCTGCTAAGGTTGACTTGTTCACCACTAAATCCCTAGCCTCTGGAACAGAGTATGGGACACACAATAACCATTGATTGAACGAACGCATGAGTCACCCAAGCATGCCTCCGAGCCCCTCCCCTCAAGTCCACCAAAGGAAAACAAGCTGTGGCTAAAAGCTTGCATGACATTTATTCTCTTGCAGGGGAAGGCAATGAGAAGTTAGCTGAGAGACACCGGAGGGTCGGCTCTGGATCTGGGAGGGCAGAAGCAGGTGGTGGTTGTGGGCGACTCTGTGCTTCTCCCCAGGGTGGCATCAGAGACCCCAGAGGCTCAGAGACCTGGAGTGGAGACAAGAGCAGAGAAGTGGGCAGGGGTGTGTGTTGTCCGGGAGATATGGGGACTAGAGCCACCTGTCCCTACAGAGCACACCTGGAGTCACATCCTGGAACCCAGTCAGGGGTTTGTGTGGGTTGTGGGACTTCAGAGATGAAAACCGCAGACTCTGACCGCAGGAAATGGTGGGAACCTCAAAATATGAGGTGACCCCCGATCTGCCGGCATCAAGTCCCACAGCCTCAGTCAGGGCTACACGAGCTGCCAGAGCCAATCAGGGGCCCTTCCCGGCCCCTGTGCTGCAGCCGTGGCCTGATCTGCGGGCACAGCTGAGCAGCCCTGGAGGGAGAGACTGAGAGCCCTCCCTGCCAGCGGGGTTCCTGAGCTCAGCTCTCAGGTCCCTAGTGTCCTGGGCAAAGATGTGACCTGTCTCTCTGATGCCCAGGGATCCCATACTAGGCCGGGGGATGGGAGTTCAATCAGGGCTCTGATGTCTTTGAATATCCCAGTCTGAGGCCGCTTGCTTGGTCTTAATCTCCTTACACGTAATCATTTCATTCAATCCTTGTTGAAAATCAGAAATCCGGATTCCTATCCCTTCACAAGGAAGGAAACTCAAGCTCACAGAGGTTGAGCTACTTGCTCAAGTCCACAGCTGACCGGAGATGGGGACCTGATGGCACCCAGGATTGCCTGGGCTAAAACACCAAGCTCTTGGGTGCCTGGCTGGCTCAGTCAGTGGAGCAAGTGACTCAGCATCTGGGGGTTATGAGTTCAAGCCTAGTTTGGTGGAGAAAGTATTAAAAAAGCAAATAAAAAATTAAAGCCCAAACTCTTTTTTTTTTAAATACCTGTTCTTTTTTTTTTTTTTTTTTAACGTTTATTTATTTTTGAGACAGAGAGAGACAGAGCATGAACAAGGGAGGGTCAGAGAGAGAGAGGGAGACACAGAATCTGAAACAGGCTCCAGGTTCTGAGCTGTCAGCACAGAGCCCGACGCGGGGCTTGAACTCACAAACAGCGAGATCATGACCTGAGCCGAAGTCGGACACCCAACCGACTGAGCCACCCCGGCACCCCATCTTTTTTTTTTTTTTAAGTAGACTTCGCATCCAATGCAGAACTTGAACTCATGACCCTGAGGTCAAGACCTGAGCTGAGATCAAGAGCCAGATGTTCAACCAAGTGAGTCACCCAGGTGCCCAAAGCCCAACCTCTTAATGAGTATTTCTCAACCGTTTCCAACTACGGCCCACCTACCCATAGTCTCCAGACTTTCCACACAGTAGGGGGAAGTAACGTGTCACCACATGGAAGCTTGGAGGGACATATATGAGGTGCTTTGTGAAGCTCCCTATGACAGATGTATTTCCGTGTTTTTAAACATTGTTGCACATAGTTGGGAACGAGATCTGGGCCCTCCAGAAAGGGGTCACTGCAGTCACCTCTACACTCACCTACTTGACACTTGCACAGCCTCAATGTCACACAGATATCCTGGCGGGGTGGAGCATTCAGCATACTCTGGACGATGTCATTTACAAATTTGTTGATGGTGTTTTTGCAGATATTTTCCACCAAAGGAAATTGAGAGCACACCAGTTGCGCAGCCTTTTCAATGGTCATCTGCAGCAGCTACAGCACCATAACCAGATAGAGGAATCAGGTGAGCTCTGCTGGGGTCAGCCCCCCTGCAGACCCCAGCAGCTCTAGGCCCTGGGCACCCTGACCGCGGGCATGCTGGGAGGAGGGCCTGGTGCCAAGCGGCCACGGAGCAGAGGCTAGAGAGGCAGGGATCAGAACTCATGCCCAGGCACCAAGGCCCTGGCCCAAGCCTGGCCAGGAGGGGCTCTTGAGAGAAGGACAGTTGACCCTGTAGTGTCCCAGTCCCCTGTACATCATTATCCTGCCCCCCTGCCTTCTGTGTGGAGAACAGCGCCCACGGCTCCTAGACCCACAGGAAGGGTTCTGCCTGCCAAGCTTCCTGGGTCCCAGCCTGACGGGGCTCGTGCACAGGGCTGTGTGACGAAGGTTAGGAGGGGAAAGATCTCAGAGCCTTGGCAAATTCGATTTTGAACTATCTTCTCCCACCATCCAGTGGAGAAGGATAAAGCTGAGTTCCCAGGGCTGAGGGTGGGCCCTGCAGGGAGAGGGAGCTGAGCAGGATCAGGGAACAAAGCAGAGAGAGGGAGGGAGGGAGGGAGGGAGGGAGGGAGGGAGGGAGGGAGGGGAAGCAGGGCTTCTTGGTAGTAACACATCCCTTGTTCAGCAGGTGCTCAGGGACAGGCATGGAGCTAAGCTCATCCACCCCTCAGCTCCTTTAAAGGGCTTCAATAACTTACAATGGGGGGGTTATGATCCATCCCATTAAACAGAAAAGAAAACTGAGGCTCAGAAAGCATTAAGGACTTGGCCAAGCCAGGCAGTTAGGAAGTGATAGATCTGGGGCTGATTAGTCCTGACCCAGGCCTCCACTGGACCCAGACTCACAAAACTCTGCCATGGACATATGTGGAGGGGCCAAAGGGGAAAGATTCCTACCTTTTATGGGGTCAGGTTTCCTTTGACAATAGGATGGAAAACATGCACACTCTTCCTCCTACTTTCATTCTCCCACAGCTTCCCAACTTCAGGAGATTCTCTGAAGTCCCTCCCCAGATAAAGGAAGGAACCATGGATCCCTGCTGAGAAGGCCCAGCCCAACCAGGGTTCAGCCCCTCCTCAGCGTCTTGTCTGGAACCCCTACCATGGCCTTGACCAGCTGGCAGATGGCTCCTTAAACCACAGGAAATCACCTGAATCCGCCGCGGTCCCACGCAATTCTTCAGCCAACTAAGTATCATACGACAGATATCACAGGGGTTTAAAGTCAGGTTCTGCTGTCAGAAAATGAAGATCCCCAAAATGGTGTGTTAGATACCCCAAGAGCACTTGGTAGTGTCCTTGGTGTCTCCTAGGCTGGCAGAATCATCTAGGATCCTTCTGTTCTTTAGGGCCTAAAGCAGGCTGGCTGGCCCCTGCCCACCTTCCTGCTAGTCTTCGTGGGGCCGAGACACCCCAGAACCTTCCCCACACCCGCAGCACTTCACCCAGCCAGCACGTGCACCTCTTCTGTTCTCTGGTCAGTCCCCAGACCGCCCTCTGGGTAGGGCCCAGCCAGACCGAGGTAGACCCCCACCCAGGCACCACCCTGCACAAAACCAGCATCTTCAGCCCACAGCCCTGCCTCCCCTCCTCCCAAAAGGATGTGCAGCCCTGCCTGCTGCTCTCAGGACAGAGAGGATGAGGAGGGCCTGTGGTAGGTGAACAGGGAGCCAGCAGTGAACCTGGGGAGTCTCCTGGGCCAGCATCTGGAAGAACGGCTCATCCTGACACCTGTCAGCCATGTCCAGGTCATGGTCCTCAGGGGTCAGACCACAAAAGGTCAGCCCTGGGGAAGAAACAGCATCAACATCCCTCCACAAGAGGAAGGAGACAGAACGGTCAGATCTCCTGGCTGGTGGGGAGCCCAGGAGGTGGCCAGAGCACAGGACAGGAGCAGGGATCTGTGGGGGTCCAGGGGACCAGTCCTCACACTCCACCCTGGAGCTGCTCTGACCCAGTCTCTGTGCAACAGACATGCTCTCAATTCTTTCTGGAAACATTAAGAGATTATACCACCTCCACCACCACCATCCATGCAACTCCTTTCTGTCTTCCTGTATCTCTCTCTGTTCTCTCTCTCTCTCTCTCTCTCTCTCTCTCTCTCTCTCTCTCCGTCTCTCTCACACACACACACACACACACGGATGTGGAGCTGCTCTAAGAGAACACTACCCTCATCTCCTTTCAGAGGTCGTTCTTTCTCTCTTCCTTCCCCCAGGAGTTCAAATCTGGTGGCCCAGCCCAACCCAGTCTCCAGACTGTCCCTACCCTCTGCTAAGAAGTAGCTGCCAGGATGTGCATGGGGGAAAGTCCTTACCCGGGGTGGCCAGGAGCACTGAGGCAAGGAGCAGGAGGGCCCAGGAGGTCATGGTGGGGCAGCTGCTGAAGCACCCTTCACACCCCGCTTTATGTGGCTGGCCGCCTCGCAATCTGACCTTGCCGGGTCCTGCTCCTCTTGTAGGGCACGTCCCCGTGTCACTGGCTTTACCACAAACACAGACACCAGTTTGTGGAGAAGTGGGGGGAGGAGTGCTTCCTCAGAGACTCCACACTATCTTCCACCTCCCCCACCACACACACACACTGCTAGAACTTTCCCAGTGAGTGGGGGTGCTGGAGGGCAGCAGCTGCCATGATGCACCCCCCACCCTGCCCCAGGATGAGCTAATGGCCGGAGCAATCCCTGCACCTGAGGGCTCAGGTAGGCCCTTGGCCCTGGAGCTTCCCACCCCTCCCCATTCCCTCCCCTCCTCTCCCAGGGGTCTATGCTGGTGTCCCTCCACCAGCCACCTCCTGTATCCCTGCTCTCCCCCAACCATTTCAGCCAATGGAGCACCACCAGACCCCGCCACATATAGAGACAGGTCTCTCAGTATAGATGCAAACAGCTCCTCCCAGTGCCGCTCTCGGGCTTGGTGATCCCCGAGCATGGGCACCACAGACACCCTGGGTCCCCAGCCCCTCACCAGCCTCCTGGCCACCATCACGGAGGCAGGCTTTTCCCTCAGAGCCAGGTTCAGCCCAGCCGTCCCTCACCTGGTCCATAGGGAGAGACAACAGCCCGTGCAAAGGAAGTGAGCCCCGGACAGGGATCTAGTCCCAGTGCCCCGGGTCTGACCCCTTATCTGTGCCATGAAGGTCACTGGCCTCATCTGCAATGAAAATACAAGCTGCGCTGGTCACATCCACTATCAGATAGAAAATAAGTCATTGTTAAGTGTAAGTGTGTCCAAAGATTGCATGGAATACACTCACACTGAAATGTGTTTGCTGTTTACCTGACACTCGCATTAAACTGGGCATCCCACCTTTTGTCTGGCAACCTTCCCCCACCTCCTTCGCGGCTCAGAGGAGGAAACTGGGTGCGGAGAGCAGGGGCCCTGACCTCAGCCACATGGCCGGCTGGGGTCCTGCTTGGACTAGAACCTTCCCCCACCTCCAGCTGCTGAGACGGCAGAGGCACGCAGCTCCAGGACGAGCTGCCAAGGCCCCCTCAGCACCTCCCAGCCCCCCGTCCCCCTTCAGTATCTGCTCGGACCACTCCACGCCTTCCACCTGCCCGGGAATCCCATCATGGGCTAGTGCCGAGCCTCAGCCTGGCCTTCTTTGCTGAAGTATTCTACTTTCCTGAGCCCATCCAGAGCCCTGCTCTCCGCTCAGCTTCTGCCTAGAAGGAAAGAGGGTGGAGTCCAGGCAAGCAGGCCTCCGACAAGCTGGGGGCACCTTGAGCGACATACTCCACCTCCTGGAGCCTCAGTTCCCTTACCTGTGAAATGGGTGTAGTGTCACCTGTTCACAGGGCCCCAGTGTGGTGTGTGTTTGTGTGTGTGTGTGCATGTGCGTGTGAGGAAGTTTCACAGCCTGGGGATGTGCCAGGCAGAAGTAGGCTGGTATCCTGGGTCAGCATTCCCCAACATGACTTCTACAAGGGTTACTCCTGTGGGAGGTGAGCGGGTGCTGTCGAGGGGAGTACAGGGCGGTTCCTGCTCTCAAGAGTAAATGCCACTCTAGGAAGGTGCAATAGGCTTCCCTCCCAGGGGACTTCTCTAGCACTTTAACATGGTGGTGTGTGTCGCCCTCTTACTAGAATCAGAAATAAAAGAAGGGACATTTAAAAAAAAATTTTTTTTTAATGTTTATTTATTTTTGAGACAGAGAGAGACAGAGCATGAACAGGGGAGGGGCAGAGAGAGAGGGAGACACAGAATCCGAAACAGGCTCCAGGCTCCGAGCTGTCAGCACAGAGCCCGACGCGGGGCTCAAACTCACGGACCGTGAGATCATGACCTGAGCCGAAGTCGGACGCTTAACTGACCAAGCCACCCAAGCGCCCCAAAAGAAGGGACATTTTGACTGACCTTACACAGAGGATAATGTTTATACTATGAACAATTGTATGGTACTAAATTGGACAACTTATACTGAGATGGGCACCCCCGTAAAGATACAAACTACTGAAACAGACTGAAAAGAATCGAAGTCTGTATAGATAATAAGAGATGGCATTAGTCATGCAAACACTACCCGCAAACAAAGACCCAGGTCACATATCTTCACAGATGAATTCTACTAAACATTAGAAGAATTAATACTTGGGTGCCTGGGTGGCTCAGTCAGTTGAGCGTCTGACTCGTTTTCGGCTCAGGTCGTGATCTCACAGGTTGGGAGATGGAGCCCTGTACAGGGCTCTGCGCTGATGGTGCGGAGCCTGCTTGGGATTCTCTCTCCCTCTCTCTCTGCCCTCCCCATACTCTCTCTCTCTCTCTCTCTCTCTCTCTCTCTCTCTCTCTCTCAAAATAATTAAGTGTTAAAACTTTTTTTAAAAGTAAGAAGAATTAATACCAATTCTTCCCAAACTCTTCCAAAAGATAGAAGATAATCCCCTGGTGTCAATACCAGAAAAAAACAATCCAGATTACTACAAGCCAGCATCTCCTATGAATATGGATGCAATAACCCTCTACAAAATCCTAGCTAACATACAACATAAAAAAATAACATTCAGAGAGAATTCTATACCACGTTCAACCAGACTTTTTCAGGAATGGAAGATAATTTAACACCTAAGGACCAATTTATGTGATTCACTATATGAATAGAGCAAAAAATAAAAACCACATGATCCTCTCAATGGACACAGAAACATCATTTAAAAAAAAACCCTCAACATCTCTTTGTTAAAACACTCACTAACTAGGAATAGAGGGGAAATTCTGCAAACTGATAGGTGGCATCTATGAAATTCCCCGAACTGACATCAGACTTCATGATAAAGACTAAATATTTTCCCCCAAAGACCAGGAACAAGACAAGAATGTCTGTTCTCAGGAAGTCTATTACATATTGCACTGATGATTCTAGCCAGGGAAATTAAGAAAGAAAACAAACAAACAAACAAAAAATCCAACTAATAGCAAGGAAGACATATAGCTATCTCTATTTATAGATAACATCTCCCAGGTGAATACTAAAAAATTCAACAAACAGTAGGGATACCTGGGTGGTTCAGTCAGTTAAGCATCTGACTCTTGACTTCAGCTCAGATCATGATCTCATGTTTGTGAGTTCAAGCCTCATACTGGGCTTTGCATTGACAATGCAGAGCTTGCTTGGGATTCTCTCTCTTCTCTCTGGCCCTCTCCTTCCCTCCTTGTCTCTCTCAAAACAAATATAAATAAATAAATAAATGTTAAAAACAAGAAAGGTCATTCCTTTAAAAAAATTAAAAATTCAACAAAAATGAATCAATACTGGAGCGCCTGGCTGGCTCAGTCTGTTAAGTCTCCAACTTATGCTCAGGTCATGTGAGTTTGAGCCCTGAGTCAGGCTCTGCACTAATAGAGCCTGCTTGGGATTGTCTCTCTCTCCCTGTCTCTGTTTGCCTCTCCCCTCCCCTGCTAGGGTGCGCACATGCACATGTGCTCTCTCTTTCAAAACAAATCAGTAAACTTAAAAAAAATACTTTAAAAAATGCATCAAAACTGAGATGTGTCTAGATGCCACAGACCTCCACTTTCAAATTATTCAAACTATCCAACACTAGATCTCACTAGATCAAAATCAATCCATGGCAGGCACTAGATGTCTAACTATATTTTAAGTGAGTAAAGTAGATCAATCTGAATTGGAGCTTGTGTGGTGCAATTATTGTATAATCTCTATAAAAAGTATGCTAACAGACTGCTCTTAAAAAGTGTCATACTTTTTATGTTCAAAAGAACATCAAACATGTAGCCAACTTTCGAAAAACTTGGCCTTCGTGCTAACCATCTTCTACAAAACCGTATGTAAGAAGGAGCTCGCTAAAGGGGACTGTGCCTCTTCAACAAATGGTACCAGGAAGAATGGATGACACATTGAGAAAAATGAAGGTAGACCCTTACTCTCTACTCTACACAAAAAGTCTTTAGAAATCGATTGAACACCTATGTTTAAGACCCAAAACTATAAAATTGACCCACTAAGACATAAGGGGAAACTTGCGTGAGATTGGACTTGGCAGTGCTTTCTTGGATATGACATCAAGAAATGCAGCAAAACGGACAAATGGCATTCCATCAAATTTAAAGACGGGTTTCCAATGGCCAAGTGGAAAGGGAAATGAGATTGATGGAATGGGTAAAAATGTTTGCAAACCATTCTATACCAATGGTGTAACAGCCAGAATATAGAAGAAATATTAAAACTCCACAAGGAAACAGCAAATAACCCAATTTAAAAAGGGCCAAGGACTTTGAACAGACACTGTCCTTAAAAATATAGAAATGACTACCAAGCATCTGAAAAGAGACTCAACATCCTTAAGCGTTAGGGAGATACAAGGCAAAACCACAATGAGATACCACCCCACACCCGATAAGATGACTCTTATCAAAAAACAGAAAATTACAACTGTTGGTAAAGATGTGGAGAAAGTGTGCACTGTTGTAAAATTGTAAAACCACTACGCAAAGCAATACAGTGCTTCCTCAAAAGATTTAAAAAAGGTGTGCCATATGTTCCCACAGACCCAATGCTGGATATTTATAAAAAATAAAATTAAATTCATGATCGCAAAGAGATATTTGCACAACCATGTTCATAACATCGCTATTCACAATAGCTAAGAGGTGAGAGCAGTGCCAGTTCCATGGACAGGTGAACAGATAAACAAAATGTGCTATATATTCAACCTGAAAAAAGAAACAATCATGTTGAATGCCATAAAATGGATGAACTTTGAGGATGTTAGACTAAAAGTAATAAACTAGTCACAAAAAGGCAAATATTGTATGATTCCATTGGTACAGGGGTCTACAGTCGTCAAATTCCTACAAGCAAAGTAGAACAGAGGTATCCAAGCAAGACAGAGTAGGAAAGAGGAGAGGTGTGGTTTAATAGTAAGTATGGACGGTCAATTTTCTAAGGTGAAGAAGTCCCGGATGTCTGCGTCATGAAATGGCGAATATACTCAACACTGCTGAGCGGATGTTTAAAAATTGTGAAGATGATAAATTTGTGTTATGCATTTTTACAACAATGAAACTTGTGTTCCTGACGGAAGGAGATGGTTCACGTTGCACACAAGCGCTTCGCCTTGAGATAACCACCAACCTCCCTGTGCATTAGAACTTCCTTCTGCATCTTTCCCACCTCATCACACAGGAGCCCATAGGGCAGGCTCTCAGGCAATGCCAGTTAATAAAATGAATAGTTGTTGCTGCTTCTACAAACAGAGGGGAGTTAAGGTGCTAGGTAAATTTAATGTGCTATTACTAGTCGTTTGTAGATTGGCAGGTGCTTGAGGTAAGTGTCTTTCTTTCGTTTGTTTCCTATTCTGACACCAGGGTGTGACACACAGTAGGGACTTGTCCCGAGCTCTGAGGGAAGCCACTGGAAAGTGAGGAGATGTGGTTGTGGTTTGGAAAGAGCATGGGGCTGCCCTGTCCAGAAGGGATTGGGGAGCCAAGGCAGAAGGAAGTCTGAAGACCACCCAGAGACAGAGGCAGAGCCTGGCCAGGGCGAAGGGGTCTGCACCAGGATGGGGCAATTCCAACTTCCCAGGAGGGAGTCATTTGCTCTAGCTTGGGTCAGGGGTCGACGTGGCCTGGAGGGAGGGATGTCACATGACACAGGCTTGCTGTCCTGGGCTGTTGGGTGGGTGACAGGGGAAATGGTAGAGAACTGAGAAGGGCCTGGGGGTGAGCAGGTACCCCCAGTGGAGTCTGGATTATGAAACCAGTACACTCACGCTCCCTCCTGACAGGTTACAGGAGTTGGCTTGGCCTCTGTCCTTTACTAGCTTTTATCCCTAAGGGTGAGGCCACCTTCCCAAAGCTCCCACCTTTGGGAGTCTGTGCTAACGCTCCATGTGCCCTGGACCCCTCCGCTCCCACCTCAAGACGTTCCCTGCCTGTTCCCTCGGTTCTGTCCTGCACCATGGGCCTCTCCCCTCTCCTAGGGCCATTCTCATCCCCATGTAAACACCTGAAAGGCAGACCCCACCTCTAATTTCGCATGGCCTCCAGCTCTGCCCCACTTCTCTCCAACTCTTGACATGAACCCCGTCATAAACCTGTCCATGCCTGCTGACGTCACATCCTTCACTCCCCCTCCACATGGGCGTGATCTCCTCCTAGCACTGAAACCCTCTAAGGTCAGCACGGCTCAAAGCCCCCAAAAGCCAGTGGCCAGCCCTCCATCTTCTACTGTCTTGACTCCCATCAGCACTGGACGTGGTCAGCCATTCCTCGTTCCTGGGCTGTTCTGTTCTCTTGGCTCCTTGGCCCCTTGTCTGGTGTTCCTCCTGTCCCGCTGGCTCCTCCCTCCCGATCTCCTTGAGGGCTCCTCCTCCCCCCACCCCCCCACAACCAGGCCTCCACGTGTTGACTAGTCCCTTCTGTCCTCAGACAGGAATGTTATCCTTCTGCACCTTCTCCCTGTCCATCACATCCAGTTCAAGGACTTCAAATGTGGCCTTGGCCCAGACACCCTCCCCTCTTGACACCTCCACCTGCATATGGAATAGACACACTTCTTCGGGTCAAAGCAGAGCTCTTCCTTATCCTCTCCAGATCCACCTGTCCAAATGTCTTTCCCAACAGCAAATGTCTCCGCCATCCACACGTTTGCTAAGGTCAAAGTCCTACAAGTCGTTTCTTTTCTTTTAAAATCGTGTCCAATGTAGAGAAAAGCTGTAACTCTACAACAGAGAGCTCCTTTTCATCTTAACCAGATTCCCCCACTGGTAACGTTTCACTACACGTATGCGGTGTGTGTCTCATCATAGTCTGCCTGTACGTACATACTACCATTTCTTCTAAACCATTTGCAGCAGATTGCCTTCATGATGCCCCCATGACCCCCTTAATTCTTCAGGGTGCATTGCCTCACAAGAAGGACACCGTCCTACAGAAGCTAGCACGACCATCAACACCAGGACACTAACACTGGCACAACAGTATCATCGCAGACTGCAAGGAATCTCATAGATTACCCCAATCATGTCCTTTGCAGGTCTAGGTGCACAGCGGGGTCATCTGTTTACAATTACATCAAGTATCTGCTTAGTCTCCTTTGATCTGGCACACTTTCTCCATCTTTCCTTCTCTTTCATGACCTTGGCATTTTTGTAGAGTACGGGCCCGCTACTTGGAGGAAGTCAGTTTGGGTTTGTCTGAAGTTTCCTTAGGATTTGTGCATTTTGGGCAGGAGGAGCAGAAAACGTTCATCACCTGTCGCTAGGATTCTCCATGGATTACTTTAATTAATCATGCAAATTAGTAATTAATACCAACAGAAGTATTTGTGGAAACATAGACTGCAATTATGTCTACATTTATCATTTGGCATTCTGCAGTAATGTAACACTTTCTCTTTCCCCTCATTTATTAATTTATTGTTTCTACCTGAATTCACGGACTCTAGTTTACACGAGGTGTGAATCTACTGTTGTCCTTTTTCATTTGAATATTCCAGTGGCCCCAGATCTCACCATTGAGAGTTTCTTTCAATAGCTTTTTTGATTGAACCCTGATGTATACACCATTGCTATTTGTGATGGCCAACATCCACTTCCCTCTCCCAATAACATTATCTTCCCAGATTTTCGTGTCCATTCTCATCCAAGTGATGGGGTGTGAAAAACCCTGACTCAGCCCCTGGGGGTGCCCTGACTTGGTTCATTCTAAGCTGTGTAGCTCATGCTCTTGGAACAGAGTGATGGGTTGCAAATGAGCACCTGGCGCATTCATGCCAATGACAACAGAGATGTTCTGATGGACGTCAGGACTCTGGTGATACAACCATATATGCCTGAAGCTATATAGGGACTGCTTAACCATTTGAGCCAATAAATAGCTTATGCATTAGAGCCAGAATGAGCTAAATCTTCTGTTGCTTACAACCAAAAGAATCCTAAATATTATACTTCCCCCAAAAGAAGATTCCCTGCACAGAGAAGCAAAGGGTGGGATTCTGTCCCCAGTGACAAAGCACACTCTTACCTCCACCCTGCTGCCCTTCCACCTGGTCTGAGAGTTTCTGGGGGTACATCCACTGTGTACCCCAGGCTCTCAGAGGACTGTGTGTCTCTCTAGTGACTGTTCATAAGTACTTCACGACTGTATGTGTAAGAGATGCTAAGGCTCATTAACACTAAATCTCTAGCTTCTGGAACAGAGTGTGGGACAAACAATAAACATTGATTGAACAAATGCATGAGTCACCCAAGCATGCCTCCGAGCCCCTCCCCTCAAGTCCACCAAGGAAAACAAGCTGTGGCTAAAAGCTTGCATGACATTTATTCTCCCTCAGGGGAAGGCAATGAGAAGTTAGCTGAGAGACACCGGAGGGTCGGCTCTGGATCTGGGAGGGCAGAAGCAGGTGGTGGTTGTGGAAGACTCTGTGCTTCTCCCCAGGGTGGCGTCAGAGACCCCAGAGGCTCAGAGACCTGGAGTGGAGACAAGAGCAGAGAAGTGGGCAGGGGTGTGTGTTGTCCGGGAGATATGGGGACTAGAGCCACCTGTCCCGACAGAGCACACCTGGAGTCACATCCTGGAACCCAGTCAGGGGTTTGTGTGGGTTGTGGGGCTTCAGAGATGAAAACCGCAGACTCTGACCGCAGGAAATGGTGGGAACCTCAAAATATGAGGTGACCCCCGATCTGCCGGCATCAAGTCCCACAGCCTCAGTCAGGGCTACACGAGCTGCCAGAGCCAATCAAGGGCCCTTCCTGGCCCCTGTGCTGCAGCCGTGGCCTGATCTGCGGGCACAGCTGAGCAGCCCTGGAGGGAGAGACTGAGAGCCCTCCCTGCCAGCGGGGTTCCTGAGCTCAGCTCTCAGGTCCCTAGTGTCCTGGGCAAAGATGTGACCTGTCTCTCTGATGCCCAGGGATCCCATACTAGGCCGGGGGATGGGAGTTCAATCAGGGCTCTGATGTCTTTGAATATCCCAGTCTGAGGCCGCTTGCTTGGTCTTAACCTCTTTACACGTAATCATTTCATTCAATCCTCGTTGAAAATCAGAAATCCGGATTCCTATCCCTTCACAAGGAAGGAAACTCAAGCTCACAGAGGTTGAGCTACTTGCTCAAGTCCACAGCTGACCGGAGATGGGGACCTGATGGCACCCCAGGATGGCCTGGAGTATTTCTCAACCGGTTCCAGCTGCAGCCCACCTACCCATCTTCTCCCCTCTTTCCACACAGTGGTGGGGGTAACATCTCACTGCAGGGAAGCTTGGTGGGATGTGTATGACAGCTGGATTTCTGTGGGTCGAAACCGTATTGTACATATGTGGGGACATGATGTGGGCCCTCCAGGAATGAGTCCCTGCTGTCACCTCTGCACTCACCTTTTTCAGGTTTGCACAACCTGAGTTTCACACAGATTTCCTCGGGGCTGTTCCCATTTATGATACCCTGGGTGATCTTTTCAAGAAATGTATTGATTATATTCTTGCAAATATCATCCAGTGGATATAGCGGCCTGCACACCAGGGACGCAACCTGTTTGATGGCTTCCTGCAGTAACAGCACCATAGGAAGACAGAGAATTCAGGTGAGCTCGGCCCCGGACTGCCACCCCCTGCAGACCCCAGCAGCTCTAGGCCCTGGGCATGAACAAGATCATGGTGGGAGGAGGGCCTGGTGCCAAGCGGCCACGGAGCAGAGGCTAGAGAGGCAGGGATCAGAACTCATGCCCAGGCACCAAGGCCCTGGCCCAAGCCTGGCCAGGAGGGGCTCTTGAGAGAAGGACAGTTGACCCTGTAGTGTCCCAGTCCCCTGTACATCATTATCCTGCCCCCCTGCCTTCTGTGTGGAGAACAGCGCCCACGGCTCCTAGACCCACAGGAAGGGTTCTGCCTGCCAAGCTTCCTGGGTCCCAGCCTGACGGGGCTCGTGCACAGGGCTGTGTGACGAAGGTTAGGAAAAGAAAGCACTTGGAGTCTTGGCACATTCCACTTGGACGTATGTTCTCCCACCATCCAGTGGAGAAGGATAAAGCTGAGTTCTCAGGGCTGAGGGTGGGCCCTGCAGTGCCAGGGAGCTGAGCAGGATCAGGGAACAAAGCAGAGGGAGGGAGGGAGGGAGGGAGGGGAAGCAGGGCTTCTTGGTAGTAACACATCCCTTGTTCAGCAGGTGCTCAGGGCCAGGCATGGAGCTAAGCTCGTCCACCCCTCAGCTCCTTTAAAGGGCTTCGATAACTTACAAGGGGCGATTATGATCCATCCCACTAAACAGAAAAGAATACTGAGGCTCAGAAAGCATTAAGGGCTTGGCCAAGCCATGCTGCTAGGAATTGGGAGATCTGGGGCATATCAGTCTAGCCCAGGCCACCATGGAACCAATCTCACAAAATTCGTCCCTGGACACACGTGGAGGGGCCAAAGGGGAAAGATTCCTACCTGCTCTACGAACAAATTTCCTTTGACAATGGGACGGAAACCACGCACGCTCCTCTTCCTACTTTCACACTCACAGAGCTTCATGATTTCAAGGGATTCTCTGAAGTCAGTCCCAGATACCAGGGGGCCCACAGATCCCCTGCTGAGAAGCCCTGGCCCAACCAGGGATCAGCCCCTTCCTCAGTGTCACCCCTAGTCCTACAAGCCCCACTCATGCCCTAGACCGCCCTGCAAATGGCTCCCCAAATCACAAGCCTCACCTGTGTGATATTATGTCCCAAGACTTTTCTCAGACCTTGGATTGTCTTCTTACAAATATTGCATGTGATAGCCAGCTGGTCACCCTGTCAGAAAACAATGCGTGGGGATAGTGTCTCAGACACCCCAACAGCCCTTGGCAAGGACCCAGGAGGAGCTCTCTGGTGTCTCCTAGGCCAGCAGGATCATCTAGATTCTCTCTGTGCTTTCAGGCCTGACGCAGGCTGGCTGGTCCCTGCCCACCTTCCTGCTAGTCTTGGTGGGGCTGACACACCCCAGACCCTGCCCCACACCCACAGCACCTCACCCAGAGCAGCCCCTGACCCAGTTCTCTACTCTGGTCAGAACCCAGGGGACCCTCCTGGGGAGAGCTCAGCCAGACCCAGGTAGCCCCCCGACCTTTGCCACGGGCACAATGGTGCACAAAACCAGCATCTTCAGCCCACAGCCCTGCCTCCCCTCCCCTCTGCCCAGCAGAGATGTGCAGCCCTGCCTGCTGCTCCCAGGGAGGAGACAATGTGTGAAGGGGTGGTTATGGGAAGTGAGCAAGGAACCAGCCACCAACCTGGGGGGACTCCAGGACCAAGCTCTCTAAGAACTGCTTTTCCTGACTCAAGTCAGCGGTCATCAAGTCATTGTCCTCAGGGTTCAAACCAGAAAAGGTCAGCCCTGGGGAAGAAACACCATCAGCACCCCTTCACAAGTGGAAGGAGACAGATCTCCTGGCTGGTGGGAGCCCAGGAGGTAGCTAGAAAACAGGCCAGGAGCAGGGATCTGTGAGGAATCCAGGAGGCCTGTCCTTGCGCTCCGCCCTGGAGCTGCTCGGACCCAGTCTCTGTGCAACAGACTCTGAATTCTTTCTGGAAAACAGGAGAAGATTATCTGCCCCCACCCCCGCCCCCCCACCAACATCATCCAATGACCTCTTTTCTCTCTTTGTCTCTGTTTTTCTGTACTCTCTCTCTCTCTCTCTCTCTCTCTCTCTCTCTCTCACACACACACACACACACACACACACACACACGGATTTGGAGCTGCTCTAAGAGAACACTACCCTCATCTCCTTTCAGAGGTCGTTCTTTCTCTCTTGCCTTCCCCCAGGAGTTCAAATCTGGTGGCCCAGCCCAACCCAGTCTCCAGACTGTCCCTACTCTCTGCTAAGAAGTAGCTGCCAGGATGTGCATGGGGGAATGTCCTTACCCGGGTTGGCCAGGAGCATTGAGGCAAGGAGCAGGAGGGCCCAGGAGGTCATGGTGGGGCAGCTGCTGAAGCACCCTTCACACCCCGCTTTATGTGGCTGGCCGCCTCGCAATCTGACCTTGCCAGGTCCTGCTCCTCTTATAGGCCTTGTCCCCGTGTCACTGGCTTTACCACAAACACAGACACCAGTTTGTGGAGAAGTGGGGGGAGGAGTGCTTCCTCAGAGACTCCACGCTGTCTTCCACCTCCCCCGCCACACACACACACACACACACACACACACACACACTGCTAGAGCTTTCCCAGTGAGTAGGGGTGCTGGAGGGCACCAGCTACCATGATGCCCCCCCACCCCCTGCCCTCAGATGAGTTAGTGGACAGAGCAATCCCTGCACCTGAGGGCTCAGGTAGGCCCTTGGCCCTGGAGCTTCCCACGCCTTCCCCCTTCCCTCCCCTCCTCTCCCAGGGGTCTATGCTGGTGTCCCTCCACCAGCCACCTCCTGTATCCCTGCTCTCCCCCAACCATTTCAGCCAATGGAGCACCACCAGACCCCGCCACATATAGAGACAGGTCCCACAGTATAGATGCAAACAGCTCCTCCCAGCCCTGCTCTCGGGCTTGGTGATCCCCGGGCATGGGCACCACAGACACCCTGGGTCCCCGGCCCCTCACCAGCCTCCTGGCCACCATCACGGAGGCAGGCTTTTCCCTCAGAGCCAGGTTCAGCCCAGCCGTCCCTCACCTGGTCCATAGGGAGAGACAACAGCCCGTGCGAAGGAAGTCAGCCCCAGGCAGGGATCTAGTCCCAGTGCCCCGGGTCTGACCCCTCATCTGTGCCATGAAGGTCACTGGCCTCATCTGCAATGAAAATACAGGCTGCGCAGGTCACATCCACTATCAGATAGAAAATAAGTCACCGTTTAGTGTAAGTGTGTCCCAAAGATTGCATGGAATACACTCACACTGAAATGTGTTTGCTGTTTACCTGACACTCGCATTAAACTCGGCATCCCACCTTTTGTCTGGCAACCTTCCCCCACCTCCTTCGCGGCTCAGAGGAGGAAACTGGGTGCGGAGAGCAGGGGCCCTGACCTCAGCCACATGGCCGGCTGGGGTCCTGCTTGGACTAGAACCTTCCCCCACCTCCAGCTGCTGAGACGGCACAGGCACGCAGCCAGGACGAGCTGCCAAGGCTCCCTCAGCACCTCCCAGCCCCCTGTCCCCCTTCAGTATCTGCTCGGACCACTCCACGCCTTCCACCTGCCCGGGAATCCCATCATGGGCTAGTGCCGAGCCTCAGCCTGGCCTTCTTTGCTGAAGTATTCTATTTTCCTGAGCCCATCCAGAGCCCTGCTCTCCGCTCAGCTTCTGCCTAGAAGGAAAGAGGGTGGGGTCCAGGCAAGCAGGCCTCCGACAAGCTGGGGGCACCTTGAGCGACATACTCCACCTCCTGGAGCCTCAGTTCCCTTACCTGTGAAATGGGTGTAGTGTCACCTGTTCACAGGGCCCCAGTGGTGTGTGTGTGTGTGTGTGTGTGTGCGTGTGCATGTGCGTGTGAGGAAGCTTCACAGCCTGCGATGTGCCAAGCAGAAGAAATCTGGTATCCTGGGTCAGCATTCCCCAACATGACTTCTATAAGGGTTACTCCTGTGGGAGGTGAGCGGGTGCTGTGGAGGGGGAGTGGGGATGGGGTTCCCGTCATCCAGAGTAAATGACAGACACACTTTCACACAGTAGTGTGTGTTACCTTGTTATTAGATTCAGAAATAAAAGAAGGGACATTTTGACCTTACAGAGAGGAGAGTGGGTATACTATGAACAGTTATATGTTATTAAATTGGACCACATCCCTGTAAAGATACAAACTATTGAAACAGACTGAAAAGAATGGGCAGAGGGAATAGATGTATAATAAGTAAAGACATGGAATGAGTCATGCAAACACCACCCACAAACAAACATCCAGGTCAGATATCTTTACAGATGAATTCTACCAAACATTAGAAGAATTAGTATGAATTCTTCCCAAACTCTTCCAAGAAATAGGAAAGGATGCCCTGATGCCAAACCAGAAAAAGGCAACACAGGAAAAGTACAGACCAATATCTCCCCTGACTATGGATGCCATAACCCTCTTCAAAATCCTGGCAAGCTGAATCCAGTAACATATAAAAACAATTCTGTACCAGACCAACCAGAATTTATTCAGGAATGCAAAGTGATTTAACACCCCAAAATCAGTTATGTAATTCACTGTACCAACAGAACCCAAATAAAAGCCGCATGATCCTGGGGTGCTTGGGCGGCTCAGTTGGTTAAGCATCCGACTTGGGCCTAGGTCATGATCTCGTGGTCCCTGACTTCGAGCCTCTCATGGGCCTTTCTGCTGTCAACACAGAGCCCCCTTCGGATCTTCTGTCTCCTGCTCTCTGCCCTTCCCCCACTCACGTGCTCATGTGCTGGCACGTGCACGCACGTGCTCTCTCTCTCTCTCTCTCTCTCCAAAAATAAACAAACTTAAAAACAAACCACATGATCCTCTCAACGGACACAGAAACACCATTTGAAAAAACTCAGTATCTCTTCTTGTTAAAACACTCACTAAGAATAGAAGGGAAAGTCTGCAACCTGATAGGTGGCATCTATGAAATTCCCCGAGCTGACATCAGACTCTGTGAAGAAAGACTAAATACCTTCCCCCAAAGACCAGGAACAAGACAGGATGTCTGCTCTCCAGACATCTATTCGGTATTGCACTGACGATTCTAGCCAGGAGAACTAAGCAAAAACATGAAGGAAAAAAAAAACATTTTGATTAGCAAGGAAGATGTACAGCTCTCTATTTACAGATAACATCTCCTCCACACAGAAAATACTTAAAAATCCCCAAAATGAATTAAACTGAGATGTGTTTAGATGCCATAGACCTGCATTTTCCAATGATTCAGACTGTCCAACGGTAGATTTACTAGATGAAAATTACTCCGTGGCTGGAATGAGGCCTCTAACTGTATTTTATGTGAGTTGATTAACCTGATTTGGAGGTTGTTTGTGTAATTATTGTAAAATCCCTGCAAAGAGCATGCTAACAGGCTGCCCTTAAAAATCCTCATAACCTTTGCACTCGTGTGACTAACCAAATATGTGGACCACTTTTGAGAAACTGCCGTTCTGCTAACCAATTTCCGCAAGACCCTATGAAGACAGTGCTCATAAAAGGGAATTTAAATGTCTTCAAACAGTGGTGCTGGGGAAACTGGACAGCCCCATGCAGAAGAATGAAGGTAGACCTGATGTTCCACCATATGCAAAAGAGTCACTAGAAAAGGATCAAACACCTACATGTAAGACCCAAAACTATAAAATCGCTAGAAAAAAACATAAGGGGAACGCTGCATGACTTCCGACTTGGTGGTGAATTCTCAGATATGACACCAAGAAATGCAACAATATGGACAAATAGCATTGCATGAAGCTTAAAAACTTTGTGCATGAAACAGCACAGTTGACAAAGAAAAGGGCAATTTATGGAATACATAAAAATGTTTGCAAATCATTAATAACGGAGTAATACCCAGAAAGTACAAAGAAATGTTAAAATTCACAAATAAACAGCAAATAATTTTAAAAAGGCAAAAGAGGGGCCCCTGGTGGCTCGGTCGGTTAAGCGTCCGACTTCAGCTTAGATCATGACCTCACGGTTTGTGGGTTTGAGCCCCACGTTGGGGGGGGTTGCTGTGCAGACGCTGGACCTGCTTCAGATTCTACGTCTCCCTCTCTCTCTCTGTCTCTCCCCTGCTCACACTCTGTCTCTCAAAAATAAATAAACGTTATAAAAAAAAATAAGCTCAAAAGACTTTGAATACACACTCTCCCTACAAAATATAGAAATGGCTAACAAGCATATGAAAAGATGCTCCCCACATCAATAATCGTCAGGGAAATGCAAGGCAAAGCCACAAGGAGATAGCACCCCACCCATGAAGACGGCCCTTATCCAAAAAAAGAAAATATCAAGTGTTGGTAAAGATGTGGAGAAAGTGTGCACCGTTGTAAAACTGTAAGACCGTTACGCAAAGCAATATGGTGGTTCCTCAAATATATATAAATACACACACACACACACACACACACACACGTTATTTCACCTTAAAAACAAAAAACAAAAACTCATGTCGAATGCCACGCCAAAGATGAACTTTGGGGACATCACGCTAAGTGAAATAAGGCAATTACAAAAAGACAAATCTCTGATTCCATTTGTACGAGGTGTCTAAAGTAGTCAAATTAAAGGAAATATAAAATAGAAATATGTGGACCCCTTTTGAGAAACTGTAGTTTTCTCAGGCTTTAAGACGGGGGCGAAGGAAAGTTGTGGCTTCACAATCAGTCTGGAGTTCGAGTTTTGTAAGACGAAAAAGATCTGGATGTCCGTGTCACAACAATGTGAATATACTCAACACTGCTGCGTGTACGTTACCACATTGCTAAGATGGTAAATTCTGTTATGAGTTTCTTACAGCAATGAAAAAATAGCGTTCCTGATAGAAGGAGGTGGTTCACGTTGCACACAAGCGCTTCGGCTTGAGATAACCACCAACCTCCCTGTGCATTAGAACTTCCTTCTGCATCCTTCCCACCTCATCACACAGGAGGCCACAGGACAGGCTCTCAGGCAATGCCAGTTAATAAAATGAATAATTGTTGCTGCTTCTACACACAGAGGGGAGTTAGGGTGCTAGGTAAATTTAATGTGCTATTACTAGTCGTTTGTAGTTTGGCAGGTGCTTGAGGTAAGTGTCTTTCTTTCGTTTGTTTCCTATTCTGACACCAGGGTGTGACACACAGTAGGGACTTGTCCCGAGCTCTGAGGGAAGCCACTGGAAAGTGAGGAGATGTGGTTGTGGTTTGGAAAGATCGTGGGGCTGCCCTATCCAGAAGGGATGGGGAAGCCAAGGCAGAAGGAAGTCTGAAGACCACCCAGAGACAGATGCAGAGCCTGGCCAGGGCGAAGGGGTCTGCACCAGGATGGGGTGCAGACAGCTGGAGATGCAGACAGCTCCTCCCAGCCCTGCTCTCAGACTTGGTGATCCCCGAGCATGGGCACCACAGACATCCTGGGTCCCCAGCCCCTCACCAGCCTCCTGGCCACCATCACGGAGGCAGGCTTTTCCCTCAGAGCCAGGTTCAGCCCAGCCGTCCCTCACCTGGTCCATAGGGAGACAACAGCCCGTGCGAAGGGAGTGAGTCCCGGACGGGGATCTAGTCCCAACTCCTCGGGTCTGACCCCTCATCTGTGCCATGAAGGTCACTGGCCTCATCTGCAATGAAAATACAGGCTGCGCAGGTCACATCCACTATCAGATAGAAAATAAGTCATTGTTAAGTGTAAGTGTGTCCAAAGATTGCATGGAATACACTCACACTGAAATGTGTTTGCTGTTTACCTGACACTCGCATTAAACTGGGCATCCCACCTTTTGTCTGGCAACCTTCCCCCACCTCCTTCGCGGCTCAGAGGAGGAAACTGGGTGCGGAGAGCAGGGGCCCTGACCTCAGCCACATGGCCGGCTGGGGTCCTGCTTGGACTAGAACCTTCCCCCACCTCCAGCTGCTGAGACGGCAGAGGCACGCAGCCAGGACGAGCTGCCAAGGCCCCCTCAGCACCTCCCAGCCCCCCGTCCCCCTTCAGTATCTGCTCGGACCACTCCACGCCTTCCACCTGCCCGGGAATCCCATCATGGGCTAGTGCCGAGCCTCAGCCTGGCCTTCTTTGCTGAAGTATTCTACTTTCCTGAGCCCATCCAGAGCCCTGCTCTCCGCTCAGCTTCTGCCTAGAAGGAAAGAGGGTGGGGTCCAGGCAAGCAGGCCTCCGACAAGCTGGGGGCACCTTGAGCGACATACTCCACCTCCTGGAGCCTCAGTTCCCTTACCTGTGAAATGGGTGTAGTGTCACCTGTTCACAGGGCCCCAGTGGTGTGTGTGTGTGTGTGTGTGGGTGAGGAAGCTTTACTGCCTGCGATGTGCCAGGTTGGCTGGGTCAGCATTCCCCAGTGTGACTTCTGGGAGGCCTCCTCCCATGGGAGGTGAGCAGGTGCTGTGGAGGGGAGTAGAGGGGTTCCTGCTCTCAAGAGTCAATGCCGGTCTAGGAAGGTGCAACAGGCTCCCTCTAAGGGAACTTCTCAGCACTTCAGCATGGTAGTATGTGTTACCCTCTTATTAGAATCAGAAATAAAAGAAGGGACATTTTGACTGACCTTACAGAGAGGATAATGTTTATACTATGAACAATTATGTTACTCTATAGGACACCTTGTACTAAAATGGACACATTTCTATAAACTACTGAAACAAACTGAAAAGAATGGAAAGTGTGAATCGTCCTATAATAAATTAGTAAAGAGGTTGAACTCATAGTTCAAAAACTACCCACAAAGAAAATCCCTGGCCAGATATCTTCACAAATGAATTCTAACATTAGAAGAAGAATTAATACTCCCCCATTGAAAATTTTCCAAAAAATAAAATATGATGCCTGGATGCCAAAACCAGAAAAAGAAAATGAAGAAAAACACCTGGCAGAACAATATTGCCTATGAATAAGGATGCATTAATCCTCTACAGAATTTTAGCAAACTGAATCCAGTAAGACATAAAAACTCTGTACTATGACCAACGAATTAGACTTTATCTGGGATACAAGGGGATTTAACATCAATTCCTATAATTCACCATATCAATACAAAAACAAACAAACAACAACACCCCAGGGGCACCTGGGTGGCTCAGTTGGTTTAGCGCCAACTTCGGCTCAGGTCATGATCTCACGGTTCATGGGTTCAATCCCCATGTTGGACTCCGCACTGAGAGCTCAGAGACGGGAGCCTGCTTCAGATTCTGTGTCTCCCTCTCTCTCTCTCTCTGCCCCTCCCCTGCTTATGCACACATTCTCTCTCTCTCTCTCTCTCTCTTTCTCAAAATAAATAAATAAAACATTTAAAAAAAATACAACAAACAAGAAAAACCATATGATCCTTTCAATGAATACAGAAACATCATTTGACAAAATTCAATATCCCTTCACATGAAAACACACTAGTGGAATAGATGAGATTTTCTGCAACATGGTACATGACATCTATAAAATTCCCCCAGCTGACATCATACTTCATGATGAAAGCCCAAATACTTTCCCCCAAAGACCAGGAAGAAAACAAGGATGTCTGCTCTTGGAACATCTATTCAATATTGCACTGACGATGTTTCCCAGGAAAATTAAGTTAGAAAATATGAAAAAAAATCCATCCAGATTAGAAAGGACGATTTACAGCTATTTCTATTAGCAGACAATATCATCCTGTACTTAGAAAATACTAAGGAATTCAACAAGAATGACAACAGAAGAAAACAGAATGTGTAGATGCCACAGATCTCCATTTTCAAAGTGATTCAGACTGTCCAACACCAAATTTTGCTGGATTAAAATTAATCTGTGGTAGGAACTAGGCCTCTAACTATATTTTATGTGAGTAAAGATGATCAATCTTAGTTGGAGACTGTTTTTGTGTAATTATTGTAAAATCTCTGTAAAAGCATGCTAACAGGCTTCACTTAAAAAGCATCATAACCTTGGAGACCCTGGGTGGCTCAGCTGGTTTAGCATCTGACTCTTAGTTTTGGCTCAGGTCACGATCTCACCATTGGTGGGATTGAGCCCCATGTCCAGCTCTGTGCTGACAGCTAAGAACCTGCTTGGGATTCTCTCTCTTTCTCTCTGCCCCTCCTCTGCATGTGCTCACTTGCTCTCTCTCGCTCTCTCGCTCTCTCTCTCTCAAAATAAATACATAAAATATCTTTAAAACTCTTTAAAAATCTTTAAAAAACAAAAAAAGCATCATAGGGCACCTGGGCACCTCAGTTGGTTAAGCATCTGACTTTGGCCCAGGTGATGATCTCACGGTTTGTGAGTTCGAGCCCCACACTGGGCTCTGTACTGACAGCTCAGAGCCTATAGCCTGCTTCTGATGATGTGTCTCCCTCTCTCTCTGCCCCTCACTCACTCATGCTCCATCTCTCTCTCTCAAAAATAAATAAACATTTTAAAAAAGTATAACCTTTCTACTCATATGGAAACCTAATATGTGGACCACTTTTGAGAAAATGCTTCCTGCTAACCATCTTCTGCAGACCATATGAAGAAAGTGCTCATAAAAGGAGTTTAAGGGGCACCTGGATAGCTCAGTCGGTTAGGCATCTGACTTCAGCTCAGGTCATGATCTCACCGCTCATGAGTTCGAGGCCCATGTCGGGCTCTGTGTTGACAGCTCAGAGCCTGGAGCCTACTTCTGATTCTGTGTCTCCCTTTCTCTCTGTCTGCCCTCTGCTCACACTCTGTCTCTCTCCCTTTCAAAAATAAATGTTAAAAAAAAATTTTTTTTTAAATAGAAATTTAAGCATCTTCAAAAAATGGTGCTGGGAAAGCCGAATAGACCCATGGAGAAGAATGAAGGTAGAATCTTACTTTCCACCGTATACAAAAGTCATGAGAAATGAATTAAAGATCTACGTTGAAGCCCACAAGTAAAAAACCCCTAAAAGAAAACATAAAAGATGCATGCCTTTGGATTTGGCAATGATTTCTTAGATATGACACCAAGAAATGCAACAAGGGCAAAATAAATAGTGTTTTGTCAACTTAAGTATTTTATGCATCAAATGGCACAATTGACTAGGTGCAAAGGCAGTTTATGGAATGGGAGAAAATATTTGCAAATCATTCTCAAATAATGAGCTAATAGCCAGAATATACAAAAAACTGTTAAAACTCAACAACGTGGAGCGCCTGGGTGGCTCAGTCGGTTGAGCGGCCAACTTCAGCTCAGGTCATGATCTCGCGGTCCGTGAGTTTGAGCCCTGCGTCGGGCTCTGTGCTGACTGCTCAGAGCCTGGAGCCTGTTTCGGATTCTGTGTCTCCCTCTCTCTGACCCTCCCCTGTTCATGCTCTGTCTCTCTCTGTCTCAAAAACAAATAAACGTTTAAAAAAAATTAAAAATAAAATAAAATAAAATAAAACTCAACAACAAACATCAAATCACTCAATTTAAAAGTGTGAAAACGACTTTGAGTAGACACCCTCCCCACAAGACACACCAATGGCTAACAAACATACAAAAAATGCTCAACATCAATAATCCTTAAGGAAATGCAAGTTGACACCACAATGAGATAGCTGTTCAAATTGCTGTTATCAAAAAATAGAAAATTACAAATGTTGGTGAAGATGTGGAGAAAGCATGCACTGTTGTAAAATTGTAAAACCGCTGTGCAAAGCAATAGGGTGGTTCCTCAAAAAATTAAAAGTAACACTACCATATGAGTCAGAAATCCCACGTGTGGTATTTAATGAAAGAATTGAAAGCAGGATCAGGAAGAGATCTGTGCATTCCCGTGTTCATAGCAGCACTATTCACAATACCCAAGAGGTGAGAGGAACCAGGTGTCCATGGACAGGTGAACGGATAGACAAAATGTGATACACACACACACACACACACACACACACACACACACCCATATATTATTCAACCTTAAAAAGAAAAAATCATGTCAAATGCCATAACATGGATGAACATTGAGGACACTAGGATAAGTGAAAAGGCGAGTCACAAAAAGACAAATACTACATGATTCCATTTATACAAGGTGTCGAGACTCGTCAAATGCATAGAATAAAAGTAGAATGGTGGTTTCCAGGCTAGGACAGAGGGAGGGAAAAGGAGAGTTGTGGCTTAATAGTAAGTATGGACTTTCAATGTTGTGATATGAAAAAGTCCCAGATGTCTGCATCACAAGAGTGTGAATATACACAACACTGCTGCTTGTACATTTAAAAATTGAGAAGATGGTAAATTCTGTTATGAGTTTCTTACAGCAATGAAAAAATAGCGTTCCTGATAGAAGGAGGTGGTTCTCGTTGCACACAAGCGCTTCGCCTTGAGATAACCACCAACCTCCCTGTGCATTAGAACTTCCTTCTGCATCCTTCTCACCTCATCACACAGGAGGCCACAGGACAGGCTCTCAGGCAATGCCAGTTAATAAAATGAATAATTGTTGCTGCTTCTACACACAGAGGGGAGTTAGGGTACTAGGTAAATTTAATGTGCTATTACTAGTCGTTTGTAGATTGGCAGGTGCTTGAGGTAAGTGTCTTTCTTTCGTTTGTTTCCTATTCTGACACCAGGGTGTGACACACAGTAGGGACTTGTCCCGAGCTCTGAGGGAAGCCACTGGAAAGTGAGGAGATGTGGTTGTGGTTTGGAAAGAGCGTGGGGCTGCCCTGTCCAGAAGGGATTGGGGAGCCAAGGCAGAAGGAAGTCTGAAGACCACCCAGAGACAGAGGCAGAGCCTGGCCAGGGCGAAGGGGTCTGCACCAGGATGGGGCAATTCCAACTTCCCAGGAGGGAGTCATTTGCTCTAGCTTGGGTCAGGGGTCGACGTGGCCTGGAAGGAGGGATGTCACATGACACAAGCTTCCTGTCCTGGGCTGTTGGGTGGGTGACAGGGGAATGGTAGAGAACTGAGAAGGGCCTGGAGGTGAGCAGGTACCCCCAGTGGAGTCTGGATTATGAAACCAGTACACTCACGCTCCCTCCTGACAGGTTACAGGAGCTGGCTTGGCCTCTGTCCTTTACTAGCTTTTATCCCTAAGAGTGAGGCCACCTTCCCAAAGCTCCCACCTTTGGAAGTCTGTGCTGATGCTCCATGTGCCTTGGACCCCTCCGCTCCCACCTCAAGACGTTCCCTGCCTGTTCCCTCGGTTCTGTCCTGCACCATGGGCCTCTCCCCTCTCCCAGGGCCATTCTCATCCCTATGTAAACACCTTAAAGGCAGACCACACCTCTAATTTCGCATGGCCTCCAGCTCTGCCCCACTTCTCTCCAACTCTTGACATGAACCCCGTCATAAACCTGTCCATGCCTGCTGACGTCACATCCTTCACTCCCCCTCCACATGGGCATGATCTCCTCCTAGCACTGAAACCCTCTAAGGTCAGCGCGGCTCAAAGCCCCCAAAAGCCAGTGGCCAGCCCTCCATCTTCTACTGTCTTGACTCCCATCAGCACTGGACGTGGTCAGCCATTCCTCGTTCCTGGGCTGTTCTGTTCTCTTGGCTCCTTGGCCCCTTGTCTGGTGTTCCTCCTGTCCCGCTGGCTCCTCCCTCCCGATCTCCTTGAGGGCTCCTCCTCCCCCCACCCCCCCACAACCAGGCCTCCACGTGTTGACTAGTCCCTTCTGTCCTCAGACAGGAATGTTATCCTTCTGCACCTTCTCCCTGTCCATCACATCCAGTTCAAGGACTTCAAATGTGGCCTTGGCCCAGACACCCTCCCCTCTTGACACCTCCACCTGCATATGGAATAGACACACTTCTTCGGGTCAAAGCAGAGCTCTTCCTTATCCTCTCCAGATCCACCTGTCCAAATGTCTTTCCCAACAGCAAATGTCTCCGCCATCCACACGTTTGCTAAGGTCAAAGTCCTACAAGTCGTTTCTTTTCTTTTAAAATCGTGTCCAATGTAGAGAAAAGCTGTAACTCTACAACAGAGAGCTCCTTTTCATCTTAACCAGATTCCCCCACTGGTAACGTTTCACTACACGTATGCGGTGTGTGTCTCATCATAGTCTGCCTGTACGTACATATTACCATTTCTTCTAAACCATTTGCAGCAGATTGCCTTCATGATGCCCCCATGACCCCCTTAATTCTTCAGGGTGCATTGCCTCACAAGAAGGACACCGTCCTACAGAAGCTAGCACGACCATCAACACCAGGACACTAACATTGGCACAACAGTATCATCGCAGACTGCAAGGAATCTCATAGATTACCCCAATCATGTCCTTTGCAGGTCTAGGTGCACAGCGGGGTCATCTGTTTACAATTACATCAAGTATCTGCTTAGTCTCCTTTGATCTGGCACACTTTCTCCATCTTTCCTTCTCTTTCATGACCTTGGCATTTTTGTAGAGTACGGGCCCGCTACTTGGAGGAAGTCAGTTTGGGTTTGTCTGAGGTTTCCTTAAGATTTGTGCATTTTGGGCAGGAGGAGCAGAAAACATTCATCACCCCTTCTGCCAGCTTTCTCCACTATCAAGTTAACTAATCATGCAATTTAGGAAATAATGCCAACACACTAAATATTTGTGGAAACATAGATTGCAATTACATCTACATTTATCATTTGGCATTCTGCAGTAAGGTAACACTTTCCCTTTCCCCTCATTTAGTAATTTATTGTTTCTATCTACCTGAATTCATGGACTCTAGTTTACACAAGGGGTGAATCTACTGTTGTTTTTATTCATTTGAATATTCCAGTGGCCCCAGATCTCACCATTGAGAGTTTCTTTCAATAGCTTTTTTTATTGTAACCTGATGGATACACTATTTCTCTTTGTGATGGCCACGTCCATTTCCCTCTCCCAATCACTGTATCTTCCCAGATTCTCATGTCCATTCTCATCCAAGTGATTGGGTGTGAAAAACCCTGACTCGGCCCCTGGGGGTGACCTGACTTGGCTCATTCTAAGCTGTGTAGCTCATGCTCTTGGAACAGAGTGATGGGTTGCAAATGAGCACCTGACCCATTCATGCCAATGAAAACAGAGATGTTCTTATGGGCCTTCTGGAAAAGAAGCTTGCATTGTCTTCCAACGAAGGTACTGCAAAGAAGCTGCCAATGAACTCTCCCTTTTGATGACGTACTGTAAAATGTAAAGCTGGGACCAATGTGGCCATGGCTGTTGCCCAGAAGAAAGGTAACCTGAGATCAATCTCACTATACACAGGTGTGAAGACATGAGAGAATTGCAGAGAAAGAGAACTGGAGCTATTGTGGCACCACTCATTTCTGGATCATTCTGTGCCTGAAACTGTCTATGGACTGCTTAATAATTTGAACGAGTAAACTACCTTTTTTATTTAAACCAGAAAGACCTTAGGGGTGCCTGGATGTCTCAATCGGCAGAGCATCTGACTTCAGCTCAGGTCATGATCTCACAGTTCATGAGTTCAAGCCCTGCATCAGACTCAGTGCTGACAGCTCAGAGCCTAGGAGTCTGCTTCAGATTCTCTGTCTCCCTCTCTCTCTGCCCCTCCCCCAATCACACTTTGTCTCTCTCTCTCTTTCTCTCTCAAAAATAAGTAAACACTAAAAAACAAAAAACAAAAAACAAAAACAGAAACGGCTTGTATGACTGTCATGAGTTCGAGCCCCACATCAGTCTCTGTGCTGACAGTGAGGAGTCTGCTTGGGATTGTATCTCTCTCCCTCTCTCCGTTCCATCACTCCACATGCATGCTTGCTCTCTCTCTTGGAATAAACAAATAAACTTAAAAAAAATGAACTTTCATTGCTTGCAATCAAAAAAATCCTAGATAATACACTTCTCCCAAAACAGCAAAAGAAGGCTCCCTGCAGAGAGAGAGAAGCAGAGTGGGTTTCTGTTCCTTATGACCAAGAACACTATTACTTACAACCCTGCTACTCTTCCTCATGGTCTGAGAGCTTCTGGGGGTACATCCACTGTGTACCCCAGGCTCTCAGAGGACTGTGTGTCTCTCTAGTGACTGTTCATAAGTACTTCACGACTGTATGTGTAAGAGCTGCTAAGGTTGACTTGTTCACCACTAAATCCCTAGCCTCTGGAACAGAGTATGGGACACACAATAACCATTGATAGAACGAACGCATGAGTCACCCAAGCATGCCTCCGAGCCCCTCCCCTCAAGTCCACCAAAGGAAAACAAGCTGTGGCTAAAAGCTTGCATGACATTTATTCTCCCTCAGGGGAAGGCAATGAGAAGTTAGCTGAGAGACACTGGAGGGTCGGCTCTGGATCTGGGAGGGCAGAAGCAGGTGGTGGTTGTGGGCGACTCTGTGCTTCTCCCCAGGGTGGCATCAGAGACCCCAGAGGCTCAGAGACCTGGAGTGGAGACAAGAGCAGGGAAGTGGGCAGGGGTGTGTGTTGTCCGGGAGATATGGGGACTAGAGCCACCTGTCCCTACAGAGCACACCTGGAGTCACATCCTGGAATCCAGTCAGGGGTTTGTGTGGGTTGTGGGACTTCAGAGATGAAAACCGCAGACTCTGACCGCAGGAAATGGTGGGAACCTCAAAATATGAGGTGACCCCCGATCTGCCGGCATCAAGTCCCACAGCCTCAGTCAGGGCTACACGAGCTGCCAGAGCCAATCAGGGGCCCTTCCCGGCCCCTGTGCTGCAGCCGTGGCCTGATCTGCGGGCACAGCTGAGCAGCCCTGGAGGGAGAGACTGAGAGCCCTCCCTGCCAGCGGGGTTCCTGAGCTCAGCTCTCAGGTCCCTAGTGTCCTGGGCAAAGATGTGACCTGTCTGTCTGATGCCCAGGGATCCCATACTAGGCCGGGGGATGGGAGTTCAATCAGGGCTCTGATGTCTTTGAATATCCCAGTCTGAGGCCGCTTGCTTGGTCTTAACCTCTTTACACGTAATCATTTCATTCAATCCTCGTTGAAAATCAGAAATCCGGATTCCTATCCCTTCACAAGGAAGGAAACTCAAGCTCACAGAGGTTGAGCTACTTGCTCAAGTCCACAGCTGACCGGAGATGGGGACCTGATGGCACCCAGGATTGCCTGGGCTAAAACACCAAGCTCTTGGGTGCCTGGCTGGCTCAGTCAGTGGAGCAAGTGACTCAGCATCTGGGGGTTATGAGTTCAAGCCTAGTTTGGTGGAGAAAGTATTAAAAAAGCAAATAAAAAATTAAAGCCCAAACTCTTTTTTTTTTTAAATACCTGCTCTTTTTTTTTTTTTTTAACGTTTATTTATTTTTGAGACATAGAGAGACAGAGCATGAACAAGGGAGGGTCAGAGAGAGAGAGGGAGACACAGAATCTGAAACAGGCTACAGGTTCTGAGCTGTCAGCACAGAGCCCGACGCGGGGCTTGAACTCACAAACAGCGAGATCATGACCTGAGCCGAAGTCGGACACCGAACCGACTGAGCCACCCCGGCACCCCATCCTTTTTTTTTTTTTTAAGCAGACTTTGCATCCAATGCAGAACTTGAACTCATGAACCTGAGGTCAAGACCTGAGCTGAGATCAAGAGCCAGATGTTCAACCAAGTGAGTCACCCAGGTACCCAAAGCCCAACCTCTTAATGAGTATTTCTCAACCGTTTCCAACTACGGCCCACCTACCCATAGTCTCCAGACTTTCCACACAGTAGGGGGAAGTAACGTGTCACCACATGGAAGCTTGGAGGGACATATATGAGGTGCTTTGTGAAGCTCCCTATGACAGATGTATTTCCGTGTTTTTAAACATTGTTGCACATAGTTGGGAATGAGATCTGGGCCCTCCAGAAAGGGGTCACTGCAGTCACCTCTACACTCACCTACTTGACACTTGCACAGCCTCAATGTCACACAGATATCCTTGCGGGGTGGAGCATTCAGCATACTCTGGACGATGTCATTTACAAATTTGTTGATGGTGTTTTTGCAGATATTTTCCACCAAAGGAAATTGAGAGCACACCAGTTGCGCAGCCTTTTCAATGGTCATCTGCAGCAGCAACAGCACCATAACCAGATAGAGGAATCAGGTGAGCTCTGCTGGGGTCAGCCCCCCTGCAGACCCCAGCAGCTCTAGGCCCTGGGCACCCTGACCGCGGGCATGCTGGGAGGAGGGCCTGGTGCCAAGCGGCCACGGAGCAGAGGCTAGAGAGGCAGGGATCAGAACTCATGCCCAGGCACCAAGGCCCTGGCCCAAGCCTGGCCAGGAGGGGCTCTTGAGAGAAGGACAGTTGACCCTGTAGTGTCCCAGTCCCCTGTACATCATTATCCTGCCCCCCTGCCTTCTGTGTGGAGAACAGCGCCCACGGCTCCTAGACCCACAGGAAGGGTTCTGCCTGCCAAGCTTCCTGGGTCCCAGCCTGACGGGGCTCGTGCACAGAGCTGTGTGACGAAGGTTAGGAGGGGAAAGATCTCAGAGCCTTGGCAAATTCGATTTTGAACTATCTTCTCCCACCATCCAGTGGAGAAGGATAAAGCTGAGTTCCCAGGGCTGAGGGTGGGCCCTGCAGGGAGAGGGAGCTGAGCAGGATCAGGGAACAAAGCAGAGAGAGGGAGGGAGGGAGGGACGGAGGGAGGGAGGGAGGAAGGGAGGGGAAGCAGGGCTTCTTGGTAGTAACACATCCCTTGTTCAGCAGGTGCTCAGGGACAGGCATGGAGCTAAGCTCATCCACCCCTCAGCTCCTTTAAAGGGCTTCAATAACTTACAATGGGGGGGTTATGATCCATCCCATTAAACAGAAAAGAAAACTGAGGCTCAGAAAGCATTAAGGACTTGGCCAAGCCAGGCAGTTAGGAAGTGATAGCTCTGGGGCTGATTAGTCCTGACCCAGGCCCCCACTGGACCCAGACTCACAAAACTCTGCCATGGACATATGTGGAGGGGCCAAAGGGGAAAGATTCCTACCTTTTATGGGGTCAGGTTTCCTTTGACAATAGGATGGAAAACATGCACACTCTTCCTCCTACTTTCATTCTCCCACAGCTTCCCAACTTCAGGAGATTCTCTGAAGTCCCTCCCCAGATAAAGGAAGGAACCATGGATCCCTGCTGAGAAGGTCCAGCCCAACCAGGGTTCAGCCCCTCCTCAGCGTCTTGTCTGGAACCCCTACCATGGCCTTGACCAGCTGGCAGATGGCTCCTTAAACCACAGGAAATCACCTGAATCCGCCGCGGTCCCACGCAATTCTTCAGCCAACTAAGTATCATACGACAGATATCACAGGAGTTTAAAGTCAGGTTCTGCTGTCAGAAAATGAAGATCCCCAAAATGGTGTGTTAGATACCCCAAGAGCACTTGGTAGTGTCCTTGGTGTCTCCTAGGCTGGCAGAATCATCTAGGATCCTTCTGTTCTTTAGGGCCTAAAGCAGGCTGGCTGGCCCCTGCCCACCTTCCTGCTAGTCTTCGTGGGGCCGAGACACCCCAGAACCTTCCCCACACCCGCAGCACCTCACCCAGCCAGCACGTGCACCTCTTCTGTTCTCTGGTCAGTCCCCAGACCGCCCTCTGGGTAGGGCCCAGCCAGACCGAGGTAGACCCCCACCCAGGCACCACCCTGCACAAAACCAGCATCTTCAGCCCACAGCCCTGCCTCCCCTCCTCCCAAAAGGATGTGCAGCCCTGCCTGCTGCTCCCAGGACAGAGAGGATGAGGAGGGCCTGTGGTAGGTGAACAGGGAGCCAGCAGTGAACCTGGGGAGTCTCCTGGGCCAGCATCTGGAAGAACGGCTCATCCTGACACCTGTCAGCCATGTCCAGGTCATGGTCCTCAGGGGTCAGACCACAAAAGGTCAGCCCTGGGGAAGAAACAGCATCAACATCCCTCCACAAGAGGAAGGAGACAGAACGGTCAGATCTCCTGGCTGGTGGGGAGCCCAGGAGGTGGCCAGAGCACAGGACAGGAGCAGGGATCTGTGAGGGGTCCAGGGGACCAGTCCTCACACTCCGCCCTGGAGCTGCTCTGACCCAGTCTCTGTGCAACAGACATGCTCTCAATTCTTTCTGGAAACATTAGGAGATTATACCACCTCCACCATCACCATCCATGCAACTCCTTTCTGTCTTCCTGTATCTCTCTCTGTTCTCTCTCTCTCTCTCTCTCTCTCTCTCTCTCTCTCTCTCCGTCTCTCTCACACACACACACACACACACGGATGTGGAGCTGCTCTAAGAGAACACTACCCTCATCTCCTTTCAGAGGTCGTTCTTTCTCTCTTGCCTTCCCCCAGGAGTTCAAATCTGGTGGCCCAGCCCAACCCAGTCTCCAGACTGTCCCTACCCTCTGCTAAGAAGTAGCTGCCAGGATGTGCATGGGGGAATGTCCTTACCCGGGGTGGCCAGGAGCACTGAGGCAAGGAGCAGGAGGGCCCAGGAGGTCATGGTGGGGCAGCTGCTGAAGCACCCTTCACACCCCGCTTTATGTGGCTGGCCGCCTCGCAATCTGACCTTGCCAGGTCCTGCTCCTCTTATAGGCCTTGTCCCCGTGTCACTGGCTTTACCACAAACACAGACACCAGTTTGTGGAGAAGTGGGGGGAGGAGTGCTTCCTCAGAGACTCCACGCTGTCTTCCACCTCCCCCGCCACACACACACACACACACACACACACACACACACTGCTAGAGCTTTCCCAGTGAGTGGGGGTGCTGGAGGGCAGCAGCTGCCATGATGCCCCCCACCCCCCTGCCCTCAGATGAGTTAGTGGACAGAGCAATCCCTGCACCTGAGGGCTCAGGTAGGCCCTTGGCCCTGGAGCTTCCCACCCCTTCCCCCTTCCCTCCCCTCCTCTCCCAGGGGTCTATGCTGGTGTCCCTCCACCAGCCACCTCCTGTATCCCTGCTCTCCCCCAACCATTTCAGCCAATGGAGCACCACCAGACCCCGCCACATATAGAGACAGGTCTCTCAGTATAGATGCAAACAGCTCCTCCCAGTGCCGCTGTCGGGCTTGGTGATCCCTGAGCATGGGCACCACAGACACCCTGGGTCCCCAGCCCCTCACCAGCCTCCTGGCCACCATCACGGAGGCAGGCTTTTCCCTCAGAGCGTGGTTCAGCCCAGCCGTCCCTCACCTGGTCCATAGGGAGAGACAACAGCCCGTGCAAAGGAAGTGAGCCCCGGACAGGGATCTAGTCCCAGTGCCCCGGGTCTGACCCCTCATCTGTGCCATGAAGGTCACTGGCCTCATCTGCAATGAAAATACAAGCTGCGCTGGTCACATCCACTATCAGATAGAAAATAAGTCACCGTTTAGTGTAAGTGTGTCCCAAAGATTGCATGGAATACACTCACACTGAAATGTGTTTGCTGTTTACCTGACACTCGCAGTAAACTGGGCATCCCACCTTTTGTCTGGCAACCTTCCCCCACCTCCTTCGCGGCTCAGAGGAGGAAACTGGGTGCGGAGAGCAGGGGCCCTGACCTCAGCCACATGGCCGGCTGGGGTCCTGCTTGGACTAGAACCTTCCCCCACCTCCAGCTGCTGAGACGGCAGAGGCACGCAGCCAGGACGAGCTGCCAAGGCCCCCTCAGCACCTCCCAGCCCCCCGTCCCCCTTCAGTATCTGCTCGGACCACTCCACGCCTTCCACCTGCCCGGGAATCCCATCATGGGCTAGTGCCGAGCCTCAGCCTGGCCTTCTTTGCTGAAGTATTCTACTTTCCTGAGCCCATCCAGAGCCCTGCTCTCCGCTCAGCTTCTGCCTAGAAGGAAAGAGGGTGGAGTCCAGGCAAGCAGGCCTCCGACAAGCTGGGGGCACCTTGAGCGACATACTCCACCTCCTGGAGCCTCAGTTCCCTTACCTGTGAAATGGGTGTAGTGTCACCTGTTCACAGGGCCCCAGTGTGGTGTGTGTTTGTGTGTGTGTGTGCATGTGCGTGTGAGGAAGTTTCACAGCCTGGGATGTGCCAGGCAGAAGTAGGCTGGTATCCTGGGTCAGCATTCCCCAACATGACTTCTACAAGGGTTACTCCTGTGGGAGGTGAGCGGGTGCTGTCGAGGGGAGTACAGGGCGGTTCCTGCTCTCAAGAGTAAATGCCACTCTAGGAAGGTGCAATAGGCTTCCCTCCCAGGGGACTTCTCTAGCACTTTAACATGGTGGTGTGTGTCGCCCTCTTACTAGAATCAGAAATAAAAGAAGGGACATTTAAAAAAAAATTTTTTTTAATGTTTATTTATTTTTGAGACAGAGAGAGACAGAGCATGAACAGGGGAGGGGCAGAGAGAGAGGGAGACACAGAATCCGAAACAGGCTCCAGGCTCCGAGCTGTCAGCACAGAGCCCGACGCGGGGCTCAAACTCACGGACCGTGAGATCATGACCTGAGCCGAAGTCGGACGCTTAACTGACCAAGCCACCCAAGCGCCCCAAAAGAAGGGACATTTTGACTGACCTTACACAGAGGATAATGTTTATACTATGAACAATTGTATGGTACTAAATTGGACAACTTATACTGAGATGGGCACCCCCGTAAAGATACAAACTACTGAAACAGACTGAAAAGAATCGAAGTCTGTATAGATAATAAGAGATGGCATTAGTCATGCAAACACTACCCGCAAACAAAGACCCAGGTCACATATCTTCACAGATGAATTCTACTAAACATTAGAAGAATTAATACTTGGGTGCCTGGGTGGCTCAGTCAGTTGAGCGTCTGACTCGTTTTCGGCTCAGGTCGTGATCTCACAGGTTGGGAGATGGAGCCCTGTACAGGGCTCTGCGCTGATGGTGCGGAGCCTGCTTGGGATTCTCTCTCCCTCTCTCTCTGCCCTCCCCATACTCTCTCTCTCTCTCTCTCTCTCTCTCTCTCTCTCTCTCAAAATAATTAAGTGTTAAAACTTTTTTTAAAAGTAAGAAGAATTAATACCAATTCTTCCCAAACTCTTCCAAAAGATAGAAGATAATCCCCTGGTGTCAATACCAGAAAAAAACAATCCAGATTACTACAAGCCAGCATCTCCTATGAATATGGATGCAATAACCCTCTACAAAATCCTAGCTAACATACAACATAAAAAAATAACATTCAGAGAGAATTCTATACCACGTTCAACCAGACTTTTTCAGGAATGGAAGATAATTTAACACCTAAGGACCAATTTATGTGATTCACTATATGAATAGAGCAAAAAATAAAAACCACATGATCCTCTCAATGGACACAGAAACATCATTTAAAAAAAAACCCTCAACATCTCTTTGTTAAAACACTCACTAACTAGGAATAGAGGGGAAATTCTGCAAACTGATAGGTGGCATCTATGAAATTCCCCGAACTGACATCAGACTTCATGATAAAGACTAAATATTTTCCCCCAAAGACCAGGAACAAGACAAGAATGTCTGTTCTCAGGAAGTCTATTACATATTGCACTGATGATTCTAGCCAGGGAAATTAAGAAAGAAAACAAACAAACAAACAAAAAATCCAACTAATAGCAAGGAAGACATATAGCTATCTCTATTTATAGATAACATCTCCCAGGTGAATACTAAAAAATTCAACAAACAGTAGGGATACCTGGGTGGTTCAGTCAGTTAAGCATCTGACTCTTGACTTCAGCTCAGATCATGATCTCATGTTTGTGAGTTCAAGCCTCATACTGGGCTTTGCATTGACAATGCAGAGCTTGCTTGGGATTCTCTCTCTTCTCTCTGGCCCTCTCCTTCCCTCCTTGTCTCTCTCAAAACAAATATAAATAAATAAATAAATGTTAAAAACAAGAAAGGTCATTCCTTTAAAAAAATTAAAAATTCAACAAAAATGAATCAATACTGGGGCGCCTGGCTGGCTCAGTCTGTTAAGTCTCCAACTTATGCTCAGGTCATGTGAGTTTGAGCCCTGAGTCAGGCTCTGCACTAATTGAGCCTGCTTGGGATTGTCTCTCTCTCCCTGTCTCTGTTTGCCTCTCCCCTCCCCTGCTAGGGTGCGCACATGCACATGTGCTCTCTCTTTCTTTTTTTTTTTTTTTTTTTTTTATATATGAAATTTATTGTCAAATTGGTTTCCATACAACACCCAGTGCTCATCCCAAAAGGTGCCCTCCTCAATACCCATCACCCACCCTCTCCTCCCTCCCACCCCCCATCAACCCTCAGTTTGCTCTCAGTTCTCAACAGTCTCTTATGCTTTGGCTCTCTCCCACTCTAACCTCTTTTTTTTCCTTCCCCTCCCCCATGGGTTCCTGTTAAGTTTCTCAGGATCCACATAAGAGTGAAACCATATGGTATCTGTCTTTCTCTGTATGGCTTATTTCACTTAGCATCACACTCTCCAGTTCCATCCACGTTGCTACAAAAGGCCATATTTCATTTTTTCTCATTGCCACGTAGTATTCCATAGTGTATATAAACCACAATTTCTTTATCCATTCATCAGTTGATGGACATTTAGGCTCTTTCCATAATTTGGCTATTGTTGAGAGTGCTGCTATGAACATTGGGGTACAAGTGCCCCTATGCATCAGTACTCCTGTGTCCCTTGGATAAATTCCTAGCAGTGCTATTGCTGGGTCATAGGGTAGGTCTATTTTTAATTTTCTGAGGAACCTCCACACTGCTTTCCAGAGCGGCTGCACCAATTTGCATTCCCACCAACAGTGCAAGAGGGTTCCCGTTTCTCCACATCCTCTCCAGCATCTATAGTCTCCTGATTTGTTCATTTTGGCCACTCTGACTGGCGTGAGGTGATACCTGAGTGTGGTTTTGATTTGTATTTCCCTGATAAGGAGCGACGCTGAACATCTTTTCATGTGCCTGTTGGCCATCCGGATGTCTTCTTTAGAGAAGTGTCTATTCATGTTTTCTGCCCATTTCTTCACTGGGTTATTTGCTTTTCGGGTGTGGAGTTTGGTGAGCTCTTTATAGATTTTGGATACTAGCCCTTTGTCCGATATGTCATTTGCAAATATCTTTTCCCATTCCGTTGGTTGCCTTTTAGTTTTGTTGGTTGTTTCCTTTGCTGTGCAGAAGCTTTTTATCTTCATAAGGTCCCAGTAATTCACTTTTGCTTTTAATTCCCTTGCCTTTGGGGATGTGTCGAGGAAGAGATTGCTACGGCTGAGGTCAGAGAGGTCTTTTCCTGCTTTCTCCTCTAAGGTTTTGATGGTTTCCTGTCTCACATTCAGGTCCTTTATCCATTTTGAGTTTATTTTTGTGAATGGTGTGAGAAAGTGGTCTAGTTTCAACCTTCTGCATGTTGCTGTCCAGTTCTCCCAGCACCATTTGTGAAAGAGACTGTCTTTTTTCCATTGGATGTTCTTTCCTGCTTTGTCAAAGATGAGTTGGCCATACGTTTGTGGGTCTAGTTCTGGGGTTTCTATTCTATTCCATTGGTCTATGTGTCTGTTTTTGTGCCATGTGCTCTCTCTTTCAAAACAAATCAGTAAACTTAAAAAAAATACTTTAAAAAATGCATCAAAACTGAGATGTGTCTAGATGCCACAGACCTCCACTTTCAAATTATTCAAACTATCCAACACTAGATCTCACTAGATCAAAATCAATCCATGGCAGGCACTAGATGTCTAACTATATTTTAAGTGAGTAAAGTAGATCAATCTGAATTGGAGCTTGTGTGGTGCAATTATTGTATAATCTCTATAAAAAGTATGCTAACAGACTGCTCTTAAAAAGTGTCATACTTTTTATGTTCAAAAGAACATCAAACATGTAGCCAACTTTCGAAAAACTTGGCCTTCGTGCTAACCATCTACAAAACCGTATGTAAGAAGGAGCTCGCTAAAGGGGACTGTGCCTCTTCAACAAATGGTACCAGGAAGAATGGATGACACATTGAGAAAAATGAAGGTAGACCCTTACTCTCTACTCTACACAAAAAGTCTTTAGAAATCGATTGAACACCTATGTTTAAGACCCAAAACTATAAAATTGACCCACTAAGACATAAGGGGAAACTTGCGTGAGATTGGACTTGGCAGTGCTTTCTTGGATATGACATCAAGAAATGCAGCAAAACGGACAAATGGCATTCCATCAAATTTAAAGACGGGTTTCCAATGGCCAAGTGGAAAGGGAAATGAGATTGATGGAATGGGTAAAAATGTTTGCAAACCATTCTATACCAATGGTGTAACAGCCAGAATATAGAAGAAATATTAAAACTCCACAAGGAAACAGCAAATAACCCAATTTAAAAAGGGCCAAGGACTTTGAACAGACACTGTCCTTAAAAATATAGAAATGACTACCAAGCATCTGAAAAGAGACTCAACATCCTTAAGCGTTAGGGAGATACAAGGCAAAACCACAATGAGATACCACCCCACACCCGATAAGATGACTCTTATCAAAAAACAGAAAATTACAACTGTTGGTAAAGATGTGGAGAAAGTGTGCACTGTTGTAAAATTGTAAAACCACTACGCAAAGCAATACAGTGCTTCCTCAAAAGATTTAAAAAAGGTGTGCCATATGTTCCCACAGACCCAATGCTGGATATTTATAAAAAATAAAATTAAATTCATGATCGCAAAGAGATATTTGCACAACCATGTTCATAGCATCGCTATTCACAATAGCTAAGAGGTGAGAGCAGTGCCAGTTCCATGGACAGGTGAACAGATAAACAAAATGTGCTATATATTCAACCTGAAAAAAGAAACAATCATGTTGAATGCCATAAAATGGATGAACTTTGAGGATGTTAGACTAAAAGTAATAAACTAGTCACAAAAAGGCAAATATTGTATGATTCCATTGGTACAGGGGTCTACAGTCGTCAAATTCCTACAAGCAAAGTAGAACAGAGGTATCCAAGCAAGACAGAGTAGGAAAGAGGAGAGGTGTGGTTTAATAGTAAGTATGGACGGTCAATTTTCTAAGGTGAAGAAGTCCCGGATGTCTGCGTCATGAAATGGCGAATATACTCAACACTGCTGAGCGGATGTTTAAAAATTGTGAAGATGATAAATTTGTGTTATGCATTTTTACAACAATGAAACTTGTGTTCCTGACGGAAGGAGATGGTTCACGTTGCACACAAGCGCTTCGCCTTGAGATAACCACCAACCTCCCTGTGCATTAGAACTTCCTTCTGCATCTTTCCCACCTCATCACACAGGAGCCCATAGGGCAGGCTCTCAGGCAATGCCAGTTAATAAAATGAATAGTTGTTGCTGCTTCTACAAACAGAGGGGAGTTAAGGTGCTAGGTAAATTTAATGTGCTATTACTAGTCGTTTGTAGATTGGCAGGTGCTTGAGGTAAGTGTCTTTCTTTCGTTTGTTTCCTATTCTGACACCAGGGTGTGACACACAGTAGGGACTTGTCCCGAGCTCTGAGGGAAGCCACTGGAAAGTGAGGAGATGTGGTTGTGGTTTGGAAAGAGTGTGGGGCTGCCCTGTCCAGAAGGGATTGGGGAGCCAAGGCAGAAGGAAGTCTGAAGACCACCCAGAGACAGAGGCAGAGCCTGGCCAGGGCAAAGGGGTCTGCACCAGGATGGGGCAATTCCAACTTCCCAGGAGGGAGTCATTTGCTCTAGCTTGGGTCAGGGGTCGACGTGGCCTGGAGGGAGGGATGTCACATGACACAAGCTTGCTGTCCTGGGCTGTTGGGTGGGTGACAGGGGAAATGGTAGAGAACTGAGAAGGGCCTGGAGGTGAGCAGGTACCCCCAGTGGAGTCTGGATTATGAAACCAGTACACTCACGCTCCCTCCTGACAGGTTACAGGAGTTGGCTTGGCCTCTGTCCTTTACTAGCTTTTATCCCTAAGAGTGAGGCCACCTTCCCAAAGCTCCCACCTTTGGGAGTCTGTGCTAACGCTCCATGTGCCCTGGACCCCTCCGCTCCCACCTCAAGACATTCCCTGCCTGTTCCCTCGGTTCTGTCCTGCACCATGGGCCTCTCCCCTCTCCTAGGGCCATTCTCATCCCCATGTAAACACCTGAAAGGCAGACCCCACCTCTAATTTCGCATGGCCTCCAGCTCTGCCCCACTTCTCTCCAACTCTTGACATGAACCCCGTCATAAACCTGTCCATGCCTGCTGACGTCACATCCTTCACTCCCCCTCCACATGGGCGTGATCTCCTCCTAGCACTGAAACCCTCTAAGGTCAGCACGGCTCAAAGCCCCCAAAAGCCAGTGGCCAGCCCTCCATCTTCTACTGTCTTGACTCCCATCAGCACTGGACGTGGTCAGCCATTCCTCGTTCCTGGGCTGTTCTGTTCTCTTGGCTCCTTGGCCCCTTGTCTGGTGTTCCTCCTGTCCCGCTGGCTCCTCCCTCCCGATCTCCTTGAGGGCTCCTCCTCCCCCCACCCCCCCACAACCAGGCCTCCACGTGTTGACTAGTCCCTTCTGTCCTCAGACAGGAATGTTATCCTTCTGCACCTTCTCCCTGTCCATCACATCCAGTTCAAGGACTTCAAATGTGGCCTTGGCCCAGACACCCTCCCCTCTTGACACCTCCACCTGCATATGGAATAGACACACTTCTTCGGGTCAAAGCAGAGCTCTTCCTTATCCTCTCCAGATCCACCTGTCCAAATGTCTTTCCCAACAGCAAATGTCTCCGCCATCCACAGGTTTGCTAAGGTCAAAGTCCTACAAGTCGTTTCTTTTCTTTTAAAATCGTGTCCAATGTAGAGAAAAGCTGTAACTCTACAACAGAGAGCTCCTTTTCATCTTAACCAGATTCCCCCACTGGTAACGTTTCACTACACGTATGCGGTGTGTGTCTCATCATAGTCTGCCTGTACGTACATATTACCATTTCTTCTAAACCATTTGCAGCAGATTGCCTTCATGATGCCCCCATGACCCCCTTAATTCTTCAGGGTGCATTGCCTCACAAGAAGGACACCGTCCTACAGAAGCTAGCACGACCATCAACACCAGGACACTAACACTGGCACAACAGTATCATCGCAGACTGCAAGGAATCTCATAGATTACCCCAATCATGTCCTTTGCAGGTCTAGGTGCACAGCGGGGTCATCTGTTTACAATTACATCAAGTATCTGCTTAGTCTCCTTTGATCTGGCACACTTTCTCCATCTTTCCTTCTCTTTCATGACCTTGGCATTTTTGTAGAGTACGGGCCCGCTACTTGGAGGAAGTCAGTTTGGGTTTGTCTGAAGTTTCCTTAGGATTTGTGCATTTTGGGCAGGAGGAGCAGAAAACGTTCATCACCTGTCGCTAGGATTCTCCATGGATTACTTTAATTAATCATGCAAATTAGTAATTAATACCAACAGAAGTGTTTGTGGAAACATAGACTGCAATTATGTCTACATTTATCATTTGGCATTCTGCAGTAATGTAACACTTTCTCTTTCCCCTCATTTATTAATTTATTGTTTCTACCTGAATTCACGGACTCTAGTTTACACGAGGTGTGAATCTACTGTTGTCCTTTTTCATTTGAATATTCCAGTGGCCCCAGATCTCACCATTGAGAGTTTCTTTCAATAGCTTTTTTGATTGAACCCTGATGTATACACCATTGCTATTTGTGATGGCCAACATCCACTTCCCTCTCCCAATAACATTATCTTCCCAGATTTTCGTGTCCATTCTCATCCAAGTGATGGGGTGTGAAAAACCCTGACTCAGCCCCTGGGGGTGCCCTGACTTGGTTCATTCTAAGCTGTGTAGCTCATGCTCTTGGAACAGAGTGATGGGTTGCAAATGAGCACCTGGCGCATTCATGCCAATGACAACAGAGATGTTCTGATGGACGTCAGGACTCTGGTGATACAACCATATATGCCTGAAGCTATATAGGGACTGCTTAACCATTTGAGCCAATAAATAGCTTATGCATTAGAGCCAGAATGAGCTAAATCTTCTGTTGCTTACAACCAAAAGAATCCTAAATATTATACTTCCCCCAAAAGAAGATTCCCTGCACAGAGAAGCAAAGGGTGGGATTCTGTCCCCAGTGACAAAGCACACTCTTACCTCCACCCTGCTGCCCTTCCACCTGGTCTGAGAGTTTCTGGGGGTACATCCACTGTGTACCCCAGGCTCTCAGAGGACTGTGTGTCTCTCTAGTGACTGTTCATAAGTACTTCACGACTGTATGTGTAAGAGATGCTAAGGCTCATTAACACTAAATCTCTAGCTTCTGGAACAGAGTGTGGGACAAACAATAAACATTGATTGAACAAATGCATGAGTCACCCAAGCATGCCTCCGAGCCCCTCCCCTCAAGTCCACCAAAGGAAAACAAGCTGTGGCTAAAAGCTTGCATGACATTTATTCTCCCTCAGGGGAAGGCAATGAGAAGTTAGCTGAGAGACACCGGAGGGTCGGCTCTGGATCTGGGAGGGCAGAAGCAGGTGGTGGTTGTGGGAGACTCTGTGCTTCTCCCCAGGGTGGCGTCAGAGACCCCAGAGGCTCAGAGACCTGGAGTGGAGACAAGAGCAGAGAAGTGGGCAGGGGTGTGTGTTGTCCGGGAGATATGGGGACTAGAGCCACCTGTCCCGACAGAGCACACCTGGAGTCACATCCTGGAACCCAGTCAGGGGTTTGTGTGGGTTGTGGGGCTTCAGAGATGAAAACCGCAGACTCTGACCGCAGGAAATGGTGGGAACCTCAAAATATGAGGTGACCCCCGATCTGCCGGCATCAAGTCCCACAGCCTCAGTCAGGGCTACACGAGCTGCCAGAGCCAATCAGGGGCCCTTCCCGGCCCCTGTGCTGCAGCCGTGGCCTGATCTGCGGGCACAGCTGAGCAGCCCTGGAGGGAGAGACTGAGAGCCCTCCCTGCCAGCGGGGTTCCTGAGCTCAGCTCTCAGGTCCCTAGTGTCCTGGGCAAAGATGTGACCTGTCTCTCTGATGCCCAGGGATCCCATACTAGGCCGGGGGATGGGAGTTCAATCAGGGCTCTGATGTCTTTGAATATCCCAGTCTGAGGCCGCTTGCTTGGTCTTAACCTCTTTACACGTAATCATTTCATTCAATCCTCGTTGAAAATCAGAAATCCGGATTCCTATCCCTTCACAAGGAAGGAAACTCAAGCTCACAGAGGTTGAGCTACTTGCTCAAGTCCACAGCTGACCGGAGATGGGGACCTGATGGCACGCCAGGATGGCCTGGAGTATTTCTCAACCGGTTCCAGCTGCAGCCCACCTACCCATCTTCTCTCCACTTTTCACACAGTGGAGAGGATAACGTGTCACCACAATGAAGCTTGATGGGACATGAGTCCTTATGCAGTTCTGTATGACAAATGTATTTTTGTGACTTTAAGCTGTGTTGTACCTGTGTAGGGTGAATTCTGAGCCCTCCAGGAATGAGTCCCTGCAGTCACCGCTGCACTCACCTAATAAGGGCAGCACATCCCGAGAAACACACAGATGTGCCTGGAAGGTTCCATATGCAGCAGTGTAGAGGTGATTTTATCAAGAAAACTGGTGATCCATGCTTTGCAGATATTTTCCACCAATGGGCATGCTGAACACAACAGGCCTGCAACTTTTTCAATGACTTTCTGCAGGAGAAACGGCACCATAACCAGATAGAGGAATCAGGTGAACTGCACCCAGGTCAGCCCCCTGCAGACCCCAGCATCTCTAGGCCCTGGGCACCCTGACCAAGGGCATGCTGGGAGGAGGGCCTGGTGCCAGGTGGCCACGGAGCAGAGGCTAGAGAGGCAGGGATCAGAACTCATGCCCAGGCACCAAGGCCCTGGCCCAAGCCTGGCCAGGAGGGGCTCTTGAGAGAAGGACAGTTGACCCTGTAGTGTCCCAGTCCCCTGTACATCATTATCCTGCCCCCCTGCCTTCTGTGTGGAGAACAGCGCCCACGGCTCCTAGACCCACAGGAAGGGTTCTGCCTGCCAAGCTTCCTGGGTCCCAGCCTGATGGGGCTCGTGCACAGGGCTGTGTGACGAAGGTTAGGAGGGGAAAGATCTCAGAGCCTTGGCAAATTCGATTTTGAACTATCTTCTCCCACCATCCAGTGGAGAAGGATAAAGCTGAGTTCCCAGGGCTGAGGGTGGGCCCTGCAGTGCCAGGGAGCTGACAGGATCAGGGAACAAAGCAGAGGGAGGGAGGGAGGGAGGGAGGGAGGGAGGGTAGGAGGGAGGGAGGGAGGGAGGGGAAGCAGGGCTTCTTGGTAGTAACACATCCCTTGTTCAGCAGGTGCTCAGGGCCAGGCATGGAGCTAAGCTCATCCACCCCTCAGCTCCTTTAAAGGGCTTCGATAACTTACAAGGGGTGATTATGATACATCCCACTAAACAGAAAAGAAAACTGAGGCTCAGAAGGCATTAAGGACTTGGCCAAGCCATGCAGTAAGGAAGTGGCTGATTTAGGGTTGATCCGTCCTGACCCAGGCTCCACTGGAACCAGCCTCAGAAAGCATTGCCTTATATACGCCCAGTGGAGATACAGGGAAAGATTTCTACCTCCTCGGAGACAAGTGTCCTCTGACAATAGGATGGAAACCATGCACACCCTTCCTCCAAGTTTCATGGCCCTACAACTTCACGATTTCAGGGGATTCTCTTAAGTCAGTTCCCAATTAGAAGGGGGCCAAAGGATCCCCTACTGAGGAGCTCAGGCCCAAATAGGGATCAGCCCCTCCCTCAGTGCCCCCCAATAGGCCCCCAAAAACTCTTCGTCAAGAAGGAGGTGGTTCCCCAAACATGAGAGCCTCACCTGAATCACGTTGAAGCCCAGGCAATTCTTCACCCAGCTGACAATACACCTACAGATACCACATAGGGTGAAGGGACGGTCTTCCTGTCAGAAAAGGCAGACCCCAGAAATGGTCTCTCAGACACCCCAAGAGCAATAGACGGGGCCTCAGGAAGGAGCCCTTGGTGTCTTCTAGGCCAGCAGAATCATCTAGGACCTTTCTGTTCTTTAGGGTCTGAAGCAGGCTGGCTGGCCCCTGCCCACCTTCCTGCTAGTCTTCGTGGGGCCGAGACACCCCAGAACCTTCCCCACACCCGCAGCACCTCACCCAGCCAGCACGTGCACCTCTTCTGTTCCCTGGTCAGTCCCCAGACCGCCCTCTGGGTAGGGCCCAGCCAGACCGAGGTAGACCCCCACCCAGGCACCACCCTGCACAAAACCAGCATCTTCAGCCCACAGGCCTGCCTCCCCTCCTCCCAAAAGGATGTGCAGCCCTGCCTGCTGCTCCCAGGACAGAGAGGATGAGGAGGGCCTGTGGTAGGTGAACAGGAAGCCTGCAGTGAACCTGGGGGGTCTCCTGGGCCAGCATCTGGAAGAACTTCTCATCCTGACACCTGTCAGCCATGTCCAGGTCATGGTCCTCGGGGGTCAGACCACAAAAGGTCAGCCCTGGGGAAGAAACAGCATCAACATCCCTCCACAAGTGAAAAGAGACAGAACGGTCAGATCTCCTGGCTGGTGGGGAGCCCAGGAGGTGGCCAGAGCACAGGACAGGAGCAGGGATCTGTGAGGGGTCCAGGGGGCCAGTCCTCACACTCCGCCCTGGAGCTGCTCTGACCCAGTCTCTGTGCAACAGACATGCTCTCAATTCTTTCTGGAAACATTAGGAGATTATACCACCTCCACCTCCACCATCCTTTCTGTCTTCCTGTATCCCTCTCTATAGCCCTCAACTCTCTCTCTCTCTCTCTCTCTCCTCTCTCTCTCTCTCTCTCTCACACACACACACACACACACACACACACACACAGAGTTAGAGCTGCTCTAAAAGAAAACTACCCTCATCTCCTTTCAGAGGTTGTTCTTTCTTGCTTTCCCCAGGAGTTCAAATATGGTGGCCCATCGAACCCACTCTCCAGACTGTCCCTACCCTCGGCTATGAAGAAGGTGCCAGGATGTGCATGAGAAACATCCTTACCCGGGGTGGCCAGGAGCACTGAGGCAAGGAGCAGGAGGGCCCAGGAGGTCATGGTGGGGCAGCTGCTGAAGCACCCTTCACACCCCGCTTTATGTGGCTGGCCGCCTCGCAATCTGACCTTGCCGGGTCCTGCTCCTCTTGTAGGGCACGTCCCCGTGTCACTGGCTTTACCACAAACACAGACACCAGTTTGTGGAGAAGTGGGGGGAGGAGTGCTTCCTCAGAGACTCCACGCTGTCTATCTTCCACCTCCCCTCCCACACACACACACTGCTAGAGCTTTCCCAGTGAGTGGGGGTGCTGGAGGGCAGCAGCTGCCATGATGCACCCCCCACCCTGCCCCAGGATGAGCTAATGGACAGAGCAAACCCTGCACCTGAGGGCTCAGGTGGGCCTTGGCCCTGGAGCTTCCCACCCCGCCCCATTCCCTCCCCTCCTCTCCCAGGGGTCTATGCTGGTGTCCCTCCACCAGCCACCTCCTGTATCCCTGCTCTCCCCCAACCATTTCAGCCAAAGGAGCACCACCAGTTTCCTCCAGATTTAGAGACAGGTCCCTCAGTATAGATGCAAACAGCTCCTCCCAGCCCTGCTCTCGGGCTTGGTAATCCCCGGGCATGGGCACCACAGACACCCTGGGTCCCCAGCCCCTCACCAGCCTCCTGGCCACCATCACGGAGGCAGGCTTTTCCCTCAGAGCGTGGTTCAGCCCAGCCGTCCCTCACCTGGTCCATAGGGAGAGACAACAGCCCGTGCGAAGGAAGTCAGCCCCAGACAGGGATCTAGTCCCAGTGCCCCGGGTCTGACCCCTCATCTGTGCCATGAAGGTCACTGGCCTCATCTGCAATGAAAATACAAGCTGCGCAGGTCACATCCACTATCAGATAGAAAATAAGTCACCGTTTAGTGTAAGTGTGTCCCAAAGATTGCATGGAATACACTCACACTGAAATGTGTTTGCTGTTTACCTGACACTCGCATTAAACTGGGCATCCCACCTTTTGTCTGGCAACCTTCCCCCACCTCCTTCGCGGCTCAGAGGAGGAAACTGGGTGCGGAGAGCAGGGGCCCTGACCTCAGCCACATGGCCGGCTGGGGTCCTGCTTGGACTAGAACCTTCCCCCACCTCCAGCTGCTGAGACGGCAGAGGCACGCAGCCAGGACGAGCTGCCAAGGCCCCCTCAGCACCTCCCAGCCCCCCGTCCCCCTTCAGTATCTGCTCGGACCACTCCACGCCTTCCACCTGCCCGGGAATCCCATCATGGGCTAGTGCCGAGCCTCAGCCTGGCCTTCTTTGCTGAAGTATTCTACTTTCCTGAGCCCATCCAGAGCCCTGCTCTCCGCTCAGCTTCTGCCTAGAAGGAAAGAGGGTGGAGTCCAGGCAAGCAGGCCTCCGACAAGCTGGGGGCACCTTGAGCGACATACTCCACCTCCTGGAGCCTCATTTCCCTTACCTGTGAAATGGGTGTAGTGTCACCTGTTCACAGGGCCCCAGTGGTGTGTGTGTGTGTGTGTGCGTGTGCGTGTGCGTGTGCGTGTGAGGAAGCTTCACAGCCTGCGATGTGCCAGGCAGAAGTAATCTGGTATCCTGGGTCAGCATTCCCCAACATGACTTCTATAAGGGTTGCTCCTGTGGGAGGTGAGCGGATGCTGTGGAGGGGGAGTGGGGATGGGGTTCCCGTCATCCAGAGTAAATGACAGACACACTTTCACACAGTAGTGTGTGTTGCCTTGTTATTAGATTCAGAAATAAAAGAAGGGACATTTTGACCTTACAGAGAGGAGAGTGGGTATACTATGAACAGTTATATGTTATTAAACTGGACCACATCCCTGTAAAGATACAAACTATTGAAACAGACTGAAAAGAATGGGCAGAGGGAATAGATGTATAATAAGTAAAGACATGGAATGAGTCATGCAAACACCACCCACAAACAAACATCCAGGTCAGATATCTTTACAGATGAATTCTACCAAGCATTAGAAGAATTAGTATGAATTCTTCCCAAACTCTTCCAAGAAATAGGAAAGGATGCCCTGATGCCAAACCAGGAAAAGGCAACACAGGAAAAGTACAGACCAATATCTCCCCTGACTATGGATGCCATAACCCTCTTCAAAATCCTGGCAAGCTGAATCCAGTAACATATAAAAAGAATTCTGTACCAGACCAACCAGAATTTATTCAGGAATGCAAAGTGATTTAACACCCCAAAATCAGTTATGTAATTCACTGTACCAACAGAACCCAAATAAAAGCTGCATGATCCTGGGGTGCTTGGGCGGCTCAGTTGGTTAAGCATCCGACTTGGGCCTAGGTCATGATCTCGTGGTCCCTGACTTCGAGACTCTCATGGGCCTTTCTGCTGTCAACACAGAGCCCCCTTCGGATCTTCTGTCTCCTGCTCTCTGCCCTTCCCCCACTCACGTGCTCATGTGCTGGCACGTGCACGCACGTGCTCTCTCTCTCTCTCTCTCTCTCTCTCTCTCTCCAAAAATAAACAAACTTCAAAACAAACCACATGATCCTCTCAACGGACACAGAAACACCATTTGAAAAAACTCAGTATCTCTTCTTGTTAAAACACTCACTAAGAATAGAAGGGAAAGTCTGCAACCTGATAGGTGGCATCTATGAAATTCCCCGAGCTGACATCAGACTCTGTGAAGAAAGACTAAATACCTTCCCCCAAAGACCAGGAACAAGACAGGATGTCTGCTCTCCAGACATCTATTCGGTATTGCACTGACGATTCTAGCCAGGAGAACTAAGCAAAAACATGAAGGAAAAAAAAAACATTTTGATTAGCAAGGAAGATGTACAGCTCTCTATTTACAGATAACATCTCCTCCACACAGAAAATACTTAAAAATCCCCAAAATGAATTAAACTGAGATGTGTTTAGATGCCATAGACCTGCATTTTCCAATGATTCAGACTGTCCAACGGTAGATTTACTAGATGAAAATTACTCCGTGGCTGGAATGAGGCCTCTAACTGTATTTTATGTGAGTTGATTAACCTGATTTGGAGGTTGTTTGTGTAATTATTGTAAAATCCCTGCAAAGAGCATGCTAACAGGCTGCCCTTAAAAATCCTCATAACCTTTGCACTCGTGTGACTAACCAAATATGTGGACCACTTTTGAGAAACTGCCGTTCTGCTAACCAATTTCCGCAAGACCCTATGAAGACAGTGCTCATAAAAGGGAATTTAAATGTCTTCAAACAGTGGTGCTGGGGAAACTGGACAGCCCCATGCAGAAGAATGAAGGTAGACCTGATGTTCCACCATATGCAAAAGAGTCACTAGAAAAGGATCAAACACCTACATGTAAGACCCAAAACTATAAAATCGCTAGAAAAAAACATAAGGGGAACGCTGCATGACTTCCGACTTGGTGGTGAATTCTCAGATATGACACCAAGAAATACAACAATATGGACAAATAGCATTGCCTGAAGCTTAAAAACTTTGTGCATGAAACAGCACAGTTGACAAAGTAAAAGGGCAATTTATGGAATACATAAAAATGTTTGCAAATCATTAATAACGGAGTAATACCCAGAAAGTACAAAGAAATGTTAAAATTCACAAATAAACAGCAAATAATTTAAAAAAGGCAAAAGAGGGGCCCCTGGTGGCTCGGTCGGTTAAGCGTCCGACTTCAGCTTAGATCATGACCTCACGGTTTGTGGGTTTGAGCCCCACGTTGGGGGGGGTTGCTGTGCAGACGCTGGACCTGCTTCAGATTCTACGTCTCCCTCTCTCTCTGTCTCTCCCCTGCTCACACTCTGTCTCTCAAAAATAAATAAACGTTATAAAAAAAAATAAGCTCAAAAGACTTTGAATACACACTCTCCCTACAAAATATAGAAATGGCTAACAAGCATATGAAAAGATGCTCCCCACATCAATAATCGTCAGGGAAATGCAAGGCAAAGCCACAAGGAGATAGCACCCCACCCATGAAGACGGCCCTTATCCAAAAAAAGAAAATATCAAGTGTTGGTAAAGATGTGGAGAAAGTGTGCACCGTTGTAAAACTGTAAGACCGTTACGCAAAGCAATATGGTGGTTCCTCAAATATATATAAATACACACACACACACACACACACACACACACACACGTTATTTCACCTTAAAAACAAAAAACAAAAACTCATGTCGAATGCCACGCCAAAGATGAACTTTGGGGACATCACGCTAAGTGAAATAAGGCAATTACAAAAAGACAAATCTCTGATTCCATTTGTACGAGGTGTCTAAAGTAGTCAAATTAAAGGAAATATAAAATAGAAATATGTGGACCCCTTTTGAGAAACTGTAGTTTTCTGAGGATTTAAGACGGGGGCGAAGGAAAGTTGTGGCTTCACAATCAGTCTGGAGTTCGAGTTGTGTAAGACGAAAAAGATCTGGATGTCCGTGTCACAACAATGTGAATATACTCAACACTGCTGCGTGTACGTTACCACATTGCTAAGATGGTAAATTCGGTTATGAGTTTCTTACAGCAATGAAAAAATAGCGTTCCTGATAGAAGGAGGTGGTTCACGTTGCACACAAGCGCTTCGCCTTGAGATAACCACCAACCTCCCTGTGCATTAGAACTTCCTTCTGCATCCTTCCCACCTCGTCACACAGGAGGCCACAGGACAGGCTCTCAGGCAATGCCAGTTAATAAAATGAATAATTGTTGCTGCTTCTACACACAGAGGGGAGTTAGGGTGCTAGGTAAATTTAATGTGCTATTACTAGTCGTTTGTAGTTTGGCAGGTGCTTGAGGTAAGTGTCTTTCTTTCGTTTGTTTCCTATTCTGACACCAGGGTGTGACACACAGTAGGGACTTGTCCCGAGCTCTGAGAGAAGCCACTGGAAAGTGAGGAGATGTGGTTGTGGTTTGGAAAGAGCGTGGGGCTGCCCTGTCCAGAAGGGATGGGGAAGCCAAGGCAGAAGGAAGTCTGAAGACCACCCAGAGACAGATGCAGAGCCTGGCCAGGGCGAAGGGGTCTGCACCAGGATGGGGTGCAGACAGCTGGAGATGCAGACAGCTCCTCCCAGCCCTGCTCTCAGACTTGGTGATCCCCGAGCATGGGCACCACAGACACCCTGGGTCCCCAGCCCCTCACCAGCCTCCTGGCCACCATCACGGAGGCAGGCTTTTCCCTCAGAGCCAGGTTCAGCCCAGCCGTCCCTCACCTGGTCCATAGGGAGAGACAACAGCCCGTGCGAAGGGAGTGAGTCCCAGACGGGGATCTAGTCCCAACTCCTCGGGTCTGACCCCTCATCTGTGCCATGAAGGTCACTGGCCTCATCTGCAATGAAAATACAGGCTGCGCAGGTCACATCCACTATCAGATAGAAAATAAGTCATTGTTAAGTGTAAGTGTGTCCAAAGATTGCATGGAATACACTCACACTGAAATGTGTTTGCTGTTTACCTGACACTCGCAGTAAACTGGGCATCCCACCTTTTGTCTGGCAACCTTCCCCCACCTCCTTCGCGGCTCAGAGGAGGAAACTGGGTGCGGAGAGCAGGGGCCCTGACCTCAGCCACATGGCCGGCTGGGGTCCTGCTTGGACTAGAACCTTCCCCCACCTCCAGCTGCTGAGACGGCAGAGGCACGCAGCCAGGACGAGCTGCCAAGGCCCCCTCAGCACCTCCCAGCCCCCCGTCCCCCTTCAGTATCTGCTCGGACCACTCCACGCCTTCCACCTGCCCGGGAATCCCATCATGGGCTAGTGCCGAGCCTCAGCCTGGCCTTCTTTGCTGAAGTATTCTACTTTCCTGAGCCCATCCAGAGCCCTGCTCTCCGCTCAGCTTCTGCCTAGAAGGAAAGAGGGTGGGGTCCAGGCAAGCAGGCCTCCGACAAGCTGGGGGCACCTTGAGCGACATACTCCACCTCCTGGAGCCTCAGTTCCCTTACCTGTGAAATGGGTGTAGTGTCACCTGTTCACAGGGCCCCAGTGGTGTGTGTGTGTGTGTGTGTGGGTGAGGAAGCTTTACTGCCTGCGATGTGCCAGGTTGGCTGGGTCAGCATTCCCCAGTGTGACTTCTGGGAGGCCTCCTCCCATGGGAGGTGAGCAGGTGCTGTGGAGGGGAGTAGAGGGGTTCCTGCTCTCAAGAGTCAATGCCGGTCTAGGAAGGTGCAACAGGCTCCCTCTAAGGGAACTTCTCAGCACTTCAGCATGGTAGTATGTGTTACCCTCTTATTAGAATCAGAAATAAAAGAAGGGACATTTTGACTGACCTTACAGAGAGGATAATGTTTATACTATGAACAATTATGTTACTCTATAGGACACCTTGTACTAAAATGGACACATTTCTATAAACTACTGAAACAAACTGAAAAGAATGGAAAGTGTGAATCGTCCTATAATAAATTAGTAAAGAGGTTGAACTCATAGTTCAAAAACTACCCACAAAGAAAATCCCTGGCCAGATATCTTCACAAATGAATTCTAACATTAGAAGAAGAATTAATACTCCCCCATTGAAAATTTTCCAAAAAATAAAATATGATGCCTGGATGCCAAAACCAGAAAAAGAAAATGAAGAAAAACACCTGGCAGAACAATATTGCCTATGAATAAGGATGCATTAATCCTCTACAGAATTTTAGCAAACTGAATCCAGTAAGACATAAAAACTCTGTACTATGACCAACGAATTAGACTTTATCTGGGATACAAGGGGATTTAACATCAATTCCTATAATTCACCATATCAATACAAAAACAAACAAACAACAACACCCCAGGGGCACCTGGGTGGCTCAGTTGGTTTAGCGCCAACTTCGGCTCAGGTCATGATCTCACGGTTCATGGGTTCAATCCCCATGTTGGACTCCGCACTGAGAGCTCAGAGACGGGAGCCTGCTTCAGATTCTGTGTCTCCCTCTCTCTCTCTCTCTGCCCCTCCCCTGCTTATGCACACATTCTCTCTCTCTCTCTCTCTCTCTTTCTCAAAATAAATAAATAAAACATTTAAAAAAAATACAACAAACAAGAAAAACCATATGATCCTTTCAATGAATACAGAAACATCATTTGACAAAATTCAATATCCCTTCACATGAAAACACACTAGTGGAATAGATGAGATTTTCTGCAACATGGTACATGACATCTATAAAATTCCCCCAGCTGACATCATACTTCATGATGAAAGCCCAAATACTTTCCCCCAAAGACCAGGAAGAAAACAAGGATGTCTGCTCTTGGAACATCTATTCAATATTGCACTGACGATGTTTCCCAGGAAAATTAAGTTAGAAAATATGAAAAAAAATCCATCCAGATTAGAAAGGACGATTTACAGCTATTTCTATTAGCAGACAATATCATCCTGTACTTAGAAAATACTAAGGAATTCAACAAGAATGACAACAGAAGAAAACAGAATGTGTAGATGCCACAGATCTCCATTTTCAAAGTGATTCAGACTGTCCAACACTAGATTTTGCTGGATTAAAATTAATCTGTGGTAGGAACTAGGCCTCTAACTATATTTTATGTGAGTAAAGATGATCAATCTTAGTTGGAGACTGTTTTTGTGTAATTATTGTAAAATCTCTGTAAAAGCATGCTAACAGGCTTCACTTAAAAAGCATCATAACCTTGGAGACCCTGGGTGGCTCAGCTGGTTTAGCATCTGACTCTTAGTTTTGGCTCAGGTCACGATCTCACCATTGGTGGGATTGAGCCCCATGTCCAGCTCTGTGCTGACAGCTAAGAACCTGCTTGGGATTCTCTCTCTTTCTCTCTGCCCCTCCTCTGCATGTGCTCACTTGCTCTCTCTCGCTCTCTCGCTCTCTCTCTCTCAAAATAAATACATAAAATATCTTTAAAACTCTTTAAAAATCTTTAAAAAACAAAAAAAGCATCATAGGGCACCTGGGCACCTCAGTTGGTTAAGCATCTGACTTTGGCCCAGGTGATGATCTCACGGTTTGTGAGTTCGAGCCCCACACTGGGCTCTGTACTGACAGCTCAGAGCCTATAGCCTGCTTCTGATGATGTGTCTCCCTCTCTCTCTGCCCCTCACTCACTCATGCTCCATCTCTCTCTCTCAAAAATAAATAAACATTTTAAAAAAGTATAACCTTTCTACTCATATGGAAACCTAATATGTGGACCACTTTTGAGAAAATGCTTCCTGCTAACCATCTTCTGCAGACCATATGAAGAAAGTGCTCATAAAAGGAGTTTAAGGGGCACCTGGATAGCTCAGTCGGTTAGGCATCTGACTTCAGCTCAGGTCATGATCTCACCGCTCATGAGTTCGAGGCCCATGTCGGGCTCTGTGTTGACAGCTCAGAGCCTGGAGCCTACTTCTGATTCTGTGTCTCCCTTTCTCTCTGTCTGCCCTCTGCTCACACTCTGTCTCTCTCCCTTTCAAAAATAAATGTTAAAAAAAAATTTTTTTTTAAATAGAAATTTAAGCATCTTCAAAAAATGGTGCTGGGAAAGCCGAATAGACCCATGGAGAAGAATGAAGGTAGAATCTTACTTTCCACCGTATACAAAAGTCATGAGAAATGAATTAAAGATCTACGTTGAAGCCCACAAGTAAAAAACCCCTAAAAGAAAACATAAAAGATGCATGCCTTTGGATTTGGCAATGATTTCTTAGATATGACACCAAGAAATGCAACAAGGGCAAAATAAATAGTGTTTTGTCAACTTAAGTATTTTATGCATCAAATGGCACAATTGACTAGGTGCAAAGGCAGTTTATGGAATGGGAGAAAATATTTGCAAATCATTCTCAAATAATGAGCTAATAGCCAGAATATACAAAAAACTGTTAAAACTCAACAACGTGGAGCGCCTGGGTGGCTCAGTCGGTTGAGCGGCCAACTTCAGCTCAGGTCATGATCTCGCGGTCCGTGAGTTTGAGCCCTGCGTCGGGCTCTGTGCTGACTGCTCAGAGCCTGGAGCCTGTTTCGGATTCTGTGTCTCCCTCTCTCTGACCCTCCCCTGTTCATGCTCTGTCTCTCTCTGTCTCAAAAACAAATAAACGTTTAAAAAAAATTAAAAATAAAATAAAATAAAATAAAACTCAACAACAAACATCAAATCACTCAATTTAAAAGTGTGAAAACGACTTTGAGTAGACACCCTCCCCACAAGACACACCAATGGCTAACAAACATACAAAAAATGCTCAACATCAATAATCCTTAAGGAAATGCAAGTTGACACCACAATGAGATAGCTGTTCAAATTGCTGTTATCAAAAAATAGAAAATTACAAATGTTGGTGAAGATGTGGAGAAAGCATGCACTGTTGTAAAATTGTAAAACCGCTGTGCAAAGCAATAGGGTGGTTCCTCAAAAAATTAAAAGTAACACTACCATATGAGTCAGAAATCCCACGTGTGGTATTTAATGAAAGAATTGAAAGCAGGATCAGGAAGAGATCTGTGCATTCCCGTGTTCATAGCAGCACTATTCACAATACCCAAGAGGTGAGAGGAACCAGGTGTCCATGGACAGGTGAACGGATAGACAAAATGTGATACACACACACACACACACACACACACACACACACACCCATATATTATTCAACCTTAAAAAGAAAAAATCATGTCAAATGCCATAACATGGATGAACATTGAGGACACTAGGATAAGTGAAAAGGCGAGTCACAAAAAGACAAATACTACATGATTCCATTTATACAAGGTGTCGAGACTCGTCAAATGCATAGAATAAAAGTAGAATGGTGGTTTCCAGGCTAGGACAGAGGGAGGGAAAAGGAGAGTTGTGGCTTAATAGTAAGTATGGACTTTCAATGTTGTGATATGAAAAAGTCCCAGATGTCTGCATCACAAGAGTGTGAATATACACAACACTGCTGCTTGTACATTTAAAAATTGAGAAGATGGTAAATTCTGTTATGAGTTTCTTACAGCAATGAAAAAATAGCGTTCCTGATAGAAGGAGGTGGTTCTCGTTGCACACAAGCGCTTCGCCTTGAGATAACCACCAACCTCCCTGTGCATTAGAACTTCCTTCTGCATCCTTCTCACCTCATCACACAGGAGGCCACAGGACAGGCTCTCAGGCAATGCCAGTTAATAAAATGAATAATTGTTGCTGCTTCTACACACAGAGGGGAGTTAGGGTACTAGGTAAATTTAATGTGCTATTACTAGTCGTTTGTAGATTGGCAGGTGCTTGAGGTAAGTGTCTTTCTTTCGTTTGTTTCCTATTCTGACACCAGGGTGTAACACACAGTAGGGACTTGTCCCGAGCTCTGAGGGAAGCCACTGGAAAGTGAGGAGATGTGGTTGTGGTTTGGAAAGAGCGTGGGGCTGCCCTGTCCAGAAGGGATTGGGGAGCCAAGGCAGAAGGAAGTCTGAAGACCACCCAGAGACAGATGCAGAGCCTGGCCAGGGCGAAGGGGTCTGCACCAGGATGGGGCAATTCCAACTTCCCAGGAGGGAGTCATTTGCTCCAGCTTGGGTCAGGGGTCGACGTGGCCTGGAGGGAGGGATGTCACATGACACAAGCTTGCTGTCCTGGGCTGTTGGGTGGGTGACAGGGGAATGGTAGAGAACTGAGAAGGGCCTGGAGGTGAGCAGGTACCCCCAGTGGAGTCTGGATTATGAAGCCAGTACACTCACGCTCCCTCCTGACAGGTTACAGGAGTTGGCTTGGCCTCTGTCCTTTACTAGCTTTTATCCCTAAGAGTGAGGCCACCTTCCCAAAGCTCCCACCTTTGGAAGTCTGTGCTGATGCTCCATGTGCCCTGGACCCCTCCGCTCCCACCTCAAGACGTTCCCTGCCTGTTCCCTCGGTTCTGTCCTGCACCATGGGCCTCTCCCCTCTCCCAGGGCCATTCTCATCCCCATGTAAACACCTGAAAGGCAGACCCCACCTCTAATTTCGCATGGCCTCCACCTCTGCCCCACTTCTCTCCAACTCTTGACATGAACCCCGTCATAAACCTGTCCATGCCTGCTGACGTCACATCCTTCACTCCCCCTCCACATGGGCGTGATCTCCTCCTAGCACTGAAACCCTCTAAGGTCAGCACGGCTCAAAGCCCCCAAAAGCCAGTGGCCAGCCCTCCATCTTCTACTGTCTTGACTCCCATCAGCACTGGACGTGGTCAGCCATTCCTCGTTCCTGGGCTGTTCTGTTCTCTTGGCTCCTTGGCCCCTTGTCTGGTGTTCCTCCTGTCCCGCTGGCTCCTCCCTCCCGATCTCCTTGAGGGCTCCTCCTCCCCCCACCCCCCCACAACCAGGCCTCCACGTGTTGACTAGTCCCTTCTGTCCTCAGACAGGAATGTTATCCTTCTGCACCTTCTCCCTGTCCATCACATCCAGTTCAAGGACTTCAAATGTGGCCTTGGCCCAGACACCCTCCCCTCTTGACACCTCCACCTGCATATGGAATAGACACACTTCTTCGGGTCAAAGCAGAGCTCTTCCTTATCCTCTCCAGATCCACCTGTCCAAATGTCTTTCCCAACAGCAAATGTCTCCGCCATCCACACGTTTGCTAAGGTCAAAGTCCTACAAGTCGTTTCTTTTCTTTTAAAATCGTGTCCAATGTAGAGAAAAGCTGTAACTCTACAACAGAGAGCTCCTTTTCATCTTAACCAGATTCCCCCACTGGTAACGTTTCACTACACGTATGCGGTGTGTGTCTCATCATAGTCTGCCTGTACGTACATATTACCATTTCTTCTAAACCATTTGCAGCAGATTGCCTTCATGATGCCCCCATGACCCCCTTAATTCTTCAGGGTGCATTGCCTCACAAGAAGGACACCGTCCTACAGAAGCTAGCACGACCATCAACACCAGGACACTAACATTGGCACAACAGTATCATCGCAGACTGCAAGGAGTCTCATAGATTACCCCAATCATGTCCTTTGCAGGTCTAGGTCCACAGCGGGGTCATCTGTTTACAATTACATCAAGTATCTGCTTAGTCTCCTTTGATCTGGCACACTTTCTCCATCTTTCCTTCTCTTTCATGACCTTGGCATTTTTGTAGAGTACGGGCCCGCTACTTGGAGGAAGTCAGTTTGGGTTTGTCTGAGGTTTCCTTAGGATTTGTGCATTTTGGGCAGGAGGAGCAGAAAACATTCATCACCCCTTCTGCCAGCTTTCTCCACTATCAAGTTAACTAATCATGCAATTTAGGAAATAATGCCAACACACTAAATATTTGTGGAAACATAGATTGCAATTACATCTACATTTATCATTTGGCATTCTGCAGTAAGGTAACACTTTCCCTTTCCCCTCATTTAGTAATTTATTGTTTCTATCTACCTGAATTCATGGACTCTACTTTACACAAGGGGTGAATCTACTGTTGTTTTTATTCATTTGAATATTCCAGTGGCCCCAGATCTCACCATTGAGAGTTTCTTTCAATAGCTTTTTTTATTGTAACCTGATGGATACACTATTTCTCTTTGTGATGGCCACGTCCATTTCCCTCTCCCAATCACTGTATCTTCCCAGATTCTCATGTCCATTCTCATCCAAGTGATTGGGTGTGAAAAACCCTGACTCGGCCCCTGGGGGTGACCTGACTTGGCTCATTCTAAGCTGTGTAGCTCATGCTCTTGGAACAGAGTGATGGGTTGCAAATGAGCACCTGACCCATTCATGCCAATGAAAACAGAGATGTTCTTATGGGCCTTCTGGAAAAGAAGCTTGCATTGTCTTCCAACGAAGGTACTGCAAAGAAGCTGCCAATGAACTCTCCCTTTTGATGACGTACTGTAAAATGTAAAGCTGGGACCAATGTGGCCATGGCTGTTGCCCAGAAGAAAGGTAACCTGAGATCAATCTCACTATACACAGGTGTGAAGACATGAGAGAATTGCAGAGAAAGAGAACTGGAGCTATTGTGGCACCACTCATTTCTGGATCATTCTGTGCCTGAAACTGTCTATGGACTGCTTAATAATTTGAACGAGTAAACTACCTTTTTTATTTAAACCAGAAAGACCTTAGGGGTGCCTGGATGTCTCAATCGGCTGAGCATCTGACTTCAGCTCAGGTCATGATCTCACAGTTCATGAGTTCAAGCCCTGCATCAGACTCAGTGCTGACAGCTCAGAGCCTAGGAGCCTGCTTCAGATTCTCTGTCTCCCTCTCTCTCTGCCCCTCCCCCAATCACACTTTGTCTCTCTCTCTCTCTTTCTCTCTCAAAAATAAGTAAACACTAAAAAACAAAAAACAAAAACAGAAACGGCTTGTATGTCTGTCATGAGTTCGAGCCCCACATCAGTCTCTGTGCTGACAGTGAGGAGTCTGCTTGGGATTGTATCTCTCTCCCTCTCTCCGTTCCATCACTCCACATGCATGCTTGCTCTCTCTCTTGGAATAAACAAATAAACTTAAAAAAAATGAACTTTCATTGCTTGCAATCAAAAAAATCCTAGATAATACACTTCTCCCAAAACAGCAAAAGAAGGCTCCCTGCAGAGAGAGAGAAGCAGAGTGGGTTTCTGTTCCTTATGACCAAGAACACTATTACTTACAACCCTGCTACTCTTCCTCATGGTCTGAGAGCTTCTGGGGGTACATCCACTGTGTACCCCAGGCTCTCAGAGGACTGTGTGTCTCTCTAGTGACTGTTCATAAGTACTTCACGACTGTATGTGTAAGAGCTGCTAAGGTTGACTTGTTCACCACTAAATCCCTAGCCTCTGGAACAGAGTATGGGACACACAATAACCATTGATTGAACGAACGCATGAGTCACCCAAGCATGCCTCCGAGCCCCTCCCCTCAAGTCCACCAAAGAAAAAGAAGCTGTGGCTAAAAGCTTGCATGACATTTATTCTCTTGCAGGGGAAGGCAATGAGAAGTTAGCTGAGAGACACCGGAGGGTCAGCTCTGGATCTGGGAGGGCAGAAGCAGGTGGTGGTTGTGGGCGACTCTGTGCTTCTCCCCAGGGTGGCCTCAGAGACCCCAGAGGCTCAGAGACCTGGAGTGGAGACAAGAGCAGAGAAGTGGGCAGGGGTGTGTGTTGTCCGGGAGATATGGGGACTAGAGCCACCTGTCCCGACAGAGCACACCTGGAGTCACATCCTGGAATCCAGTCAGGGGTTTGTGTGGGTTGTGGGGCTTTAGAGATGAAAACCGCAGACTCTAATCGCAGGAAATGGTGGGGACCTCAAAGTATGAGGTGACCCCCGATCTGCCGGCATCAAGTCCCACAGCCTCAGTCAGGGCTACACGAGCTGCCAGAGCCAATCAGGGGCCCTTCCCGGCCCCTGTGCTCCAGCCGTGGCCTGATCTGCAGGCACAGCTGAGCAGCCCTGGAGGGAGAGACTGAGAGCCCTCCCTGCCAGCGGGGTTCCTGAGCTCAGCTCTCAGGTCCCTAGTGTCCTGGGCAAAGATGTGACCTGTCTCTCTGATGCCCAGGGATCCCATACTAGGCCGGGGGATGGGAGTTCAATCAGGGCTCTGATGTCTTTGAATATCCCAGTCTGAGGCCGCTTGCTTGGTCTTAATCTCCTTACACGTAATCATTTCATTCAATCCTTGTTGAAAATCAGAAATCCGGATTCCTATCCCTTCACAAGGAAGGAAACTCAAGCTCACAGAGGTTGAGCTACTTGCTCAAGTCCACAGCTGACCGGAGATGGGGACCTGATGGCACCCAGGATGGCCTGGGCTAAAACACCAAGCTCCTGGGTGCCTCGCTGGCTCAGTCAGTGGAGCAAGTGACTCAGCATCTGGGGGTTATGAGTTCAAGCCTAGTTTGGTGGAGAAAGTATTAAAAAAGCAAATAAAAAATTAAAGCCCAAACTCTTTTTTTTTTAAATACCTGTTCTTTTTTTTTTTTTTTTAACGTTTATTTATTTTTGAGACATAGAGAGACAGAGCATGAACAAGGGAGGGTCAGAGAGAGAGAGGGAGACACAGAATCTGAAACAGGCTACAGGTTCTGAGCTGTCAGCACAGAGCCCGACGCGGGGCTTGAACTCACAAACAGCGAGATCATGACCTGAGCCGAAGTCGGACACCCAACCGAATGAGCCACCCCGGCACCCCATCTTTTTTTTTTTTTAAGTAGACTTCGCATCCAATGCGGAGCCCAATGCAGAACTTGAACTCATGACCCTGAGGTCAAGACCTGAGCTGAGATCAAGAGCCAGATGTTCAACCAAGTGAGTCACCCAGGTACCCAAAGCCCAACCTCTTAATGAGTATTTCTCAACCGTTTCCAACTACGGCCCACCTACCCATAGTCTCCAGACTTTCCACACAGTAGGGGGAAGTAACGTGTCACCACATGGAAGCTTGGAGGGACATATATGAGGTGCTTTGTGAAGCTCCCTATGACAGATGTATTTCCGTGTTTTTAAACATTGTTGCACATAGTTGGGAACGAGATCTGGGCCCTCCAGAAAGGGGTCACTGCAGTCACCTCTACACTCACCTACTTGACACTTGCACAGCCTCAATGTCACACAGATATCCTTGCGGGGTGGAGCATTCAGGATACTCTGGACGATGTCATTTACAAATTTGTTGATGGTGTTTTTGCAGATATTTTCCACCAAAGGAAATTGAGAGCACACCAGTTGCGCAGCCTTTTCAATGGTCATCTGCAGCAGCAACAGCACCATAAACAGATAGAGGAATCAGGTGAGCTCTGCTGGGGTCAGCCCCCCTAAGACCCCAGCAGCTCTAGGCCCTGGGCACCCTGACCGCGGGCATGCTGGGAGGAGGGCCTGGTGCCAAGCGGCCACGGAGCAGAGGCTAGAGAGGCAGGGATCAGAACTCATGCCCAGGCACCAAGGCCCTGGCCCAAGCCTGGCCAGGCGGGGCTCTTGAGAGAAGGACAGTTGACCCTGTAGTGTCCCAGTCCCCTGCACATCATTATCCTGCCCCCCTGCCTTCTGTGTGGAGAACAGCGCCCACGGCTCCTAGACCCACAGGAAGGGTTCTGCCTGCCAAGCTTCCTGGGTCCCAGCCTGACGGGGCTCGTGCACAGGGCTGTGTGACGAAGGTTAGGAGGGGAAAGATCTCAGAGCCTTGGCAAATTCGATTTTGAACTATCTTCTCCCACCATCCAGTGGAGAAGGATAAAGCTGAGTTCCCAGGGCTGAGGGTGGGCCCTGCAGTGCCAGGGAGCTGAGCAGGATCAGGGAACAAAGCAGAGAGAGGGAGGGAGGGAGGGAGGGAGGGAGGGAGGAAGGGAGGGGAAGCAGGGCTTCTTGGTAGTAACACATCCCTTGTTCAGCAGGTGCTCAGGGACAGGCATGGAGCTAAGCTCATCCACCCCTCAGCTCCTTTAAAGGGCTTCAATAACTTACAATGGGGGGGTTATGATCCATCCCATTAAACAGAAAAGAAAACTGAGGCTCAGAAAGCATTAAGGACTTGGCCAAGCCAGGCAGTTAGGAAGTGATAGCTCTGGGGCTGATTAGTCCTGACCCAGGCCCCCACTGGACCCAGACTCACAAAACTCTGCCATGGACATATGTGGAGGGGCCAAAGGGGAAAGATTCCTACCTTTTATGGGGTCAGGTTTCCTTTGACAATAGGATGGAAAACATGCACACTCTTCCTCCTACTTTCATTCTCCCACAGCTTCCCAACTTCAGGAGATTCTCTGAAGTCCCTCCCCAGATAAAGGAAGGAACCATGGATCCCTGCTGAGAAGGTCCAGCCCAACCAGGGTTCAGCCCCTCCTCAGCGTCTTGTCTGGAACCCCTACCATGGCCTTGACCAGCTGGCAGATGGCTCCTTAAACCACAGGAAATCACCTGAATCCGCCGCGGTCCCACGCAATTCTTCAGCCAACTAAGTATCATACGACAGCTATCACAGGGGTTTAAAGTCAGGTTCTGCTGTCAGAAAATGAAGATCCCCAAAATGGTGTGTTAGATACCCCAAGAGCACTTGGTAGTGTCCTTGGTGTCTCCTAGGCTGGCAGAATCATCTAGGATCCTTCTGTTCTTTAGGGCCTAAAGCAGGCTGGCTGGTCCCTGCCCACCTTCCTGCTAGTCTTCGTGGGGCCGAGACACCCCAGAACCTTCCCCACACCTGCAGCACTTCACCCAGCCAGCACGTGCACCTCTTCTGTTCTCTGGTCAGTCCCCAGACCGCCCTCTGGGTAGGGCCCAGCCAGACCGAGGTAGACCCCCACCCAGGCACCACCCTGCACAAAACCAGCATCTTCAGCCCACAGCCCTGCCTCCCCTCCTCCCAAAAGGATGTGCAGCCCTGCCTGCTGCTCCCAGGACAGAGAGGATGAGGAGGGCCTGTGGTAGGTGAACAGGGAGCCAGCAGTGAACCTGGGGAGTCTCCTGGGCCAGCATCTGGAAGAACGGCTCATCCTGACACCTGTCAGCCATGTCCAGGTCATGGTCCTCAGGGGTCAGACCACAAAACGTCAGCCCTGGGGAAGAAACAGCATCAACATCCCTCCACAAGAGGAAGGAGACAGAACGGTCAGATCTCCTGGCTGGTGGGGAGCCCAGGAGGTGGCCAGAGCACAGGACAGGAGCAGGGATCTGTGAGGGGTCCAGGGGACCAGTCCTCACACTCCGCCCTGGAGCTGCTCTGACCCAGTCTCTGTGCAACAGACATGCTCTCAATTCTTTCTGGAAACATTAGGAGATTATACCACCTCCACCACCACCATCCATGCAACTCCTTTCTGTCTTCCTGTATCTCTCTCTGTTCTCTCTCTCTCTCTCTCTCTCTCTCTCTCTCCCTCCGTCTCTCTCTCACACACACACACACACGGATGTGGAGCTGCTCTAAGAGAACACTACCCTCATCTCCTTTCAGAGGTCGTTCTTTCTCTCTTCCTTCCCCCAGGAGTTCAAATCTGCTGGCCCAGCCCAACCCAGTCTCCAGACTGTCCCTACCCTCTGCTAAGAAGTAGCTGCCAGGATGTGCATGGGGGAATGTCCTTACCCGGGGTGGCCAGGAGCACTGAGGCAAGGAGCAGGAGGGCCCAGGAGGTCATGGTGGGGCAGCTGCTGAAGCACCCTTCACACCCCGCTTTATGTGGCTGGCCGCCTCGCAATCTGACCTTGCCGGGTCCTGCTCCTCTTGTAGGGCACGTCCCCGTGTCACTGGCTTTACCACAAACACAGACACCAGTTTGTGGAGAAGTGGGGGGAGGAGTGCTTCCTCAGAGACTCCACACTATCTTCCACCTCCCCCCACCACACACACACACTGCTAGAACTTTCCCAGTGAGTGGGGGGTGCTGGAGGGCAGCAGCTGCCATGATGCACCCCCCACCCTGCCCCAGGATGAGCTAATGGCCAGAGCAATCCCTGCACCTGAGGGCTCAGGTAGGCCCTTGGCCCTGGAGCTTCCTACCCCTTCTTCCTTCCCTCCCTCCTCTCCCAGGGGTCTATGCTGGTGTCCCTCCACCAGCCACCTCCTGTATCCCTGCTCTCCCCCAACCATTTCAGCCAATGGAACACCACCAGTCCCCGCCACATATAGAGACAGGTCCCTCAGTATAGATGCAAACAGCTCCTCCCAGCCCTGCTCTCGGACTTGGTGATCCCCGAGCATGGGCACCACAGACACCCTGGGTCCCCAGCCCCTCACCAGCCTCCTGGCCACCATCACGGAGGCAGGCTTTTCCCTCAGAGCGTGGTTCAGCCCAGCCGTCCCTCACCTGGTCCATAGGGAGAGACAACAGCCCGTGCGAAGGAAGTCAGCCCCAGACAGGGATCTAGTCCCAGTGCCCCGGGTCTGACCCCTCATCTGTGCCATGAAGGTCACTGGCCTCATCTGCAATGAAAATACAAGCTGCGCTGGTCACATCCACTATCAGATAGAAAATAAGTCACCGTTTAGTGTAAGTGTGTCCCAAAGATTGCATGGAATACACTCACACTGAAATGTGTTTGCTGTTTACCTGACACTCGCAGTAAACTGGGCATCCCACCTTTTGTCTGGCAACCTTCCCCCACCTCCTTCGCGGCTCAGAGGAGGAAACTGGGTGCGGAGAGCAGGGGCCCTGACCTCAGCCACATGGCCGGCTGGGGTCCTGCTTGGACTAGAACCTTCCCCCACCTCCAGCTGCTGAGACGGCAGAGGCACGCAGCCAGGACGAGCTGCCAAGGCCCCCTCAGCACCTCCCAGCCCCCCGTCCCCCTTCAGTATCTGCTCGGACCACTCCACGCCTTCCACCTGCCCGGGAATCCCATCATGGGCTAGTGCCGAGCCTCAGCCTGGCCTTCTTTGCTGAAGTATTCTACTTTCCTGAGCCCATCCAGAGCCCTGCTCTCCGCTCAGCTTCTGCCTAGAAGGAAAGAGGGTGGAGTCCAGGCAAGCAGGCCTCCGACAAGCTGGGGGCACCTTGAGCCACATACTCCACCTCCTGGAGCCTCAGTTCCCTTACCTGTGAAATGGGTGTAGTGTCACCTGTTCACAGGGCCCCAGTGTGGTGTGTGTTTGTGTGTGTGTGTGCATGTGCGTGTGAGGAAGTTTCACAGCCTGGGATGTGCCAGGCAGAAGTAGGCTGGTATCCTGGGTCAGCATTCCCCAACATGACTTCTACAAGGGTTACTCCTGTGGGAGGTGAGCGGGTGCTGTCGAGGGGAGTACAGGGCGGTTCCTGCTCTCAAGAGTAAATGCCACTCTAGGAAGGTGCAACAGGCTTCCCTCCCAGGGGACTTCTCTAGCACTTTAACATGGTGGTGTGTGTCGCCCTCTTACTAGAATCAGAAATAAAAGAAGGGACATTTAAAAAAAAATTTTTTTTAATGTTTATTTATTTTTGAGACAGAGAGAGACAGAGCATGAACAGGGGAGGGGCAGAGAGAGAGGGAGACACAGAATCCGAAACAGGCTCCAGGCTCCGAGCTGTCAGCACAGAGCCCGACGCGGGGCTCAAACTCACGGACCGTGAGATCATGACCTGAGCCGAAGTCGGACGCTTAACTGACCAAGCCACCCAAGCGCCCCAAAAGAAGGGACATTTTGACTGACCTTACACAGAGGATAATGTTTATACTATGAACAATTGTATGGTACTAAATTGGACAACTTATACTGAGATGGGCACCCCCGTAAAGATACAAACTACTGAAACAGACTGAAAAGAATCGAAGTCTGTATAGATAATAAGAGATGGCATTAGTCATGCAAACACTACCCGCAAACAAAGACCCAGGTCACATATCTTCACAGATGAATTCTACTAAACATTAGAAGAATTAATACTTGGGTGCCTGGGTGGCTCAGTCAGTTGAGCGTCTGACTCGTTTTCGGCTCAGGTCGTGATCTCACAGGTTGGGAGATGGAGCCCTGTACAGGGCTCTGCGCTGATGGTGCGGAGCCTGCTTGGGATTCTCTCTCCCTCTCTCTCTGCCCTCCCCATACTCTCTCTCTCTCTCTCTCTCTCTCTCTCTCTCTCTCTCAAAATAATTAAGTGTTAAAACTTTTTTTAAAAGTAAGAAGAATTAATACCAATTCTTCCCAAACTCTTCCAAAAGATAGAAGATAATCCCCTGGTGTCAATACCAGAAAAAAACAATCCAGATTACTACAAGCCAGCATCTCCTATGAATATGGATGCAATAACCCTCTACAAAATCCTAGCTAACATACAACATAAAAAAATAACATTCAGAGAGAATTCTATACCACGTTCAACCAGACTTTTTCAGGAATGGAAGATAATTTAACACCTAAGGACCAATTTATGTGATTCACTATATGAATAGAGCAAAAAATAAAAACCACATGATCCTCTCAATGGACACAGAAACATCATTTAAAAAAAAACCCTCAACATCTCTTTGTTAAAACACTCACTAACTAGGAATAGAGGGGAAATTCTGCAAACTGATAGGTGGCATCTATGAAATTCCCCGAACTGACATCAGACTTCATGATAAAGACTAAATATTTTCCCCCAAAGACCAGGAACAAGACAAGAATGTCTGTTCTCAGGAAGTCTATTACATATTGCACTGATGATTCTAGCCAGGGAAATTAAGAAAGAAAACAAACAAACAAACAAAAAATCCAACTAATAGCAAGGAAGACATATAGCTATCTCTATTTATAGATAACATCTCCCAGGTGAATACTAAAAAATTCAACAAACAGTAGGGATACCTGGGTGGTTCAGTCAGTTAAGCATCTGACTCTTGACTTCAGCTCAGATCATGATCTCATGTTTGTGAGTTCAAGCCTCATACTGGGCTTTGCATTGACAATGCAGAGCTTGCTTGGGATTCTCTCTCTTCTCTCTGGCCCTCTCCTTCCCTCCTTGTCTCTCTCAAAACAAATATAAATAAATAAATAAATGTTAAAAACAAGAAAGGTCATTCCTTTAAAAAAATTAAAAATTCAACAAAAATGAATCAATACTGGAGCGCCTGGCTGGCTCAGTCTGTTAAGTCTCCAACTTATGCTCAGGTCATGTGAGTTTGAGCCCTGAGTCAGGCTCTGCACTAATAGAGCCTGCTTGGGATTGTCTCTCTCTCCCTGTCTCTGTTTGCCTCTCCCCTCCCCTGCTAGGGTGCGCACATGCACATGTGCTCTCTCTTTCAAAACAAATCAGTAAACTTAAAAAAAATACTTTAAAAAATGCATCAAAACTGAGATGTGTCTAGATGCCACAGACCTCCACTTTCAAATTATTCAAACTATCCAACACTAGATCTCACTAGATCAAAATCAATCCATGGCAGGCACTAGATGTCTAACTATATTTTAAGTGAGTAAAGTAGATCAATCTGAATTGGAGCTTGTGTGGTGCAATTATTGTATAATCTCTATAAAAAGTATGCTAACAGACTGCTCTTAAAAAGTGTCATACTTTTTATGTTCAAAAGAACATCAAACATGTAGCCAACTTTCGAAAAACTTGGCCTTCGTGCTAACCATCTTCTACAAAACCGTATGTAAGAAGGAGCTCGCTAAAGGGGACTGTGCCTCTTCAACAAATGGTACCAGGAAGAATGGATGACACATTGAGAAAAATGAAGGTAGACCCTTACTCTCTACTCTACACAAAAAGTCTTTAGAAATCGATTGAACACCTATGTTTAAGACCCAAAACTATAAAATTGACCCACTAAGACATAAGGGGAAACTTGCGTGAGATTGGACTTGGCAGTGCTTTCTTGGATATGACATCAAGAAATGCAGCAAAACGGACAAATAGCATTCCATCAAATTTAAAGACGGGTTTCCAATGACCAAGTGGAAAGGGAAATGAGATTGATGGAATGGGTAAAAATGTTTGCAAACCATTCTATACCAATGGTGTAACAGCCAGAATATAGAAGAAATATTAAAACTCCACAAGGAAACAGCAAATAACCCAATTTAAAAAGGGCCAAGGACTTTGAACAGACACTGTCCTTAAAAATATAGAAATGACTACCAAGCATCTGAAAAGAGACTCAACATCCTTAAGCGTTAGGGAGATACAAGGCAAAACCACAATGAGATACCACCCCACACCCGATAAGATGACTCTAATCAAAAAACAGAAAATTACAACTGTTGGTAAAGATGTGGAGAAAGTGTGCACTGTTGTAAAATTGTAAAACCACTACGCAAAGCAATACGGTGCTTCCTCAAAAGATTTAAAAAAGGTGTGCCATATGTTCCCACAGACCCAATGCTGGATATTTATAAAAAATAAAATTAAATTCATGATCGCAAAGAGATATTTGCACAACCATGTTCATAGCATCGCTATTCACAATAGCTAAGAGGTGAGAGCAGTGCCAGTTCCATGGACAGGTGAACAGATAAACAAAATGTGCTATATATTCAACCTGAAAAAAGAAACATTCATGTTGAATGCCATAAAATGGATGAACTTTGAGGATGTTAGACTAAAAGTAATAAACTAGTCACAAAAAGGCAAATATTGTATGATTCCATTGGTACAGGGGTCTACAGTCGTCAAATTCCTACAAGCAAAGTAGAACAGAGGTATCCAAGCAAGACAGAGTAGGAAAGAGGAGAGGTGTGGTTTAATAGTAAGTATGGACTGTCAATTTTCTAAGGTGAAGAAGTCCCGGATGTCTGCGTCATGAAATGGCGAATATACTCAACACTGCTGAGCGGATGTTTAAAAATTATGAAGATGATAAATTTGTGTTATGCATTTTTACAACAATGAAACTTGTGTTCCTGACGGAAGGAGATGGTTCACGTTGCACACAAGCGCTTCGCCTTGAGATAACCACCAACCTCCCTGTGCATTAGAACTTCCTTCTGCATCCTTCCCACCTCATCACACAGGAGGCCACAGGACAGGCTCTCAGGCAATGCCAGTTAATAAAATGAATAGTTGTTGCTGCTTCTACAAACAGAGGGGAATTAAGGTGCTAGGTAAATTTAATGTGCTATTACTAGTCGTTTGTAGATTGGCAGGTGCTTGAGGTAAGTGTCTTTCTTTCGTTTGTTTCCTATTCTGACACCAGGGTGTGACACACAGTAGGGACTTGTCCCGAGCTCTGAGGGAAGCCACTGGAAAGTGAAGAGATGTGGTTGTGGTTTGGAAAGAGCGTGGGGCTGCCCTGTCCAGAAGGGATTGGGGAGCCAAGGCAGAAGGAAGTCTGAAGACCACCCAGAGACAGAGGCAGAGACTGGCCAGGGCAAAGGGGTCTGCACCAGGATGGGGCAATTCCAACTTCCCAGGAGGGAGTCATTTGCTCTAGCTTGGGTCAGGGGTCGACGTGGCCTGGAGGGAGGGATGTCACATGACACAGGCTTGCTGTCCTGGGCTGTTGGGTGGGTGACAGGGGAAATGGTAGAGAACTGAGAAGGGCCTGGAGGTGAGCAGGTACCCCCAGTGGAGTCTGGATTATGAAACCAGTACACTCACGCTCCCTCCTGACAGGTTACAGGAGTTGGCTTGGCCTCTGTCCTTTACTAGCTTTTATCCCTAAGGGTGAGGCCACCTTCCCAAAGCTCCCACCTTTGGGAGTCTGTGCTAACGCGCCATGTGCCCTGGACCCCTCCGCTCCCACCTCAAGACGTTCCCTGCCTGTTCCCTCGGTTCTGTCCTGCACCATGGGCCTCTCCCCTCTCCCAGGGCCATTCTCATCCCCATGTAAACACCTGAAAGGCAGACCCCACCTCTAATTTCGCATGGCCTCCACCTCTGCCCCACTTCTCTCCAACTCTTGACATGAACCCCGTCATAAACCTGTCCATGCCTGCTGACACCATACCCTTCACTCCCCCTCCACATGGGCGTGATCTCCTCCTAGCACTGAAACCCTCTGACTAAGGTCAGCACCGCCCAAAGCCCCCAAAAGCCAGAGGCCAGCCCTCCATCTTCTACTGTCTTGACTCCCATCAGCACTGGACGTGGTCAGCCATTCCTCGTTCCTGGGCTGTTCTGTTCTCTTGGCTCCTTGGCCCCTTGTCTGGTGTTCCTCCTGTCCCGCTGGCTCCTCCCTCCCGATCTCCTTGAGGGCTCCTCCTCCCCCCACCCCCCCACAACCAGGCCTCCACGTGTTGACTAGTCCCTTCTGTCCTCAGACAGGAATGTTATCCTTCTGCACCTTCTCCCTGTCCATCACATCCAGTTCAAGGACTTCAAATGTGGCCTTGGCCCAGACACCCTCCCCTCTTGACACCTCCACCTGCATATGGAATAGACACACTTCTTCGGGTCAAAGCAGAGCTCTTCCTTATCCTCTCCAGATCCACCTGTCCAAATGTCTTTCCCAACAGCAAATGTCTCCGCCATCCACACGTTTGCTAAGGTCAAAGTCCTACAAGTCGTTTCTTTTCTTTTAAAATCGTGTCCAATGTAGAGAAAAGCTGTAACTCTACAACAGAGAGCTCCTTTTCATCTTAACCAGATCCCCCCACTGGTAACGTTTCACCACACGTATGCGGTGTGTGTCTCATCATAGTCTGCCTGTACGTACATATTACCATTTCTTCTAAACCATTTGCAGCAGATTGCCTTCATGATGCCCCCATGACCCCCTTAATTCTTCAGGGTGCATTGCCTCACAAGAAGGACACCGTCCTACAGAAGCTAGCACGACCATCAACACCAGGACACTAACACTGGCACAACAGTATCATCGCAGACTGCAAGGAATCTCATAGATTACCCCAATCATGTCCTTTGCAGGTCTAGGTGCACAGCGGGGTCATCTGTTTACAATTACATCAAGTATCTGCTTAGTCTCCTTTGATCTGGCACACTTTCTCCATCTTTCCTTCTCTTTCATGACCTTGGCATTTTTGTAGAGTACGGGCCCGCTACTTGGAGGAAGTCAGTTTGGGTTTGTCTGAAGTTTCCTTAGGATTTGTGCATTTTGGGCAGGAGGAGCAGAAAACGTTCATCACCTGTCGCTAGGATTCTCCATGGATTACTTTAATTAATCATGCAAATTAGTAATTAATACCAACAGAAGTATTTGTGGAAACATAGACTGCAATTATGTCTACATTTATCATTTGGCATTCTGCAGTAATGTAACACTTTCTCTTTCCCCTCATTTATTAATTTATTGTTTCTACCTGAATTCACGGACTCTAGTTTACACGAGGTGTGAATCTACTGTTGTCCTTTTTCATTTGAATATTCCAGTGGCCCCAGATCTCACCATTGAGAGTTTCTTTCAATAGCTTTTTTGATTGAACCCTGATGTATACACCATTGCTATTTGTGATGGCCAACATCCACTTCCCTCTCCCAATAACATTATCTTCCCAGATTTTCGTGTCCATTCTCATCCAAGTGATGGGGTGTGAAAAACCCTGACTCAGCCCCTGGGGGTGCCCTGACTTGGTTCATTCTAAGCTGTGTAGCTCATGCTCTTGGAACAGAGTGATGGGTTGCAAATGAGCACCTGGCGCATTCATGCCAATGACAACAGAGATGTTCTGATGGACGTCAGGACTCTGGTGATACAACCATATATGCCTGAAGCTATATAGGGACTGCTTAACCATTTGAGCCAATAAATAGCTTATGCATTAGAGCCAGAATGAGCTAAATCTTCTGTTGCTTACAACCAAAAGAATCCTAAATATTATACTTCCCCCAAAAGAAGATTCCCTGCACAGAGAAGCAAAGGGTGGGATTCTGTCCCCAGTGACAAAGCACACTCTTACCTCCACCCTGCTGCCCTTCCACCTGGTCTGAGAGTTTCTGGGGGTACATCCACTGTGTACCCCAGGCTCTCAGAGGACTGTGTGTCTCTCTAGTGACTGTTCATAAGTACTTCACGACTGTATGTGTAAGAGATGCTAAGGCTCATTAACACTAAATCTCTAGCTTCTGGAACAGAGTGTGGGACAAACAATAAACATTGATTGAACAAATGCATGAGTCACCCAAGCATGCCTCCGAGCCCCTCCCCTCAAGTCCACCAAAGGAAAACAAGCTGTGGCTAAAAGCTTGCATGACATTTATTCTCCCTCAGGGGAAGGCAATGAGAAGTTAGCTGAGAGACACCGGAGGGTCGGCTCTGGATCTGGGAGGGCAGAAGCAGGTGGTGGTTGTGGAAGACTCTGTGCTTCTCCCCAGGGTGGCATCAGAGACCCCAGAGGCTCAGAGACCTGGAGTGGAGACAAGAGCAGAGAAGTGGGCAGGGGTGTGTGTTGTCCGGGAGATATGGGGACTAGAGCCACCTGTCCCGAAGAGCACGCCTGGAGTCACATCCTGGAACCCAGTCAGGAGTTTGTGTGGGTTGTGGGGCTTCAGAGATGAAAACCGCAGACTCTGACCGCAGGAAATGGTGGGAACCTCAAAATATGAGGTGACCCCCGATCTGCCGGCATCAAGTCCCACAGCCTCAGTCAGGGCTACACGAGCTGCCAGAGCCAATCAAGGGCCCTTCCTGGCCCCTGTGCTGCAGCCGTGGCCTGATCTGCGGGCACAGCTGAGCAGCCCTGGAGGGAGAGACTGAGAGCCCTCCCTGCCAGCGGGGTTCCTGAGCTCAGCTCTCAGGTCCCTAGTGTCCTGGGCAAAGATGTGACCTGTCTCTCTGATGCCCAGGGATCCCATACTAGGCCGGGGGATGGGAGTTCAATCAGGGCTCTGATGTCTTTGAATATCCCAGTCTGAGGCCGCTTGCTTGGTCTTAACCTCTTTACACGTAATCATTTCATTCAATCCTCGTTGAAAATCAGAAATCCGGATTCCTATCCCTTCACAAGGAAGGAAACTCAAGCTCACAGAGGTTGAGCTACTTGCTCAAGTCCACAGCTGACCGGAGATGGGGACCTGATGGCACCCCAGGATGGCCTGGAGTATTTCTCAACCGGTTCCAGCTGCAGCCCACCTACCCATCTTCTCCCCTCTTTCCACACAGTGGTGGGGGTAACATCTCACTGCAGGGAAGCTTGGTGGGATGTGTATGACAGCTGGATTTCTGTGGGTCGAAACCGTATTGTACATATGTGGGGACATGATGTGGGCCCTCCAGGAATGAGTCCCTGCTGTCACCTCTGCACTCACCTTTTTCAGGTTTGCACAACCTGAGTTTCACACAGATTTCCTCGGGGCTGTTCCCATTTATGATACCCTGGGTGATCTTTTCAAGAAATGTATTGATTATATCCTTGCAAATAGCATCCAGTGGATATAGCTGCCTGCACACCAGGGACGCAACCTGTTTGATGGCTTCCTGCAGTAACAGCACCATAGGAAGACAGAGAATTCAGGTGAGCTCGGCCCCGGACTGCCACCCCCTGCAGACCCCAGCAGCTCTAGGCCCTGGGCATGAACAAGGTCATGGTGGGAGGAGGGCCTGGTGCCAAGCGGCCACGGAGCAGAGGCTAGAGAGGCAGGGATCAGACTCATGCCCAGGCACCAAGGCCCTGGCCCAAGCCTGGCCAGGAGGGGCTCCTGAGAGAAGGACAGTTGACCCTGTGGTGTCCCAGTCCCCTGTACATCATTATCCTGCCCCCCTGCCTTCTGTGTGGAGAACAGCGCCCACGGCTCCTAGACCCACAGGAAGGGTTCTGCCTGCCAAGCTTCCTGGGTCCCAGCCTGACGGGGCTCGTGCACAGGGCTGTGTGACGAAGGTTAGGAAAAGAAAGCACTTGGAGTCTTGGCACATTCCACTTGGACGTATGTTCTCCCACCATCCATTGGAGAAGGATAAAGCTGAGTTCCCAGGGCTGAGGGTGGGCCCTGCAGTGCCAGGGAGCTGAGCAGGATCAGGGAACAAAGCAGAGGGAGGGAGGGAGGGAGGGAGGGTAGGAGGGAGGGAGGAAGGGAGGGGAAGCAGGGCTTCTTGGTAGTAACACATCCCTTGTTCAGCAGGTGCTCAGGGCCAGGCATGGAGCTAAGCTCGTCCACCCCTCAGCTCCTTTAAAGGGCTTCGATAACTTACAAGGGGCGATTATGATCCATCCCACTAAACAGAAAAGAATACTGAGGCTCAGAAAGCATTAAGGGCTTGGCCAAGCCATGCTGCTAGGAATTGGGAGATCTGGGGCATATCAGTCTAGCCCAGGCCACCATGGAACCAATCTCACAAAATTCGTCCCTGGACACACGTGGAGGGGCCAAAGGGGAAAGATTCCTACCTGCTCTACGAACAAATTTCCTTTGACAATGGGACGGAAACCACGCACGCTCCTCTTCCTACTTTCACACTCACAGAGCTTCATGATTTCAAGGGATTCTCTGAAGTCAGTCCCAGATACCAGGGGGCCCACAGATCCCCTGCTGAGAAGCCCTGGCCCAACCAGGGATCAGCCCCTTCCTCAGTGTCACCCCTAGTCCTACAAGCCCCACTCATGCCCTAGACCGCCCTGCAAATGGCTCCCCAAATCACAAGCCTCACCTGTGTGATATTATGTCCCAAGACTTTTCTCAGACCTTGGATTGTCTTCTTACAAATATTGCATGTGATAGCCAGCTGGTCACCCTGTCAGAAAACAATGCGTGGGGATAGTGTCTCAGACACCCCAACAGCCCTTGGCAAGGACCCAGGAGGAGCTCTCTGGTGTCTCCTAGGCCAGCAGGATCATCTAGATTCTCTCTGTGCTTTCAGGCCTGACGCAGGCTGGCTGGTCCCTGCCCACCTTCCTGCTAGTCTTGGTGGGGCTGACACACCCCAGACCCTGCCCCACACCCACAGCACCTCACCCAGAGCAGCCCCTGACCCAGTTCTCTACTCTGGTCAGAACCCAGGGGACCCTCCTGGGGAGAGCTCAGCCAGACCCAGGTAGCCCCCCGACCTTTGCCACGGGCACAATGGTGCACAAAACCAGCATCTTCAGCCCACAGCCCTGCCTCCCCTCCCCTCTGCCCAGCAGAGATGTGCAGCCCTGCCTGCTGCTCCCAGGGAGGAGACAATGTGTGAAGGGGTGGTTATGGGAAGTGAGCAAGGAACCAGCCACCAACCTGGGGGGACTCCAGGACCAAGCTCTCTAAGAACTGCTTTTCCTGACTCAAGTCAGCGGTCATCAAGTCATTGTCCTCAGGGTTCAAACCAGAAAAGGTCAGCCCTGGGGAAGAAACACCATCAGCACCCCTTCACAAGTGGAAGGAGACAGATCTCCTGGCTGGTGGGAGCCCAGGAGGTAGCTAGAAAACAGGCCAGGAGCAGGGATCTGTGAGGAATCCAGGAGGCCTGTCCTTGCGCTCCGCCCTGGAGCTGCTCGGACCCAGTCTCTGTGCAACAGACTCTGAATTCTTTCTGGAAAACAGGAGAAGATTATCTGCCCCCACCCCCGCCCCCCCACCAACATCATCCAATGACCTCTTTTCTCTCTTTGTCTCTGTTTTTCTGTACTCTCTCTCTCTCTCTCTCTCTCTCTCTCTCTCACACACACACACACACACACACACACACACACGGATTTGGAGCTGCTCTAAGAGAACACTACCCTCATCTCCTTTCAGAGGTCGTTCTTTCTCTCTTGCCTTCCCCCAGGAGTTCAAATCTGGTGGCCCAGCCCAACCCAGTCTCCAGACTGTCCCTACTCTCTGCTAAGAAGTAGCTGCCAGGATGTGCATGGGGGAATGTCCTTACCCGGGTTGGCCAGGAGCATTGAGGCAAGGAGCAGGAGGGCCCAGGAGGTCATGGTGGGGCAGCTGCTGAAGCACCCTTCACACCCCGCTTTATGTGGCTGGCCGCCTCGCAATCTGACCTTGCCAGGTCCTGCTCCTCTTATAGGCCTTGTCCCCGTGTCACTGGCTTTACCACAAACACAGACACCAGTTTGTGGAGAAGTGGGGGGAGGAGTGCTTCCTCAGAGACTCCACGCTGTCTTCCACCTCCCCCGCCACACACACACACACACACACACACACACACACACTGCTAGAGCTTTCCCAGTGAGTAGGGGTGCTGGAGGGCACCAGCTACCATGATGCCCCCCCACCCCCTGCCCTCAGATGAGTTAGTGGACAGAGCAATCCCTGCACCTGAGGGCTCAGGTAGGCCCTTGGCCCTGGAGCTTCCCACGCCTTCCCCCTTCCCTCCCCTCCTCTCCCAGGGGTCTATGCTGGTGTCCCTCCACCAGCCACCTCCTGTATCCCTGCTCTCCCCCAACCATTTCAGCCAATGGAGCACCACCAGACCCCGCCACATATAGAGACAGGTCCCACAGTATAGATGCAAACAGCTCCTCCCAGCCCTGCTCTCGGGCTTGGTGATCCCCGGGCATGGGCACCACAGACACCCTGGGTCCCCGGCCCCTCACCAGCCTCCTGGCCACCATCACGGAGGCAGGCTTTTCCCTCAGAGCCAGGTTCAGCCCAGCCGTCCCTCACCTGGTCCATAGGGAGAGACAACAGCCCGTGCGAAGGAAGTCAGCCCCAGGCAGGGATCTAGTCCCAGTGCCCCGGGTCTGACCCCTCATCTGTGCCATGAAGGTCACTGGCCTCATCTGCAATGAAAATACAGGCTGCGCAGGTCACATCCACTATCAGATAGAAAATAAGTCACCGTTTAGTGTAAGTGTGTCCCAAAGATTGCATGGAATACACTCACACTGAAATGTGTTTGCTGTTTACCTGACACTCGCATTAAACTCGGCATCCCACCTTTTGTCTGGCAACCTTCCCCCACCTCCTTCGCGGCTCAGAGGAGGAAACTGGGTGCGGAGAGCAGGGGCCCTGACCTCAGCCACATGGCCGGCTGGGGTCCTGCTTGGACTAGAACCTTCCCCCACCTCCAGCTGCTGAGACGGCACAGGCACGCAGCCAGGACGAGCTGCCAAGGCTCCCTCAGCACCTCCCAGCCCCCTGTCCCCCTTCAGTATCTGCTCGGACCACTCCACGCCTTCCACCTGCCCGGGAATCCCATCATGGGCTAGTGCCGAGCCTCAGCCTGGCCTTCTTTGCTGAAGTATTCTATTTTCCTGAGCCCATCCAGAGCCCTGCTCTCCGCTCAGCTTCTGCCTAGAAGGAAAGAGGGTGGGGTCCAGGCAAGCAGGCCTCCGACAAGCTGGGGGCACCTTGAGCGACATACTCCACCTCCTGGAGCCTCAGTTCCCTTACCTGTGAAATGGGTGTAGTGTCACCTGTTCACAGGGCCCCAGTGGTGTGTGTGTGTGTGTGTGTGTGTGCGTGTGCATGTGCGTGTGAGGAAGCTTCACAGCCTGCGATGTGCCAAGCAGAAGAAATCTGGTATCCTGGGTCAGCATTCCCCAACATGACTTCTATAAGGGTTACTCCTGTGGGAGGTGAGCGGGTGCTGTGGAGGGGGAGTGGGGATGGGGTTCCCGTCATCCAGAGTAAATGACAGACACACTTTCACACAGTAGTGTGTGTTACCTTGTTATTAGATTCAGAAATAAAAGAAGGGACATTTTGACCTTACAGAGAGGAGAGTGGGTATACTATGAACAGTTATATGTTATTAAATTGGACCACATCCCTGTAAAGATACAAACTATTGAAACAGACTGAAAAGAATGGGCAGAGGGAATAGATGTATAATAAGTAAAGACATGGAATGAGTCATGCAAACACCACCCACAAACAAACATCCAGGTCAGATATCTTTACAGATGAATTCTACCAAACATTAGAAGAATTAGTATGAATTCTTCCCAAACTCTTCCAAGAAATAGGAAAGGATGCCCTGATGCCAAACCAGAAAAAGGCAACACAGGAAAAGTACAGACCAATATCTCCCCTGACTATGGATGCCATAACCCTCTTCAAAATCCTGGCAAGCTGAATCCAGTAACATATAAAAACAATTCTGTACCAGACCAACCAGAATTTATTCAGGAATGCAAAGTGATTTAACACCCCAAAATCAGTTATGTAATTCACTGTACCAACAGAACCCAAATAAAAGCCGCATGATCCTGGGGTGCTTGGGCGGCTCAGTTGGTTAAGCATCCGACTTGGGCCTAGGTCATGATCTCGTGGTCCCTGACTTCGAGCCTCTCATGGGCCTTTCTGCTGTCAACACAGAGCCCCCTTCGGATCTTCTGTCTCCTGCTCTCTGCCCTTCCCCCACTCACGTGCTCATGTGCTGGCACGTGCACGCACGTGCTCTCTCTCTCTCTCTCTCTCTCCAAAAATAAACAAACTTAAAAACAAACCACATGATCCTCTCAACGGACACAGAAACACCATTTGAAAAAACTCAGTATCTCTTCTTGTTAAAACACTCACTAAGAATAGAAGGGAAAGTCTGCAACCTGATAGGTGGCATCTATGAAATTCCCCGAGCTGACATCAGACTCTGTGAAGAAAGACTAAATACCTTCCCCCAAAGACCAGGAACAAGACAGGATGTCTGCTCTCCAGACATCTATTCGGTATTGCACTGACGATTCTAGCCAGGAGAACTAAGCAAAAACATGAAGGAAAAAAAAAACATTTTGATTAGCAAGGAAGATGTACAGCTCTCTATTTACAGATAACATCTCCTCCACACAGAAAATACTTAAAAATCCCCAAAATGAATTAAACTGAGATGTGTTTAGATGCCATAGACCTGCATTTTCCAATGATTCAGACTGTCCAACGGTAGATTTACTAGATGAAAATTACTCCGTGGCTGGAATGAGGCCTCTAACTGTATTTTATGTGAGTTGATTAACCTGATTTGGAGGTTGTTTGTGTAATTATTGTAAAATCCCTGCAAAGAGCATGCTAACAGGCTGCCCTTAAAAATCCTCATAACCTTTGCACTCGTGTGACTAACCAAATATGTGGACCACTTTTGAGAAACTGCCGTTCTGCTAACCAATTTCCGCAAGACCCTATGAAGACAGTGCTCATAAAAGGGAATTTAAATGTCTTCAAACAGTGGTGCTGGGGAAACTGGACAGCCCCATGCAGAAGAATGAAGGTAGACCTGATGTTCCACCATATGCAAAAGAGTCACTAGAAAAGGATCAAACACCTACATGTAAGACCCAAAACTATAAAATCGCTAGAAAAAAACATAAGGGGAACGCTGCATGACTTCCGACTTGGTGGTGAATTCTCAGATATGACACCAAGAAATGCAACAATATGGACAAATAGCATTGCATGAAGCTTAAAAACTTTATGCATGAAACAGCACAGTTGACAAAGTAAAAGGGCAATTTATGGAATACATAAAAATGTTTGCAAATCATTAATAACGGAGTAATACCCAGAAAGTACAAAGAAATGTTAAAATTCACAAATAAACAGCAAATAATTTTAAAAAGGCAAAAGAGGGGCCCCTGGTGGCTCGGTCGGTTAAGCGTCCGACTTCAGCTTAGATCATGACCTCACGGTTTGTGGGTTTGAGCCCCACGTTGGGGGGGGGTTGCTGTGCAGACGCTGGACCTGCTTCAGATTCTACGTCTCCCTCTCTCTCTGTCTCTCCCCTGCTCACACTCTGTCTCTCAAAAATAAATAAACGTTATAAAAAAAAATAAGCTCAAAAGACTTTGAATACACACTCTCCCTACAAAATATAGAAATGGCTAACAAGCATATGAAAAGATGCTCCCCACATCAATAATCGTCAGGGAAATGCAAGGCAAAGCCACAAGGAGATAGCACCCCACCCATGAAGACGGCCCTTATCCAAAAAAAGAAAATATCAAGTGTTGGTAAAGATGTGGAGAAAGTGTGCACCGTTGTAAAACTGTAAGACCGTTACGCAAAGCAATATGGTGGTTCCTCAAATATATATAAATACACACACACACACACACACACACACACGTTATTTCACCTTAAAAACAAAAAACAAAAACTCATGTCGAATGCCACGCCAAAGATGAACTTTGGGGACATCACGCTAAGTGAAATAAGGCAATTACAAAAAGACAAATCTCTGATTCCATTTGTACGAGGTGTCTAAAGTAGTCAAATTAAAGGAAATATAAAATAGAAATATGTGGACCCCTTTTGAGAAACTGTAGTTTTCTCAGGCTTTAAGACGGGGGCGAAGGAAAGTTGTGGCTTCACAATCAGTCTGGAGTTCGAGTTTTGTAAGACGAAAAAGATCTGGATGTCCGTGTCACAACAATGTGAATATACTCAACACTGCTGCGTGTACGTTACCACATTGCTAAGATGGTAAATTCGGTTATGAGTTTCTTACAGCAATGAAAAAATAGCGTTCCTGATAGAAGGAGGTGGTTCACGTTGCACACAAGCGCTTCGCCTTCAGATAACCACCAACCTCCCTGTGCATTAGAACTTCCTTCTGCATCCTTCCCACCTCATCACACAGGAGGCCACAGGACAGGCTCTCAGGCAATGCCAGTTAATAAAATGAATAATTGTTGCTGCTTCTACACACAGAGGGGAGTTAGGGTGCTAGGTAAATTTAATGTGCTATTACTAGTCGTTTGTAGTTTGGCAGGTGCTTGAGGTAAGTGTCTTTCTTTCGTTTGTTTCCTATTCTGACACCAGGGTGTGACACACAGTAGGGACTTGTCCCGAGCTCTGAGAGAAGCCACTGGAAAGTGAGGAGATGTGGTTGTGGTTTGGAAAGAGCGTGGGGCTGCCCTATCCAGAAGGGATGGGGAAGCCAAGGCAGAAGGAAGTCTGAAGACCACCCAGAGACAGATGCAGAGCCTGGCCAGGGCGAAGGGGTCTGCACCAGGATGGGGTGCAGACAGCTGGAGATGCAGACAGCTCCTCCCAGCCCTGCCCTCAGACTTGGTGATCCCCGAGCATGGGCACCACAGACACCCTGGGTCCCCAGCCCCTCACCAGCCTCCTGGCCACCATCACGGAGGCAGGCTTTTCCCTCAGAGCCAGGTTCAGCCCAGCCGTCCCTCACCTGGTCCATAGGGAGAGACAACAGCCCGTGCGAAGGGAGTGAGTCCCGGACAGGGATCTAGTCCCAACTCCTCAGGTCTGACCCCTCATCTGTGCCATGAAGGTCACTGGCCTCATCTGCAATGAAAATACAGGCTGCGCAGGTCACATCCACTATCAGATAGAAAATAAGTCATCGTTTAGTGTAAGTGTGTCCAAAGATTGCATGGAATACACTCACACTGAAATGTGTTTGCTGTTTACCTGACACTCGCAGTAAACTGGGCATCCCACCTTTTGTCTGGCAACCTTCCCCCACCTCCTTCGCGGCTCAGAGGAGGAAACTGGGTGCGGAGAGCAGGGGCCCTGACCTCAGCCACATGGCCGGCTGGGGTCCTGCTTGGACTAGAACCTTCCCCCACCTCCAGCTGCTGAGACGGCAGAGGCACGCAGCCAGGACGAGCTGGCAAGGCCCCCTCAGCACCTCCCAGCCCCCCGTCCCCCTTCAGTATCTGCTCGGACCACTCCACGCCTTCCACCTGCCCGGGAATCCCATCATGGGCTAGTGCCGAGCCTCAGCCTGGCCTTCTTTGCTGAAGTATTCTACTTTCCTGAGCCCATCCAGAGCCCTGCTCTCCGCTCAGCTTCTGCCTAGAAGGAAAGAGGGTGGAGTCCAGGCAAGCAGGCCTCCGACAAGCTGGGGGCACCTTGAGCGACATACTCCACCTCCTGGAGCCTCAGTTCCCTTACCTGTGAAATGGGTGTAGTGTCACCTGTTCACAGGGCCCCAGTGGTGTGTGTGTGTGTGTGTGTGGGTGAGGAAGCTTTACTGCCTGCGATGTGCCAGGTTGGCTGGGTCAGCATTCCCCAGTGTGACTTCTGGGAGGCCTCCTCCCATGGGAGGTGAGCAGGTGCTGTGGAGGGGAGTAGAGGGGTTCCTGCTCTCAAGAGTCAATGCCGGTCTAGGAAGGTGCAACAGGCTCCCTCTAAGGGAACTTCTCAGCACTTCAGCATGGTAGTATGTGTTACCCTCTTATTAGAATCAGAAATAAAAGAAGGGACATTTTGACTGACCTTACAGAGAGGATAATGTTTATACTATGAACAATTATGTTACTCTATAGGACACCTTGTACTAAAATGGACACATTTCTATAAACTACTGAAACAAACTGAAAAGAATGGAAAGTGTGAATCGTCCTATAATAAATTAGTAAAGAGGTTGAACTCATAGTTCAAAAACTACCCACAAAGAAAATCCTTGGCCAGATATCTTCACAAATGAATTCTAACATTAGAAGAAGAATTAATACTCCCCCATTGAAAATTTTCCAAAAAATAAAATATGATGCCTGGATGCCAAAACCAGAAAAAGAAAATGAAGAAAAACACCTGGCAGAACAATATTGCCTATGAATAAGGATGCATTAATCCTCTACAGAATTTTAGCAAACTGAATCCAGTAAGACATAAAAACTCTGTACTATGACCAACGAATTAGACTTTATCTGGGATACAAGGGGATTTAACATCAATTCCTATAATTCACCATATCAATACAAAAACAAACAAACAACACCCCAGGGGCACCTGGGTGGCTCAGTTGGTTTAGCGCCAACTTCGGCTCAGGTCATGATCTCACGGTTCATGGGTTCAATCCCCATGTTGGACTCCGCACTGAGAGCTCAGAGACGGGAGCCTGCTTCAGATTCTGTGTCTCCCTCTCTCTCTCTCTCTGCCCCTCCCCTGCTTATGCACACATTCTCTCTCTCTCTCTCTCTCTCTTTCTCAAAATAAATAAATAAAACATTTAAAAAAATACAACAAACAAGAAAAACCATATGATCCTTTCAATGAATACAGAAACATCATTTGACAAAATTCAATATCCCTTCACATGAAAACACACTAGTGGAATAGATGAGATTTTCTGCAACATGGTACATGACATCTATAAAATTCCCCCAGCTGACATCATACTTCATGATGAAAGCCCAAATACTTTCCCCCAAAGACCAGGAAGAAAACAAGGATGTCTGCTCTTGGAACATCTATTCAATATTGCACTGACGATGTTTCCCAGGAAAATTAAGTTAGAAAATATAAAAAAAAATCCATCCAGATTAGAAAGGACGATTTACAGCTATTTCTATTAGCAGACAATATCATCCTGTACTTAGAAAATACTAAGGAATTCAACAAGAATGACGACAGAAGAAAACAGAATGTGTAGATGCCACAGATCTCCATTTTCAAAGTGATTCAGACTGTCCAACACTAGATTTTGCTGGATTAAAATTAATCTGTGGTAGGAACTAGGCCTCTAACTATATTTTATGTGAGTAAAGATGATCAATCTTAGTTGGAGACTGTTTTTGTGTAATTATTGTAAAATCTCTGTAAAAGCATGCTAACAGGCTTCACTTAAAAAGCATCATAACCTTGGAGACCCTGGGTGGCTCAGCTGGTTTAGCATCTGACTCTTAGTTTTGGCTCAGGTCACGATCTCACCATTGGTGGGATTGAGCCCCATGTCCAGCTCTGTGCTGACAGCTAAGAACCTGCTTGGGATTCTCTCTCTTTCTCTCTGCCCCTCCTCTACATGTGCTCACTTGCTCTCTCTCGCTCTCTCGCTCTCTCTCTCTCAAAATAAATACATAAAATATCTTTAAAACTCTTTAAAAATCTTTAAAAAAAAAAAAAAAAGCATCATAGGGCACCTGGGCACCTCAGTTGGTTAAGCATCTGACTTTGGCCCAGGTGATGATCTCACGGTTTGTGAGTTCGAGCCCCACACTGGGCTCTGTACTGACAGCTCAGAGCCTATAGCCTGCTTCTGATGATGTGTCTCCCTCTCTCTCTGCCCCTCACTCACTCATGCTCCATCTCTCTCTCTCAAAAATAAATAAACATTTTAAAAAAGTATAACCTTTCTACTCATATGGAAACCTAATATGTGGACCACTTTTGAGAAAATGCTTCCTGCTAACCATCTTCTGCAGACCATATGAAGAAAGTGCTCATAAAAGGAGTTTAAGGGGCACCTGGATAGCTCAGTCGGTTAGGCATCTGACTTCAGCTCAGGTCATGATCTCACCGCTCATGAGTTCGAGGCCCATGTCGGGCTCTGTGTTGACAGCTCAGAGCCTGGAGCCTACTTCTGATTCTGTGTCTCCCTTTCTCTCTGTCTGCCCTCTGCTCACACTCTGTCTCTCTCCCTTTCAAAAATAAATGTTAAAAAAAATTTTTTTTTTAAATAGAAATTTAAGCATCTTCAAAAAATGGTGCTGGGAAAGCCGAATAGACCCATGGAGAAGAATGAAGGTAGAATCTTACTTTCCACCGTATACAAAAGTCATGAGAAATGAATTAAAGATCTACGTTGAAGCCCACAAGTAAAAAACCCCTAAAAGAAAACATGCCTTTGGATTTGGCAATGATTCCTTAGATATGACACCAAGAAATGCAACAAGGGCAAAATAAATAGTGTTTTGTCAACTTAAGTATTTTATGCATCAAATGGCACAATTGACTAGGTGCAAAGGCAGTTTATGGAATGGGAGAAAATATTTGCAAATCATTCTCAAATAATGAGCTAATAGCCAGAATATACAAAAAACTGTTAAAACTCAACAACATGGAGCGCCTGGGTGGCTCAGTCGGTTGAGCGGCCAACTTCAGCTCAGGTCATGATCTCGCGGTCCGTGAGTTTGAGCCCTGCGTCGGGCTCTGTGCTGACTGCTCAGAGCCTGGAGCCTGTTTCGGATTCTGTGTCTCCCTCTCTCTGACCCTCCCCTGTTCATGCTCTGTCTCTCTCTGTCTCAAAAACAAATAAACGTTTAAAAAAAATTAAAAATAAAATAAAATAAAATAAAACTCAACAACAAACATCAAATCACTCAATTTAAAAGTGTGAAAACGACTTTGAGTAGACACCCTCCCCACAAGACACACCAATGGCTAACAAACATACAAAAAATGCTCAACATCAATAATCCTTAAGGAAATGCAAGTTGACACCACAATGAGATAGCTGTTCAAATTGCTGTTATCAAAAAATAGAAAATTACAAATGTTGGTGAAGATGTGGAGAAAGCATGCACTGTTGTAAAATTGTAAAACCGCTGTGCAAAGCAATAGGGTGGTTCCTCAAAAAATTAAAAGTAACACTACCATATGAGTCAGAAATCCCACGTGTGGTATTTAATGAAAGAATTGAAAGCAGGATCAGGAAGAGATCTGTGCATTCCCGTGTTCATAGCAGCACTATTCACAATACCCAAGAGGTGAGAGGAACCAGGTGTCCATGGACAGGTGAACGGATAGACAAAATGTGATACACACACACACACACACACACACACACACACACACACCCATATATTATTCAACCTTAAAAAGAAAAAATCATGTCAAATGCCATAACATGGATGAACATTGAGGACACTAGGATAAGTGAAAAGGCGAGTCACAAAAAGACAAATACTACATGATTCCATTTATACAAGGTGTCGAGACTCGTCAAATGCATAGAATAAAAGTAGAATGGTGGTTTCCAGGCTAGGACAGAGGGAGGGAAAAGGAGAGTTGTGGCTTAATAGTAAGTATGGACTTTCAATGTTGTGATATGAAAAAGTCCCAGATGTCTGCATCACAAGAGTGTGAATATACACAACACTGCTGCTTGTACATTTAAAAATTGAGAAGATGGTAAATTCTGTTATGAGTTTCTTACAGCAATGAAAAAATAGCGTTCCTGATAGAAGGAGGTGGTTCTCGTTGCACACAAGCGCTTCGCCTTGAGATAACCACCAACCTCCCTGTGCATTAGAACTTCCTTCTGCATCCTTCTCACCTCATCACACAGGAGGCCACAGGACAGGCTCTCAGGCAATGCCAGTTAATAAAATGAATAATTGTTGCTGCTTCTACACACAGAGGGGAGTTAGGGTACTAGGTAAATTTAATGTGCTATTACTAGTCGTTTGTAGATTGGCAGGTGCTTGAGGTAAGTGTCTTTCTTTCGTTTGTTTCCTATTCTGACACCAGGGTGTGACACACAGTAGGGACTTGTCCCGAGCTCTGAGGGAAGCCACTGGAAAGTGAGGAGATGTGGTTGTGGTTTGGAAAGAGCGTGGGGCTGCCCTGTCCAGAAGGGATTGGGGAGCCAAGGCAGAAGGAAGTCTGAAGACCACCCAGAGACAGAGGCAGAGCCTGGCCAGGGCGAAGGGGTCTGCACCAGGATGGGGCAATTCCAACTTCCCAGGAGGGAGTCATTTGCTCTAGCTTGGGTCAGGGGTCGACGTGGCCTGGAAGGAGGGATGTCACATGACACAAGCTTCCTGTCCTGGGCTGTTGGGTGGGTGACAGGGGAATGGTAGAGAACTGAGAAGGGCCTGGAGGTGAGCAGGTACCCCCAGTGGAGTCTGGATTATGAAACCAGTACACTCACGCTCCCTCCTGACAGGTTACAGGAGCTGGCTTGGCCTCTGTCCTTTACTAGCTTTTATCCCTAAGAGTGAGGCCACCTTCCCAAAGCTCCCACCTTTGGAAGTCTGTGCTGATGCTCCATGTGCCCTGGACCCCTCCGCTCCCACCTCAAGACGTTCCCTGCCTGTTCCCTCGGTTCTGTCCTGCACCATGGGCCTCTCCCCTCTCCCAGGGCCATTCTCATCCCTATGTAAACACCTTAAAGGCAGACCCCACCTCTAATTTCGCATGGCCTCCAGCTCTGCCCCACTTCTCTCCAACTCTTGACATGAACCCCGTCATAAACCTGTCCATGCCTGCTGACGTCACATCCTTCACTCCCCCTCCACATGGGCATGATCTCCTCCTAGCACTGAAACCCTCTAAGGTCAGCGCGGCTCAAAGCCCCCAAAAGCCAGTGGCCAGCCCTCCATCTTCTACTGTCTTGACTCCCATCAGCACTGGACGTGGTCAGCCATTCCTCGTTCCTGGGCTGTTCTGTTCTCTTGGCTCCTTGGCCCCTTGTCTGGTGTTCCTCCTGTCCCGCTGGCTCCTCCCTCCCGATCTCCTTGAGGGCTCCTCCTCCCCCCACCCCCCCACAACCAGGCCTCCACGTGTTGACTAGTCCCTTCTGTCCTCAGACAGGAATGTTATCCTTCTGCACCTTCTCCCTGTCCATCACATCCAGTTCAAGGACTTCAAATGTGGCCTTGGCCCAGACACCCTCCCCTCTTGACACCTCCACCTGCATATGGAATAGACACACTTCTTCGGGTCAAAGCAGAGCTCTTCCTTATCCTCTCCAGATCCACCTGTCCAAATGTCTTTCCCAACAGCAAATGTCTCCGCCATCCACACGTTTGCTAAGGTCAAAGTCCTACAAGTCGTTTCTTTTCTTTTAAAATCGTGTCCAATGTAGAGAAAAGCTGTAACTCTACAACAGAGAGCTCCTTTTCATCTTAACCAGATCCCCCCACTGGTAACGTTTCACCACACGTATGCGGTGTGTGTCTCATCATAGTCTGCCTGTACGTACATATTACCATTTCTTCTAAACCATTTGCAGCAGATTGCCTTCATGATGCCCCCATGACCCCCTTAATTCTTCAGGGTGCATTGCCTCACAAGAAGGACACCGTCCTACAGAAGCTAGCACGACCATCAACACCAGGACACTAACACTGGCACAACAGTATCATCGCAGACTGCAAGGAATCTCATAGATTACCCCAATCATGTCCTTTGCAGGTCTAGGTGCACAGCGGGGTCATCTGTTTACAATTACATCAAGTATCTGCTTAGTCTCCTTTGATCTGGCACACTTTCTCCATCTTTCCTTCTCTTTCATGACCTTGGCATTTTTGTAGAGTACGGGCCCGCTACTTGGAGGAAGTCAGTTTGGGTTTGTCTGAAGTTTCCTTAGGATTTGTGCATTTTGGGCAGGAGGAGCAGAAAACGTTCATCACCTGTCGCTAGGATTCTCCATGGATTACTTTAATTAATCATGCAAATTAGTAATTAATACCAACAGAAGTATTTGTGGAAACATAGACTGCAATTATGTCTACATTTATCATTTGGCATTCTGCAGTAATGTAACACTTTCTCTTTCCCCTCATTTATTAATTTATTGTTTCTACCTGAATTCACGGACTCTAGTTTACACGAGGTGTGAATCTACTGTTGTCCTTTTTCATTTGAATATTCCAGTGGCCCCAGATCTCACCATTGAGAGTTTCTTTCAATAGCTTTTTTGATTGAACCCTGATGTATACACCATTGCTATTTGTGATGGCCAACATCCACTTCCCTCTCCCAATAACATTATCTTCCCAGATTTTCGTGTCCATTCTCATCCAAGTGATGGGGTGTGAAAAACCCTGACTCAGCCCCTGGGGGTGCCCTGACTTGGTTCATTCTAAGCTGTGTAGCTCATGCTCTTGGAACAGAGTGATGGGTTGCAAATGAGCACCTGGCGCATTCATGCCAATGACAACAGAGATGTTCTGATGGACGTCAGGACTCTGGTGATACAACCATATATGCCTGAAGCTATATAGGGACTGCTTAACCATTTGAGCCAATAAATAGCTTATGCATTAGAGCCAGAATGAGCTAAATCTTCTGTTGCTTACAACCAAAAGAATCCTAAATATTATACTTCCCCCAAAAGAAGATTCCCTGCACAGAGAAGCAAAGGGTGGGATTCTGTCCCCAGTGACAAAGCACACTCTTACCTCCACCCTGCTGCCCTTCCACCTGGTCTGAGAGTTTCTGGGGGTACATCCACTGTGTACCCCAGGCTCTCAGAGGACTGTGTGTCTCTCTAGTGACTGTTCATAAGTACTTCACGACTGTATGTGTAAGAGATGCTAAGGCTCATTAACACTAAATCTCTAGCTTCTGGAACAGAGTGTGGGACAAACAATAAACATTGATTGAACAAATGCATGAGTCACCCAAGCATGCCTCCGAGCCCCTCCCCTCAAGTCCACCAAAGGAAAACAAGCTGTGGCTAAAAGCTTGCATGACATTTATTCTCCCTCAGGGGAAGGCAATGAGAAGTTAGCTGAGAGACACCGGAGGGTCGGCTCTGGATCTGGGAGGGCAGAAGCGGGTGGTGGTTGTGGGAGACTCTGTGCTTCTCCCCAGGGTGGCGTCAGAGACCCCAGAGGCTCAGAGACCTGGAGTGGAGACAAGAGCAGAGAAGTGGGCAGGGGTGTGTGTTGTCCGGGAGATATGGGGACTAGAGCCACCTGTCCCGACAGAGCACACCTGGAGTCACATCCTGGAACCCAGTCAGGGGTTTGTGTGGGTTGTGGGGCTTCAGAGATGAAAACCGCAGACTCTGACCGCAGGAAATGGTGGGAACCTCAAAATATGAGGTGACCCCCGATCTGCCGGCATCAAGTCCCACAGCCTCAGTCAGGGCTACACGAGCTGCCAGAGCCAATCAGGGGCCCTTCCCGGCCCCTGTGCTGCAGCCGTGGCCTGATCTGCGGGCACAGCTGAGCAGCCCTGGAGGGAGAGACTGAGAGCCCTCCCTGCCAGCGGGGTTCCTGAGCTCAGCTCTCAGGTCCCTAGTGTCCTGGGCAAAGATGTGACCTGTCTCTCTGATGCCCAGGGATCCCATACTAGGCCGGGGGATGGGAGTTCAATCAGGGCTCTGATGTCTTTGAATATCCCAGTCTGAGGCCGCTTGCTTGGTCTTAACCTCTTTACACGTAATCATTTCATTCAATCCTCGTTGAAAATCAGAAATCCGGATTCCTATCCCTTCACAAGGAAGGAAACTCAAGCTCACAGAGGTTGAGCTACTTGCTCAAGTCCACAGCTGACCGGAGATGGGGACCTGATGGCACCCCAGGATGGCCTGGAGTATTTCTCAACCGGTTCCAGCTGCAGCCCACCTACCCATCTTCTCCCCACTTTCCACACAGTGGTGGGGGTAACATCTCACTGCAGGGAAGCTTGGAGGGATGTGTATGACAGCTGGATTTCTGTGGGTCGAAACCTTATTGTACACATGTGGGGACATGATGTGGGCCCTCCAGGAATGAGTCCCTGCTGTCACCTCTGCACTCACCTTTTTCACGTTTGCACAACCTGAGTTTCACACAGATTTCCTCGGGGCTTTTCCCATTCATGATACCCTGGGTGATCTTTTCAAGAAATGTATTGATTATATCCTTGCAAATACCATCCAGTGGATATAGCTGCCTGCACACCAGGGACGCAACCTGTTTGATGGCTTCCTGCAGTAACAGCACCATAGGAAGACAGAGAATTCAGGTGAGCTCGGCCCCGGACTGCCGCCCCCTGCAGACCCCAGCAGCTCTAGGCTCTGGGCATGAACAAGGTCATGCTGGGAGGAGGGTCTGGTGCCAAGTGGCCACGGAGCAGAGGCTAGAGAGGCAGGGATCAGAACTCATGCCCAGGCACCAAGGCCCTGGCCCAAGCCTGGCCAGGAGGGGCTCTTGAGAGAAGGACAGTTGACCCTGTAGTGTCCCAGTCCCCTGTACATCATTATCCTGCCCCCCTGCCTTCTGTGTGGAGAACAGCGCCCACGGCTCCTAGACCCACAGGAAGGGTTCTGCCTGCCAAGCTTCCTGGGTCCCAGCCTGACGGGGCTCGTGCACAGGGCTGTGTGACGAAGGTTAGGAAAAGAAAGCACTTGGAGTCTTGGCACATTCCACTTGGACGTATGTTCTCCCACCATCCAGTGGAGAAGGATAAAGCTGAGTTCTCAGGGCTGAGGGTGGGCCCTGCAGTGCCAGGGAGCTGAGCAGGATCAGGGAACAAAGCAGAGGGAGGGAGGGAGGGAGGGAGGGAGGGTAGGAGGGAGGGAGGGAGGGAGGGGAAGCAGAGCTTCTTGGTAGTAACACATCCCTTGTTCAGCAGGTGCTCAGGGCCAGGCATGGAGCTAAGCTCGTCCACCCCTCAGCTCCTTTAAAGGGCTTCGATAACTTACAAGGGGCGATTATGATCCATCCCACTAAACAGAAAAGAATACTGAGGCTCAGAAAGCATTAAGGGCTTGGCCAAGCCATGCTGCTAGGAATTGGGAGATCTGGGGCATATCAGTCTAGCCCAGGCCACCATGGAACCAATCTCACAAAATTCGTCCCTGGACACACGTGGAGGGGCCAAAGGGGAAAGATTCCTACCTGCTCTACGAACAAATTTCCTTTGACAATGGGACGGAAACCACGCACGCTCCTCTTCCTACTTTCACACTCACAGAGCTTCATGATTTCAAGGGATTCTCTGAAGTCAGTCCCAGATACCAGGGGGCCCACAGATCCCCTGCTGAGAAGCCCTGGCCCAACCAGGGATCAGCCCCTTCCTCAGTGTCACCCCTAGTCCTACAAGCCCCACTCATGCCCTAGACCGCCCTGCAAATGGCTCCCCAAATCACAAGCCTCACCTGTGTGATATTATGTCCCAAGACTTTTCTCAGACCTTGGATTGTCTTCTTACAAATATTGCATGTGATAGCCAGCTGGTCACCCTGTCAGAAAACAATGCGTGGGGATAGTGTCTCAGACACCCCAACAGCCCTTGGCAAGGACCCAGGAGGAGCTCTCTGGTGTCTCCTAGGCCAGCAGGATCATCTAGATTCTCTCTGTGCTTTCAGGCCTGACGCAGGCTGGCTGGTCCCTGCCCACCTTCCTGCTAGTCTTGGTGGGGCTGACACACCCCAGACCCTGCCCCACACCCACAGCACCTCACCCAGAGCAGCCCCTGACCCAGTTCTCTACTCTGGTCAGAACCCAGGGGACCCTCCTGGGGAGAGCTCAGCCAGACCCAGGTAGCCCCCCGACCTTTGCCACGGGCACAATGGTGCACAAAACCAGCATCTTCAGCCCACAGCCCTGCCTCCCCTCCCCTCTGCCCAGCAGAGATGTGCAGCCCTGCCTGCTGCTCCCAGGGAGGAGACAATGTGTGAAGGGGTGGTTATGGGAAGTGAGCAAGGAACCAGCCACCAACCTGGGGGGACTCCAGGACCAAGCTCTCTAAGAACTGCTTTTCCTGACTCAAGTCAGCGGTCATCAAGTCATTGTCCTCAGGGTTCAAACCAGAAAAGGTCAGCCCTGGGGAAGAAACACCATCAGCACCCCTTCACAAGTGGAAGGAGACAGATCTCCTGGCTGGTGGGAGCCCAGGAGGTAGCTAGAAAACAGGCCAGGAGCAGGGATCTGTGAGGAATCCAGGAGGCCTGTCCTTGCGCTCCGCCCTGGAGCTGCTCGGACCCAGTCTCTGTGCAACAGACTCTGAATTCTTTCTGGAAAACAGGAGAAGATTATCTGCCCCCACCCCCGCCCCCCCACCAACATCATCCAATGACCTCTTTTCTCTCTTTGTCTCTGTTTTTCTGTACTCTCTCTCTCTCTCTCTCTCTCTCACACACACACACACACACACACACACACACACGGATTTGGAGCTGCTCTAAGAGAACACTACCCTCATCTCCTTTCAGAGGTCGTTCTTTCTCTCTTGCCTTCCCCCAGGAGTTCAAATCTGGTGGCCCAGCCCAACCCAGTCTCCAGACTGTCCCTACTCTCTGCTAAGAAGTAGCTGCCAGGATGTGCATGGGGGAATGTCCTTACCCGGGGTGGCCAGGAGCACTGAGGCAAGGAGCAGGAGGGCCCAGGAGGTCATGGTGGGGCAGCTGCTGAAGCACCTTTCACACCCCGCTTTATGTGGCTGGCCGCCTCGCAATCTGACCTTGCCGGGTCCTGCTCCTCTTATAGGCCTTGTCCCCGTGTCACTGGCTTTACCACAAACACAGACACCAGTTTGTGGAGAAGTGGGGGGAGGAGTGTTTCCTCAGAGACTCCACGCTGTCTTCCACCTCCCCCGCCACACACACACACACACACACACACACACACACACTGCTAGAGCTTTCCCAGTGAGTGGGGGTGCTGGAGGGCAGCAGCTGCCATGATGCACCCCCCACCCTGCCCCAGGATGAGCTAATGGACAGAGCAATCGCTGCACCTGAGGGCTCAGGTAGGCCCTTGGCCCTGGAGCTTCCCACCCCTTCCCCCTTCCCTCCCCTCCTCTCCCAGGGGTCTATGCTGGTGTCCCTCCACCAGCCACCTCCTGTATCCCTGCTCTCCCCCAACCATTTCAGCCAATGGAGCACCACCAGACCCCGCCACATATAGAGACAGGTCCCTCAGTATAGATGCAAACAGCTCCTCCCAGTCCCGCTCTCTGGCTTGGTAATCCCCAAGCATGGACACAACAGACACCATGGTCCCCAGCCCCTCACCAGCCTCCTGGCCACCATCACGGAGGCAGGCTTTTCCCTCAGAGCCAGGTTCAGCCCAGCCGTCCCTCACCTGGTCCATAGGGAGAGACAACAGCCCGTGCGAAGGAAGTCAGCCCCAGACAGGGATCTAGTCCCAGTGCCCCGGGTCTGACCCCTCATCTGTGCCATGAAGGTCACTGGCCTCATCTGCAATGAAAATGCAGGCTGCGCAGGTCACATCCACTATCAGATAGAAAATAAGTCACCGTTTAGTGTAAGTGTGTCCAAAGATTGCATGGAATACACTCACACTGAAATGTGTTTGCTGTTTACCTGACACTCGCATTAAACTGGGCATCCCACCTTTTGTCTGGCAACCTTCCCCCACCTCCTTCGCGGCTCAGAGGAGGAAACTGGGTGCGGAGAGCAGGGGCCCTGACCTCAGCCACATGGCCGGCTGGGGTCCTGCTTGGACTAGAACCTTCCCCCACCTCCAGCTGCTGAGACGGCAGAGGCACGCAGCCAGGACGAGCTGCCAAGGCCCCCTCAGCACCTCCCAGCCCCCCGTCCCCCTTCAGTATCTGCTCGGACCACTCCACGCCTTCCACCTGCCCGGGAATCCCATCATGGGCTAGTGCCGAGCCTCAGCCTGGCCTTTTTCTCTGAAATACTCTACTTCCTGAGCCCATTCAGAGCCCTGCTCTCTGCTCAGCTTCTGCCTAGAAGGAAAGAGGGTGGAGTCCAGGCAAGCAGGCCTCCGACAAGCTGGGGGCACCTTGAGCGACATACTCCACCTCCTGGAGCCTCAGTTCCCTTACCTGTGAAGTGGGTGTAGTGTCACCTGTTCACAGGGCCCCAGTGACATGTGTGTGTGGGTGAGGAAGCTTTACTGCCTGCGGTGTGCCAGGTAGACTGGGTCAGCATTCCCCAACGTGGCTTCTGTGAGGCCTCCTCCCATGGGAGGTGAGCAGGTGTTGTCGAGGGGGGTAGAGGGGTTCCTGCTCTCAAGAGTGAATGCTAGTCTAGGAAAGTGCAACAGGCTTCCCTCCCAAGGGACTTCTCAGCACCCTTAACACGCCAGCGTCTCGTGTGGATCCCACAATTTCTCTGGGTTTCCTAACATCATTGGCCACAAAACCTTTTGCTCAAGGAGCTTTGGAGGGATTGAGAGGGAGTAGCTGACCTGGTCATCTTCTCAGGGTGTGTGACCAGGCGGATTGCCAGCTTAGCAGCCAGTTAGAGCCTGGGGGTCAGCTGTCATGGAGAATAAAAACAGACAGATGGGCCCCTCTGCAGACAGACTGAGGCCCTCCTCATTGTCATTCCTTTTTGCTTCAAGGTGGGCAGAGTGGAGGGTGGGGAAGGCAGGCTTGCTGTACCCCATGATGGATCAGACTGGCTTGAGAAAGTTGGGGCTCCTGAATCCTTTCTGCCTGTTCTCTTTGAGCCCAGGAGGTCAGATACACCCACCATCTCACCACACACACGCTCGCTCACATCACACTCCTTACACACTCACAGTGACTCACACCCACACACTCTGCAAAGCACTCACACACTAAGTCACAGAGCACACACTCACACACACTCATTGACCCTAGATACACACATTTACATATACGCACACACTGACACACTTTGAAAAACTCATAAATGCTCACACTGGTGTACTTGTGGGCACTCACGTGCAGGCGTGCACACACACACACACACACACACACAGTGTCTTCATTCCTGTCCATTGTGGAAGTCACAGAATGCCAGATTAAGGAGATGGAATTTCAGCATTTTAAGTTCTTTTGTCCACTACTTCTATTTTTATTGAAAAATATGTTGATCAGATAAGAGAAAACAAATACAACCTAGAATTCATCAGGCAGATGTAACGACCCTGTTGAAGATTCACAGGAATATCCATTCACACTTTAAAATGCATATACTTCAGAATGAGTTTATAATTATATACCAAAAAGGCTACTTTTAAGCAACCTTTTTAGTTTCACAAAATATCATGAATATGGTTCCACATCAGTCTATGTAGATTTCCTTTCTCGTTTCCACAGGTTGCTTACTGTTCTACTTTAGGGATGAGCTATAACTGGAGTCCTTTGATTTTGGCCTCGTGCGTCCACCACGATGCTTTCACAATGCTTTCTGGCAGAGCAGAAATTGGGAAAAGCCCTCTGATGGCTGGTGCAAGAGTCTATGAGTGATACAACGCCTTCTTCGGATAAGGTCTTCAGAGAAGATCTCAAGATGGCTGCCATAGGTCCTCCATCCCAGATGGGAAAATAGAAAGAATGAAGCAGGAAGGGGTGGTACCTATTTGAGGGAAGCACATCTTTCCCAGAACCCATTAGCCTCCATCTCATGCATGGGTCTCAGAGCTACCCCCAGCTGCAAAGGCCTTTAAGGAAGAAAGCCTTTTGTTGGACTTTCATTGTCATTTCGAACAAAATTGGGATTCTGCCAGGAAGGAGGGCAAGCAACAGGAATCAGTAGGCAGTAGCAGTACAGGCTACAGGAGGACTTCTTGCTAAAAGGCATTTTGAAGGAAGACTTGATAGGATATACAGAAAATAGAGGAGACAGAAGGCCAAAGTCTTACAATATTTCAGGCCTAGGAGGCTGAGGGCTGGTTGGGAAGCAGGAAAAGCAGGAAAAGGAGCTTCTTTGTGAAAAGGTAAGTTTGAAGCGTTGCACTGTGTGCAGCTACGGTGGCCCACGCAAGGGCAGGGTCACTTCTGCTGACAGCATCCCCCCCACCATGCCTAGGACAGCCCTCAGACCAAATGACCAAATGATGTTAGACTGGTTCACCTCAGGTATGGAAACCAGGACTCAGAGGGCCAATGAATTGCCCCAAGGGCACATAGCCTAACAGGATAAGGCTGGGGATGAGAACCTAGGTCTGGCCAACTCCACAGTCCAAGTAGTTTTCCCCCATCTCACACTGTCTCTATCTAGGCATCCAGTGTGGAGCTGCTACCCCTCTCACAGCCGCCCAGGCGTTACTTCTCGGCTGTCAGCAGGCTTCCTGTTCTCTAACCACATGTACAGACCTCGGTCTAATGTGTGAAGACCACATTAATGAAGGGGAAAAGCCTCTGGAGGGTGGCTCATTTCTATCTTTGTTGTGGGTATTTGGTAAGACCAGAGAGTCCAGTAAGTTCTTGCCTGGGGAGTTGAGGGATACAGGATGAGGTTCAGTAGTCACAAGCCTCCACCCAAGTCTCTGGAGTCCCAGTGAAGAGCACCTAGACGGGTCCTATTTTCTTCCTACTCATGGGGTCCCCTGGATTGGCCCATTGCAAGTCAAGCCCAGACCCTTCAGGATTTCCTGTGTGAATGTCATTGCTTTGTGTATCCTCTTTAAGAAATCTTGGCTTTCTCCAAGGCCATGAAGGTATCCTCTTGTTTTCTTCTAGGTTTTATAGTTGTTTCTCTTTTTTAAAAAATATTTTTTAATGTTTATTTATTTTTGAGAGAGACAGAGACAGAATGTGAGTGGTTAGGGGCAGAGAGAGAGAGGGAGGCACAGAATCCGAAGCAAGCTCCAGGCTCTGAGCTGTCAGCACAGAGCCCGACGCGGGGCTCGAACCCACAAGCTGTGAGCTCACAGGTCACACCCCCTCTCTGCCCCAACCCCACTACCTCTCTCTCTCTCTCTTGCAAAAGAAAAAAGATGCTCAACATCACAAATCATCAAGGAAATACAAATCAAATGGCTAGAATAAAAAAGACAAGAAATAACAAGTGCTGCTGAGGGTGTGGAGAAAAGGGAGTCTTCACCCACTGTTGGCAGGCTTGTAAATCGGTGCAGCCACTTTGGAAACAGTATGGAGGTTCTTCAAAAAATTACAAATGGAAATACCATATGATCCAGTAATTCTTTTACTTGGTATGTACTCAAAGAAAACAAAAATACTATTCAAAAAGATACATGCACCCCTATGTTTACTGCAGCATTATTTACGATAGCCAAGATATGGAAGCAACCCAAGTGTCCATGGATAGATGAGTGGATGAAGAAGGTGTAGTATATACACACAGTGGAATTTGACTCAGCCAAAAACACAATGAGATCTTGCCATTTGCAACAACGTGGAATAGACCTACGGGTGTCGTGCCAAGTGAAGTAAAACAGAGAAAGACAAATACCATATGAGCTCACTTATATGTGGAATCTTAAAAGCAAAACAAATGAAAAAACAAATAAAAGGCAGAACCAGATCTATAAAAACAGAGAACAAACTGATTGTTGCCTGAGGGGAGCATCTTGAGGAGATGGACACAATGAAAAAAGGGGAGTGGGAGATACAGTAATGGACCGAATCAGTCACAGGCACAAAACAGTCACAGGAATATACGTACAGCGTATGGAATATAGTCAATGGTATTGCAATAACATCGCATGGTGATGGCTGGTAGTTTCCCCTGTGGTGACATACAGACTGTCAAATCTCTATGTTGTACACCTGAAACTAATGTAATACTGTGTGTCAACTATGTTGTTGTTGGGGGGGGGGGATAATTAATTAATTAATTAATCAATTGAAAAATGAAATTACACTGCAGATATTTTAATTACTGTAATAATTTATATACCAAAAGTATATATAAAGCATACCTTATATACTAAATATATATGAACTACTAAAGACAATACTTAACTTTAGAAATTAAATCAATAAGTAAAATATCACATCGTAATTCTCATTTTAATTTTGTTAGAATGAAACATTGACATGAAGAACGTTTACACCTTTCTAGTCACTTTTCCAACCATGAGCATAGCATGGCCTTTTTTTCTTCCAAGTCATCTTTTGTGTCTCTCAAAAGTGTCCTGGGAAGAATCTCAGGCACAGGAACCAAGCTCCAGCAGTGCGGCTGCCAAGGTGACCACAGGACCTTTCCTCAGCATCTCCCAGGTGCAGCCATGGGACAGACCTGCCTTCCCAGGAAGGTTGAGCTGCGAGGAATCGTTCCTCCTCCCACACTGTGCCAGGACCCTGAGCTTATTCGTGGGGCATGTGGCCACAACAAAATGAATGCAGGGAACCAGAAGTTCATGAAAGGCAGTAAAAAGGAAATGAAATCAGAAGACCATCACAGAAAGACCCAGCAAAGAAAGCACAGGAGAGAAAACAGGGAAGCAGGGTTTGTGTGTGTGTATTTCAGCAGACCGCCTGAAATTTAACTACACACAACTGCTTTCACTTTACAGAATGGCTCTGTTCACTGGACCAAACCAGCGCCTCCATGTTAACTGTGCTCTACTTGGTTATACTTGGGGAAACAGTACTAAATGTCCTCACAGTTGGAATGAGAATAAAAACTCCCTTCCGAATGTTATGGACTATGTGTACATTTCACTAGCATTCATCCATCTTTGACTTTCAGTGACCACTTCCACTCTGTTCTATTTCAGGGATGTGTAATTTTAGGCCTCAGGCTCTGGAGGCCTCTGTACTCCAATTATTTACATCTGCCTATTTACTCCAATGATTCCCTTTACTGCCAGCTTTTTGCATTATCCAGCTTTCCTGATAGTTTGTGCAGATTAGCACCTGCATTTCTCTAAAATCACCAACTCTCCACTCAGGTGTCAAAACCTATTTTTATTTCTTTACTGTAATTTCATTTTTTCTTTACAATAATTTTAATTTGGATTTTGGTCCTTGCTGATGTTTTGAGAGATCCAGCAACTGATCAAAGCCTGAGGCACAGAAGCTTTCTTCTTTCACGGTCCTCTCTATGTGAGCATTCAGGATTACTGCCGTCATTTTCCACGGTGATGATTCTATGTTTGGTTTCTGGAACCTCTGGTCAGAAGTTATGACCTCAATACAGGCTGCTGGGGTGACTTCCTCTGTGAGTGAGACTATCCTGTATTTTCCCTTTTCATCCCATCCAATTATAATGTGAGCTCTAGAAAATACTCTTCTCCAAACTGATCCTGTGTTCTCTTGGTACCTGCTTACCAACTTTGCTACTTCAAGCAATCATCCTTTTACTTAAAGTACACACTCCAGTGTATTTTGGGAAGACCAATCCCTGGTTGTACTTTGTCAATAGTTTTCTCGTTGCTACAGTTTTAAGAGACATCAAAATACTTGAGGTTGCATTTGTCAACTGGAAATGCTGCTTTGTTCCACTTACAGTTCATGATCAATAATAATATATGAATGATTTGGGGACACTGGGCGGTCCAATTGGTTAAGCGTCCGACTTCGGCTCAGGTCATGATCTCCTGGTTCGTGGGTTCGAACACCATGTCCGGCTCTGTGCTGACAGTTCAGAGCCTGGAGTCTGTTTCAGATTCCGTGTCTCCCTCTCTCTCTTGCCCCTCCCCACTCTCACTCTGTGTCTCTCTCTCTCTCTCAAAAACTAAACATTTAAAAATTTTTAATAATTTGTGAATGACTTAACAAATTAGTTTTACCCTTAACACTGATCAAAACTTACAACTACAATAAGAATCCTTTTTAAAATGGGAAAGAATGATGAGCTGGGACGTATAAAAAAGAACTGAACTGAAGGTTTCCCCCCTAAATTTTATACTTTTTCATAATGTATCTTTTGGGGATATAATTCTATTTATTACATAATGTTTTCTTTTACAAATAAAATAACTCTAGGAAATGTGTTTACACTTGTTTGGGAACACTGTATATTACCAATATCACTTTGATCCAATCAGTGAAATGAGTTAACATTTGGCCATACTGATATTTGTGTTACCCAACGAAGTACTCTGTGCAAGCTTTCTGTAAACATGAGATTCACTGTTAACTCTAAATACAAACTTAAGTAAACATTTTTATCAAATAATAATAAAAAAAAAAAAAAGGAACTCCAAGCAGTAGCTCACCGCTCAAAATACAAACGAGAGAGAAGAAAGCAAGAACAAAGACCTTTGGGTGGCTACCCAAAGTCTACCTTTGGGTGGTTAGACTCACCCTTCGTGTTTCCCTCCTTCTTGCTGGAGAGGTTGAAAAGTTGCACTCACATTTCTCAGAACTCATTGCACCTTGGGTCTGGAGGAAATCAGGATCTACAGACAGATGCAACCCTGTGGGGAGTGGGAGACTGACCCCAAGGGCCGCCTCTCCGGCTCTTTCTGACTGTTTTGGCTGGTAAGCAATGTCCTGGAAATGTGAGGTTTGGGAGAAGGAGGCCTACCAGTACCCAGAGGCTTCTTAAGTTGGGCTTTGCAATCCCCAGACGGCAGCTTTGGATGTGTGTCCTTGAACTCTGAACTCAGGGGCAACCTCAGAGACACCTATTGCTCTAGGCCTATTCCTTGAGGCCCAATCCAGAACCAGCTCCTTAGTCCTACTTAGAGTCTGTAAGGACGTAATTCCTTCTTTCAAGTCCCTTCCTCTTGAGAGCCCTGGTGTTGTCCTGTTTTCTGCACTGAGCCCTGCCTGAGACAGCTTTCATTATCCCTGTAATCCTCCTATAAAAGACAGAAGTGGCAGTGGACTAACATACTCTACCAGAGATGAGCATCTCCGTCACTGCACTGTGTCCTCTATATATTCAGGGTACCCTGGGAGTGTGGTGAGCATTCATGCATGTGCACACATACACACATGCACATGCGTTTGTTCCTTCTGTTAACCCGATGATTGAAACTGCCAGGGCTGTGGTCAGCAGGATGCAGTCGTACCTTTGAAGAGTAGATCATGGTCAAGGTGACTCAGATTATGCTGGGAGGCTCAATGCCAGTCTTTCCCATCACTCCCCATGTCCAAGTGGAGTTGGGTCAATAATGCAGCCTCTTTGGGCAGGGCACCTGGGTGGCTTAGTTGGTTAGGTGTCCAACTTCGGCTCAGGTCATAATCTCACAGTTTGTGAGTTCAAGCCCCATGTTGGGCTCTGGGTTGACTGCTCAGAGCCTGGAGCCTGCTTCAGATTCTGTGTCTCCCTCTCTCTGCTCCTCCCCTGCTCACACTCTGCCTCTCTCTCTCTCTCAAAAATAAATAAAGACATTAAAAAAAATTTTTTTTTTAAATGCAGCCTCTCAGTGTCCTTTATGAGTTTCTCTCCATTTTGTTTCCAGAAGCCCCTGACCCATACAGTGTTGTCTCCAAGGGCCCCCTCATGCAACATGGTGAGAAATCACTTCAATTGCCCTCATCAGCCCATGGCTATATCATTTTTCTCTTGTCGCTGTAGCAATTACCATAAACATACTAGCTTAACACAACACCCATTTAGGGCCTGACCGTTCCTTCTTCTGAAATCTGGGTGGACTCAACCTGTTCCTCTGCTCTGGGTCTCCCAAGGCCAAATCAAGGTGTTGGCTGCTCAGGCTCTTATCTGGGAAGAATCTACTTCCAAGGTCATTCAGGTTGTTGGCAGAATTCAGTTTCCTGGGCTTGTAGGACTGAAGTTCCCATTTGCTTACCGTCTGTCAGCTGAGGGTCGTTCTCAGCTCCTAGAGGCTGCTGGCATTCCCTGGCTCATGGCCCCCTCTGTCTTCAATGCCAGCAATAGCGGAGTCCCTCTCTGCTTTGCATCTCTGCAAGTACCATCTTTCTGTGTACCACTGAACACACACATACTCACAAATGCCCACAGCCATCCTTCTGGTTCTTTCTTCTACTCTGCTTGGATCCCCATGCTACCACCTGCCACTGGACAGCTCTTTCTCCCTTCTCTGTTCTATCATCAACGAGTTGCTGATTTAAAATTTTTCACTTCTATTTATGGATAGCATGAGGAAAATCTTTAAATTTTTTAGTTACAAAAAGCACAAGGAAATCAAATATAATCATTCCCCACCACCATACCCCACTATTCCATAGCCTCTTCCTCAGGGGAAACTACTGTTAAAACTTTCTTTTATCTTTCCATACAAGCATAGTACATACACATACGTTGTTCCGTTCTTAATTATGGAACGGAAAACATATTCAGGAATGTGCACAAAACAAAATGGGCAGCTCAATTGTTTCCTTTGAAGGAAACATCTCTGTAACCACCACTCTGGCCAAGAACCCTGCCAGCACCCCAGAAGTCCCTTCCATCTCTTCCCTTATGGCAATGCTACCCTGACCTTAATGGTACTCATGACCTTGCTTGACTCTGTAGTAATCATCTGAGCACATGCTCTTAAACACTATAGTCCTGTTTTCTCTAGTATTGTAATGTACGTAAATAGAATGAGACATGATGCATTCTCTTGTGTCTGACGTCTGATCAGCATTAATGTGTAAGAGATTCATGCATGCTATTGTGTGCGTGAGGAGTTTGTTCGTTTCTATTGCCAGGCACTATTCCACTGTGTAAATATTCCATAATTTATCTACTGTCCTGTTGATAGATATTTTGAGTTATTATCAATTTTGACCTTCTGGTACATACTAATTATCTTTCTTTTTCCAACTTAGAGATATAGTTAAAGTACACTCACCTGCATACATTTATTGTATACAACTTTGTCAGTTTTGTTACATCTCTGCACCTATCAATCTGTTGAGACAGTCAAGAAGGTGGACATGTCCATTACTTCCTTGTGTCTTTTTGGATGGATGGATGGATGGATGGATGGATGGATGGATGGATGATGGATGGATGGATGGATGGATGGATGGATGGATGGATGGAGTTGATCTGGAAGGAAGAAGTGACTGAAGGAAATCTGAATGATACATGGGTTGGATGCATGCATGGATGGATGGATGACTGGAAGGAGCTCCACATGGTATAGGTTCCTCTAATATTTTGGATGCATCTCTCTGGATACCTCTAAACTACATGTTCCAGACATACTTTATGTATCAACTGACTCTAAAAGCCCTTTCCAATGCTTGGGCAGCCTCCTGACCCTGGAAGCCTGACTGTTGGTTAGAAATGAGCAGCATACCTGCTTTGTGTTTTGGATAGAAGCTCCTGGATGCACCACTCTGATCAACTAGGCATTGCAGATGGGGAGGGCTGATTCTTGAACCTCTCTGGTGTTCCTGATCAAAACTGAGCTCACACTCCAGACCACATGGTCCCCACCACCTGAGTGATAACTCAGAGTGTGACACAGAAGAGAGATCAAGGGTTTCTCATAGAGTTAGCAAACCTCATCAGAACTGCCTCTGACCAATTTCTCAAGTTCCCAGGCCACAAGAGGGGCCCAGCTTCACCCAGGCCTCTTTTCTCAGATTTTAATTTTTTTAATCTCCTTTTCTGCCTCATGTCCATCTTCTATTCATAACTTCACAAACTTCTCATAATCTCCCATCCCAGCATCACCCCTACATGGGCCCCATCCTTTGAGAAGCTCCAAAGTCACTGGCAACTTGCATCTCTGGCTTCTAGGATTGGTGAGACCTTGGATCCAGAGGCCTTCAAAGTGGGCTTCTTATACCCCTTCTGAGTCCACCTCTCCCCCCCTCACCCCCCTCACCTACCAGCTCCATCCCAGAATCACTGACATGACTCTGGCTTCCCCTATGGCCTCACTTGGATATTGGCTTTTGTCAGTATGTACCCTGCTACCTGAATCTTGCCTCGTCCACTGCTCTGTTACAGTGCCTGACCCACTCTTTCCAGGAAAGCAACCTGACAGCGAAGAGCTGTCACAAATGACAGATGCTCAATGGGGACAAGAGGAGGGGAGATGGACTCCAGTGGGGGGAACTCAGAGACCCCCTTGGAGGATATGGAATTTAATCTGCATAGAAAAGATGGAAAGATTTGGCTGACTTCCTTCTTCTCTTGCTTTCTCCCTTCTTCCTTCTTCCCTTCATTCTGTCTTTGGTTTAGATTATTTGGGCTGCACACAAGAAATATCTCACTAGAAATTGTATGAGCAGTCAAAAAGCATTCAGAATTACTTAATTCTGACAGGTCAGGACTCCGAACTGTTTCTCTGGGCTTCTCCTGTCTCTCCTTCCTTGGGACAGTATAGTGGCTATCACTCCAACATCACATCTTTGCATGGGCATGTCCACAGGGAGAAAGAAGCATTTTGTTCCCAACAGTCTTTTAACCAGGAAGGACACATTGCTCAGAAATACACCCACGTTTGCAGCCCCCGGAGGACTTCTGCTGGACCAGAACGTGAACACATGTTTACCCCAAAGTAATTACTGGTAAAGGGGATGGGCTTAACCTAATCATGGAGCAGACACTAGGGCAGAGACTCAGCTCTCCTAATACCAAGAAACTGTGTTCTTCCCAAAAGCCACTATAGAGACCGTTTTTAGGCAAACAGGCTTGAAAGATGGAATGAATGTATAAAGGGCCCACAGTGACCACCTGGCTGAATACAGAGAGGCCCACGGGGCAACCCACCTCAAAATATCCATAGGCCCCACTGAACAATGGGCTACTTACAACCAGGCGCAGTTACCAAATAACAGAAAATTCCAAATATTGTCATCCCTCCTCACCTTCCCTCTTTAAAAACAGCCTCCTTCCACTACCTCCTTGCAGTCAGCCTCTCCTCTGTTGTCCTGCACACCACTCGCATGCAGTACATTCGATAAACTTCTGTCTCCTTTGTTCTGCCTCTGGTGAATTCTTTCACCTCCCTTGCCACCAGCTTGCACTCACTCGTTGCCCCACATTTGGGGGGTGCCCATTCTATAGAGAGACACCCCCTTTAGACACCACAGCCTCTACCTGTATCAGACCCTTTGGTCACAGAAAACAAAAACACGCACAGCAACGCTGACCAGTAACCATGAGGCCCTGTACATGGCAGATGTTAATTCGGATTTGCAAGCGTAGGCAAAGGCTGTTGGTGTAGGAGACGGAGATGGACGGGCTGAGTATGGAGGGCAACTGTGTGCTTTCTGAGAGCTCCCTTGCAAATTACCAAACTGAATGAATTAAAACAAAAGAAATGTATCCCCACATGGGGCAGAGGCTAAAAGGCCAGCCATCACCACACACTGAGCCCCATATTCTGCAGTCACTATTTGCAAGGAGCCTCAGTTTCCTCCTCCATCGAATGAGAACAAAACAAGCCCTATACCAGCCCAGCGTGCTCCCTCCCAGGCCTTTGCAGGAGATGCTCCTTCTGCCCGGAGCGCTTCTCCGATCCCAACACCCATCTGACCAGCCCAACTCCTAGGCTTCCTGAAGTCTCTGCCCAGTGGTCCCGCCACCACCACCACCACCCCCCCCCCCCGACCAAGAAAGCCTCCCCTCTCTTCCCGGGCCTGGCAGCTGCCCCTACTCTAATCACTGCTCTGTGGCCCCCAAGGCTCTTGAAGTCCACAAGGACAGTGACCACTGTGCTTCCAACTCCCAGACCATTAACCAGTATTTGGTCAAATGAATCAATCAGTGAGAATTCTGTTGTAAACTCCAAGCTTCCCTGCCCTCCCTCCCTCCCCAGGGAAATTCCTTCATTGGAAAGAACTTAGAAGAAAGAAGCAATGCTATGAGGCCTCCCAAGGTGGTATTTCCAGGCATTCCCTGGGTTATACTCCTAAACCATAAACTGCATGGGAATAAATCAAGTCCAGATGGGGATGGGGATGGTGAGGGACAACAGTCTTAAGCCCCCGGTGAGCAGCCCAGAGCCTGTGCTGAGCAGCAATGTCACATGGACGCAGCCCAGAGCCACAGAGGAGTGACAAGGAAGGGGGCTCTCGCCTGCATCTCCACACGGACACCCCAAAGATTTGGTCATAGAACCTGTAACAGCACATACCTGCTGTCCGTGTCAGCCCCCAGTTCTGTCTAGCCCAGACTCCTCACGTTTTCCACAGACAGAGAATCAAGCCTGGCAACTACACTGCACTAAAAATGAATTCATTTACTGGGGAGCCTGGGTGGCTCAGTCAGTTGAGCATCCAACTCTTCATTTTGGCTCAGGTCACTATCTCACAGTTCATGGGATCAAGCCCTGCCTCAGGGCCTGCTTGGGATTCTCGCTCTCCCTCTCTCTCTGACCATCCCCTGCTCATGTGCATGCATACTCTCTCTCTCTTTCAAAATAAGTAAGTAAACTTTAAAAAAAAAAAATGAAATCATTTACAAAAGAAAAGGAAAGAAAAAAGAAAAACAAACTTTGCTCCACCCCAGCTGGCTTTCTCCCTCTCTCTCTCTCTCTTCCTCCTATCATCAATTTTTCAGAATTGTTGTAAAATATACATAGATGAAATTTACCATTTTTATCATTTTTAGGTACATCATTTGGTGGCAGTTAAGTGCAGGGACAACTTTGTGAAGAACTGTTTTGCACAGTCTGCTTTTCCAGCAACTGTACCTCTTCACATTCCCGCCAGTAACACACTGGCGTCCCAGTTCTGCACATCCTCACCAACGTTTGTCCTTTCTGGCTTTTCAAGAACAGCCACCCTAGAGGGTGTGAAGGGAGGCTTCATTTGCTGCAGGCCAGTGTGCCTTCAGTAGTTGAGTCCCCTCTCTGCAATGCACCATTAATTTGACTCTTTACACCTTTGCTGTCCCACCAGCAGCTGACACAGCTCTGATCTCCCAATTCAAACTCCAGTGGACTCCACAGAGCCTGTGGATTGATTCTCTTTGGGGCAGGTGTCTAGCTGGCTCTGGCCAGGGATGGAGTGAGATGATCCACGGGCCTTCTGCTTCCAGGAGGGTGCCGAAGCCACTTTCTTGCTGGGGGCAGGCAAGAACAGACTGGTGGGCGCAATGGGGACCCAGACCAGTGTAGACACAGTGAGAGGCAGGAGGCAGGAGCGAAAACAGAGTGATCACCAGGAACTGGCCTTCAGAAATGTCAATTGTCTACACACCAAGAGGGGAGCCATCTCTTATCAACAAACTCAAGTTCATGAGGGTCCCAGATCCTGGATGGCTAACAGTGTTTGGAGTTTTTTGTTTTTTTGTTTTGTTTTGTTTTGTTTTGTTTTGTTTTGTTTCCAGAATTTGGGCCAGGAGGCAGTGGACAGATCTGTGCAGGCTGCATCCACCCATGAAAAGACAAACTTTAATCAGATATGGTGGTGACAGTGGTGTCGGAGCAAAGGGACCCGGGTACCATCCTGGGGACCATGAGGCAGGGCACCCGCACTGCTGCCTGCTTCCCCCCGCCACCTCGCCACCTGGGCCAGGGTCTCTGCAAAGGTTGGCTTTCTGGGTTTTCTCTAATTTATGCTCTTGGATGACAATTCTCAGCAGTGGGGAGAATCCAACCCCTCTTGGAGGATTCGATGGAAGCCACAGACCTGCTATCTACAAAACACACAGTTTTGTATTCACTTGGGTGGATGTGAGACCATGCTGTGTGTCCAACGCCATTCCCCTTTCCCTTGGGCAAACAGGAACAGTGTACCTGCCAGCCTGCCATGTGGTTAAAAGGAACCTCTGACTGAGTTCTGGACAATGAGCTGACAGCAGAAATGATGGGCACCCCTCCCAGGCCCAGCCCCCACACTGTCCTCATATCTTCCAGTCTTCCTCTCCCTGCCCTGCCGGCCAGAGGTAGAGGATCCCGGGGAGGATTTCCAGCCCTGCAGACAGGAAGACAGACAGAGGGAGGAGCCTGGGCTCCCGAATGACCTTGGGAAGCAGAGCCTCCCCACCCAAGACAACCTGCTCTGCCCAGGGACTTAAGTGAGAAACCACCATGGATGCCACTGGCCTTGAGAGTTCCTTGTTAGAGCTGTGAGACTCCCCTGAGCAGTGTCCCCTGGAGGCAGCCATCCGCAAAGCCCGCTTTGCTGCTCACTCAGTCCTGATTGCATCTGGCTTGGCTCCTTTGTTCCACACCTAGTAAACTACTAGCACATTCCAATCCCACCTCCCTGGAGTGTACCCACGTCACCCTGTTCCTAATCTTTCATCACCCATTGACACACGCTCCCTGATGGCAACTGTGTTTCTCATACTGGCAGGGGCTTGAGGCCCACAGAAACCACACAAATGGCTGGGGGACCCCCAGCATGTCACATGACCATCCTGTGCACAGTGGCACTAACTCCCGCCCCACTGGCACCATGAGTATCAGGGCGCTTCTTGGAAAACAGACGCCAGGAGCCTCCACTGCAGAGGGTGCCTCAGTCATCAGATAAACTGATCGCCAAGATGGTGACAAGGAGCTAATGCCCTCTACCCCTGCACTCGCAGTAGTGTCTGCCCCCTGGCAGGTGGTGAGCTTGTCCCCAGGGTGCGCCCCCCCCCCCCCACACCATGGGACCTGACCCTGGAGCCTGTGGCGCTGCAGAGGACACTTTCTTTCTCCTGAACCACCTGCTGTGCCCAGCCCCCACCCTGGAGGGGTCCCTAGGGGACATAGGCAGCATCACTGGACAGGGCTGCTCAGAGACACTCTGGAAATCTCATCCCCACAGGCTTGTCTCAGACTCTTGGGACCTTGGGGGGTTTTGTTTGTTCGTTTCATGTAAATGCTCTCTTGAGTAATGACAATCATGAGTCCCTAGAACCAGAGGAATTTTCTGGGAAAAGAGTAAGGAGAGGGTGGAGGTAGGTGCACAAGGATGGTCCTGGGTTTGCTCCTTCAGTGCTTGCCCAGGGTCAAGAGCCAGGCAGGAAGCCCTTCAAAGCTTGCTCAAGAGTGGAGGAGGCTTGAGGGACGGGGGAAGAAATGGGAGGGGGCTCATTCTGGTTGCCCTGGCCCTGCCTCAGTCTCCTCCATAGCCCAGAGAGATGGGACCAGATGTGGACACTCAGAAGCCGCCAGTAGTCCAGGCTCATGGGACTCAGGGCAGGAGGACAGAAGAGTGGGAACTGGGCATCAAGCAGGAGTCGGTAGTGGAGACGGTGGCTGGCAGGAGTGTCACTGCTCAGAAGAGGCAGGGATCAAAGCACCTGGAGGGCTCTCCAGGGCAAAGGCAAACACTGAGGTCCCTGCTGCTCCCACAGAGCCCTGCCCCCACACCCCTCCCCCGCCACCCCCCCCTCCCCGCCTACTATAAGGGCCCCCGCCCAAGCAGGGTATCCAGGCTGTGGAGGTGACATGGCCAAGTCACACCTGCTGCCGTGGCTGCTGCTGCTCTCCACACTCTGTGGCCCAGGCGCTGGTGAGTCTCCCCAGCCTCTCCTCGCCTCCCTCTCACCTGGGGCCAGGTGAGACATCCTGGGCATCTCCACGCTTACTGAGCTCTGGCTCTGAAGCAGGCATATCCCTACTTTGTACAATAGCCCCATTTCAAGATGAGCTCGGAGAGGCTCCAGGACTTGTCCAAGGTTCCACAGCTGGTGGGCACTAGAGCAGGAAAGCAGAGCTATCTGACTTCATCGTGTTTAATGGCCAAATGCTCCCAGTAAATTGGATTTGGAGATTGGGTGAAGTCAGAGTGCCAGATGTGGCCTAAATTCCAAGGTTGCTCTGGCCCCAAACTGCAGCTGACCGGACCGCCTCATCTCTGACTTGTGCCCGGGGCCCTGAGTTCTGGTGCCAAAGCCTGGAGCAAGCCTTGCAGTGTAGAGCGCTGGGGCACTGCCTACAGGAAGTCTGGGGTTACATAAGAGCCGTGAGTACCACCCATGGATGCACCGAGACTGGAAGTCTGGTATAAAGGGTGTTGGGTAACCTCTGGATGGACCTGAGGGGATTCAAGCCCCACTAGGGGAGGGATAGGATGGATGGGATGTGATGGATAGGATGGGATGGGATGGGATAAGATGGGATGGATAGGATGGGATGATGGATGGGATGGGATGGGATGGGATGGGATGGGATGGGATGGGATGGGATGGGATGGGATGGGATGGGATGGGATGGGATGGGATGGAATAAGATGGGAGGCAGTTGCCTGTGCCTTAGAGTGTCCTGTCAGCCTCTACCTGCTCTGTTAGCCTAACACACCTGAGCTGGGGGCATGCCCCCCACTCAAGTGCCTCACCTGGGGCCCCCTCCCCAGGATGACCTGTGCCAGGAATGCGAGGACATCGTCCGCATCCTCACCAAGATGACCAAGGAGGCCATTTTACAGGTGATGAGGCCCAAATCCTGGATGAAGTTTATGGGCCAACAGCTGGGGGACAGAGCAGGGCACAGAGGTTAGCCCCCTATAGGAGCCATTTCCAGGCCAAAAGTGAGGCCCAGGTCTGCCTGGGGACTCCAGGATCCTCCTGGCCAGGAGAGGGCCCGGGAGTGAGCTCAGCAGCACAGCCAGAAATCGTCTTTCCTAAGGGGGAAGACCCCTCCCTATATCCAACTACTTAATTCCTTGGCACTCTCTGAACTCTAGAGCCCTGGGAGAGGGTGGCCAGTCCGCCTGGTGGTGGTCCTGCATCCAGGGACTCGGGTGGGGACAGATCTCAGAGAGGCCAGCCTGACTGTCCCTTCTCCAACCTTGTCGGCCTCCCACTGCCTCCCAGGACTCGATACGGAAATTCTTGGAGCGTGAGTGTGACGTTCTCCCCTTGAAGCTGCTCGTGCCCCAGTGCCATCACATGCTCGACACCTACTTCCCAGTGGTCATCGACTATTTCCAGAACCAGATTGTGAGAGCCCAGCAACCTCACCTCCAACCTGCCTCCCTGCACAGCCCCCATGCCCACCCATGCCGAGTTACCCACACATACAACACCCCAGCCCCCCCCCCCAAATCCTACCCATGGCCTTTCCAGGAAATGCAGTGGTCCTCAGCCAGGTGCCCCAGATCACAGCCCTACCTGCTCTGCTATACCATACAGAGTGGGCCTGCACGGTGGGCTTATAAAGACCCACCACACACTCTCACACCCTTCACACACACTCATACTACACACTCAGTCTCATGTAGAACCCACACCATCACTCATACATACAAACACACTCTCACACCCATGCTTGCACTCATCCATTCTCACAAACATACACCCTCGTGCTCATTCACACACGTTCCCGGACACCTGACCAAACACCCACGGTCCCACCTCTGCCTTTGGGCTCCCCCCACCTCGCCACAGAACCCTAAGCCACAGCTCCCAACCAGCCTGCTGGCCTCCACTCCAGGCTTAAAGCCAGTGGTCTTAGTACAAGTCCTTGAGCCAGGCTGGGCGGAAGTGGGCTCCCTCCCTCACCCTGCATTGTGCCCTAGAACCCAAAGGTCATCTGCAAGTACCTGGGCCTGTGCAGACCTGAGCGTCCGGAGCCAGGGCAAGAGCCAGAGCTGTCAGACCCCCTGCTGGACAAGCTGACCCTCCCCGTGCTGCCCAGAGCCCTCCAGGCGAGGCCTGGGCCTCATACACAGGTGAGGGAGGCCCCCTGCACTGCTGGCCCCTCATACCAGACAGATGGGAATCCAGAGAGCTGGGGCCACAGCCAAGGCCCATAAGTGTTTGCTCTGGGAAGGGCAGAGCCAGAAAGGGAAAAGAAGCTGTAAGCAGGGCCTAAAGCAGGAAGGGGAAAGGAGGAGGCGGAGCCCGGAGAATGCCTTCTCCAGGTGTCCAGCCCAGCAGGCCTCACCTGGAGGCGATTCTCTCCCCAAGGACCTCATGGAGCAGCGGTTCCCCATCCCCCTCCCCTTCTGCTGGCTCTGCAGGATGCTGATCAAGCGAATCCAAGCCGTGATTCCCAAGGTGAGGCATCCAGGAATACTCGGAGCTACTCTGCTCTGCAGGCCCTTCCACAGCTCCACCCTCCCCCACCCTTCCTCACACCCATCAAGAGAAGTAGGCAGGGGGGAGACATCGGTGCATTGCCCCCTCACAAGGGACCCCAGAGCTCAGGCTCAGGCTCTGGGGGCTAGGGTTCATTCAACAATTGTAAAGCCCCCCATCTATGCCAGGCATTGTCCCTACTTTGAACAAAAATGAAAAAGACCCAGGTCTTGTCCTCCAGCTGCTCATCATCTGATAGCAAAGAATCCCAGTTGTCTCCATAGAAAAGGTGCTTTAATTTGGCAAAAGGAGAATTTCTGCAGGTGCATTCCCCATCCTTACCCGCGCCAAACTTGGGAGTCTCCCAGACCTGTAGTGACCATCACCCAGGGTCTCCTCGGCCCAGGGCTGCCCTGCCTTGGAATAGGGTACAAGGTAGTGAGGCCCTGCCCCCTGAGCTCTTCCCAGATGGCAGCTTGCAGGCCTCCTGGCACTGAGGGCTCATAGCAGCGGACAAGGTCCCCACTTTCCCAAGTTGGCACTGTGGGGGGAAAGGGTTTTTGCAGTTAGGTTCAGAGCAGAGAATCAAAACAGATGACGAGAGGGGCTGAGCTGGTTGGTCAGGGAGAGTTTCTGGGGAGGTGGGGATTAAGAGGACAAGGCCCTGGCAGAGGAAGGGTCGCGGTCAAGAACAGGCATGGCAAGCCTGAGGAACAGAGAGCCAGTGTGGCCATGGCAGGTGGGCCCCAGCAGAGCAGTCAGAGAAGGGGACAGAGGGGCAGGCACTGCCGGGCCATGCGGAAATATCTAAGCCAAGTTAGGAAACACTGGCTTTTGTTGTGAATGCAATCTGCAGCTCTGGAAGGATTTCAAGCAGGGGGATGCCGTGATCTGATTCGCGCTTTAGAAAGATGGCTCTCCTATAGTTTGAAGAGCGGATTGGGCAGGTGGGAGGCAAGAATGAAAGGAGAACATTAAGGAGATGATTGCAGTCACCACAGTGAGAGAAGGCGGGCTCACTGGGACTGGGTGACGGAAGGGGCCTGGGGAGTGAGGATCTAGGATGGACGACTGGCTTGAGGAACGGGCTCTTTGGTGACGCCACCAGTTGAGATGCATAAACTTGAGAATATACAGGCTTGGCCAGAAAACTAAAGCGCTCCTTAGCCATGAAGTCCAAGACGCCTCTGTGCCCTACAAAAGGAGATGTTAAGCAGGTAGCTGAATACCCCCAAGCCTCAGGGGAAAGCTCAGGTCCAGAGACATCCATCTGAGAGTTGCTGGCTGTGGACAAGATTTAAATCTGAGGGAAAGAGTAGGGACATCCAGGGACATGGTGTGGACAGGGTGGAGGAGAAGGCCTGGTTCAGCAAGGGGAAATGCCAGCACCAGAGCATAGGCAACAGCCAGGAAGGAGCGGGAGGGGAGGGGAGGGCACAGCATGGCGTGATGTCACAGAAGCAGAGAGAGAAGGAAGCATTTCAAGAAGGAGAGGCTGAGAGCTGCTGTGAGGTGGAGGCAGGCACGACCAGTGTGATGGGGACAGAGGCCCGAATGGAGTGGGCCCCAGGGAGAAGGGAGGGCAAGAAGTAGAATGGCAAATATCCACAATTCCTTCAAGAAGCTTCTCCAGGAAGGGAGGCAGAGACAAGTGAGTCATGTTTGTGTGCCGATGAGACTGGCCAGCAGGTGGGAGAAGCAGTGAGGTGGGGGGAGAGCGTAACATGGGGGTGAAGTACTTGAGAAGGTAGGGGCAGGTGTCCAGTGCGCCACAGGCTGGCCTTTGATAGAGCAGGACCACTCCTCTGTCACTAAAGTGGGGAGGTTGAGCCAAGTGTGGATTCTGACACAAGCAGGTGCGAGTATTTGGTGAAATGTATCCCTTTGGAAGGTAAGACACCCCAGAGATGTGCAGTTCACTGTGTCCGGCTCCCAACTCCACCTTCCCAGCAATGGGGGCAGTGGGGCCGCGAGCAGGGGTAGACCCAAGGCCAGTCTGTGGCATCCAGCTTCTTTACGCGTATTGATTGAATGAATAAAGGATGAGCGAATGAGCCAGAGTGCTCGTCACCTCTGCCTCTCTCCTTGCCCTTCAGCTGGGAGGCTGAGTTCGGGATCCGCGTGGGCTGGGGAAACTCCTTGCTTCCCCCAGGGGCTCCTGAAACCAGGGACATGCTGGCTCCAGAAGCCACAAATGAGAGCTAATCCACCTTCAGGGAAACATAGCAAGCCCTGGGTCTGCAGGGAGAAGACACAGGTCTGATTGCACCTATGCCCCGGGCCACCATATGGCCTTGGTGACGCTCACCTGTCTGGGCTGGCCATGCTCCTTTCAGCAATTCCAGGGCCAGCAATTCCAGGGCTGGGTCTGCACCTTGGTCCTGCACTCACTTAGTTACTCTGGCCAGGCCCCTTGGACTCTCCAATGCCCGGCATAATCCTTCTCCCTCCCAGAAGAGAACAGGGTAGAACCACTAGCGCTGGGCACGGTAGATCCTGCCAGGGAAGGTCCCACCCCGCCCTCTCTCTGCCCCCACCCCAGGGTGTGCTGGCCATGACCGTGGGCCAGGTGTGTCACATTGTACCCCTGGTGGTGGGGGGCATCTGCCAGTGCCTGGCCGAGCGCTACACCGTCCTCCTGCTGGATGCACTGCTGGGCCGCGTGCTGCCCCAGCTGGTCTGTGGCCTCGTCCTCCGCTGCTCCAACGAGGACGGTGCTGGCCCAGGTGAGCCTGCTGCCTCAGCCCCCTCCCACTGCCCACTCTTTTCTTCCCCTGCCCCTGGCCTTGCACCGCCCTCCCCCTCCCCAGTCCCCCCCCCCCCCGCACTGCACCAAGCAGGACAGGAACTGAGTACCTCTGCGGAGCAGTCTTCACTGTGTCCTCTCTAGTCCTCACAGCTCTGGAGTCCCTGCCCGGAGAATGGCTACCTGAAGAGTCCACGTGCCACCTCTGCATGTTTGTAACCAGCCAGGCAGGGAACAGCAGTGGGCCAGCCATGCTGCAGGCAATACGCCAGGCCTGCCTCAGCTCCTGGCTAGACAGGCAAAAGGTGCGGGACAGGCACGTGGGGGACTTGGGACCCTGGGCCTGCCCACAGTAGCGGTTGAGCCCAGGAAAGTCTTCCCAGTCAGAGACACACAGAGTGGTCTGACCACTGCCCTTGAGGAGCTCAGACGGACAGGCCAGGGACCAAAAAAAACACGGAACAATAACTCAGGGCAAAACCTGCTACGGTCACAAGTTGCCTCTGGAAGAAGGGCTCGGGCTCCAGAGGACCTGCAGGCCTCCCTCCTGGGCAAAGAATGAGGCCCAGTTATCTATGAGGAGCTGAATAACACCAGGCCCACTGGAGCAGGAGGGGGCCTGGCCTTCTCTCCAAGGCCCCCATCCTGTCTTCGCCCCATCCCTCCTCTCAATGTGACTCACTGGGGACAAACCCACCTATGGAGAGGGCTGGGCTTGAAGGTCCTAGAGTCCAGGACTCAGAGTCCATGCAGTAAATTCCCTTCACAAAGTAAAACCCTGAGGGAAGCCTAATGACTACCTTCTCAGGAGGCAGGTTTCTGTATGGTACCGCCCTGCTCAATGATGTTTAGGGCTCCCCACTGCCCACCAACATCAGGTTGCCAAGACCAGAAGAGCTTTAAATTGGGGGGGGATGGGGAGTTGGTGGCACAGGTCAGCCCCTGTGCCTGAGTTTCAAAGCCCTCATCTCCAGTGTCTCTGGCTTTCCCAACAGAAACCCTCCATTTCAGCCCATGCCGGCTCGTTCACAGCCAGAGCTGCTCAGTGGAGGCCAATGGCTGGATCTCCACTGGGTCAGGAGGGAGCCCTGGGGAGATCCAGATAAGGGGAGAGGCCAGGATGGTTAGGTGGGAGAGTCTTGCAATGGGCCCGGTTCTACCCCACGCCTGTTTCTGTCCCCTTCCTCAGTGTGAACAATTTGTGGAGCAGCACATGCCCCAGCTGCAGACCCTAGTGTCCAGGGGTGGGGATGCCCACACCACCTGCCAGGTATGCTCACCCTCCCAGCTGGTGCTGGGACTTTCCTCAGATCCCAGAGCCCCCACCCTCTCTCGTCCATGATCTTCAGAGGCCCTGCTCCTCTGGGCCCAGGGCAACCCCAGCAGGGCAGGCCCAGGACTGGGAGGTCCCCCCCATGCTGTTTTAACACAGAAAAGATAGTCTTGGATGGGTCAAGAAAAAGCCACAAAACAACAGAAAAGGAGACATATGGGAAGGGCAGCTTTAAGGAGTGTGGTCTGATGCACATTTGGGGACGGGGGTTGTTCACTGAGCAGTGTGTGCTCGGCAAGGGGTGCAAAGTGAGTGTTCTGGGGCAAGCACCCTACCTCTGCAGGCCCTAAACCCAGAAGGCCCATGGCTCAGGAGTGGCTCAAGAGGTCTCACACCAAGAGCACCCACCAGGTGGCAGGTGGCAAGCTGCCCCTTCCAGCTGGAGCTTCCTGTCCCCCTCGGAACTGGGAATGGGGAACAAGCCTCAGGCCCTCATGCTGTCCCTGTGGCAGGTCCTGGGGGCGTGTGGGACTACGTCCAGTCCTCTCCAGTGCATCCACGTTCCTCACTTCTGATGAGAACTCAAAGCCATGCCAGGTGAGTCCAGGCTTTCTAGTTGAGGGGAGGAAGAGGTGGGTGGGTCCTTCACCCATCGGGACAGGGAGCCCCCTGCTCCCCAAGCAGGAAGAGGTGCCCAGTACTGCTGGTTGCCCTATGCTCCTCCTCACAGGCCACAGCTCAAGGCTTCTGAGGGTCGCTGACGACACCACTTCAAGAATGGCCTCTCTCACACCCTCTCCTCAGAATCCTTGCTGCTGGTGCCAGGCCCAGCTCCCACCTCCCCTGCCCTGTCCCAGGCCCTCAAGGGGAGCTGCAGCCACCCTCTGCACCCACTGATGCTCTGTATTTGATGTACCAAGCCCAACCTTTCCTGAGGTTCAGGGGAAATCAGACTTTGCTCCACAAAAATGTTGTCTCCTCCGATGCCAGGAGCCCCACCATCATCGGATCCCACCTTCCAGAGACGCACGTCTCTCTCCCTATCGTTGTCCAAGTCAGAGGTAGCACCTTGGAGTGTGAGGGGCGAGTCAGATGCAGCCTCTGTGACCAGGTGCCCCAGGACAGGGAAATGACCCTGAGAGCGACAGACATAGCAACCATGGGCTTGAAGTGTCAATGAGAACAAACCTGGCCCACTTTGCCAATATGCTCAGAGCCAGCCCCTAACATGACAGCCATTTATCCATTTGTTCACTCATTTTTTTAAAAAAACGTGGGTGCCTTTGGCCAGGCCATATTCTAGGCACAAGATCTACAGATGGGAATAAAACAATGAACCCCATGCCCTCCTAGAGCTCAAGCCCCAGGTTCTGACTCTTCCTGCTCCTGAATCACAAGCCCCTGTGGGGGAGGGAGTGTCTGCCCCAACTCAGACCTATCCCACAGGGACCAGATTAATGTTTCCCTCCATCCTAATGACAGCTGGGGGGAACCCTGAGGGCCGGGGAGCTGCCCAGGGGACCAGGACAGTGTCCTCTCCCCAGCAACCAGGGCTTCCAGGACCAGGAAGAGCTGGGTCTTCCAGCCTGTTGAAACAGGAAAAGCAACGGATTGACACAGAGGACCTGAGCTCTGATCCCAACTCTGCCATCAACTGGCCATGGATCCCCAGCCAAGATATGTTGCCCCCTCCCTGCCTCTCATTCTCCTCAGAGGCAAAGGAGGATCAAATAAGGTGGTCTCTAGGATTCTTGGGTTCTTGCATGTGACAAGGCTCCTCCTCAGGCTCCCTGCCCCCTGCCCACACTGAGAAACACCCTTCACTCCCACAGTCACCTTCCCCACCTCCTTTCCTCAGAAAGACGTTAAGTTGGTGCACCACAAACCTGCAGCTTGTAACCTCAGTCCTGTGTCAGTCTTACCTGTCCTGTCTCTAGCCACAGCCCAAGCCAGTGCGACTTCCATCCTCTCTGGGTGTGAGGTACAGCCAAGGCAGCATCTTCTGAAGGAGGTCTGCAAGAGGGGGCCTCCGGCCTGGGAACTTCCGGCCAGACTTCACACTGCGCTGGAGCCAGTCCAGTTCCTACAACACCCAGGAGCTGGGTCCAGGGGAACCCATCAGCCACACAGTCCCTCCCTGGCTCCCAGACGACAACGGGGTAGAAGCTGGGGCCTGCCTCACTTGATCTCCACGTGGGCAAGATACTGGCTTTTACAATTATTTTGCTAATACTTTCACAAAGTTCAAATTCAGAAGAATAAAAAAAAAATGGGAACATAAAGTACCATAAAAGATGGATAGATGAAGTCAAACTTTTTTTAAAAAATCAGGTCGCTGAAGTGTCAAGAATGGACACAGCAGGGCTCAAGCATGGTGTGAAGCTGACTGGAGAAACTTTCATTATTTGAAATGTTCTGCAGCTTAAGAGCTGTCACTTTAAGATGTAAAAAGGGGTTTTCTTTTTATCTTTTTGTAAGGTGAGTTTCCAACTTTTGACTGAAATTCCAGCGTGATTCCATTTCTGCTAGGATTTCTCCCCTCAAAGCTCAGTTGGGGCGCGTGCTAAAAATCGGTTCCTCTGTACTACAATACCTGTAACAATTCTAATAACATCTATTGCTTCATACTAAAAGGAAAAAGACACAGTTGTTTAAGATGCCCCCCCCCCCCCCCCCGCCAAGGGTACCTAGTCATTCTCCTCCTTCACAGAGTAGATGCCCACAGTGCATCCTGTAATGGCTTCCAGCCTGCCCCCACCCCTTCTCCCAAAGAGTCCACTCATTGTGATGAGATGAGGTGGTTAGGGTACCAAAACCTCAAAATACACACCAAAACAAAAAACTGAATAAACCTTTACCATTAAAGATCTAGGTGCCTGGAAGTGCCTCTTTATTTATAAAAGAACTTTTGTCATGTGTCCTGTTATGAAAGAAATACATGTTTAGTATTGAAAACTCAGAAAGGAGTGGAAATCACCCACAATCCTACCGATCCCAGAAAAGGACTAGAGCAGGATGTATACTTTGACACTGAGCTACAGACAGGACATTTTCAACCCATTTTCCCCACATCTGTGCCATTCAAGCTCCAGGGAAAAGCTTTCTATACAATGTGCTCTTGGGGTAAGGATGTTGTACACAAATCCTTGGCCTTTGAATTTGAACTTTTAAGAGGATTTTTGTAAAACTACAGCAGTCGATTGTCTTGGAAGCCATTATTTCAATTACAAGACTAAGACTCTCTTCTACAAGAGAAGAGAGTTTCAAATTTTTTAAAAACTTGGCTGTGAAGACGGTGAGACAAAGCATGAAGGAGGTGACGCACTGATAATTTACCACCAAAGGGGCATCTAGGTGGCTCAGTTGATTAAGTGTCCGACTTCGGCTCAGGTCATGATCTCTCGGCTCAGGTCACGATCTCACGGCTCGAGGGTTTGAGCCCCACATCGGGCTTTGTGCTGACAGTGCGGAGCCTGCTTGGGATTCTCTCTCTGCCCCTTCCCCTCTCTCTCTGTCTCTCAAAATAAATAAATAAACAGTTTAAAAAATAAACAAAATAATTTACCACTGAAGCCAGCGTGGGAACGAGCTCCTGATAATGGAAGAGGAGGCTTCATTCAACAGGAGGTCAGGAATCGAGCAGCCGGTGGAAGGAGAGAACTGCAGGAAGTGGCTACAGCTGAGACTCAGAGGGTCCCTGAGACACACCCAGTATCCTGCACCCCCAGAGCAGGGTGGGAAAGGAGAAGCCCCAGGAGGTGTGGGGGCCTAAGAGCAGAGAGGACTTTCCAGGGTGCAGCATGAGGAGAACACAAGTCCTTTAGAGAAGGCTGCCTCCAACAGGAGATTAGAAAGAGTACAAAACACAGCCTTACAGAGGGACCTAGGCAGATAGGCCTGAGGACTGCCTCAGAGGGTGCTCCCTGCAGTCACACAGAAGAGCAACTCCACCCCCATAGCCCAAGAGGCCATCCAAATCAGCTCTGGACAAAATGGTGGGCCCACAAGAGCCCGTGACTGGGGACAAAGCACTGACAGATCTTGTGGACCTTGAGAAGAGCAGGCACATGGAGAGGGAGACCTAGAGGACCAGGGAGAGCACCATCACCAATACCTCTCCTCATGACCGGGCAGCTGGTAAATCATTCCCAGAGAAAAGGGAAGGAGGATCCAGTGGTTAGGAACCCAAGAGGAGCTGACTATTAAACAAGGAACTGAGTCACTTTCAAATGGAAATATTATATTTTGGGGGCTTAAGAGCCAAAATGAATTCAGTTATAAAGAAATAAAGACAGTTACTTTTATGTCCCCCTGATTAATAACAGATTTAAAATCCACAACACAATCATTATAACATTTTACTATAGGCCATTCCAAACTTTTCTCTGCACATACACAAAAATAGACACAACAGATTTACAACAATGGAAACATCCTACACATGCTGCTTTGTAAACTGAACAACTGCTTTCTTCATTTAAAAATAATCTTTTGGGGGGCACCTGCCTCAGTCAGTGGAGAGTGTGATTCTTGATCTCAGGATTGTGAGTTTGAACCCCACTGGGTGTAGAGATTACTTAAAAATAGAATCTTAAGGAGCGCCTGGGTGGCTTAGTCAGTTAAGTGTCCACCTTCAGCTCAGGTCATGATCTCACAGTTCGTCAGTTCAAGCCCTGCGCTGGGCTCTGTGCTGACAGCTCAGAGCCTGGAGTCTGCTTCAGTTTCTGTGTCTCCCTCTCTCTCTGCTCCTCCCTCACTTGCACTCTTTCTCTCTCAAAAATAAATTTAAAAACCATTAAAAAAAATTTTTTAATCTTTAAAAGATAATAAAAATAATAAGTAAAATAAGAATAAAATAAAATAAAATAAAATAAAATAAAATAAAATAAAATAAAATAAAATAAAAATCATCTTTCCAGGTCAAAATAGTCATCTGTCATCACCGGTAACTGCCACATGATATATTTTTTTCTGGATATAAACTCTTCCCTTTTTTAAACAACTACTGTCAACAGTGTGGTGGAAAATAAAAATCCTGGCTCTTACATCTTTATTTACTAGTCTATTTTCTTGAAGTCAATCCCAAGACATGAACTTTTGGGGACAAAAACTATGCACATCTTTACTTTTAATATAGGCTGCATTACCGAACTACCCCTCTGCACCAGCTGTACCAATTTCTATCCCAATAGCAAACGCGTACCCCTTCTCCACTCTCAACAAAGCTAAGTAGTAGCAATCTTTCAAATCTTTGCTAATCTAAAATATAAAAATGACCTCCCCGGTTGCTCTACTTTGCATTTCTTCAGTTACTAAGTGAACTTTTTTACATGTTCATTGGCCATTTACACTTTACCTTTTATGAAATGTCTATTTGGGGCTTTTGCCCCATTTTCCATGGAAATACTCTTTTTATTGTCTTGTCAGTAAAAAGATATCAGGTATATTCATTTCTTTACTTCATGTTGCAAAATTTACCGTCATGGCAGCTCTTTCTGCCCATGGATCCTGTCCCTGTGCTTTCATAAATTAAACAACTTTTTGTACCCCTCCCCCCCAAACTTTACCCTGTCATGTCTTTTATATTTAGGTTGTGTTTTCCACGTGTCTATCTTTTTTTTGTGACTTCTGGCTAAGAAAACATGAATTCCACTTCTTTCTCATGTATGGTTCAGACCAGCCAGAGCCTGAAGGCTCCAAAAGTGGAAGCAAATGTGGAGATCACAGTCATAAAAACATATGACTCTGGTTTAGACAGCAGTGGTGGAAGCCACATGTCACCCACAAAGGACCTGAAGCTTCTGCACACAGAACATGACAGTCAGCTCTGACAGTGGTCCCCACCCTTTCAGGGAATGGTGTCTATTGTCACCATCTTGGGTGGGTTTAAAGAGAGAAAAATATTTGTGTGAAAGAAGGGTATGGAGAACACAGACTTAGCACTATATAATTTGCTCGATGAACATTAACAACTAACTCTTAAGTACCAAGCATTTCCCTAGGGCTGGGCACAAAAGAGACAGTTCCTATCTGCCCTTTTGGAACTTAGAGTCTAGCTGGGAAGACAGACACTAATCAAAGAATCACAGGGGGGAAAAAAAACGAATACCTCAGGTGTGATACGTGCTATCAATCAGAGATAAACGGTACTGAGGAGGTATGAGAGGTCAGAGAGGTGAAGAAAGAGCAAGTTAAAAGGGAAAGAGCACCCCTAGCAGAGGAAGCAGATGGCATAAAGGCCTGCATTTTGTGGCACATCTGAGCGATGGAACGAATGACAGTGAGCCTGGGATCAAGGACCAGAAGAAACTTCCCAAGTGAGGCTGAGAGGCTAAGGACTTCCATCTTTATCCTAAGAGCCAACAAAATGTCTTCAGTGGGAGATCGGGGTATGGGGGAGAAACACTTGGTTAGGTGTGTGCTTTAAAGGACTGGTCTGGCCAAAGTGTGAATGAATTTGGGGGAGGGGACAAGGGAATGGGATGAGACCTGTTAGAGGACCACTGTAAACAGAAACTAGCAAGAGCTTACACTAGAATGACAGGGCCTGTGCAGAAGTCACATGGATCAGATGGGGACTCCAACTGAAGCTATTGTCCCAGATACAATATCTTTACTGACACAGCACTGCCCCTGGCCCTTGGCATGCTGCTTTGGCTCCTTTCTCTCCATACCAGTTTATAAAGCTCACCAGAAATAGTTGCTTTCACCTGGCAAGCCCAACAGTACACCTTCACAGTGTTGCCTCAGGACAAGGTCTATTCTCCTGCTCTACAATAATACCATTCACAGACATCTTGATCACCCTGACTTCCACAAAATATCACACTAGTGTACTATACTATTGACATTATGATGATGTTATTTGAAGAACAGGAAATAACAAGTATTTTTTTTAAGTTTTATTTTGAGAGAGACAGACAGTGCGAGTGGGGGAGGGACCAAAAGGGAGGCAAAGAGAGAAAGAATCCCAAGCAGGCTCCGCTCTGCCAGCTGCAGAGCCTGACATGGGGCTCAAACCCACGAGCCATGAGATCATAGCCTAAGCTGAAACCAAGAGTCAGACACTTAAGCAACTGAGACACAGATGCCCCAGGTACTTTAGATATCTTAGTAAGACATAAGCAAACAAGAGAGTGAGATTTAACCCTAGAACAGTTCAGGGGCCTGCCACCTCAGAGAAGTTTCTGGGGTCTACAGTGTGGTCTAGAGTATAACAAAATATCCCCTCCTTTGTGAAAGACAAGTTGCTGTACTTCACAGCACCTGTCACCACAACCCTACCACCTGCCCGGGCAGGTCCAAAGAAAAAGGGCCAATGTTTGGTAGGGTTTTTTGTTTTTTGGGGTTTTTTTTGCTTCTGGAGACAACATATACCACATTTGTGTGCCAACACAGGCTTATACATGGGCTCAACAACACAGACTTCCCCTCCCCCTGACCTGAGCAGTATTTCTGAATATCTAATTTGCCAACAGCAAGAATTAACAGTGAGTATGGCACTATTCCTTGTGGGCATCAGCCAGCTACCTGGTGCAGGCTGATTATACCCTCTGTTATGGAGGCAGAGATCTGTCCTCAGAGGAAGAGAAACACATTCTGGATATGGATTTGCCTTCCCTGCCCATGTTTCTAGCAGCAACACCATCCCATGGATTCTCAGAATGCCTTATCAACCATCTTGGCATTTCATGCAGCAACCGGTGAAGGAACTATCTTCACAGCAAAGGATGCTCAACAATGGGCTCATGTCCATAGATTTAACTGGACTTAACACATACACCTATCATCTGGAAGGAGCTAGCCTCACTGAAAGGTAGAATGGCTTACTGAAAACTCGGCTACAATACCAGCCCGTGCTCATCTTACAGGATGCAGTACATGCTTTGACTCATTATATGGTGCTCTCTCCCCCATCGCCAAAATACATAGATCTAAAAAATGGGTGGATGTTGGTGTGATTCCTCTTTTACACCTAACAACCCTGCAGGATTTTTGCTTCTGTCCCAGCAACTTTAAGCTTTACTTGTTTAGAGATCTTCATTCCCAAGAGAGAAATGCTTCCACCAGAGAAAACAATAATGGTTCCACTCAGAAGAGCTGACTATCACATGGACATTTGGGGCTCTTTATGCTACTAACCCAACTAGGCGGGGGGGGGGGGGGGGGAGGGGGGGCAGGGAGGGACAGGTGGAGAGTGTCATCGCCTTGTCAGAGTGACTGATCCTGATTCCCAAGATAAAATTGGGTTGCTCTTACAAAATGCAGGCAAGATGGCCTATGTCCAGTAGTAAAGGTTAACAGAAAACTACAGCAACCCAAAGGGGGTGGGGGGGCAGGATGATTAGTCAGGTCCTTAGGGACTAAAGATCTGGGTCACCCTCCCACGTACACAGCTCCAACCAGCTCAGGCTTGGGCTGAGGGCAGACTAGATTCAGAAGGAAGAATGGAAGAAGTATGCATATCAATTGCAGCCTTTGCCCTGTTACAGAAATACTGACTGTAACTTTATTTTCTACTTGCTTGTTATATACACATGATAATGTGTAGATGGAAACCATTTTTTCTCTCCTTTCCACTTTTTTTTTTTTAACATTTATTTATTTTTGAGACAGAGAGAGACAGAGCTTGAATGGGGGAGGGGCAGAGAGAGAGGGAGACACAGAATCGGAAGCAGGCTTCAGGCTCCGAGCCATCAGCCCAGAGCCTGACGCGGGGCTCGAACCCACAGACCGCGAGATCGTGACCTGAGCCGAGGTCGGACGCTCAACCAACTGAGCTACCCAGGCGCCCCTCCACTTTCATTTTATAAACCACGTGTTGGAAATTAACTTCACAATTTAGTCTTTAGGTAACAGAATATTCAGTGGGACTATGACTGGATCAGAAGAGTAACCGATATAGCCATCGGTTGATACAGGACTCTTAGGACGTCTCATTTTGGGAAAGGTTGAAAACTTATTCACTTGTAAGAAGGGGAGCAGTTTTTTGTTAGGCAGAAATACAGAATTGTTTTGCTGCTGTTGCATAGGAGTTCAAATGTGCATAAATGGAAGCTGAGTCATCGAGGGGTGGACTGTACCTATTACCAATTTAGTGCCTCTCAACTCCAAATTCAACCCTTTTTGCCTGCTCTGTGAAGGTGAATTCGAGCCCTTTAGATTTTTCCTTGCCAGCTGCCATCAATGCTTTGTCTAAAGAGGGTGCTGGAGACAGCCTACAGGAACACAGGGCTCTGCGTCCCAGTTCCAGTGTGCTCACTCGAAAGCAACACGTGCAGCCTTCTCCAGCAGCAGGCTGTCGTGGTGCTCGCAGTCTCCGGTGCCTGGCTCCTACAGTACACACCAGCTTCACCCAGCACTCCTCTCCTCCTCAGGTAGTTTAGAAGAGGAGTGAGACGCCTCCCCATAAACGCACTAGAAAGACCTCTGACAGGTTCCAGCCGTCAGACTTTCAGCAAGATCTGGATCTCAGCCTCAGACACCATGTCAGCCCCAGGTAGCAGCTGTTCCTTATACCTGCTATTCCTACATTCTTCAGAGTTCTCGTTACCAGCCAATCCCTCGTTACTTCAATCCCCGGTTACAGTTAATAATTCTTGAAATTAAGCTTTCCCTGATCAAGTTACTGAATGGTTTCTCTCTTCTAACTGGACCTGGACTAAGGTGGCACTAGCTCAGACTAGACAGTGGAAGAGTTGATGAAAGTAGGGAGATTCAAGAGACACAAGATTAAATTGACAGGACTTGGTAATAGATTAGACTAGGAAAATGGGGGCAGGGGGAGGAGGACTCCTGCATAAATGTCCAGTTTATACAACTAAATGAAGGTGAACCTTTCTCCAGACTGTTCCTAATCAATGACTGAACTTGAAGAAAGCCATCTCTGAATCATTCTTCTGACCAGCACTCTTTGCTCTGGGCTCCCCATTGGCCTGGCTGAGGCTTTCTCAGAATTGTACTGCAGTCAGATGCTCTTCCTACCTTCCTTTCTTCCCTCCTCCCTCACACACCCCTGCACTGTAGGCTGAAACCACCTACCTCCAGACATCGAGCTAGGCAAAATAACTCACTGCTTTTAGTCAGCTATTTCGTTACCTAGAGACAAACTGCATCCCAAATGACAAAGCACCCGCAAGCAGATAAATAGCCTAAGGGAAGGATATAAAACAAGAGGCTGGTTTAAAAACAGGAAAACATTTAATCCACTCCAAAAAACACATCAGGAACCACGGGAAAAATACCTATGATGGAAGAAGGATGTTGCTGGCTTCATGCTCTTATTCCTAGAATCCTGAGGCTCTGATGCTTAGAAGATATTATCTGGTCCTTCAGCTACTCCCAGATACCCAGAAATAAATAACACACATCTGTAAAAAGAGTTCTGGCCTGCTGAAGCTAGGGGGAGCTAGACAGAAAGGAGAAAGGAGCATCGATCTATAATCACCTGATGAAAGAGCAGCCGGGTGGCAGCCCAGAGCCATCCCAGGTGGGCGGGCCCCTCTGACGCTCTGATGTGAACCAGAACCCACAAAACGGGTTGGCCCAGGGAATGTGCCAGTCGGCCTACGTTCAGCAATAACTCTGATACTACTACATCTTCAGCCAAAGCCCCAGGGAGCAAAGCCCTAAACTCCTCCTTCAAGCCCCCTGCTGGTTGGTCTCATCATTATCTCGCCTCTTCCAAATCTGTAAGAAATTAATACAACAGACATGAAGTAGCTGGCATTCATCCACACATATCTATCAAGTACCTCTCCTACCCTAAGCAATGGACAACCTGTCCCTCCACTTCCATATCTGTATGTCCCCTGAAACTAACCCGTAATAATCTTTCAGAAAAGTCCCTTTTGCTTCTCTCCTCACTTTCCATCCCAAACTCACTTTCTAAAAATGAACTCGTAATTAAGCCTATAACCATAGACAAAGTCATTAAAGAAAGAGTTATCTCTAGGGGCGCCTGGGTGGCTCAGCTGGTTAAGCGTCCGACTTCAGCTCAGGTCACGATCTCACAGTCCATAAGTTCAAGCCCCGCGTCAGGCTCTGTGCTGACAGCTCAGAGCCTGGAGCCTGCTTCAGATTCTGTGTCTCCCTCTCTCTCTCTGCCCCTCCCCTGCTCATGCTCTCTCTGTCTCAAAAATAAATAAAAACATTAAAAACTTAAAAAAAAAAAAAAGACTTATTTCTAGAATGAAAAGCGTCTCCCTTCCTTTTTATAAGGCTATTGCTTTTTCTTAGTCTCAGTCTTCCTTCTTTGTTAGGTACCAGAACGGTTATAAGAAGTAGAGATACTCTGCTCCACGAGTTCTCAATCCAATAGAGAAGACAGTTAAAATAAGGTTGGTGTTCTAGTAAAGACATGCAGAAAGCGCATGGGGTCACAAAGAGTGCTAACTTGACTTAGGATGCTGGGGAAAGCTTGAGAGCCAACTCCTAGTTGGGTGTCCTGATGATTCTAAGCTCTTCCTCCTTGAAACCAAATCACATACCTCTGTAAAACTAACCTAGCCACACATATAACCCCCTTGCTCATCCATAAATCTTCTAAGATTCCCTGCCCTTCTCTTTTCTGACAATCCCTCCTGGGCTCTCAGGGCCATCTGATCTTGGCCCCACCTCACTCCTCAGTGCATCCCAACAGGTACCCAGTCTAACCAAGGCTTTAACTCAATCCCACTTCCTGCCTTGACTCACATCATTCCTCTCACCGGCCTCACACCCCGTCTGTTCAACACTCACCAAGTTCATGCCCAACCCACCTGAATGTAAGCCTCCGACAGCGTGATCATCTGGGGAAGGATGTCAGTCACCTGGAGGTCTTGTAATTCATACCATTTGCCTGTCCCCTGCAAAAAAGTATGAAGAAATGGGTTAGTCTGCTCCTTAAAACCAAAAGGTGTAGAAAGAAAAGACTGCAGCAAAAAGCGAGAAAAATCAGAACAGCCACTAGACTATCACTCAGCAAGAGTCATATTAAGAGGGTGCATGACTTCTGCTGCCATCATTCAATTTAAAGAGTTCTTGGGGTGCTGATCTTGGCAAACTCAATCCCTGCCTTGGATTCCTCGAAGTACAGTGGAGTCTCCCAACACTTTTAAGAATTTAGATGGGGAGGGGCGCCTGGGTGGCTCACTCAGTTAAGCTTCTGACTTCGGCTCAGGTCATGATCTCACGGTTTGTGAGTTCAAGCCCCGAGTTGGGCTCTGTGCTGAAAGCTCGGAGACTGGAGCCTGCTTCGGATTCTGTGTCTTCCTCTCTCTCTGCCCCTCCCCCACTTGTCCTCTGTCTCTCAAACATAAATAAATGTAAAAAAAAAAAAAAAAAAAAAAGAATTTAGATGGGCAATAAAGAGAAAAAAGAGGAAGCCCTCTACTCCTCACCTAAGATGACTCCTTGTTGCCCATAAATGTTAGATTAGACACAGTTAGGAGGTGCAATGTTAACTACTGGGAAAACTTAAAAGTAGACATCCCCACCCCCAATGCCAGAGAGCACAGCAACAGCCAAGAAAAGTGTCCTTCATGGACACTGTTCACAATAGTAACCCATTTCCTTTGGACTATAAAACCCATGCAGCAAATTCAGCAAAATCTACCTTACTTCATGCTGCCATAAACAAGGGGGAAAAGAAGTTTCTGGATTATGGCAGAGGCACTTCTGGAAGCTCACCTGCCTCATCCATCCAAACTTCAAAGAAATGCCAAAGACAGATACTACAGACTACAGATATTCCAGATAGTCAAAAGTTCAGAATATACAAAACCTTGAGCTTTTGTTAAAGCTCAAGATCATGTAATCAAGTCCCCATTCCTGTTTCAAGTAGTGGTTAAGAACATGGTGGAACTAATTATCTGGGTTCAAAGCCCAAATCTATCAACTTCAGATAAATTACTCAAACTCTGAGCCTAGGTTTCCTTGTTTGTAATTTAAAAAAAAAAAAAAAGAAAAGAAAAGAAAAGGTAGGTAGGGTGCCTGGGTGGCTCAGTTGGTAGGACATCTAACTCTTGGTTTCAGCTCAGGTCGTGATCTCACAGTTCGTGGGTTCTAGCTCCAGGTCAGGATCCATGCTGGTAATGCAGAGCCTGCTTGGGATTCTCTCTCTCCCTGTCACTGCCCCTCCCCCTCTAGCACATGCACAGGCTCTCTCTTTCTCAAAATAAATAAATAAACATGGGGTGCCTGGGTGGCTCGGTCAGTTAAGCATCTGATTTCAGCTCAGGTCATGATCTCACAGTTCGTGGGTTTGAGCCCCACGCCGGGCTCTGTGCTGACAGCTCAGAGCCTTGGAGCCTGCTTTGGATTCTGTGTCTCTTTCTCTCTCTGCCCCACCCCACTCATGCTCTCTCTCAAAAAAATGAATAAACATTAAAAAAAATTTTTTTTAATAAACGCTAAAATAGAAAAGAATGGTACCATTAACACCTGTCTTATAGGTGTATTTTAAAAGTACAAATAAGATGAACATACACTGAGCACTTGGCATACTTTCTAGTGCACAGTAAAATGCTTGACAAACAGAGCTAGTTATTATTAAACTCATAGTCCCAGACGACTAATCAAATAAAAACAATCTGTGCTAATAACCTGTGTGATACCAAATATATCTTAAGTACATGTTTCATCCTTTTCAGTTTGAGACAAATTCAAAAAAGTTTTTTTTAGCTGAAAGGAAGCCTTTAGACCAGTGCTTCATAAACTTTAATTATATACCAGAGGGTCTTGTTAAAATGTGAATTCTGATTCAGTTGGTTTGGGTGGAGCCTAAGATTCCGCATTTCTAGTGAGTTCTCATATGATGTCAATGCTGCTAGAAAGAGGATTCACTCCACTTCAGGTGGTAAGGCTCTAGTCTAGGACAGTGGTGTTCAACCTTGGCTTCACAATGGAATCTCCTAGATAACTTTAAACATCATGATGCCTGGCTCCCACCTCCCGATAATCTAATGCAGTCTCTTAACTCTGACTGACATTTTGAGCCAGATAAATTAATTGTTACGGGGGCTACCTATGCACTGTAGGATATTTAGCAGCATCCCTGACCTCTATTCCAGGTGAAAACCAACGGGCATAAATTCCATTGTTCTAATGTACTTGGCCTGGAGTGGCCCAGGCATCAGGATTTTAAAATCTCCCTAGGTGAGTCCAATGTGCAGCCAAAATTGAGAACCACTGCCTAAAACTCACCACTGACAGCTCTATTACTTGCAGAGCTCCAAAGTCAAGGTCAAGAGAGGACAGACTGAAGAGAGCTGCCCATTGAAATGCCAAAGGAACAACCACCATTTTTACCACTCACATGATGAAGCACATGGATCCGGTAGGAGCCCTCAGAGGGCTTGCCATCATGGACGATGTTGGCGATGAGGTCGTACGTGGTATTTTTGTGTACTGCTTGTACTTCTTCAGACAAGTATTCTCTCAGATCCACATTTCTGGTGATGAAGAAAAGAAAGCCAAAAGATCAAAGGATACAGAGGTTAGCTGTCCTACACCAGTGGACCACAGAGTTATTGGACCCTAGTTTAGGACCTGAAACAAGGCAGGCTGGCAGAGCCATGGAAGCCCAGGTTGGGGGAAATTCACATACTTTGCCACAAAAATGAGTTAAACTAGAAAGACTGGCTCTACAGGAAAAGTACATTTTAGAAGCACGTCTAACCACTAAAAAGGCACAGCCTAGAGTCCTTCAGATTAGAAATGGAATGAGGGCTCTGCCCCTTCAGAGCCATGTGTGAGTTTAAGCAGGTTACACAACCTAAGGCTCTTGTGTGATATGAGAATGAGCGTCACCATCTCCTCTGGGACAGTGAGATGAAAGGAGAGGCCAAGTCTAACACCTTACCCTCTGCCCCGTCCAGGAATCCCGCAGCCACAATGTTTGGGGACGCCTGGTCCCTAGCCTCTGGCTGTGAAGGGCCTGCCATTATGATTCTGTGAGTTGCCACTGTGCATGATCATTTGAACTATTTCAATATGGCAAACCAGGCAGACCAGTAGCTCCAGCACAAAAAGGGGAGTTTACTCAAGGTATTCAGAGTAAGAGATGCGGCTAGAACCAAGCCCTGGAGAAGCAGCAAGATCCAAGGGAGCCACTTGCCCTCTTTTCTGCTTCTGACAACAGCTTTGTTCTCCTCCTCCTTTGGTAGCCCAGCTTTCTCTTCTTTATGTGGCCCATCTTGGCTACTCCACAGCATCCTAATTTACAGTTCTGGTTGCCAAAAGAAACTACTGACTAGGTTCTTTCAATTGGGACTTAGAAATATCCATTTTATTTTTAATATCTCCACATTCACTTTCAAATATAGAGAAGCATTCTTGAATCTGGAATAAAATCTGCCTTTGTGTTTTATTTGTTGGATTCTATCTACTGCCTGAAGCATAAACACCAGTTATCGTGAAGTAAAGTGCTATGATAAATGTTAACTATGAAGATGGAACAAAGACAATTGTGAAGAACTTTCCAACAGTTAAACAGGGAGACAGAGTGACAGTTAACACAAGTAAGAGAAACTGTATCATGTTTCTAATCTCTGTAGAATGGATATGGTGCTGTCTGAGGTACCACCACTCAAAATATGAAATACAATAACATCATCTCTGAAGGATTCACAAGAAATGGTAACCGTGACCACGTATGTGGTCACATAAACTATGAATATACTACCTGTCCAAAATACAAAAACCGCATCTTTGCTCTACATAGCTTTCTATGTGCTAGTGATAGCTATTTATTTCTACAGGCAACGTACAATACAGATTGCAACATTTATTGTTAAAAGAGAATTTAAGTTTTCCTTTTTAATGTTTATTTATTTTTGAGAGAGAGAGAGAGAGAGAGAGAGAGAGAGAGAGAGAGAGAGCGCGCGCGAGCACAAGTGGGGGAGGAGCAGAGAGAGGGAAACACAGAACCTGAAGCAGGCTCCAGGCTCTGAGCTGTCAGCACAGAGCCCACCACACGGCCAGTGAACTCACGGGCAGTAAGATCATGACCTGAGCTGAAGTCTGACACTCAACCAACTGAGCCACCCAGGCGCCCCTATCGTTAAAGATAATTTAGATATGAGTCCCAAGAAATCCATGTGAACTCCAGATAGCCAGAACACCTACTGGATGCTAAGGGCTGTCTTCCCATAGTACCTTCTCCTCAGCTTTAACAACACCTGCCCACGCTTATTTGTCTGAACAAGTCCTAGAGAAATTCTCAGGAGTATCAATACTCATGTTTTCATGACTGAACCAAAACTGTTGGAAGTGGCAAAAATGAATGAATACACGTTAAATCATTTCATTTTAGAAACTAGCCAAAGGAGCATGCCACACTCACCTCCCAATCACAACAGTCCAATTTAGAAAACACCTCATTAGCTGGAAGTGCAACCTTAAACCTGTGCTCCCAAAACCCCTATCTCCAAACCAGCAGAAGGCATCTAATCAGTGCAAGAATGACTGATCTCTGGTAGTAAGAAGATGTGTATGGAATAAAACACAGGAGAAAAATTAGGTATGGAAAGGGTCCTTTTCTCAATCCCTATCAAAATAACACCAGCATTCTTCACAGAGCTAGAACAATCCTAAAATTTGTATGGAACCAGAAAAGACCCCAAAATAGCCAAAGCAGTCCTGAAAAAGAAAACCAAAGCTGGAAACATCACAATTCCAGACTTCAAGCTGTATTACAAAGCTGTAATCTACAAGACAGTATGGTACTGGCACAAAGCAGACACTCAGATCAATGGAACAGAATAGAGAACCCAGAAATGAACCCACAAACATATGGCCAACTAATCTTTGACAAAGTAGCAAAGAATATCCAATGGAAAAAAGTCTCTTCAGCAAATGGTTTTGGGAAAACTGGACAGCAACATGCAGAATGAACCTGGACCACTTTCTTACACCATACACAAAATAAACTCAAAATGGATAAAAGACCTAAATGTAAGACAGGAAGCTATCAAAATCCTAGATGAGAAAACAGGCAACAACTTCTTTGACCTCAGCCATAGCAACTTCTTACTTGACACGTCTCCAGAGACAAGGGAAACAAAAGCAAAACTGAACTACTGGGACATCATCAAGACAAAAAGCTTCTGCACAGCAAAGAAAACAATCAGCAGAGGGGCGCCTGGGTGGCGCAGTCGGTTAAGCGTCCGACTTCAGCCAGGTCACGATCTCGCAGTCCGTGGGTTCGAGCCCCGCGTCGGGCTCTGGGCTGATGGCTCAGAGCCTGGAGCCTGTTTCCGATTCTGTGTCTCCCTCTCTCTCTGCCCCTCCCCCATTCATGCTCTGTCTCTCTCTGTCCCAAAAATAAATAAACGTTGAAAAAAAAAAAAAATTTAAAAAAAGAAAACAATCAGCAGAACTAAAAGGTAACCGATGAAATGGGAGAAGATATTTTGCAAATGACATATCAGATAAAGAGTTAGCATAAAAAGTCTATAAAAAACTTACCAAACTCAACACCTGAAAAACAAAATAATCTAGTGAAGAAATGGGAAGACACAATACACACTTTTCCAAAGAAGACGTCTTATCCAGATGGCAAACACACACATGAAAAAATGCTCAACATCACTCATCATTAGGGAAATACAAATTAAAACCACTCTAAGACCGCACACCTGTTAGAATGGCTAAAATTAACAACTCAGGCAACAACAGATGTTGGAGAGGATGTGGAGAAAAAGGAACCCTTTCTCACTGCTGGTGGGACTGCAAACTGGTGCACTCTGGAAAACATGGAGTTTCCTCAAAAAATTAAAAATAGAACTACCCTACGACCCAGCAATTGCACTACTAGGTATTTATCCAAGGGATACAGGTATGCTGTTTTGAAGGGACACATGCACCCCAATGTTTATCACAGAGCTATCAACAATAGCCAAACTATGGAAAGAGTCCAACGTCCATCCACTGATGAAAGAATAAAGAAAATGTGGTGTGTGTGTGTGTATACATATATACATGTGGGGTGTGTGTGTGTGTGTGTGTGTACACACACACACACACACACACACACACACACACACACACACACACAATGGAATATTACTCGGTGGTCAAAAAGAATGAAATCTTACCATTTGCAACAATATGGATGGAATGAGAGTGTATTATACTAAGCGAAATAAGTCAGACAAAGACAAGTCATATCACATGACTTCACACATATGTGGAATTTAAGATACAAAACAGATGAACATAATGGAAGGGAAGCAAAAATAATGTAGAAACAGGGAGGGAGACAAACCATAAGAGACTCTTAAATACAGAGAACAAACTGAGGGTTGCTGGAGGTGTTTTGGGTGGGGGGATGAGCTAAATGGGCAAGGGCCATTAAGGAAGATAATTGTTGGGATGAGCACTGGGTGTTATATGTAAGTGATGAACCACTAAATTCTGTTCCTGATATCATTATTACACTATATGTTAACTAACTTGGATATAAATTTTAAAAAAGAAAAAATAGAAAAGAAAAGGGTCCTTTTCAACAAGTGGAGACTTTGGCTAATCTGGAACCATGTTACTCTACAAGTAATTACAGTGCATGAAGTACTTAAAGTGCAGGTTTCCAGAATTAGTCTCTAAAAGGCTAACTAGTTAAGAAGTTGCCTTTTTCTCAACTTCTCCAAAGTAAGCTTTCCAAAGGACAAACTACTGAAGTCAGTTACCAAAAACCTAAATGCAACCGGTAGCCAAATAAACATACCCCAGGTGCAACATAAAAGAAACCAATGGGTTGGGGCGCCTGGGTGGCTTGGTCGGTTAAGCGTCCGACTTCGGCTCAGGTCATGATCTCACGGTCCGTGAGTTTGAGCCCCGCGTCGGGCTCTGTGCTGACAGCTCAGAGCCTGGAGCCTGTTTCGGATTCTGTGTCTCCCTCTCTCTCTGCTCCTCCCCTGTTCATGCCCTGTCTCTCCCTGCCTCAAAAAAATAAATAAACGTTAAAAAAAAAAAAAAAAAATTAAAAAAAAAAAAAAAAAAAAAAAAGAAACCAATGGGGTAATGAATGATATCTCTGTGGTGACTGAGCAAGAACCATTATCAATACATAGTCCTCCCTCCCCGGGAACTGCCCTGGAGTCAAGAGCACTCCCTCCTACCAGGAACACACTGGTGACTGTGGCAATTCATAAGAGTCCAGTTCTGAAAGAAATCCCCAATACATGGGCCTTCAAAGGAAGGTTCTCTGTGGTCCACTCAAGGTGGCAGAGAGCTGGCTTCCATGGGCCCCAATTTCACTCTATTTATCACATAGACAAGATGCTAGTGAAGAAGAGTCTGGGAAAAGCAAGTAAGAGGTTCCCCTGTAATGCTAACTACAAAGGTTACCTCTCTTCAACTCAGATTCTTGGTGATCTCTGAACCAGGAAAAATAAAATGCTATACCTGGAAGGACCTGTAGGATTCATCTAGGCCAAGCCTCTCATTTTGCCCATGTGAGAATAAATCCAGAAAATATGCAAATGACCTGTCCAAAGTCACAAAGCTAGGATGGTACAGAACTCAGGCCTCTTTAATTTCAGATACTACCCCCTTAAACACTACAAAGAATTAAGAATTAGAACCATTTTCTTTCTTTCTTTCTTTTCTTTTTTTTTTTAAAGATTTTACTTTTTAAAGTAATCTCTATACCCAACATGAGACTTGAACTCACAATGCCAAGATCAAGAGTCGCATGCTCCACCTACTGAGCCAGCCAGGCACCCCATGGAACCGTTTTCAAAAGAGAAAACTGGCAGTCTTGATATGGTTTGGGGAACTGAGAAACGGAGAGGGACGGAGAGGGACGGAGAGAGAAAGAAAAGAAGGGACGAGCATGGATACATTAGAGCTCCCAAACTACTCTGTGAAGGTTTAAAAACAACAACCCTAATGAGCTAAACAACAAGTTAATCCTATCATATATCCACCCGAATCCTTCTCAATAAGACAGTGTCTTAGGGCTCCACTCTTCCTTACCTAAATGCCAGCACACAGAGACCCACACTTCCTCCTGCTAGCCCTTCCACCAGGTCTCTCCGGGTTCTCAGAGAGATCTTCTTCAGAGTGTGAAAACCATGTCTCTTGAGAACTGAAAACCAACTGTCTATCTCCAAAAGGATCTTGCAGATTTCTGAGTTAGAAAGTAGCAAATTAAAAGCATCTGGTACAACTCCTCCCAGTTTGCATTAAAATACTCATAAATGTTCATAAAGAAACAACTGCATGATAAACTAAAAATAAGACTACACATCAAAATTTATGTTTCTCACCAATAGAAATTAAACACATTCCAGATTTCACCTGGCAAAAAATAAGACAGAAGGACCCCAAGATGGCAAGACAAATCTGGAACCATCCCCATTGTCCATGCCTAACCACAGTATGCCAGAAGATGCAATGACCAGCAAACAGATGGACAGACTCGGGGTCATCTTCGAAGCCAGGCAGAATCCTACCTGTCCTGCCCTGCTTTCATCCAGTTTTCCCTATATGGAAAGACTACATTTCCCAGCAAGCAACAGGCAAGGAGGAGAAAGAAGGACTGCCTCTAGGGACACATCTATCCCTGAGGTCCCTGAAATATTTGTATCCTTCCAAGAACTCTTAACTTACATAGTGTATGTAGGCTCTATTCCCAGCAATCTCTAAATAAGACAGTCCAAAATTAATAATAGTATAAAAATATAAAAAATTTAGGCTCACTCTCCCTGAGAGTAAGAGAAGCAGGGTAATACTCACGTAATAGGGAAGTTGACAATAGTTGGATTCTTCTCCACAAAGAAATTGTTCTTAGTGAATCTCTTAATACAAAAGATTAGATACGGAGGCAGCTTGGTGAGCTGGAAGCGCTTTAGAAAGTTTTCCTTGTAGGTCTTATATTCCTAGAGAGAGAGAGACGGGGGAGAAGAAAATTATCAAATTAGTGTTGGAGTATCAGGACAGGGGCAGGAGTTTTGTTTTGGTTTGGATTTTTAAATATAATTCTGCCTTACACTTAAGAATTCAGAAGACACCTGATTGCAGAAGCCATGTTAAGATCTTAGGAACAGTAACACGACTAAGACTACCTAAAATACAAGTGCGGAACATGTTTAAGCCAGTACATGAACATGCTGCTGAATTCTACCCATAGCAATATGGGTATCCATTTCTACAAGGAAAACAAAAATGTCAAATGAAAAAGAGGAGTTATTAAAAGCTGCAGAATTAAAACAAAACCATGAGAGCATCACTTAATTCAAAATAAGGAAGAAGTTGCCGACTATTCAGTAAAGGCATACTGCCATGGAATTAGTACTTCTGAAGCAGTGAGGGCCCCTTCATCAATGAGGATATTCCAGAAAATGGAAGAACGGAAACTACAAAACTCTTAGAAGAAAACATAAGGGTAAATTTTCATGACCTAGGATTTGACAATCTATTCTTACATATGAAAACAAAATCACACGCTTCAAAACAACACCTAGACGGTATTTCGTCAAAACTTGAAACTTCTGTGCTTCAAATGGTACTATCAAGATGGTGAAAACGCAATCTATATAAGAGGAGAAATGCTTGTAAAATCAGACATCTGATAAGGAACAGTATCTAGATTATATAAAGCATTCTTACAACTCAATAATAAAAAGATAACCCAATTTAAAAATGCACAAAGGACCTGAATAGACATTTCTCCAAAGATGATATACAAATGTCCAACGAGCACGTGAAAAGATGCTTAACAGCATTAGTCATCAGGGAAATACAAAGTGTTGTACTTCACAAGTGTGAGATATATTCACAAGTGTTGTAAATTCACAAGTGTTGGTGAAGATGTAGACAAACTGGAGCACTCATACACTGCTGATGGGAATACAACATGGTGTAGCCACTTTGGAAAAACAGTCTGGCAGTTCCTCAAACAGCTAAACATAAGAGTTACCATATAGCCCAGCAATTCCACTTCTTATTCATCACTCAAGAGAAATGAAAACATGTTCACAGAACAACCTGTAGACTTTTATGGCAGCATTATTCACAGTAGCCAAAAGGTAGAAACGATCCCAAATGTCCAGCAACTGACGAATGGATGAACAAAATATGGTCTATTCATACAATGGGATCTAATTTGGCCACAAAAAGGAATGAAGTAGTGATACATGCTACACCATGGATGAACCTTGAAAGCATTATGCTAAGTGAAAGAAGCAAATCCCAGAAGAGCACATTACAAGGATTCCATTACAGGACATGTCCAGAATGGGCAAATCCACAGAGACAGAAAGTAGATGAGTAGTTGCCTATGGTTGGGGGAGACGAGGAGGTTGGTAACCAAAGGGTAATGAAAACACTAATGAGGAAAATGTTCTACAACTAATTGTGGTGGTGGTAGCACATGTCTGTGGATACAGTAAAACCCACTGAATTATATAACTTTAAGTGGGTTAAATGTATAGTGTATGAATTATATCTCAATAAAGCTATTACTTTTTTAAAAATCAAGTTCCCTTGTCACATGATATATAACCTGAGAGCACTGGAGAAATAAGCTTTCTGTCTCTAGTACACACATCATAGCTATACCTTTCAGGTAAATCTTTGATCATCTAAGGGTATAAGCACTACTGGAAAAAATGTCTTTTTTGTTGGTATCAAGTAACCTCTGTGTGGTTGAAATAAAATACTGTATTAAAAGCAAAACGTTTTTTTTAATCAGGTAAATGCTAAGAGATTTCACTGCCCACATCTGAATCTATGATCAAGTTGACATCAAAACCACTCTTTTCAAGAGGGAAGGAAACAAACCACAAGAGACTCTTCATGATAGAGAACAAACTGAGGGGTGAGAGGGGGATATGGGTGGAGGATGGGCTAGATGAGTGACAGGTATTAAGGAGGGCACTCATAATGAACACTGCGTATTGCATGTAAGTGATGAATCACTGACACCAATACAGCACTGTATATTAACTAAAATTGAAATTAAATAAATAAATAAGCATTCTTTTTAATCATCTCTCAGACTAGCGAAGGATTTAATACCTAAATGATGTCACGGCCTAACTTAACAAAGGTTTCTCAGGAGTTCCTGAGAAAGCCTGAGGAAAGACTTTCACCATGGACATAAGTACCACATTCAAATAGCAAGGAACGATTTGGCTTTGACTACATATTACACTGTAATAGTACTGTTAATCAATTTTATTGGTCTCAAAGTTTTATTTGTCTACATTGTAAATTTGTTATAATTTCATACTTGCTTACAAGCTGTAGGTGTAAGGAGCTTATACCAACATTTACACGCATACTAAGGTGGTTAACATAGAAGAATAAATTTAATCACACCATATATTAACTAACTTGGATGTAAAAAAATAAGCAGAAAAAAATAAAATTTGTACATATGCATTACATACGGTATCACCTTAAAATATAAAGATATAAATAAGGACATTGCAAAAGAAAAAAAAAGAATAAATTTAAGTCAATACTGAGGGTTCATGGGAATCTTAATATTACTTAAATTTGAACAAACAGTGATAAGAGGGACCAAGTAGTACGGCTGAAAAAGTCAGATGAAAAATCTGAGTCTAGATTCCTGGTTCTGACACTTAAAACCATAAAATAAACAAACTGAGCTACTACAAACCCTAAGGTCTCTCTTTCACCATCCCAAAATGAGTCTCTAAAAGACAGTGTTCGACACCTTACCTATCTCTGAGCGTGTGTGTACACACACGTGTGTGGGTGTGACACGGGCAGGTGCCACTGTACAAGGATATCCAGGGCTTGTTTTGCTTATTAAACTTGCTAACAGTACCTGGCAATGGACTTGGACACTGAACGGAAACAGAGATGGAGGTTAGTAAAGGCGTGTTTTAGGCGTGAGCTGCCTAGCTCCCAATTCCGCCTTTTCAAGGAAAGGCCCTGATTCACAGGATCCCTGAACAGAAAGGACACCTGATTCAAGTGGTCCTTTCAACCCACTAGGAATCCTGAAGCAGAGTAGCAGAAGGCTGGGCCTTGGAGCAACTGAAGTAAGGTAATGGCAGCCTGTGCAAGGGACAATCAATAGACCGCCACTTCTGAGAACCCTGTCACCCTAGTTCTGTCCTTCCCAAGTCCTGCTCTGTTCAAGTCTCCCTAAGACCTTCAAGAGATGCCTTCCAATAAAGTTCCTCTTTTAGTTTAGTGAGTTTTCTGTTGCTATTTAATATCTGAAAACAAAAGAAACTTAGCTAATGAAGAGAAAGAGCAGAAAGGGTTTGGAATGAGACATCAGGTGAAAAAAATTCTCCCAGTAAAGAACAGAAAGGATTAAATTTGTCTAGGATAAAGAAGGGAATTAAACTGAGAAACAGTTAACTCAGTAGATAAGAAGACACTTTTAACTTAATAAAAAGTAATATGATAGTAAGAACAAATTATTTCATCTATATTTTAGCTCTATTTTTTTCCACTTGAATACTGACACTACATTTTTTTAAAAATTTTTAAATTTCTACTATCCTAAATACCCGCTCCTTTCTCCATCCTACCCAGAGGCAGATGGCTGAAAGGAACATATGAGAAGTGTAAGAGAGGGCACTGCCAATCAAGCGAAGAGTTGGGGTGACCAGCTAGAAACAGCGTGGAGTTTGGGAGACTCAATACACACAATACGTTTTTAATAAATGCATTCCACAAACGTGGCGACTTCCAACTATAAAAAGAAACTGAAAAAAGTCCAGAGAGAGAAAGGAGCATCAGCAGGGCAGCTGTGCAAATGGACTACCTTCTCGGTGATGCCGTTGAATTTGGCCAGGATGTTGAAGAGCGGCACCTGAGGGATAATGAGCTGCTCCTTCTCGTCCTTGTAGAGGGGAGCGGTAGGGAGATCCAGTGTCAGGTACATGAAGGTGGACTCCACCATTGTCTCCTGGTACTCATCATTATGCAGCAGCTGCTCTTTTTCTTCTGCTGGCTAGAAATGAGGAAGAAGAAAAAGGAGGGAAGGAATGTGAGCAGTATGCATACCACCACACACACAAAGAAACAATGTTTTTATTCATTTTGTATCGGAGTGAAGACAGCGCCCAAGAGACTGGGCATTTCATGGACAGCATCGCTGCCTGGGTAGAGTAATGCAAACACTGAGGGACTTCCATCCTCAGAGAGATGGCTTTTTAAATTTTTTGAGAGAGAGAGAGAGAGAGAGAGAGAGAGAGAAAGCATGGGAGACGGAGAGAGAGAAAGAATCTTAAGCAGGCTCCATGCTCAGCGCAGAGCCTGACACAGGGCTCAATTCCATGACCCTGAGACCATGACCTGAGCCAAAATGAAGAGTCAAATGTTCAACTGACTAAGCCACCCAGAAGACACTAGAGAGATTGTATTTAAATACCAGACTATTTAAAACCCTTTTAGATGATCTAGAAGGCTTATCTGAGCTTTCTGAAAAATCACACCAGCACCACCCAATGGCCAGACCACTTAAACCAGCAAGACTTTTACCCTACTGTAACTGCCCAACTTAAGCGCACTGGTGCAACAAACGCACGAGGAGCTGTCACTTGACAAGCGTTTTTGGAGAACCTCATCTTGAGACAAGAGGCCTTGATAGACCTCTAAGCCTCTCTCTGTCAACCCTGAATCCCCTCAGGTAAGATAAATCAGGCCAAGAGTCAGTTTCAACCCCCACTCACCAGATCAGGATGAGGCAGCTTTTTAGTGAAGATCCTCATGGAACCCTGGAAAACATCAGTCACAATGGCTGTACAAACAGAAATCAAAATGCAAATTCTGTCAGGTTGGAAAGCATTTCCAGAATATAGTCCTAACTTCTAAATTTATGAAATAAACCAGCATTGTCCAGCTAAGACTCAAAGCTCTCAGTAAACACAGAAGTACCTTTGCAACATATACCACCATGGTACCTTCACCATTATTTGTGTAAATAATTACTTTTTGTCTGCCTTCTCCATAAGATACCCTCTAGCACAGGGCCTGTCCCATAGGAGAAAAATTAAGTGCATCTTAATGAATGAATGAAATGAATGATTTATAAACCCTAGAGACTTATGAATCACAGAAAAAATCACAAGCAAAACAAGATACATCCAAAGACTTTCCCATAACCTTATGCTGTGTGCAAAGGAAGATAAAGTCCACCCTGCACTGGACATAAAACAAAAATGCAGACTGAGGGACAGAGCAGAACAGAACCAAAGCACTGAGACAGAAAGTACAACAGGGTTCTAGAATCCTAATAGGACACAAGTTACAGAACTCAGGTTGAAGACACCTGGTAGAGATGGTAGGGCCATCTGGCAGAGCATCAGCCCACAATTCCACATTAATAAACATTAACACCAGCAGAACAGAGAAAAAGGACAAGGAAAAAGCTGCATTAGGTCTCCAAAATTATTTATCTAGCTCAGCACTCTCTAAGCTAACAACTATTTCTGGCATTCATGAAAACTGTCTAACTACTGCTATGCCAACATGGATGTTAAGAGACCATCGGACTGGGGCGCCTGGGTGGCGCAGTCGGTTAAGCGTCCGACTTCAACCAGGTCACGATCTCGCGGTCCGTGAGTTCGAGCCCTGCGTCAGGCTCTGGGCTGATGGCTCAGAGCCTGGAGCCTGTTTCCGATTCTGTGTCTCCCTCTCTCTCTGCCCCTCCCCCGTTCATGCTCTGTCTCTCTCTGTCCCAAAAATAAATAAACGTTGGAAAAAAAAAAAAAAAAATTTAAAAAAAAAAAAAAGAGACCATCGGACTTAAAGTCTGAGAATCAATACGGAAGCAAGCCTCATTTCTCCCAAGTATAGGCCCAGGGGAAGGAACTAGCTTTTACTCTGCTTTACCAGTCAACTTAGAAGCCAGGCAAACCATGCAGTGAGTCCTCTTCACATTAACTCTTGCACTGCCAGGAGACTAGCAGTCGACAACATGCTGCCCAGCCCCTCAGTTTGGAACTAGGTCAGGATTTTAGAGCATTATTATATCTATTTCCATGTATTAAACATGCCATTGGATATAACCATATCCTAATTTTTAAAAATGGAGAGGAGGGGCGCCTGGGTGGCTCAGTCGGTTAAGCGTCCGACTTCAGCTCAGGTCACGATCTCACGGTCCGTGAGTTCGAGCCCCGCGTCGGGCTCTGGGCTGATGGCTCAGAGCCTGCAGCCTGCTTCCGATTCTGTGTCTCCCTCTCTCTCTGCCCCTCCCCCGTTCATACTCTGTCTCTCTCTGTCTCAAAAATAAATTAAAAATGTTAAAAAAAATTAAAAAAAATTAATTTAAAAAAAAAAAAAAATGGAGAGGAACCTATTCAGGAATAAAATTTAGTCCATGTATACACAGACACTACCCTAACACAAAAAAATAAAAAGTTAAGAAAAGGATGGGAAGTTGCAAAGTGCCTATAAAAGGAAGCAAACAAAAAAAGAGCTGCCTTTTACAAAATAACATGACTTACTCTTCTTTTTCTTCTTTGTGCCCCCCAGAGCTGAGTGTAGAGCATTCAGAAACCAGGACAGAAAGTCAACTCCATCCCCTGGGAAAGAAGGAAGGGTGAGGCATTTTGAAGCTGCAAATTAGTATAGTCCAAACCATGCGCTGGCTGGCATGATGCCACATTCCTGGTTTTCCTTCTTCCTTTCAGGCAACACCATCCTGTCCTCTGGGCGTCCTCCTCTGTTTGGACATTAAATGCTGGCACTCCTCAAGGTCAAGCTCTTAGTCTTCTGATCTTTGCTCTCTCCCTGGGATCTCTGACCCAACCAGGACCTTCCATTATCATCTCTACTTCAAATGTGTATCTCACCACCCATCAAAAGCCAGTATTGAATTTCCCCTCTAAATCACTCCTTGGCCAGAATCTTGTTTATAAAACCTAAGTCTGTGGGGCGCCTGGGTGGCTGGGTCGGTTAAGTGTCCGACTTCAGCTCAGGTCATGATCTCATGGCTCGTGAGTTCCAGCCCCATATCGGGGTCTGTGCTGACAGCTCAGAGCCTGAAGCCTGCTTCGGATTCTGTGTCTCCCTCTCTCTGCTCCTACCCTGCTCACACTCTGTCTCTGTTTCTCTCAAAAATAAACATAAAAATAATAATAATAATAATAATAATAATAATAATAAATAAATAAAACCTAAATCTGACATCACATCTTGGCTTAAAAGCCCCTACTGTTGTCAGGATATAACCCATCTCCTTCTAGGGGCACATAAACCCGACAATCCAGTCCCTCTCTCGCACCTCCACTTCAGCTCTCACACTGTCCCCCGGAATCCAAGCGCCTGGCTACTGGCAGCCTTGTGTCTGTTCCTGGCATATCCACGCTCCTGTTGGCAGTGTCCTCTTTAACCTGGAATGCCCAGCCCCAACCTATCTCCTCTGTGCCTGGAACTCAGCTAGCTCTTCCTCCACTCTGACTCCATACGACCTCCCATGTGCTCAGCCAGGGTTCCCTGCTCCACACTCCCTCCCAGAGCATACTTCCCTTCCTCAATCACAGCGCTTACCACCCTGTGCTCACCTTTTTACACAACTATCTTCCCCACTAGAATGGGAGCTCCTGGAAGAAAAAAACTGTTGCTTATCCCTGCAGCCTTAAAACCTACTAGCAACAGGAATGGATGATGAACAAACTGACATGAGGCCAGAGGATACTGTATGAGATCCAGGTAGTAAGAGCTACAGTGTCCACATTACTCACACGGCAATAACTATTTGGACTTGGAGGGATGAAAACAGTCAAAACAGGTCATTGGAATATCTAGCCTGCAACATGACAAAATGAGAAACAAATGTGGCAAGTGCTTAAGGGTTGGCACCTTTCCCAGCCTCCTGGTTTTCCCCCAGAACCATACAGTTTAGTTTACTACATATGACAGACTTTCTATCCAGCTGAAATCTCAGGACTCTGAACAGGGCAGGCTGATGAAAGAAGAATCAGGAACATAATCATATGATGAACTGGATACTCACCTGGTTACTACAAGGTTTACAGCAAGTACAAGTAAATTTGCTCATCAAACTAATTTTGTTGCCCTAACATCAGAAAATATGAATGACTGGGGTGCCTGGGTGGCTCAGTCGGTTAAGCATTCAACTTCAATTCAGGTCATGGTCTCATGGCTCATGAGTTCCAGCCCCGCGTTGGGCTCTGTGCTAACAGCTCAGAGCCCAGAGCCTGCTTCGGATCTGTGTCTCCTCCTCTGTCTGCCCCTCCCCCCACTCATGCTCGTACGCTCACGCTCTCTCTCTCTCCTTCAAAATAAACATTTAAAAAAAAAAAAGGTTTAAAAAAAAAGACAAAATATGAATGACTTGTTCCTTACCTTGCTTGGTGATCTGAAAGGTCTTCTTGCTGCAAAGGACAACAGCCTGAAGCATCTCATGGGGAGACACGTGTGCCTTAAAATTTCGGGGGTTCCAGAGCTTTCTCATCAGCTCTCCAAAACGCTGGACCAACAAGAACATGATATCCCCTGGAGGACGCTTGATGTTCTTATAATTGTCTTCTTCCAGGAAGTAGTTCCGGAGAGGAGGAACATTAGACAAAGCCTGGAAGTCAAATACTTCAGCCAATTAATCCAGAGCCCCTGCGAAGGGCCCCCACGCACAACCCTGGGAGCCAAGCTCTTATAGAACCAGGCCTGTGATGGCCTCCAAGAGTCAAAAGGAAATGCTTATGTTTAAAGTTCACATTATTATAGAAACATCCTCTGTGCTAAGTTTCACATAAAGTCCAGTTGTGCAGATACTTTGTTTTGGATATGAAGTTTTTTATTTATTATTTTTTTTTATTTTAGAGAATTTTTTTTAAGCAATCTGTATATCCAACATGGGGCTCAAACTTAAAACCCTGAGATCAAGAGGCACCCGTTCCACCAAATGAGCCAGCCAGGCAACCCAACCAAGAAGTTTAAAAAAAAAAAAGAAAAAAAGTATTCAGACGCCTAGGTGGCTCAGTTGGATGAGCATCCAACTCCTGATTTCAACTTAGATCATAATCCCAGGGTAATGGGATTGAGCCCCGCATCAGCCTCTGCACTAAGCATGGAGCCTGCTTAAGATTCTCTCCCCTTCTGCCTCCCTCTCGTGCACTCTCTCGCTCTAAAAATAAATAATTTTTTATAAAAAATAATTCAAGTCCCTATTCACTGACCAACTTATTTAATAATTTCCTTCATTTATTCTAATTAGGTTTGTGACTATATTTGCATTCATAGGAATTAAAAGCTAGAAATCCAAACATTCCATTTGGCTAGGGCAGAGATAACTATCTGGAGGCCAAACTTCTCCCATCTCTCAAATGCACATTAAAATCTGGGCTCTGGGGGCGCCTGGGTGGCGCAGTCGGTTAAGCGTCCGACTTCAGCCAGGTCACGATCTCGCGGTCCGTGAGTTCGAGCCCCGCGTCGGGCTCTGGGCTGATGGCTCAGAGCCTGGAGCCTGTTTCCGATTCTGTGTCTCCCTCTCTCTCTGCCCCTCGCCCGTTCATGCTCTGTCTCTCTCTGTCCCAAAAATAAATAAACGTTGGAAAAAAAAAAAATTAAAAAAAAAAAAAATGTTATAAAATCTGGGCTCTGTGTCGACAGCTCAGAGCATGGAGTCTGCTTCAGATTCTGTGTCTGCCTCTCTCTCTGTCCCTCCCTCATTAGTACTCGTCTCTCTCTCTAAAAAACAAATAAAAACATTAAAAAAAAACTTTAAAAAAATGGGGTGCCTGGGTGGCTTAGTCGGTTAAACATCTAACTTCAGTTAGACTCAGGTCATGATCTTGCCATGCACGAGTTTAGACCCTGTGTTGGGCTCTTGTGCTGACAGCTCAGACGCTGGAGTCTGCTTTGGATTCTGTGTCTCTCTCTTTCTCTGTCCCTCCCTTACTAGTACTGTCTCTCTCTCTCTCAAAAATAAATAAAACCATTAAAAAATTTTTTTTAAATAACATGAAAGTCATCTTAATAAAGTTTAGTGTTTTTCCCAAGTGTGGTATTTATTGAAAGAGTGATAATAAATAAATATAAAATAAAATAACAAAAATTAATATAATTATATATAAAAATGATACAAAATGAACATATATATAAAAGTGATTAATTCTGTTATGATCAAAAATGGCCAAAAGGTTTAGGAGAACAAAAATAAATTTTACCAAACAGAACTACTCTGCAATCCAGCAATTGCACCATTAGGTATTTATTTATCCAAAGGATACAAAAATACAGATGCAAAAGGGTACATGCACACCAATGTATACAGCAGCAGCATTATCAACAATAGCCAAACTATGGAGAGAGCCCAAATGTCCATCGATTGATGAATGAATAAAGAAGATGTGGTGTATATAAACACAATGAAGTATTTGTTGGCCATCAAAAAGAATGAAATCTTGCCATCTGCAATGACGTGGATGAAGCCGGAATGTATTATGCAAAGCAAAATAAGTCAATCAGAGAAAGACAAATACCATATGATTTCACTCATATGTGGAACTTAAGAAACAACACAGATGAACATATGGGAATGGGCAGGGCAGGGGGGTGAAGAGAAGGAAACAAACCACAAGAGACTCTTAATGATACAGAACAAGCTATGGATAATGGAGGGAGGTGGGTGGGAGATGGGTACTAAGGAGGACACACGCTATGATGAGCACTGAGTGTTGTATGTAACTGATGAATCACTGAATTCTGCTCCTGAAACCAATATTGCACTGTATGTTAACTAAAATTTAAATTAAAATAGTAACAATAATAATAATAATAATAATAAATTTTACCTCGTTAAAGAAAGATAAAGACTAGCCATGTTGGCACAAAAACAGACACATAGACCAATGGAATAGAATAGAAACCCCAGAACTAGACCCACAAACGTATGGCCAACTCATCTTTGACAAAGCAGGAAAGAACATCCAATGGAAAAAAGACAGTCTCTTTAACAAATGGTGCTGGGAGAACTGGACAGCAACATGCAGAAGGTTGAAACTAGACCACTTTCTCACACCATTCACAAAAATAAACTCAAAATGGATAAAGGACCTGAATGTGAGACAGGAAACCATCAAAACCTTAGAGGAGAAAGCAGGAAAAGACCTCTCTGACCTCAGCCGTAGCAATCTCTTCCTCGACACATCCCCAAAGGCAAGGGAATTAAAAGCAAAAGTGAATTACTGGGACCTTATGAAGATCAAAAGCTTCTGCACAGCAAAGGAAACAACCAACAAAACTAAAAGGCAACCAACGGAATGGGAAAAGATATTTGCAAATGACATATCGGACAAAGGGCTAGTATCCAAAATCTATAAAGAGCTCACCAAACTCCACACCCGAAAAGCAAATAACCCAGTGAAGAAATGGGCAGAAAACATGAATAGACACTTCTCTAAAGAAGACATCCGGATGGCCAACAGGCACATGAAAAGATGTTCAGCGTCGCTCCTTATCAGGGAAATACAAATCAAAACCACACTCAGATATCACCTCACGCCAGTCAGAGTGGCCAAAATGAACAAATCAGGAGACTATAGATGCTGGAGAGGATGTGGAGAAACGGGAACCCTCTTGCACTGTTGGTGGGAATGCAAATTGGTGCAGCCGCTCTGGAAAGCAGTGTGGAGGTTCCTCAGAAAATTAAAAATAGACCTACCCTATGACCCAGCAATAGCACTGCTAGGAATTTATCCAAGGGACACAGGAGTACTGATGCATAGGGGCACTTGTACCCCAATGTTCATAGCAGCACTCTCAACAATAGCCAAATTATGGAAAGAGCCTAAATGTCCATCAACTGATGAATGGATAAAGAAATTGTGGTTTATATACACAATGGAGTACTACGTGGCAATGAGAAAAAATGAAATATGGCCTTTTGTAGCAACGTGGATGGAACTGGAGAGTGTGATGCTAAGTGAAATAAGCCATACAGAGAAAGACAGATACCATATGGTTTCACTCTTATGTGGATCCTGAGAAACTTAAGAGAAACCCATGGGGGAGGGGAACAAAAAAAAAAAAAAAAAAGAGGTTAGAGTGGGAGAGAGCCAAAGCATAAGAGACTGTTGAGAACTGAGAACAAACTAAGGGTTGATGGGGGGTGGGAGGGAGGAGAGGGTGGGTGATGGGTACTGAGGAGGGCACCTTTTGGGATGAGCACTGGGTGTTGTATGGAAACCAATTTGACAATAAATTTCATATATAAATAAAAAAAAAAAAAAAAAAAAAAAGACTAGCCATGTTGGTTCAGGAAGAAATAAAGCTCATTAGTATGAGCTACAAAACTGGGAGGGAAACCACAGAACAGGCCCTAAATAAATGCCATCTCCCTACAGGTCCCTCCTGATGGGTTTGTGAATCCTTAACAGCACTGTGCTTACTATGAGCACAACTTTCTTTGGCAAGGTAATCCGTTTAGAAAGGAGGATAGAGGTTTCTGCTAAATACAATAAACCTAGGCATCTTAGAGGAAGACAACTCAGGACACAGGGAATACTGCAACAGAGGTGATTGGGAAAGCCCCTACAAGCTTAGCTCACCTAAATAAACAAGGACTTCATGCCTAGAGAATAATTACTAAAAAAAAAAGGGTTATTATCTAAAGGAAAGAAGTATGGGGGCTGAGTGGCTCAGTTGGTTGAGCGATGAACTCTTGATTTCGGCTCAGGTCATGATCTCAGTTTGTGAATTCGAGCCCCATGTTGGGCTCCGCACTGACAGGGTGAAGCCTGCTTGGGATTTTCTCTCTCCTTTCCCCTCTCTCGCCCTCCCCTGCACATGTGTGGACACATGCACTCTCTGTCTCTCTCAAAATAAATAAATAAACTTTACAAAAATAAATTAATAAAGAAAGAAAGAAGTATGGACAAAGTTCATCCTAGTTCTCACTTATCCAAGCTGTGGAGGGAGGCTGCTCTCTGCTTTTAGCAACAATACAAAAAAGTATGTGTCAGACGGAAATCATTCAGCCTCCAGATGGAATACTTCGTCCATTCAATCCCATTGTAGTGGCAATTATATCACAGAGGATTTGTTCGTCTACTTATTTTAAAAATAAAAACTTCCTATGGGAACTAAAACCCCTCACAAAGCCAAGGCTAACTGTACTGACCATGTTCAAATCCTATCTGTTCAACCTGTAAGTCTTTTTCTCTCTACTTAAGCATTTAACCTTTCCAGGGTCTAGGTATGACATCAGTGGCAGATGCCAAAACTGACAGATACACTTTCATAATTTTTTATCCAAATTCTTTATGCAAAAATACCATAATCAAAGTTTAAAGGCCAAATAAGAACTAGAAGGAAATCTTTGTAACATATATAACAGAAAAACACTAATACATATTTTTCAGAGTTCAGCAAAATAAACTACCAACAGAAAAACGAGCACACGGCCCATCAACACTTGAAAAAATACAAGTAATCAACTTTAGAAGTGAATAAACAAAAGGTAGGTTAAATGTATCAAAATGGGAAAAAAATAAGTGTAACAGACACAATGCAAGATGAAGAACTCTCTTTTGTGTTGCTGATGGGTTTGTAAATTGCTACAAACAGCCTACAGCCTAGAATCTAGGCCCTAAATGCATTAATACAAGATATGATGGTTAAATAAACTATAATTCATTCACGAATTGAATTAACATGTAATCATTAAAGATGCTGAACAAGAATATGTACAGGCATATTTCGGAGGTATTACAGGTTCGGTTTCAGACCACTACAATAAAGCTAATAATACAATAAAGAGAGTCAAAGGGATTTTTTGGTTTCCCAGTCCATCATAAGGTTATGTTTCTACTATACTATAGTCTATTAAGTGTGCAATAGCCTCTGTCTAAAAAAACAACGTGCATACCTTAATTTAAAAATACTTTTTAAGTTAAGTAATTTAGGGGCACCTGGGTGGCTCAGTCGGTTAAGCGCCCAACTCTTGATTTCAGCTCAGGTCATGATCTCATGGTTCATGGGATCAAACCCCGAGTAGGACTCTGCGCTGACAGTGTGAAGTCTTCTCGGGATTTTCTCTCTCTCACTCTGCCCTTCCCCCACTCTCCAAAATCTATAAACGTTAAAAAAAATTACTTTATTGCTAAAAAAATGCTATCATCTGAGTTTTTTTTTTTTATTTTTTTAAGAGAGCGAGCAAATGTGCACCCACAAGGGGGAGGGGCAGAAAGAGAAAGGGAGAGAGAGAGAATCCCCAGAAGGCTCTGTACTGTCAGTGCAGAGTCTGACGCAGGGCCTAATGCAGGGCCTGATCTTAGCAACTGTGAGATCATGATCTGAGCTGAAATCAAGAGTCAGATGCTGAACTGACTGGGCAGCCCAGATGCCCTCCAACATCTGAGCTTTCAGTGAGTCATCTTTATACTGGTGGAGGGTCTTGCCTCCATGCTGAGAGCTACTGACTGATCATGTTGCTGAAGCCGGGGTGACTCCAGCAGTTTATTAAAACAAGACGACAATGAAGTTTGCCGCATCAACAGACTCTTCCTTGCATGAACAATTTCCCCCCGGCATGTGATGCTGTTTGTTAGTATTTTACCCACAGCAGAACTTTCAAAATTGGAGTCAATCCTCTCCAACCTTGTTATTGCTTTGTCATCCAAGTTTATGTAACATTCCAAATCCTTTGTCATTTCAACAATCCTCACAGTGTCTTCACCAGTAGATTCCATCTCAAGAAACCCCATTCTTTGCTCAGACATAAGAAGCAACTCCTCATCCACTCAAGTTTTACCATGAAATTGCAGGAATTCAAATATAATTAACAGGGGTGCCTGGGTGGCTCAGTTGGTTAAACATCCGACTCTTGACTTTGGCTTGGGTAATGGCCTCATGAGTTCGTGGGTATGAGTCCCACATCAGGCTCTGTGTTAACACTGCAAAGCCTGCTTGGAATTCTCTCTCTTCTCTCTGCCCTGCCCCCCCAATAAATAAGCTACAAAATATACATATACATATATAGTATATGCATATGACCACATACCTACACATAATACATATACATATATATGTATATTTTATATGTATAGTAACAAGCCTAAAACATTGCAAGGATTACCAAAATGTGACATAGTCACGAAGTGAGCAAATGTTGTCAGGAAAATGGTGCTGAAGGAGTTCCTTGACACAGGGTTGCCACAAACCTTCAATTTGTAAAAAGCACAATGTCTGTGAGGCACAATAAAGTGAAGCACAATAAAATAAAGTGTGCCTGTATTGATTTCATACATTTTAAGCAGGACAGAGTACTAGAGAAAGGAAAGAATGAAGCCTTCATTCTTTATACTTTCTACATCTTCCACCCATCCCTTAAGTGTTTATGTTTATAATTTTTAATTAATTTTTGTGGTAAACGAAGCAAGATTATTGTTAATGTTCTTAATTGTGCTTACTAACATGTTCTAATTTTTCTACAATGTATACGTAATACTCATAATTTTTTAATGTTTATTTATTTTTGAGTGAGTGGGGGAGGAACAGAGAGAGAAAGAATCCCAAGCAGGCTCCATACTGCCAGCACAGAGCTCAATGCAAGGCTCAAACCCACGAACTGTGAGATTATGACCTGAGCCGAAATCAAGAGTCGGACCCTTAACCAACTGAGCCACCCAAGCACCCCAACTCGTTAATTTTTTAGAAAACAAAACTTAATTGCAAACAGGAGAACTTTGGCTTTCTGTATGCCCCACTTTGGAGCTTAAGCACAGGAGCAGGATCAAGACCTCAGATACCCAGCACAAGGAACATCTGCGCTATTAAAAAAAGAAAAGATGCATCATCTAACACATGTGTTTCTTATTCGGTACTGCCAGGCCACACACTCATTCTATCCTTCATTCCCTGAAAACTACAGAGGCCATGAGCCCAGAGGCTAGAAAAAGCCTCACCATCGGGCAACAGCCCTTTGAGCAGACATAGGAATGTTATGTTTGGTGCAAATAGTTAAGTAGAATCCTCAGCAAGACTTGGTGTCTCCAGGTACCATTTGACTCTACCAGAAGGCAGTCACTTCTTGGCTGACCTTCACAGTGTTCTCAGGTTACCTCCTCTCCCCATCACTGTTCCCATCTTGATCCTACCTGAAGCACAGCGTTGGCATAGTCATTGGCCTTTATGTTATTCAAGCCCACGATACCCGGCAGATAAGTGGTCCCATCATATGCCCGGGACAATTTGGCTTGCTTGTCCAAGTTTGCAATCTGCTGCTTTGTGAAAGTGGGCTTCAACACATACTGCAAAGCAAAAGAAAATTCCAAGATGTTTCAGGACTGTCTACAGAGTTCACAAGAGCTATGTGAAATAGCAATTTTTGTCAAAAACAAAAAATACTTTGGTCATGAATGTCTCATCACACAACCAAAGGGCTCCCAACCAAAGAGCTCCCAACAATAGGTATAAAAGCTGAGGTAACATTGAACAGGCCCTCTCCTTACTAATCTAGAAGGGGATCTCTGTGTTTAACCCAAAATCACTGAATCCCCAGGTCTTTCTTCAGACCTCACATCTGGCCAACTCCATGATAAACAACGGTCCAAAACCGGAGGACACACACGTCTCTGCAGGCAGCAGGAGTCTGAGTGTCAGGTGAGACCTCACACAGGACTGGTACGGACCCAGCGCAGAAGCAGGAATGCCTCCCCACCTCTGTGCAAATCTGAGATCTGATACTCCCTATGGCTGGAGGGGCAAGAGCAGAACCTTCCCCGGTCCTAAACCTATAAGGGTCATCACATAAAGGGCTGCAGGGAGGTCTCTACTAAGTCTCTGGGGGACCTTGTACTTACTTCAGTTCCTCTCTCTAATTACCATCCATAACTACTTTAACCTCAACTATTAACAGGCATATAAAATTTACAAAAGTAGCATAGTGTTTCAAACACTCGACACTAAGCTTTCCTTAAAAATGAACAAAGCATTCAGCATGAATACACAGACACTTGCTAAAAAATAAACAATAATCAATAGTTCCAACATTAATCAAACCCAAGAAGACCTTCTATGATCTCTTAAGTACAATGACTCTTGGCACAGATCACACACCAGAGCCCACAGATGGGAGGCACTGGCCATTTGGCCTGCATCATATCAAAAGTAGTCATGAGCTGGTATGCAGCTTGGTATCCACTATCCTACACCAGGCCTAATTCATATCCTTCCTCCAAAGTGTGGAAGGTAATATACTTCACAAAAATGCTTTCACCCCAATTAGAAAGTAGCTGCATTTCTTTAGTCCTAACCCACAATGTTAGAAGCAGAAACAGCCGCTAGATTGCAGACCATAGGCCACAATTATGAATCCAGACCTTCTTACTAAGGTCTCTCTTGCTGCTCCCAAAGGGAAAGGAGCCTCTCCAAGCCCGAGAAATGGAGATTCTTCCCTAACCTCGGGGCGGGCAAATCCCCAGGAGCCCTAGGCTGGCCCCCAAGAGAACTAGTTCCAAACCAGCCTCCTGGATACATACTGTGATATCCTCCAGCGAGGAATCGATGATCTCATAGTTATCTGGAAGGCAGTAAAACTTGAGGGTGTGGAGGTTGAGGAAGACATGGTGGCTAAACTGGACACTGTGAATGTAGGCATGAGACTTCAAACCCCGGCCTGTAGGGAAGAATGAAAGGCAGTGTAGGGCAGATGCCAGAAAGAGACAAATCAGATTTGATTTTCCTTCAGTATTTTGTACTGGAATGTATTAATATTGGCAAAAACAAAGTACTACACCATCTGTGCAATGAATCTCCTACATGAACTTTTCTCACCACAAAAGTTAGCAAGAAAGAATAGCACATTAGTACTTTATTCCTTGGATGGCATTAAGACACTGGTTAGAGAGGGCCGGGTGGGTGGCATAGTTGGTTAAGCGTCCGACCTCAGCTCAGGTCACGATCTCACGGTTCATGGATTCAAGCCCTACATCAGGCTCTGTGCTGACAACTCAGAGTTTGGAGCCTGCTTCAGATTCTGTGTCTCCCTCCCTCTCTGCCCCTCACCCGCTTGAGCTCTGTCTCTCTCTCTCAAAAATAAACATTAAAAACTGAAGAAAAAAAAAATCTCTCTAGAGGAGACCTGTAGCTGGCGCTGAAAACTTCACAAGTTTAAAATGCACAACACTGGGGAGCCTGGGTGGCTCAGTCAGTTAAGCATCTGACTCTTGGTCTCAGGTCAGCTCATGATCTCACGGTTCATGAAATCGAGCCCCGACATAGGGCTCAACACTGACAACATGGAGCCTGCTTAGGATTCTCTCTCTCCCTCTCTCTCTGCCTCTCCCCAGCTCACGATCCCTCTCTCTCTCTCTCAAAAACAAATAAACATTGTTTAAACATTTAAAACAAATAAAATAAAATGCACAATGCTTATTTACCCTGAAAGTACTTGCCACACACCAGACAGGCATATGCATTGATATGTGAAAGGGAGATGGAACACAGTTTCTCAAAGTCAAAGTCCAGCACACTCCTAAAATAACCAAACCAAAGAAAAAAACAATTAATAGGGACAGAGGTCTAGGAAAGCACTCAAGAGAAGCAGCATTGGCTCCACACTGCACAATGTCACATAGCATCCTTCAGAGATAGTTCAACAACCTTCTATAAACTGTGAGAAACATTAACTATTCCTCTCCTCAACATTTACTATAGCAACCTCACCCACCAAGTCCCAAAGCAGTGTCAAAGTATCTATACTAGACACATAATGCCAGCGACCATCTTTTTTCTTTTTTTTAAATTTACAACCAGTAGAGAACCTTTCATTGCAGTCGCTTTCTCTGGAGGAAAAGCTACAAGTAGGACTAAAGTGACAGGACCTCAACAGCATTCCAAATTAAAAGGCTGGGGGTGGAAGGATATCAAGAGTGAACAAACCCTTTTATAGAAGAAAAACCTATTTTTGTCCATAAAAGTAAATGGGAAACCTGAATATTAGGAGAATACCTACAAATCGATCTACTTATTCAACGGCAAAGTAATGCTATATGAGTACCAGGCAGATTAAGGGACAAAAAAACTTTACTTTTATTGAATCCAAAGGTGACAAAGAGATTTCTCCTCAAATATTAACTCTAATTAATTGTTACTGGTCCCAGGAAAGCTATACTGTCCATTAAAGGAAGCAAGAGCCACAAGTTGATACTGAAATTTCTAAATAATTAAAATTTGGGACACCTGGGTGGCTCAGTTAGTTAAGCATCTGACTCTTGATTGTGCTCAGGTCATGACCTCACGGTTCATGGGTTCAAGCCTTAGGTCGGGCTCTGCACTGGCAGTGTGGAGCCTGCTGGGGATTCTCTCCCTCTCTCTCTGCCCCTCCCCAACTTGTGCACATGCTCTCGTGCTCTCTCTTTCTCTCTCTCTCAAAAATAAACATTTAAAAAAAATAATAAAATTTGAAACTTGGTTCCTCAAGCCATGTTTCAAGTCATTAGCCATAAATGGCTTGTGCCTGCCACAACAGATAGCCCTTATAAAGAGTAACTCCACAGGGCGCCTGGGTGGCTCAGTCAGTTAAGCTTCCGACTTCAGCTCAGGTCATGATCTCGCGGTTCGTGAATTCAAGCCCCGCGTTGGGCTCTGTGCTGACAGCTCAGAGCCTGGAGCCTATTTCAGATTCTGTGTCTCCCTCTCTCTCCCTCTGACCCTCCCCCGTTCATGCTCTGTCTCCCTCTGTCTCAAAAATAAATAAACGTTAAAAAAAAAAATTAAAAATAAAAAAAAATAAAGAGTAACTCCACTACTAAGAAAACTTCTATTAGCACTACAACCTTAGAGCATAAGTTGAAAAGCACTGTAAGATGCCATCTGGAATCAAAGAAAAGAAACAGGGATGAGGTAACTACCTCTGTTTTAGGACATACCTGTTTTTCTTTTCTCTGTTGAATTCCAGCCACCTAGAGTAGTACCTAGCACGTAGTGAGTGCTCAAAAAACATTTAAATTTGCTACCATCATTTTAAGTACACTATGCACTCTGTTATTCCACCAAACAAATTCAAACTAAGCTAAAAGCTCTTTATGCATGTGCCCACCCTTAAAAAAAAAAATGCCCCCTAACACTTTATATTAAAAGACAAAGATAAATACGGCAAGAAGCACAATCTTCTGGGCAGAAAGCCTTAAAAAGAATAAAATTTGTGATCATTTGACATAGAGTCAAATCTATGCACTTCCTGCATAGATTCCATCATTCTGTGCTGCCCTTGACATCCCTGTCCTACTAACCTGTTAATGGTATCCAGGTACGGGCAATGGCGGCTCCTCCGGTCCTCAGAATCCACGCGGCCATTCTTTGCTGAAAGGAAAATCATCACAGGCTGTGAAAATGGGAAACCAGTACTCAGGGTGAACTACTAGTACAAAGAAACCCAGAAATGAGAAAAACTAAACAGGATGAGCTCCTACACAGGAGGCATGGCAATACACCAAAAAGCCCACTAATGGAACAAGTGCCAAATTGGGAGAATATATGTGAAACTCATAGAACCAAAAAACGATTCATTTGCAGATTACATAAAGAAATTGGTGAAACAATAAAAGACAACCCAACAGAAAATGAGGAAAATATCCTCAACGACCAAGAAAATGCAAATTTCCCTGGACAATAATACACCACTTCATATCTACCACAGAAGGAAAGAAATATATATACATATATATATATACACATCTTTATCCATTCATCCATCGATGGACATTTGGGCTCTTTCCATACCTTGGCTATTGTCGATAGTGCTGCTATAAACATGGGGGTGCATGTGTCCCTTTGAAACAGCACACCTGTATCCCTTGGGTAAATACCTAGTAGAGCAATTGCTGAGTCGTAGGGTAGCTTTAATTTTTGGAGGAACCTCCATACTGTTCTCCAGAGTGGCTGCACCACTCTGCATTCCCACCAACAATGCAAAAGAGATCCTCTTTCTCCACATCATCGCCAACATCTGTTTTTGCCTGAGTTGTTAACGTTAGCCATTCTGAAAGGTGTGACATGGTATCTCATAGTGGTTTTGATTTGTCTTTCCCTGATGATGAGTGATGTTGATTGAGCATTTTTTCATGTGTCTGTTTGCCATCTGGATGTCTTCTTTGAAGAAGTGTCTATTCGTGTCTTTTGCCCATTTCTTCACTAGATTATTTGTTTTTCGAGTGTTGTTTGATAAGTACTTTATCGATTTTGGACACTAACCCTTTATCTGATATGTCATTTGCAAATATTTTCTCCCATTCTGTCAGTTGCCTTTTAGTTTTGCTAATTGTTTTCTTTGCTGTGCAGAAGCTTCTTATTTTGATGAGGTCCCAATAGTTCACTTTTGCTTTTGTTTCCCTTGCGTCCGGAGATGTCTTGAGTAAGAAGTTGCTGCGGCTGAGGTCAAAGAGGTTTTTGCCTGCTTTCTTCTCTAGGATTTTGATGGCTTCCTGTCTTACATTTAGGTCTTTCATCCATTTTGAGTTCATTTTTGTGTATGGTGTAAGAAAGTGGTCCAGGTTCATTTTTCTGCATGTCACTGTCCAGTTTTCCCAGCACCATTTGAAGAGACTGTCTTTATTCCATTGGATGTTCTTTCCTGCTTTGTCAAAGATTAGTTGGCCATAAGTTTGTGGGTCCATTTCTGGGTTCTCTATTCTGTTCCATTGATCAGAGTGTCTGCTTTTGTGTCAGTACCATCCTGTCTTGATGATTACAGCTTTGTAATACAGCCTGAAGTCTGAGAGTGTGATGCCTCGAGCTTCGGTTTTCTTTTTCAAGATTGCTTTGGCTATTGGGGGTCTTTTCTGGTTCCATACAAATCTTAGGATTGTTTGTTCTAGCTCTGTGAAGAATGCTGGTGTTATTTTGATAGGGATTGCTCTTTCTTCTTTAAACTATAATTGTGCATTATATTCAATCCATCTTAGTACCTGTGATCTATTTCACCATAAAAATAAAAGGGAGTTGGGGTGGCGGGGGGGGGGGGGGGGGAGGGGAGACAAGCCAGAATAGCAACTGGGATTCTAGCCTGTTCCAAAGAAAATAATCTCCTTTATCACAACTAAGCGAGATACCTAAAAAACAATTTCTCTTCCAAAGAAAGGGAAACCAGAAGCTGATAAGGTATTTAAGAAGGGCAAAGAATGCCCTGAAATTATTAATTACTCAAAAATATTTATTAAGCACTTTCTATGAGTAAGGTGCTATTCTGGACCCTCCGTGTAATACAAAAATATGTCAAACAGAAGACTGTAAGAACTTTAAGAGTTAATGTTAAAATATAATCATATACAGATAACCAGGACCAGAAGGCAGAATTATAAAGTCTTGGAGAACTAGGAACTCCTCCCATGAATCCCACCCTTAGCATGTAAGTATAGTGATATATTCACCTGCTACTTCAGTAGGCTTTTACTAACTCTCCACAAAGCAAGTATATAGGAACAGGTTCAAGTCAGGAGTTTCAAGTTCAGTGAAGGAAATGTAATTGCAGTGAAAAGGGAAAGCTTCACAAGTGGTGGAAATGTACTTAACAACTGATAGGATATCAACAAATTGGAAAAGGCAGCCCACTAAAAGGAAGCCAAGGATGGGTAAAGAGGTCTCTAGGAATCAGAGAGTGTCAGGCGAAGCAGGAATCCAGAGAAGTCTGGCAAAAGGCTGCAGTCATGGAAGGGAGTTAAGACTCACTAGCAGTTGTTAGAATGGCTCCCAAAGGTCACAGCCTCCAGAACTACCTCCACTAATTTTCATAGGGACAGCCACGTAAAACCCACTTTCCCAAACCACAGTGCCTCAGTCCAGGTAAAGAATGGCAAAGCAGTGTGGCGGAGGTGCCCAGGGTTCAGGATCTTGACGCTACATGGTCACATTCCAAATACAACAGAACTCACAAATCAGGTGTTTTGTAAACACTGAAGGAGATAACATAATTTAGTAAGTGATTTTCCAGTTATGTACAAAAGTAATTAGCACAGCGCCTGGCACACGTTAGGTATTCGATAAAGGGCAGATGCTGTTATTTCTACTGTTGTTAAAACATCAAAGGTGCGGTTTTCACTAAGACTAGTGCTGTCCTCGTTAAAACGCAGTGGAGGCCTGTCGCCGACAGTGGAGGGTGAATGCCCCACCCCCACCCTCACTCCCAAGGAAAGGGAGTCGAGAGGAAAAGGAGAACCCAAGAGTGGAGCCCGCGCCCGGCCCAGCCCCGCGCACCTCGCACCTCCCGCTCAGGCTCGGAGTCCTCGTCAGCCTCGCGCTCCCGCTTCACTCGCACCGCCGGGACGACCGGCGTCGGGGCCTCGCGCGCGCTCACAGGCTCGACCTCCCGCTTCACACGCACGGGGCTGCCCCGGGAGCTCGGCGCCTCTGTCTCCCGCTCCCGATCTCGCTCCCGCTTGACGCGACCCGAGCTGCCCCTCGACTCGGACTCGCGCTTCCCGCGGGTGGAACCACGAGACTCACGCTTGGACCGGCCGGACATTGCCACTACCGGCCGGGTCGTTCTGCGCAAGCTCAAAGCACGCCAGAGCGCGCGGCAGGCACCCAATCAGGAGCGGCGCTGTTAGCCAGCCCAGAGCTCTCTACGAGTCCGCATTGTGGACACATTTCCCCTGGAGAAACTTCTGGGAAGTGCTGCACCTCTTGTGGTCCCTTTAGGTCTGGGCGGGGGCCTGAGAACACCATGCGGGCCTACTGCCACCTTTCCCAAAATTTGCAGCTGACAGAGGGGGAACCTTTCATTGGTGTAGAAGCTGTTGGGGCGCCTCGGTGGTTCAGTCGGTTAAGCCTCTGACTCTCGATTTTGGGTCAGGTCATGATCCCACAGTGCTGGATGGAGCCCCACGGCGGGTTCTGCATGCTGAGAGCACAGAGCCTACTTGGGATTCTCTCCCTCTGTCTCTGCCCCTCCCGCCTCCAACTCCTGTGCTGTTGCTCTCTCTCTCAAAATAAATAAGTAAACATCAAAAAAAAAAAAAAAAAAGACTAGAAAACCAGTCATGCATATTCTACAAGCGCTGAGTCCTTCTGCAGGGAGAGTTAAGACATGGGTAGGGTGGGCTCAGGAGCTTCGCCGTTTGGAAGGGGTGTCCCGGTCCCCAGCAGTCTTCCTGGGGCTGCCTGGTGGCGGGGTGCTGCTCTGTGCCCTGCCAGGGCACTTACCTCCTCACAACCTCTTTTGAGGTAGATGCTCTCAGTTACCTTGTTCACAAATGAGGAAACTGAGGCACCGGAGCTCAATAGCCGAGGTCACGCAACTGGCGATGGGAGTTTCACAGCATTTTATCACACAAAAAGCAAAGGAAGACTCCGCACCTAACGCTGAGTGGAGTCAGCGTTTGTGTTTTTCTGAATTTTCTGATGCATCAGCAGTAAGCCTAAGTCCTGTTTCCTATTGCTAATTTCACAAAGAAAAGCCCCGACGGAGAGTGGAAGCCGCGCATGCCCCATCCCAGCACCCGCGCAGGCAACTCCGCGCGCCGGGCCGCTTGGCCCTGCAGGCTCTTTCGGGGCGGGTCCAGGGCCGGGGGCCGGAAGTCGGGGTGCGAAGCTCGCCAGGCGGGAGGGCGGCCGTTGGGGCCGTTGATTCGCTGCGGCTCCGACCCCAAGGCTCCAGATGGAATCGACGCCGGATCCCGGGCCGGGACTCTGCTGCAAGCCGGGCGGGCGTCTGGACATGAGCCACGGCTTCGTGCACCACATCCGACGAAACCAACTCGCCCGGTACCGCCCCGCCCCGCCGCCGCCACCCCCAGCCTAGCTTGGCCCGGCAGTCTCTGACTCCCGCTCGGCTCCCCGCAGGGACGACTATGACAAGAAGGTGAAACAAGCAGCCAAGGAGAAGGCGAGGAGGCGGCACACGCCGGCGCCGACGCGGCCCCGAAAGCCCGACCTGCAGGTGTACCTGCCGCGACACCGAGGTGAGGCCGCCCACCCCGCCTGCCTCCTCCAGCCCGCGCGCTCTTTCGGCCCCCAGCCCTTTGCCTTTATGCACTCTTTTCTTTAAATGGAAAAAAAAAACCAAAACAAAAAAAAACACTTTTTATTCCCCAAGGCTCAGTTCATGTCGTCCCTTCCCGGAACCCCCACCTCGACGCTCCCCATTCTCCGCTCCCTGAATCTCCCTGAAAACAGGGAAGGCTCCATGGCCCCCAGTTAAGCATCACTATTACAGGAAATACCTGGGAGCCGGCAAGAAGTTGTTTGTCTACTGGTTTGCCCACCATGCTATACTTGAGAGTTCTCACCCTGTGACGGAGAGAAAGCTTGGCACAGCTGTACTTGACCAGGACATACTTGTGGAATGAAACTCAAAAGTCAGTATTTAAAATGGTTTTTTCTTTAGAGAAAAACAATAAAAGCCATTTCTCAAGCTTCCCAGATACCTAGAGATAACAGTACCTAACTTGGCACTAGATTTGTTTAGCATTACTAAATTTGTTTAGCGTTAGATCTTGGGTATGTTCATTCGATATCATTCGATATGATATCATCCGATATCATAAGTCGGAAACTATTATCATTTGTTTCACAGTGAGGAAAGAGGCACAGAGAGATTAAGTAACTTGCCCAAGATCTCAGAGCTAATAAATGGCAGAGCCTGTATTTGAACCCAGGCAGGGCTGTATCCACCTCTCCACTACTTTCCTGCGAAGGTACATTGTATATCTACTATGTGACGTACATTGTATATCTACTGTGTGTGTGACAAGACTGCTGGCCCCAGAGCAAGGATACAAAGGTAAAGGAAACTACTGATTGGTAGCACACTTGATACATGCACACACATACAGGGTCCATAGGAAGATTGGGACTTTCTTTATGGTATGTTTTCATGTTTCACACATGTGGGCAGGGGCTCCAACAGCCCTCCCCTCTTCCCTCTCACTGTGATTCATCCCTCCAGATGGCTCTACCCACCCAAGCAATCCAGACTGTGAGGAATCCGGTGAAAGCAGCAGTAGTGGCAGCTCCGAGCCAGAGCCTTCTGGCCATCAGCTCTTCTGTTTAGAATATGAGGCAGACAGCGGAGAGGTCACCTCAGTTATCGTGTATCAGGTATGCCTCATGGAAGCAGCTGCAGCCTGAAGGTCCTGGGCCATGCTAGAAATCACTGCCAGAGCCTGAGCCACTGTTTTCCTCAGGGCCAGTGGGAAGTGTCGGCTCCAGTTAGGAGCATAGACTGCTGGGTGATGTTTTGAGCACAACTCACGCCTGTCACACAGTGATTCTCAGCGGGCAACAGGGAGGGCATGTGGCCCCCAGGTGAAAATCACTATTACAGGGGACACCTGGGAAATGACAGGCACTGGCAAGAAGCTGTGAGTCAAATGGAGTTCTGTGAGAGTGTTGTCTAGGGACAGGGCAGGTCGCCCTTCCAGAAGAGGCCAGGCCCTGAGCTTCCCAACTCTTCCTCCACGTAGGACGATGATCCAGGAAGGGTGAGTGAGGAGGTGTCAGCACACACGCCTCTGGACCCACCCCTGCGAGAGGCCCTCAAGTTGCGCATCCAGGAGGAGATTGCAAAGCGCCAGAGCCGACATTGACCAGACTGAAGGCATTCTCACCAGGCTGGATTCACTGCCCAGGGAGCTCACTCCTGGTTTGGGGGTGCCAAGACCAGTTTGAACTGATCTCGAGACACACACATACACACACACACACACACACACACACACACACACACGCACACACTGACACACCCCAAGCTGACACATCCATAGGAATAAGGTCTTGCAGGGACAAGCCTGGCCACCTCCTTTGCAGCCATTCTTTGTTGTATCTTGGCCCATTTGACCAGCCTAGTATTCTGGAATTCAAAAATTTTGTTTGGCTAGCTTGGTGTCCTGGAAGCAGAGATTCCAGGGAGAACTGAGGTTTATAATAGCTTGTGGTAACATGCTGCTTTCTTACTGAGGTCAGATGCCATAGGACAGCTAGCTGCTGCACTCCACCCAGCTCACTGAACTGTGTTTGTTGCTTCATGGTTCCTTTGTTCCTAGCTTCTCACTTCCATCCACGTTTTCCTAGGTCTTTTTTTTTCAGCTGTTTCTTTGTTCTTTCCATTCTCTCCTCTTTTGGTCTCAGAATCCATGAGTTCCACCCTACCTCCCAATATGACTGTGCACCTCCCAACTGCTCAGGACTGTGGAGGTGGGGAGTTCTGCAGGTCTACCTTGTGGACAAGCTCTCCCACTTACTCTGATACCAGTGAAGTGGGAGATTTTCATTTTGCAGATTGCATGGCTTTTGCAGATTCCTCTCAGACCCCCCTGCTTTGCACTGTCTAGATAGAGCTAGAAGATGATGGCAGAACTAAACTGCAAGGGTTCCCTGCAGCACAACCTGCCTTGGTTATGGCTACAGGATTCCAGTTTTCAGCCTCCCCAGCTGTGAACAGACCATCCTCTGCTCAGGCTAGAGAGGGATCAGCAAAACAAGCTTGAAACGACTCTCCCAATGTGATATAACAGTCTTGCATGTACATACAAAGGGAAATTCAACATAAGCAATAATTGCCTATTGGGAGCCGTAGTTGCAAAAAAGAAGAAGAAGAGGAGGAGGAGGAGGAGGAGGAGGAGGAGGAGGAGGAGGAAGAAGAAAAGGCCCAAAGGGCAGTAAAATGAGCCTCTTTCCTCTGCCCTTCCCCTGCCTCAGTCTTTTTCCTTTCCTATCTCCCAAGAGTATATAAACTGAGATCCTTAGACTAAAGATCCTAGAAATACTGCTTTCACCTCAGTGAACATTCTCCCTAATGCAGGGTTAGGTTGAGATCTGAGAAGTCCACAAGACATCCTGTGCACTGCAGTTCCAAGCCACTTCAGATTTCCAGCAACTGACCTGACCTCAGTGACTTGAAGTATGGGGTTTAAGTGAGCCCATGAACACTAAGACTTCTTGAAACCAAAGTCCCCCTGCCCTGGGGGTTTCTCTACATCAGGGTCTCAAGATTAGTCTGGCCTTTCCATCTCAGCAGCTTTTCTCTTAAAGGACACCTGAGGGCACTGTTGGTTTGTGCCCTACACCCCTGAAAATCTACCGCCTCAGGAATGGGGCAAGGCAGCTACTTAAACTACATCATTAGAATCTAGCAAGCCACAGCTTGCAGTACTGGAGGAATTCTGGGAAGGTGAGTGAGGTGGATAAGTTAGGCCAGGGACCAGAAGGTTCCTGACCCACAGAGCTGGCCTAAGGTTAAATGCCTTAACTTGCCAGTCCTGGGCTCGGTTCTACTTTCAGAGGAGAAAGTCTGCCCTCTACTTAACTCAGCCTGGCTGGAAGTGCCTTTTGACTTCTAATGTTAACTACCCTCCAGAGCCTCCCAGGTCAGGGAGGCTGTGCCATACTCTATCCCCAATCTTCCTGCAGCTCAGAGGACTGGGGATTTTAGTCTTCCAGCTCTTCAACTGACCTTCCTACTTGGACATAGGATTTCACTGGAACTCTTAGGCTTCCTAGTCTGGAAATACTTTTTGCATCTGTCTTCTCACAACTGGATGGCCTGTTTCACGGATTTATTACAGAATTTAGAAACAAGACCAGAAGAAGAGGTTGGGGGCATGGCACCTGAAATTTTAGCCTCCATTCCTGTTTGTGAGAAGGGAAGTGTGTACCTATTGTGACCTTTTATGTGTTTGTCATGTAATCCTCACACTCTCAGGTAAGAGACTCATATTTTCCACCCAAGAAAGCATCCTAACTCTTAGCTAATTTAAGCAGCAGGACTAGAAACCACTAAGTCTGGTACTGAAATGAGAGGTTGTCCTCTAGGGGAGGCCTGTTGGTGATGCTGCTGCCACTGCTCCAGATGTGCCTGAAATGCTTCTCTGGTGATGGCCTTCTACCAGCTGACAGCCTTCTAGCTCAGGCTCTTTGCTTGTTGCCACCCCTCAGCGGGGCTCCATGATGGTACTGGCACCATCTAGTGTATTCACCAGACTTGCCTCCAGACATCTTCCGGCAGTTTTCAAAAATCAGTGCTTCGCCATCAAGGAGCATGTTCCAGAGCATTTCCCATGGGCTCTAGAGATGTCACAGAGAGGTCTGCCATGGCTATTTGGTACAGTGGCAACCATGTCGGACTAACTGGAGCTTTCTGGCAGGCTGCTTCAGAATCAATCCTAATTTGACTAGGTACTTTTTTGGCTGTCTAAAAAAAAAAGTCTGGGAGCCTCATAGACCTATCTCACGCCCATGAATGTTCTTACCGAGGGTAGGCCTTGGAGTTTAAGGGTTTGTGTTTCCTGGGCCATGATGGCTGATATTATAAATAGAAGGAATCTGGAGTTTTTAGGGGCTTTCGGCTGTATAAGAGTAAACACTAGAGTTTGAGTTCTAGCCAGTTGGCAAGCATAGAAGTCTTTGAAGAATGTAATGCAAGAATGGAAAAGAAGAACGTAAAGCTTTTTGTACTGAGTGTAGGAGTCTGTGGAGCTTGGCCAGCCGGTAGGACCAATGTGGGCAATAACAAACACTTCTCCCTGTGGATGAGACTCTGAAAGGGGCATTCCACCTTCATGATCCACTCTGCAAGACACTGCCAACTAGAGATCAGCCTGTGGGGCTGGAAGAAACCGTTTGGGGTAGTGACTATCCAGCCTGCTGTGCATTTGCCAGGATGCGTGGATAGTAGAGTAGTGGATCCCCAGCCGGTTCCCAAGTGTAACTGAGGCCCTTGCATATAGGAAGAGGAAGGAGGACAATTCTCTTCCTACCTCTGAGCCTTCTGGGAGAATCAGCATGGAATGTTGACAATTATTTGAAACATTTTAAGCCCCCTCATTGAATTCCTGCCCTGTCCCTGGGAAATCAGATGGCCAAGACGCCATAGGCACGTACCCCAAATTTCTCCAGTAGTTAGAGTGACGCTAGAAGTAAAAACCTGAGTAAATGGCTCCTTTGCCTTCTCAGTGCCACCAGATGAGAGGTTGGTTGCTCAACTGGTTGAGTTGTGGTGTTAAATGTGTAACAAGCCATCTGTTCTTCTGTTTCCTCATTTCCAATGTTTCTGCTGTGTGGATGGATTAATGAAGTGAAGTGTGCAAATTATTTGAAAATCCTGGAAGAAAGGTACTTTTCAAAAACAGTATTCTTTTTGAGCAATAAACTTAACTATTTTTACAGCACTGTTTTTGCCAAGAGTTTTGAAATCACTTGTGTACATAAGAGAAGTACAGATTAAATGCCTGCCCTAAAGTCATTCAGCACCACCAAATCAGCACTTGAAATCTCATCTCTTGCTTTGCCTTGACTATTTTAAGAACTGTCCTGGTTGGAGCATAACAACTAGACTCACGTAGCATTAAAGCTAGAAGGGACTATTAAAGATGTCTGGTCCCACTTGTTTTCTGATAAGTGACTCCTCCCTACCGACTACACACAAAGAGCCCTTCTGTCATAGGGAGTCCTGTCTTGGGGTAATTCTACTTTAGGGACTACTGAGATTGTCATATTAAGCCAAAATCTGTCTCGGTCACAGTTCTAGAGTGCTTGTCTTACCTCTACTTTACATTAGAACAGCCAGTTTAGGACCTAAGTAGCTTCTCAGGTCTTCCCATGATAACGGTTGGACAGCAACTCAAACCCAGCTCAACTGAGTGTAGTTAAGTGTTGACTAAGACTTGCAAAACTTCCAATGAGGTAGGAAATGCTGAGGTTTCACAGTACCATTGGGCAGGTGAAAAGAAGGTGTCTGCTCCAATGGGAACACACCTGGGCAGGAAGGTGGTGCTTCTCTGTGAATTAGCAAGAGGCACCTCTGTATTCTGGGGCACAGAACATGGCGGCCAGAAAGTGAACTGTATTTTATACCCCACTAGTCCATTCAGCCAGTGATTTCATTGTACAGTGATTTCTCTGCACAGCCATACTTATTGGCCCTGCTTTAACTACTTGTCCTGCTGCAATTCAGAAAAGGGCTCTCCCACAGATTTCCTGTTTCTATTTTTACCTTCCACTGGGTCAAAAAAAAGGTTGCTCCTTCAAGCCCTTTCCCAGTATATCTCCATTTTCCCCACAGTACAGGGCCCCTGTTTCTGCACATTACCTTCAACTCACCAGTGCTGCCACACCTAAGCTTCCCCTATTCCTGGCAGCCTGGGCCTCTGTTCCCTTTGGGTATGTGAAAAAGAAGTATTCCCACTCTTTTTTTTTTTTTATCATGAAAAGAATGTCCAGGAAGGCACCCTTGGCCTGTACATTTTGGTGAAGCCAATGGTAATTTATTCCCACGCTATCCTGTTTCCTCTTCCCAGATTGCTCTGGGTCTCCAGCCTGCCTCTCTTACCAACACCTGGCCATGTGTGACCATAGATATCCACTGATCTCTGTGGCCTTGTTTCGAGTAAGCGCTCATCAGTCGGGAAACATGACACTGACAGTACTTTGTGTACTTGTACCTTGAAAATAAAAAGTATCTGGGGGCGCCTGGATGGGCCAGTCGGTTGGGCGTCCAACTTCAGCTCAGGTCATGATCTCAGCGGTCCCAAGTTCGAGCCCCGCATCAGGCTCTGTGCTGACAGCTCGGAGCCTGCAGCCTGTTTCGGATTCTGTGTCTCCCTCTCTGTCTCTGCCCTTCCCACACTCCTACTTTGTCTCTCTCAAAAATAAACATTAAAAAAAAAAAAGTATCTGATGAAAGTAGCCCTCCTCCAGGGTTTGCTGGGCGGAGGGGAAGCATAAGCCAAATCCAAGGCGCTTGAAACTTAACAGCCAAGGTTTTGTGCTCGCTTCTCCGCGGACCCACCTCGCCCAGAACAGAGAGGCAGGCCCGGCCACATTGAGGGAGGCTCCCGAAAGTCTCACTGCCGGACAGTCCAGGCTGCAAAAATGTGCCCAGCGGCGAAGGGAGGCTTCCACCAGCCTTGTACGCGATGGCAATCACAGCGATGCAGCCCCGGAGCTTCCCGCCTCCCGAAGCTTCCACCGCAGGAACAGGGTACGCGGGACTATCGGCATCTCGGAGTCAGAGCCTCCACCCGAGTCCCACGGCTCAGCCCTCGGCGCTCAGGTCCCCCGAAGTCGGGGCGCCATCCACGCTTGCACCGCAGCGCGGGCGCGGGGGCTCGGGAGTTGTAGTCTCCGGCCCCGCGCGGGGCGGCGCGGACTCCACGTCCCGGCGGGCGGCGCGGCGCTGCCCGGGCGACAGGGGCGGGGCCGCTCGGCCCTTTAAACCCTCCAGGGCTGCTCCGAGGGCCGCAGCCAGAGACCATACCAAGCGTGGCCGAGCAGGGAGCGGAGGCGGCGGGGCGCTCCAGGGAGGTGCGTACTGGGCCCCTGGGGAGGCTCGAGTCCCCGGCTCCCGGGGCGCTTTCCGTGCGCCCACGCGGGCGGGGGCCGAGCCGCGCTTCCTGCGCGAACCCACCTCTCCCCCGGGGCGCCGGCGGTCAGGTGGTTGCCTGCGCGTGGCTGCCGCTCCGCCGGGACCGGCACCCGCTCTCAGGCTCTCCTCGGCGCGGCCCCCTCGACTGCCCTAACCGCACCCTTCCCCCAGCCCGGTCCCGCAGGCGAGGGAGCGCGACTCCCTCCCCAGATGTTACGGCCCCGCCTGAGTGCCTGGGCCCACCGGTGGCTTTCGGGTGGAACGCGGAGGCCCCCGGGGGATGCCAGAAGGTGTCCACGTGTTGGCGTGGGCTCAGCCCAAAATGTAGGCCCTCAGAGCCCCAGCAGAAGCTGTGAATCAGGTGTGGACCACCTTCTGCCCACCACCGGCCTTGGCCAGTCACTGGACCCTGGACTTTGACCTGTCTCTCTCCACCAGGCCTGGGCCGCTGATGGTTTTGGCGAAGTACCCTAAGGTAGCTGGGCCGGCCCCCTCTTTCCCACCTACCTCTTGCCCTTCCCCCCACACCACCACCACCCTGGCTCCCCTCCCTCATGACCGCCTGGATCCTCCTTCCTGTCAGCTTGTCAGCATTCTCTATCACTGGCCTATGGACTGTGTGAGTAAATAGAGGAAGGGGGAAGACAACGGGGGACAGAATGGGCCCATGCTGAGGAGGATAGGGCCCAGCCAGGACCCAACAGGAGCTTCATGGCACACACAGAGCCCCTTGTCCTGTGCAGGCTCTGGGGTGGTACCCAGGATCACTCTAGCTGTCTCCAAAGCCTGGCCTGGTGCCTGGGCACAGAGCTACTTCGGGCGAGCTGGCACCGCCGCTGTCCAGTATGACGACCCTGACATACTTCTAGCCAGGGACACCCCGAGGTCCTCTAGTTTGAGGCCATGCTATTCTGATGTGGTGTCAGTTCTCAGGCCACCCCAACTTGAGTCCCCAACAAGGACAATGAGGCTGAATGGGGCCAGAATCAAGAGAGAAGAGTCAGTAGGGGGGAAAGCTGGGCTGGGAGGGTCACGGGTGTGAGGTGACAGTTCTGCTCCCGCAGGTATGCCATGGCCGTGATGAACCGCCACGCATGCCCTGTGGAGAACTGGTATGGCGCACTCTGCAGACAGCCTCCCTCTAAAGCTCCCTTCATCTCTGCTCCCTCTTGGGTCGGGGCTGTTGTGAGCAAGCCAGTTGGAGACCCTGGCCCTCACTGCTCTTAGCTGACACTGGCAATGCCTGCCCCTCCCCAGGCATGACTTCAAGCCCATCCACCTATTTCCCACCATCCCTTCACCCCTTTGGCATCTGTCTCAGGCCAGTTCAGGGAGGTGGGCTCTCCTGCCCCTGCCAAGAGAATACTGGGAGGGTAGTCTCTGAGAAGCCGGAGGGTACAGGCTGGGAGAACCTCTTTCCCCCAGTCTACTCTCTGTCCTGCCTGCCAGGTCCTACAACGAGTCCTGCTCTCCTGACCCCGCTGAACAAGGGGGCCCCAAGACTTGCTGCACCCTGGATGATGTCCCCCTCATCAGGTAAGGCCTGGACTCTGGGCAGGTAAGGGAGACCCCAGCCCCTCAAACCCCTATCCCTGGGTCTCAGAAATAGTAAGTATATTAAAAGCACTTAATAACAATACTACTTGCCAATCACTGTGTGCCAGGCCCTGTGCTGAATGCTTTACGCGCAGAACACTGTTTAATCCTCCTGACACTGAGGCAGCTATCGTTCTCACTGTTTTATAGGCAAGGAAACAGACTGTTATGTCATCCGTCCAGGTCACACAGCTAGTAAGTGGAGGCACCTGGATTTAAGCTGAAGCCCTCTGATTGCCCAGCCCAGTTCTGGCCCAAGGAAAGCCAGACTGGCCGCAGACCTTGACAGTCTCAGGGAGTCCAAGGAGTCTTGGGCTCTGCCCAGCAATCCTGGACACTCCCTTACCCATCACACACATGTGCTCTGCTTTGGGGGAGGGCCCAGCCTGCAGCCAGTTGTTTATAGAACACAACTGGCCCTTCTCCTAAATCAGTGGCTTGCTGCTAAGGAACAGGCACGGTTAAAGCAAGAGACAGATGGGCCAGAATGGGGGTGCTAGTGCTCCTGCTCCTCTCTCACTCTGTCCTTGCCCCCCCCCCCCCCAGCAAGTGTGGCACATATCCCCCAGAGAGCTGCCTCTTCAGCCTCATTGGCAACATGGGTGCTTTCATGGGTGAGTTGTGCCCTCAGCCCCCCCTAGCCAGCCCAGCCCAATCCAACCCACTCCCCCACCCCCCTCCCAGAAGGGCCCAGGAAGCCCTTGCCTAGTGCGGCCCACCCCCACCAAGGGCTAAGGCAAGAGGAGTCATGTCTCTCCTGTTCTTGAACAAGGGCCAAAGTGTCTCACACAGCCACCCTGCTGGCTGGAGGCTGAGGACACCCAGTTCACCACCTGCCCTTCTATTCCCTTTGGCCCTCAGACCAGAGTGGGGGGCAGGGGCAGAGGCCGGGGCAGTTGGTGGGCTGGCTGGGCCAGGCTGGGGTGGGAGGAGAGCACCAGTGCTGGCCCCACCTGTGCTGTCTTCCCCCAGTGGCTCTGATCTGCCTGCTGCGCTACGGGCAGCTCCTGGAGCAGAGTCGTCATTCCTGGGTCAACACCACAACACTCATCACAGGCTGCACCAACGCTGCGGGCCTTGTGGTGGTCGGCAACTTCCAGGTGTGCCCGCCTGCCTGCCTCTTGAACTTTCACGAACGGGTGCCCTCAGTCCCCTGAAGGTTGCCCCAAGCTACAGAGACAGCCCTACAAGGCTGAGGGTGGGGATAGGGGGGTCTGAGAGGGAAAGGGGATGGGGGTGGAGGAGGTAGGGCTGCTTCACAGATGGGTGCTCTCTCCGGACCAGGTGGATCATGCTAAGTCTCTGCACTACATCGGAACTGGTGTGGCCTTCTCCGCCGGGCTGCTCTTTGTCTGCCTGCACTGTGCCCTCTGCTACCACGGGGCCACCGCCCCCCAGGACCTGGCTATGGCCTACGTGCGGATTGTGCTGGCAGCCATCGCCTTTGTCACCCTGATCCTCAGTATCCTTCCAGGACAGGGCAGCCAGGAACCAATCCTCTAGCTCAGCCTTTCCCCACCCAAGACCTGGGGGGGGGGGGGGGGGGGGGCATTGGGGGGTTGGGGGAGAGCTTGGTACACATATATCCAGAAAATACTGCCCAGTGTGGTTTCCTACTTACCCTCCCAGGAGGTGAGACCTGGCTCTTGGCCCCAGCCTAGTTATCTATCTAGGAAGGTAGGAGTGTCAACAGGCTTCCACACATCCTACTGAACATTTCCTTAGCCCCATTCCAGGTGCGGTCTTCTTTATGCACGAGAGCTCTCAGCTGCAGCATGGGGCAGCCCTGTGCGAGTGGGTGTTTGTCATTGACATCCTCATTTTCTACGGCACTTTCAGCTATGAATTCGGAGCAGTGTCATCAGAGACGCTGGTGGCTGCGCTGCAGCCTGCCCCTGGTCGGGCCGCCAAGTCCTCTGGGAGCGGTCGCACCTCCACTCACCTCACCTGTGCCCCCGAAAGCATCGCCATGATCTGAGGTCTGGGGAGGGTGGCCGGGCCAACCTCACCAGCTCCCCACCTCATAACTTTGCATTTATTTTGTACCAAAAATGGTTTTGAGAAAGTGTTGTCGGGATATAGGCTTCCTTGCTGCTGGAGCAGTGGCCATCCCACACCCACCCGTGCCATGGAGGAACAGGCCCGGCAGGTGCCTGGGCTGCACACAACCTACTCCCTTACTCTGCACTGTTGTTTTTATGTTCAAAGGTCACATATTCTTATTTCACCCAGCCAGCCCTTCAGGTGCCTTCTACTCCCCAGTGCCGAAGCCAAACCACTGGGGTTTCCTGCTGCAGGAATTGGGGGCTGGGAACAGCAAGAGGATAGAATTTGGGGTGGAGGGATAGGCACTCCTTAGACTGTGGGAAGGCCCACTTTGGGGCCCACTGAGCTGCACTGGGATTCTTCACTCTGCCCTTTTCTTTCTTTCGGGCAAATAACACAGCAGAACCATGTGGGTATTTTAGTACTTTTATATATATATACATATATATATATATATCTATATATATATATATCTATTAAAAGAATTCTAATTTGCATGTTTGTAGTCTGTTCTGAAGAGTCAAGAGAGAGACTAACCCAGGATGGCTTTCCCTAGGCAAAGGATGGGCAAAATCCCCTGCCCCCAGAGAGAGTCCTGAGTGGCCACAGCTCTTTGAGAACAGGGCTGCCAAGAATAAAGACTGCCAGGTGCTATCCAAATACCCCTCAAGGGCCTGAAACCCTTTCTAGGACTTTAAACAGTCTAAAGAACTGACCTGATCCTTCTTCTACTCAAGAGTGTGGTTTGAAGTTTGCTTCCTCAGTAGGTAATACTGGGGTGGGGCAGAGGTGGGGGCGGAGGGAATCCACGGAGCAACTTCAAACTGATAGGAGCAGTTTTCACAATGAAGCTAAAGAAAGCCTGTGGGATTCCAAGATTTACTAAAAATTGCAGGGGAGAGAGATGTAGGCTCTCTTTTTTTTCTTTACCATCTGTAAGTAACTATTGGATGCCAGACCCTGACACATTTTGCTTTCCAACAATGAATGCACAGGCCCAAGCCCTGGCTGATCTAGTAGCCAGGTTTTTGACCTGGGCTCCACTTCTCTCAGGCCAGACTGAGCAGTGTGTACACTTAACAGGAAGGGACACACAGCCTGGTGCTTTCTGTGGTTCAGGACCACCTTCCCCAGTAGCAGTAGGGACCTCATGGAGGGTACGGAACCCCTGCCCAGGCTTGTGAGCAATGCAGTGCAGGGTGGGTAAAGAAAATTTTAATGAGGGTTTGAGGTGCAAGAGAAAGATGTGGAGGACTGGTACTCAGCCCCAGGCACCTCATGTGTACATGGCTCCGTGGAGGTTCTCAAGTCGGTGCTTTTGCTGCTGCTTGCGAGCCTGAAGGAAAGAGAGCACAGTGGGCATGAGCCATATGTGAAGGCCTGTGGGTGGAGCAATGGGACAGCTATCATGGAGCTATCACTGTTTTCAGGCTCCTAGCATGTGCATTGCCAAGGCTCTTGCCCCTCACCAGAGTCACCAGGAAGACGACAAGAGCCAAGGACCCTGAGGCCTACCCAGACCTGCTAAGGTAGGAAATGAGAACAAAAGGACAGCGACTGGGGGGCCCCATTACCACCCTCTCCACTTACCACCAGCCCCTACCTTATCTCGTCTATGTTCCTCGTAAGTGTCATCATCAGTGGGCAGCTCATGGCGGCACAAGGGGCAGGAATTTGTCTGAGGAAAGGAGGACAGTGTTCCGGCCCAAGTCTGGTATTCATAAGTTAATATTCGTCCCCTGCTCCCAATACCCACCCCTACCCCTCTCCCTTTTCTGATCCCCTAACAGTTCATAAACAGAACTTGAGAGGCTTGAGAACTGGGCCCAGGGCAAGTGAGGGCTGAGAAAAAGGAAGTAGTACCTTGCTTAGCCAGGGCAGAATGCAGCTGGAATGGAAGAGGTGATGGCAAGGCATCTCAATGGCAGTCTCCTCCTCCTCCAATTCCAAAAGACACACGGGGCACTTGAGCTCTTTAGGAGGGAGTGCTGATCAGGAGAGCCGCTACAGGCCCTACCTCCCAGCTCCCACTCTTCAAGGACATTCTTGCCCCAACCTGACCTGGAAAACTGAAGGGCCGGACCAGTCTAGCTTGGGAGGGAGTGGGTCTGACAAACCTGCCCCAAACAGTGGAAAGAATTAGTGTTCTCACCGGCCTGAGAGCCCCTGATGACTCTCCTAGGAAGGTTCTCAACCACAGCTTTGGCAGCAGGTGGAGGCAGGTGATGTTCCCAATCTACTACCAACCCCAAGTCTTCAAAGTCCATCCTATTGAAAAGTGACCTGGGAAGAACGGCGCATGGTCAGAACCACAGAAAACCATACTTTCTCTTTGCCCCAACAGCCCACTAGGCATTATAGCAAATAAATGCCCTGCAGCTAGTACCCTGCAGAAGTACTCACTAGATAAAAAGCACAGTGGGAAGTGGTTTACAGCTGCTATAAGACAACCCCAAGCATGCAAGCAGTTTAGTCCCATTTTACACATGAGGCAACAGGCTTAGAAGTTACTCAGGCTATGTAGGAATGACCTGGTAAAGCCAGATTCCCAGTGGCAGCGCTGGCTGCCGTGCTTGGTGTTCCTAACTAATGTACCTACTCACACCCACACGGCCCTTCCCTTACCCCCATCACCCATATTCTCCCTCACCTGCTACAACCGGCTGCCTTCCCGCTCCCTACTGCCCCTACTCTCCAGTTACAGTCTTTCCCACAATCTCTTTGCCCGGCCCGTCTATGTATGATCCAAATTATTGATCTCCCTCGAATCTCGTCTCTGGACTAACTCTCCAGATTACTCATCCTTCCTCCTCAGAATGGAGGCCCTATATAATCAGCCTTCTCCAGCCAGCCCCAGCCCAGAAACCTGCTGCCTGCGCCCCCACCTCCCAGCATCGCGTACCCACCTTGCGAGCTCCAGCAGCATATTGGTTCGGGCCTGCTGCTCGGAATCCAACGGCTCGCAGTCATGTTCATCGAAATAGGACGCCATCGCAGCGGTGCTGTCTCACACAGCCCTCGAACCCCGCTGGACTGCGGCCCCGTGGCTCTGGCCAATAAATTGCCGAGCTGAGAGAGGAAGACCAATCAGAGCACCCGAAAGGCGGGAACAGAGGCTCGTTTGCCGCACTGAAAGCGGAAGTATTAATTCTGCCGCCTCTCGTTGGCTCGAGTAAGTCAGGTGACCAAAGGCTAAAGCCAATGGCAGGATCTGGGGCTGGTCCGGAAACGTCTGTTTTGGACTCCTAACCTGGGGTAGGTACGTGGGAGTGTCGCGTAATTCGCGTCCACAGAGCGGTGAAAAGGGAAGTGTCGAGGCTGTAGGGGGTCCTGAGTCCGCGCTGCGGTTCAGCGGGGTTAGGACGCACAGGTGTTAAAGGCCCTCCGAGAAAGGGAGGCGCTGGCCTAGGGGCTGAGGGTACTGCGAACCTGGAATCACCGCGTTTCCCGCTGCTCTGTCCGGCCCCGCCAGGTACTTCTGCACCTCCTGCACTCTAGTTGGTTCAGGAGTTGGCGCTTGATTCCTCCCATACCCACAAAACAAAAATTTCCTGTTCATTTCTTCTCTATTAGGCCCAGTAAAGAGCAAAGCAAAACTTCCCAACCGAAAGAGGAAAGATCCCTGCCGGGAAATCTGGGACTTTACCGGCTCATGGGACTATGTGTGTGACCTTCAGCCCGTTGTTCAACTTCTCCCCTAGCTTCTGTAAAATCTTTGGCTTGGATTCAAAAGGTGGTTTGCATCCCTGGCTACCCATGAATATCCTGGAGGGAGAATGAGGGGTTGCAGCTTTAAGAGAAAATAACCCTGCGACAGATACCCTCAAAGATTCTGACTTAACAGATCTAGGCCCCATAAGGCGGCTGTGTAGGGCAGTGGCTAACGTGTGTGCCCAGGCATCCCACAAACTTGGGTTTAAATCTTAGCTCTGGTACTGATTGAGGCCTAGGGGTGGTGTTTTTAGAAGTTCTACAGGGGATTCTATTTATTTATTAATTTGTTTGTTTGTTTGTTTGAAGTAGGCTGCACACCATCATGGGGCTTGAACTCACACAACCATGATGAGATCAAGAGTCGCATGCTCTACTGACTGAGCCAGCCAGCCGCCCCTCTACAGGTGATTCCTACTGTGAGGCTAGGCTGAGGACTACTGCACTAAATGATTTGGATGATAGCTACCATTTATTTGGCATCCAGAACCATTACATTGATGGATGTTTTACACTCAGTATAAACAATCCTCATGATTGTTCTGGGAGTTAAGTATGTCCCTTTTTACATATGTAAAACCCAAGTCCTGGAAGTGGCTTGCCCAAATTAACGTGACCTCTAAGTGGTTTTGCTGACCAACTGCAGGGCCAAGTGTTTTTCTCCATCTTTCTCAGGAAAAGAAGATGGTAATGAGCCCAGTAGAAGTAACAAGCCCTGTGATGGGTAAAGCTCCACACAACTCTCAGGTTTGTTCTTATTTCTCTGTCAGTAGTCCTCACTCTGCCTAACAAGGAACTGCTTCTGTTACATACTTGACCCTGAATTTTCCTTCCACCCACACTTGAGTTTGAGAGGCAGTCAAGTAGCCAGGCAGAGATTGCCCAGCTTCCTCAGTCTTGGTAGGACCTTCTTTCCTTCTTCCATGGCCTTTACTCTTTCATCATCTTTCCTGTGACCCTGAAGGCACTGCCTGCTTGGCCCTGTGTGGCCATGGAGCTCTGAAAAGGCCAAATCCTTTCCTACAGGGCAAACCCTAGGCCGTCCCTTGTGACTGCGCACTGCTGCACCTTTGAAGCCCTTCCCTTTTTCACTGCTGTCTGCCTCATCTGTAATCAGGTGTCAAGCTTGAGGAAGAACATAGAGAAATTGAGCTGGGGAGGGGGGTGGGGTTCAGAGAGGGAAAAGCCTATCCAAAGGTGAGAGCCTTGTCATATAAACATCTTTGAAGTACTTTCTTCTCCTGGAGTCCTATACTGAGTATCCTCAAGACATCAGAAAAATAATAGATTTCATTCCTAGGGAAACAGGCTCAGAGGGTGCTGGTTGAAGGGTCAGGTTTGAGAACCATTCTGTCTTTCCACCTGTACTCCAGAAGGATCTGTCTGGGTAGGGCTGAATCAAGTATGGAAGGGAAAGGAGAGGGGCCATCTCCCAGGGATAAAGTCCCTTGGACGGTAGACTTTCTAAGCAACCCCAGGAGTATAGGCAACCTGGAGAGCTTCAGACATACACACACACAGACACTCCAGCTTTTAGCCAAACAGCAGCTTTTAACCAAACAGCAGCTTTTACTGAGCTCCAGGTGGGGCTGGCCTGGCATGGCCAGTGCAGCAGGCTGCCCTCAAGGGCCAGTCTGTGGCGTGATAGGAGATGCAAAGGTGCACACATCAGGGATGCTCTTCAGCACTCAGTTGGGTGGCTCAGGTGGGAGCAAACACCAGGGTTCTCTGGAGACCAGAACCAGCCAGTATGGCCATCGGCCTCTCCTCAGGCCCAGCTGGGTCAGTCCCCAGGCCCTGAGGCAGCGCCTGCGTCCTGGGCCTGTGGGGCACTGCTGCCCTCACTGCTCTGTGGGAGAAACATGGCCAGGAGCACAATCAGGATGACGAGCAGGCCGCCACCCACCACCAGCCCCAAGTAGATCCGGCATCGGATGTTCTCCCAGCTCTTCTTCTGGGCCAGGGTCTTGGTTGTCTTGCTGAAGGCTGAGCTCTGTGGACATCGCCAGACACAGGGTGGGAGTTAGTGGTTCCCCTAGAGATCCAGGGCCACGGTCTCCCAACCTCACCTCCCCGGAAGGGCCTAGTCTCCTTCTGCATCTTCCCAGCCTGTCTGCTCCCCTTCTCCACATAGCCTGCCCTGGAATCCTCCCAGCCTGACTCTTGGTGTCAGACACTGGTGTAGCCCTTGACTCACAGCCCTACAGACTCACCCCCAGTTAATAATACCAGCCCTTTACAAAGCTCCACAGCTCCATACGAAGGACTTCTTACTTCATGAGGCCTACCTGGAGCATATCTAGGCTAAAGGTGCCTCAACAAACTCACAGGCCTCACACTGCCCCACAGGCAAGCCTCAGACCCCACCAAGGAGACCCTGAGCACGGCCTGAGAACTTTCTCTCTGAGGACCCCTTCTGGCCTCTCCCTCCCCCATCCCTGCTTCCCCAGGCCTCACACCATGTCCAGGAGTTGGTCAGAACGCTGCTCCAGCTCTGCCAGTTTTCCATCGCGCTCCAGGACCTTGTCGAAGTTGTTGAGCATGATTTCCGTCACCTCGTCCGCCTGCCGCTGGCACCGTTCCAACTCTTTCCCTGCCTGGGCGCCAAGCCCAAGGTCAGAACTGCAGGAGGCCCCCACCTGATCCTGAGACCTAGCGGCCTCCTTGCCCCCACTGTGTGTGGGGTGGGGATGATGTATGGATAGGGTAACAGCATCTTACATGCAAGGGTATGATATGTACAGAGGGAAGGACCAGTCTTCTGAGTGTGTGTGGCTTGCCTCTGCTCTCACAGCTTCTTCTCCTTGCCCATCAAGGCAGGTCCTAGGTCAGCCTTGGCTTTCAGCATCTCAGCATCCTCTAAGATGCCTCAGGATGGAAACCTCCCAGAATCTCACCCTCCCACAAAGCAGGTACTTTGCTCACCTGCTCTAGGATGGCCTCTCCCCAATGTGTACCTGCCCTGTGGCTTCCCACTGGCCTAAGGAAGCACCAAAGAAGAGGGCACCAAGCTACATGGCTAGAAGCCAGACGGGGAGGAGATCTACCCCCACAGGGCTAGGAAGGTCACTTCAGACCACCACACATCATAGGTTCTGCCTAACCCCACAGACACACACAGAGAAACAAACTGGGAAGATCAACCCTCCCTCTGACTGGTCAGGCCACTTCTGCCTCCTGGGATGGCCCTGCTCCCATATCAGTGCTCAAAACTGATTCCCTGTCTGCCTGGGAACCTCAGCCTCCCTGGACTTTGGCCTTAGCCTTCCAGCCACCCACTGTCTTCACTAGGGTCCAACTCACAGAGATGAGACCTACTCTTAGACTTCTCAGCTTGGGCAGCAACCACACCAGACAGAAGAACCCAGGTAATTTCAGAGGAAGGCAGATGCAGGGTTCAAGTGGGGAGGTGGTGGGGGGCTGAGAGAACAGGAGAGAGGAAGAGAGCATGCATCACAAGCAAGAAAGGGACTGGGCTTTGGACACACGCAACTGAGTGAGATCTAGGGCAGGAGGCCCCAGTAAAAGCTGGAAGTCCAGGAGCAGGTCCAGGGACATGTCAGGGAGATGAATACCAGCAGATTAACAAACCACAGCAACTCCCTTCTCCCAGCCTAGTTCCCCCACAGCCCGTCCCTGTTCTCATCTCCTCCCCACAGAGCACTAGCCAAGCTCCCTTTCCTGCCAGACCATATTGCCCATTGTCTGCAGCAGACATTTTGGCACTTGACTGAATTCCACTTAAAACCAGAGAAAGGGGAGGGATCCGGTGTTCACGGAGAGCTACTCCTACTCAGGCAAGAATCCGCATTCAGGATCCTTGCAGCTGTCTTGCACACAACTTCCAAGCATTCCCAGTACATGAGTCCTATCTTCCCAGCTAGACCACAGGCCCCAGGGGGAAGGGCTACCTCTGTCTGCCCCCCATCCTGGTGGCCTGGGGGGGCCAGCACAGTGCTGACCATTGCAAGGACTCATTGAGCGGGTCATCGCATTGTAGCCTATCCAAGAGCAGCTCTTAGTCTCAAGAGATGTTTTCCCAGTGTGTTTATCTAGCCCAGCAGGAGTTTCGTGGGGCAGGCATCTGAAACCCAAGTAGGTCAATATTTACCCATGAGCTTAGAAAAGCAACCTGCTTGGAGAGGGGGCAGGCAAACTATGACAGAGGGGTGCACTCACAGGCTGGGGGAGCAGAAACTGGGGAACAAAGCAATAATGCAGAGAGCAGGGAAGCTGCCCCCGTCGCTAACTTTTCCCCAGTAATCATCACCACTCTTATTACTACCACGTTAGTCAACAAGCTCACATAGTTCGCATTCACATGGCACAAGTCATCCCCCCATTCATAACAGCCCAAGGCAAAAACTTGAGAATGGACAAAGATCTGAAATGACAATCACTGCTAGAGGTTGGTGGGATGCTGAATATGACTGTGTTTCTACTCTGAAAACTCCAGCTATTATTCTCTTATTCTCCAACGTGGGGTGACATTGGGTCACATTCCCCAAGAGAGTTGGCTGTGCTTCCTGCTGCAATCTGCAGCCTCCTCCCCCCACTGCGAAGCCAGGCCTGTCCGGAGCCAAGGTGGGACCAGGCCTAAAAGAACACATTCGCTCCAGGGAACACAGAGGCCCCGGGCTCAAGTCCCTCCTTGGGACCCCTCCTGGGTCCTCTCTCAACTAGCAGAAAAAGGACACTGTATGCATAGGTCCCTACTGGCACAGTGAGAAATAACCACAGAATGTGGAAGGAGGTAAGGGACCAGAAGGCAGGGCCACACTACACCTGCCACAGTGAACTCAACATAGTGCCTGGCACACAGTGGACACGCAGAAAAAAATTTCTGAATGAATTGTGCCTGTTCTTAAGAAGCCCACTATAGACTGAGGGAAAGAGACATATAGGACATCATGAGAGAAGAGTGAAGGGCTGTGCTGTGAGATACACATACCCAGTGATCTCATACCCAGAGAGTGGATTCCTGTGAACTGAGACAGACCAGGTGGATGAGCCCTTACAGGATGGGGTGGAGTTGGGGCACTCAGGCAAAGACACACCAGGCAGAGGGTAAGGGCGGAGGGGGGCAGGGTGGGGCCAGAGAACACACGCGGTAAAAGTCAAGAAGGGGACAGTCACTTGGAGGAACAGAACACGACCTAGTGTAGACTTCTGAGCCAAGCGGGGGACACTGGAGAGGGGCTTCAGAATAATTTCTCTATTGGTGGTACACGGCAGTGAGAAAACTCCCAGGCAGAGAGAACAGCCAGAAGAGGCGGACAAATGCCACCAGCAGGGGTGTGGGGTTGCCAGGTAGTGGGGAGCAAAAAGCATAGAGAGGAAGGATGGGTGGGAGGGGCACTTGCCAGCCCTGCTTGGGGTCTGCAGGGCTGAGGCTGTGCAGTGGAGGGGGAGCATCAGCATGGTTGGCAGACAGGGGGTGGCAGTGACACAGGAAATGTTCTTGATAGACCGTTAGCCCTCTGTACAGAATATCCTGCCTTCAACCCTCAAACATCTCCGGTTTCTCCAGGCCAAATACCCTAGGTGCCTCTGAAAACAAAGCTTTCCCAAACCTCCCTGTTGTAACTCTCCCGTCTCCTTTCTTTCTTGGCTAGTGCCCAAGAACCCCTATTCCAGCTGTCACCGTTGTTCTAGTCAGAGGACTGGGGCAGCAAAGGGGTGTATCAGCTCCTTCCTACTCCGCACTTACCTGAGCTGAGAGTTAAGAACGAGGGCTCAGCATTGCAGCCCTGGGTTCCTTCAAATCTTGCCTCTGCCACTCGTCCACTACATGACCTTTCTGATCCTCCACTGCCTCGTCCGTAAAGTGGTGACAAGAATAATATCTACCATAATGTTAGCTAGGGCCCGTGACATGTTACAAACAAAGTGCTTGTCACAATACCTGTCGCATACTAAGTGCTCAATAAACAAGAGCTATTGTCATTAATGGAGCCCAATCTTCCCTCACTGATGTTTTTTTCTTAGCAGTCAGATCTCAAGAACTACACAATATGTGTGATCATTAAAACCTCTTAGATATTTTTACAAAATACACAGCCAAGCAAGCTCTTCCTTATTGCAAACCTGTGTGCTTAATTGTCTCTAACTTTACAGGGGCCTTTGATTACCTGCATCGAGTATTTCCATCAAGCACTACAGGCTGCTGAGAAGGCTGTACATCCTGACAGTAATAACGGCCACCATTCAATGGACACAGAGCTAAGCACTGCCTGCTGTTTGTCCTCCGTATCTTATTTAATCCTCACAACCCACTGAAGGCATGCTGTTCTCCCAGTTTTATAAGAAACTGAGGCTCAGAGGGGTTAAACCATCTGTCCAAGGTCACAGAGGCAGTAACTAGACGATCTGGGAGTTGAACCAATACACTGTAAACTCCAAGAATCACATTCTTAACCACTGTGCTAAAGTGAATGCAAGTACAGGGAGGTCAAATACTTTAGCTGGCTAGTAAAGACTCCCCAGACCTTCTGATGCTGCCAGTTCCACTGGTGCGCACACGAGGGAAGCCCACGGTTCAAAACCCACATTCACTGGACAGTGCATACGAGAGGACCATCCAGAAGATGAATGAATTCAAGCTCTTACCCATTCAGTTGTCATCTTTCCCATCACTCTTTGTTCCTGCTCTATCACCTATACCTGCCACCATGACTGGCACAGAAGAAATGCCCAAGAAATACTTGTTGATTGAATGAATCAGAGGAGGACAAGGAAGAAAGACCAAGGAGGGAAGGGGGTGGAAGAAGGAAGGGAAAGCGCTGGGGGCAGAGAAAGGGGCAAGACTGAAAGAAACAGAGGGATGGGGCTAGGAGACGGGTAGGGGAGAAAGGTCAATGTACCTTCCATGGGCTCTGATTCACGATTTGCCTCAGATGAGCCTATGAGAGTGCCAGAGTTTTCCAGTACCCCTCAGTAAATTATCCTGGCCTCAGCCTTCATTTCAGGAGTTTCCTCTTCTCCCCAAGTGCTAGAGGCCAACTGGAAGCCCACCCCTAGCCCTGGCTGATCCCTTGCCCTGCATGCTAGGAAGTGGGCTCTGAGCTCTGTCCCATTCTTGGAGCCTCCCTCAGTTTCCTGGCGTGGCCTTAGAGCTCAGTGCAACCTTCCTGCCCCACTTCCTCTTCCTGCCTCCAGTTCCCTAGAGATGAGGCCATCCAGGCATCATAACCCCCAGCCAGGCCACATCCATCACACCTCTGCCAGCTTCTCCAGGGCAGAATCTTAAAGCACCGAGCCTGCTTCCTGCCCAGCCCATCTTCCCAGGAGTCCAGGGGACAGAGGAAGCAACTGGCACCACCTGTTCCTGACACCTTTGCCTCATAGCTGGCAAGTGGGGACACAGGCCAGAGTCTACAGCAGGAGTGGGGGATGACTCACCTCCAGAATGTGTCCCTAGGCAGAGGTTAGGAGTCAGGCCTGTGCCACACTCTGGTAACTTCAGTGGAACTTTCATGGTAAACATCTCCCTTGATCTTTCCCCAGGGGAAGGAGTGTGCCCTCCAACACCCTGCCATGGGGCTGGCAGAGCCTCTGGCAGCCCATCTGCTCAGGTTTCCAACTCCCAGGCCACACTTGGCTCTTCACAGCTCCAGGAAAGGCTGAAGAGGTCATCACATTACCTACCACTTCTCAGGAGAAGGTTCTGAGTGCCAGGCAGGGCTCTGCCATTGGATCTCCCTTAACCTCACAAGGACCTGCGAGGCGGGTATTGCTGACCCCACTTCACAGATGCGGAAAAGGAGGCTCAGGAAGGTTAAGTGACTTGCCCGGGCTCACAGAGCCAGCCAGTAAGTGGCCACGACCAGGATCTCAGCCTGGAGTCTGACTCCGTAACCGCGAGGCTCAGGGAAGGGGGGAGCCCGAGTCGCGCTCACTGCGCCAAGGCGGCCAAACTTTCTCTCCCCAGCCCGCGCGCCCCGAGTGGAGGCTCTGGCCCCCATCCTGCTCCCGGCGGTGGCCACCTCACCGGGGGACCGGCGCGGATCCCGGAGGTCGCCTCCCACCTCGGACTTCAGACTCCGGCCTCCCACCCACACGTCGCCCATTGCCTCCCTGCGCGGTCGGCTCCGCCCCGCCCGGGGCCCTCACCATCGCTGCTGCCGCCGCTGGGCCGGCTCCCGCTCCTCTGTCGCCGAGCGGCCGCGGTGCCACACACCCGGGAGGAAGCGGAGGGGCGGGGCCGCGGCCGCGGGGGCGGGGGGCGCGCCTGCCCCGAGCCCGCACCCGGGCCAACGAAAAGCGAAAGCTGCAGGCGTCCGGCCCAGCTTCGCCTGGCTCCCCAGCCCCCGGAACCGGGCGCCTGCGCCTGAGCAGCCCGGGGCTCGTTCTGCGCTCGGCACCCCCACACGTCGGGGGGCCCAGTGAAATGGGCTCTGGAGACAGGCATCGCCCGCAACAAGCAACCGTCCCAGTGCCACAGCGATGGCGCTGTGCTAGAGACGACGCGGACCGCCAGCCAGGCGGGGTCTCTGCCACCTCGGTGAATGCATGCCACCGGTACCCAAAAACCGACTCCACAAGAAAGTTTTGGAACGAAAGAAAGTTTATTCACAATCAACATTGTGAATGCACTACCTACCACTGAATTGTCTACTTTGAAACGGCACCGCTGTGTGTTACAATTGTACATACACGTATACACTGTATGTTGTGTGAATGGCGCCTCGCTTAAAAAAGAAAACGGACCCCCATGAAGAAGGTGCTAGTTCTGGCTTTTCTGTATTTCCCTCTTCACCACAAGGGCAGCTGCAGTCCTGCCCTCATATGACCCTGCTCCTCCATCAGAAGATGGGCGAGGCCACCCCTCCAGAGCCTTCCTGACTCTACCCGTTCTCGCCCTCTCCTCTCACTGCTGCAAACAAGTCACAGCCACCTGTTCTCCACCCCACCCCCTGCCACCCCCAACACAACTGTGGCTGCTCTTGAGGAAGGAGGTTGAGGACTTCCCTCCTTGGGTTGAGCCCCTGTGAGCACAGCCCTCATCCCCACCCTGGGCACTCTGGGTCCCAGGGAAGAGGTTTCACCCCAGTTCTGTGGACCTTGAGTCCAGGAGTGGCCTGAGGAGAGAGGATAGCTGTAGTCTGACCTAGGAGGACCTAGGAGGACAAAGACAGCCCAGAGGGCTTTTTTTTTTTCTTTTTCCTCCCTGGCTTTCAGAGTATGATTTCAGGACTTGCCAGTAGGAGTCCCAGATTCTGTCTCCCAAACCTGTTCCTTCTACACCCCCTCCCCAAAACAGGGTTTTTTTTTGTTTGTTTGTTTTTTGTTTTTTTTAATACTGGAAAGCCCAGGGGAGAAATAGGGACAGAGATGACAAGAACCCTTTCCCCAAACCAAGAGAGAGGAAAGAGTGGCAATGAGGTGGAACCTGGTGGGGAGGAGGGAAGCCCAAAGACAAAGAGGCCCATTGTACATGGAGGGGAAGGAGGGCCATAGGCCCTGTCCTATGACACTGACTGGGCCCAACCACGAGACATGGGGAGAGATGCTTGCCCCCTCAGCTGAGACCCAGAGGCCCTGCTAAGTCCCACAGGGGCAGGGGCAGACAAAAGACAAAAGAACTTTGTAGAACCAGGGGCACCCAGCTGGCTCAGTCGGAAGAGCATGAGACTCTTGATCTCGGGGTTGTGAGGATAAGCCCCACGATAGGTTGTAGAGATTACTTAAAAAAAAAAAAAAAAAAAGAACTTTGAAGAACCAAAGAGAAGGAAAAGCGCCCGGTTCCTCCAACCCCTCACTCAACTGCAACAGGGCCACAGAAGAGAGATGGCAATGACAGGAGAGGCAGGAGGCCCTCAGGCTGTCTCGGCTAACGCTTCCTGCAGAAAAGTAACAAAGGGACGTGGCAAGACCCAAGATGGACACTTAGGAGTCTTGCATACCACCCTAAAATGATTTTGAATTTTCCATTTGCTGAGACCCTCAGAAAATTCTGGTTCTTGAGACCTGTGGATAATAGAGAAGAATGAGGAGGCTCCATCTTTCTTCTCCAAATATACACTCTCTACCCCTCCAACAATGTGGACCTCAAATACGAGAATCTCAGCCAGAAGGTGTGCCCAGGGGGAAAAGAAATAGAAGGGCCAAAGGCAAAATGGAAGGGGAGAAATTACCTCACATGTGTAGGGATACTGAAAGGTCTTTATTGCCCACTGGCCACCATCAGTTTCCCAGCCACATGCTGGGCCTTCTGGGTGTCTCTCCAACCAACTCTGAGAGCCCATGAAATGCAGCCATGGTCCGGCTCTCTCCTTCCAGGGGACCAAGGTGCTCCCTGGGGCAGACAGTATGGCAGCAGGGCCTCAGAATGAGGGGCGGGAGGACAGAGCAGCATTTCCTGCTGAGGATGGGAGAGAGGGCCCTTCTTGGCACCCACTATGGAGGGCTTCCCTGAAGAGGAGGACGGGGGGCAGGGGAGGGGCTCCCTAAGTTGGGATGGCATGGGTGGCAAAGAGCACGATGAGGAGGATGATGATAAAAACAATCACACAGATGAGGACAATCATCTTCACGTTCTTCCACCAGAACTTCCGAGCCACCTTCTGTGACGTGGTCTTGAAGTGCTCCGACTGTTGGGGGATAAGGCAGAGTGAACCAGTGCATCCTCCCACTGGAACAGAGGCCCACACGCCGTACATCTAAATACTTAAGTGATCAGTTGGAATAACAGACTGTTAGACAAAAAATGTTCTGTCCTCCTGCCTTCATGACAGTCTGGTGGGCCACGTTCAAATTTAGAGTTCTTGGACTCCCTTTGGCCCCCTGCTTTCCCCCTTCTCTTCTTACCCTGCACCATCATGCACCTTGAAGCACCTATGCTCACACCCAGGGGTGCGATACTGTCTGCACGATCCACCTTGGGAGGGCACACACTGGGGCCAAGGGGTGCAAGCTCCAGATGGTCACATCTCCCTGGATGCATGACCCCTCACCCCACGGGGACTACTGAGGCTGGAGGGTGGGCCAGGGCAGCATGGAGGTTGGAGGTGACAGAAACTGCTCTTTCTCCTCAACTCAAGTTGCAGAAATTAAGTTTCCCTGGGCCATGCTCCCCTGATTAGGCTATGGAAAGAAACACTAAGTCCCAGGGAGATAGGAGACAAAGGACCTATACCCAAGATTACACACAGGACTCAGAAAGCCACGGCCAGTCTCTCCCTGTGGATGTGGAACCTTAGGCTCCAGCCTTTATTGGAGTTACTTTGTTAGAGTTACTCCCTCCCTGAGCAGCTGGCTTCAGCCCCTGGCTGGAGAGAGAGAGGAATGAGGTCTAGCAAGATGTGTGGGAGATATTATTCTAGCCTTCAGTTAGCAGAGGACCCTTTGATCAAAGAATTTCACTGCTCTTCCCAGCTTCTTTTGAAAGCAGACTCAGCAAAACTCCAGCAGTTTTCTACCCCCTGCCAAATAACTCCCAGAGAAGGCCAAAGGCCCTAGGAGGATTTTCCAGAGCCAATATTTTTGCCCTGGGGAGGTCAGGTCCAAATGATTGTCAAGGGAAGCCTTCAAAGAGAAAAATCAGTTTCATGGGAGAGAAGCCTAAGAATGCAAGGCCTGACCGGGGTCGTCTGTCTCAGAAAATACCTCCAACAGTCAGCCCCATCCACCCTCCCCAGTCGTTGGACCCCTTCCCTGGATCCCAGTCCCAATCAGTGGAATACAGCAGAATCAGAACTGGGGACTCGCTCATCAATTCCCAAAACAAGTGAAAAGGCAGACTTTCCTCCTATTCATTTTGCCCCCAACACCACCAACCCCCAAACCTCAACAATCCTACCCTCCCCTCTCTTCTTCTACCCCCAGTGGGCTCCCCATCTCACTGTGGCTTCCAGATCCTCTGTCTTGTTGCGGAGATGGTCCAGGTTTTCTCCTCGGGCCAGGATCCGCTCCACATTCTGGGTCATGATATTCTTGACTCCTTCCACCTCACTCTGCAGGTTCCGTACACGATCATTTCCTCCACCTCCACTGGCCTCCTCCTGGGCAGCAACACAGGGGTTAATTAGGTCAAGCAGTGGAGGAACTGAGACTCAGCCTCAGAGGCCGGAGGAGGAGAAGGCCTATGATGGACTTTAGCTTTTTTTTTTTTTTTTTTTAATGTTTGAACTGTTTACAAAAAGAATGTTTTCATGTATTACTCATGTAATCAAAAAATAAATGCATTTTTAAGTCTCAGAAGTTGAGTGCTGATGCTAGACAGACTGGATCAAATTTCTTTTCAGGTTCTCAGGGCCCCTGATGAGGAAAAGAAACACAGCACTAAATCCCTCTCCACTGTTTCCTTGCTCCTCTGATTGGGTTAGAGGGAACTGCTGAGCAGGCATCTTACAAAGTAGAAACCCTAAACCATTACTTACCAAAGGGTCCTTGTTACAAATATGTGTGCTGGGCAGCAGAACACCCTCAGCTAGCACACCCCCCCTTCCCTGCAAGAGAGTAGCTGGAGAGCAGTTCGGGTCCCAGGCTCCAGCCTAACTGCTGTGACCCAGAGCAACAGCAACCAGGCTCTAAGTCCCTCACCAGGCCCCATGAGGGACAGTCATTGCGCCACAAACTTCTGCTTTCCCCACCACACAGCACCATGCGCAGGCACCAAGCCACGACTGCCTGCTTAAGCAGATATTAAATAAAAACAGCAGCCTGGGTGTTGGGGGAAATGGAGGGCCAGTCTGCCCTGGCTGATGATAAGGTTTTTGAACAAGGAGGGAAAACCATTATTAAGCTCCTCCCACCCTGACCCACTAGACCTCTTGAAACAGGCTTGGAGCAGTGGGTCCAAACTAAATGGGTTATCACAGAAATCCAACTTCTGGTTCTTTTACAAATCCTTAGTTCTCTTCCTCACGTTTATGGAGAGGGGGCTGATTCCTCAGACCCGGCAGAGAGACAGATTCCTGGGGTTAGGGCTAAAGTGAAAGACAGGCGGGAGGCGCGCGGGGGGGAGGGGGGGGGGCTTTCTGCCGCTGGGCTGGAATCCGCCCTGAGAACTTCAGAGGTGCTGCCCAGGGGTGTCACAACACCCGGCGGCTGGAGGGCTGGAGGAGGAGATGAAAGGCCTCTCAGCAGCTCCTCGCCTGGAATTCGGATCCCCCACCCCCACCGAAACCCTGCTCCAGGCCGGCACAGAGGTCAGGGGAGGGAGTAGAGAAGAAGCAGGAACACCCGCCCAGGCAGCTCCGAACTTTTTGCAGTCAAGTTGTCAAAGGAGAAAGGCCAGTCAGCCCTGGCCCAGCCCTCCGACTTTGCCCCCGCGCTCTCCTGATCCCCAGCCCCCAGCCCACTCTGGCCCGTCTTTGAATCAGCCCCTTCCTGGTTTCCAGCTCGCTCACCATGTCTCCAAGCGGCTCAGGCCTGTCAGCGGCAAACTCGCCTAGTCTGTTTCCTCCCGGGCGGCCCTCGGCTCACTTCCTGCTTGCTCCAACTTTCAGCCTGCCCCCGCCCACCTCGCATCCCGAGCGGTTCCAGCCTCACCTCCGGCAGGTTCCCCCAGGTAGGCGGGCACCCTCCATTGCCCTCCCAGTCTCCTCCCAAACCAGGGCTTAGGCTTAAAGCAACAGGGCTCCCGGGCACCAAAGGTCTTCTAACTCATCAGGAACAAGAAAAGAAAGATCAAGCAGCCCTCCTAGGTTTCCTGACGCTGGACCTCCCGATATAGAAAGGGAAGCTGTCTCTCTCTCTCTCTCTCTTTTAATGTCCTGAATATCTGACCCCAAAACTTACAGACTGAAATCAACCCTAAGCACCCTGCCAGGGCTAATTAACATAGAAACAGAACACAGATATGAAAATTTCTTGCCGGCAACCCTTGTTCCCATGTTTATGGGTGGTCAGAAAGTATTAAAACCTCCAAAGTCTGGAATGCTGTGATCTTTGGCTGTGGTGTCAGAAAGCTCTGGGTTATTAGCTGTGTGACCCTGAATGAACCTCTTCACCTCTCTGGGTTTTGCAGGTGCTAATGATGATGTCAGAGGATGGTGGGGAGGTATAAAAGGATAGCACATGCAGTGTGCCTGGCAAAGTGTCCAGAACAAAGACCTATCCACTGTTATAACCAGGAAATGATGGCTAACCAACCCCTTCTTTCCTCCCAGAGTTCAACAATCCCTTCAGGAGCCACTATGAGGGGTTGGTGAGCCGAGTCAGAAATGGTCAGATGCCTGCCCTATGGACCAGAGAAGGGCCCCAGGGCAAAGGATTTTTCCACCACCTGGCTCCAGGCCAGAGAAAATCCAGTCTTCCTGGATGGTATTTATGAAGACAGAACAATAACAGGGTCACGCAAAAGGGAACAAACATTCCTGTCCCATCCCAGAAGTATCAGTTCTAAGAGGGAAATGTCAGCTTCTCTAACACATGCTTTTTCAAAGGATTTAACAAATTTTGGACCTCAGTTTTGAGACACTTTATTCTACTTTATAATGAAATCTTATCCCAGTTTAGATATTATTATATTTTGCAAACCTGAATTTCGATGGACAGTACCAGCCTGCTTTCACCATCCTTAGAAAAGCTATAAAGTAGAGGCGCCTGGGTGGCTCAGTAGGTTCAGCATCCGACTTCAGCTCAGGTCATGATCTCACCATTAGTGAGTTCAAGCCCCGCGTGGGGCTCTGTGCTGACAGCTCGGAGCCTGGAGCCTGCTTCAGATTCTCTGTCTCCCTCTCTCTCTGCCCCTCCCCCATTCATGCTCCGTCTCTCTGTCTCAAAAATAAATAACATTAAAAAAAAAATCTATAAAGTGGTCAAGTGGAGGTGGGTCAGAATCCTTGATCTGTACTTGTGCTGTCCAGTACAGTAGCCACTGACCTCATGTGCACATAGTACTATGTACTGTATACTGTGAACATAGTACTTGAACTATGGCTAATCTGAACTGAGAAGTGAGGGGCCCCTGGGAGGCTCAGTGGTTGACTTTGGCTCAGATCATGATCTCATGGCTCTTGTATTCAAGCCCCACATCCTCAGGCAAAGCCCTGATAGTGCGGAGTCTATTTCAGATTCTCTGTCTCTCTCTGTCTCTCTCTCTCTCTCTGCCCCTCCCCTACTCTCTCTCTCTCAAAAAAAATTTAAACATATTAGAATGAACTGAGAAGTGATGTAAGAGTAAATAAAGTACACTCTGTATTTCAAAGAGTTGTTATGCAAAAAAGAATGTAAATATCTCACTAGTCATTTTACATACTGATGACATGTTGAAATAATGTTGTACTATATTGAATTAAATTTTAAAAATTGAGGGGCGCCTGGGTGGCGCAGTCACTTAAGCGTACGACTTCAGCCAGGTCACGATCTCGCGGTCCGGGAGTTCGAGCCCCGCGTCGGGCTCTGGGCTGATGGCTCAGAGCCTGGAGCCTGTTTCCGATTCTGTGTCTCCCTCTCTCTCTGCCCCTCCCCCGTTCATGCTCTGTCTCTCTCTGTCCCAAAAATAAATAAACGTTGAAAAAAAAAATTGATAAAATTAATTTCACCTGTTTCTTTTCTTTTACTATTAGACATGCTGATCCATACCTTAATATTTGTGTGACCTTAGATAGACTTATGTGACATCTCTAAGCCTCAGTTACCTCACTGTCTGTGCCTGGCACTGAAAAAACCCTCAGTAAATGGTGGCTATTGTGATTACTATTATTAAGAATGCCAGGGCGCCTGGATGGCTCAGTCGCTTAAGCATCTGACTTAGGCTCAGGTCAGGATCTCATGGTTCATCAGTTCTAGTCCCACCTCAGATGAGCACGAGCTTCACTTCGGGTGAGCTGGAGCCCTGCTTTGGGTCAGTCCCCCTTCTCTGTGTCTCTCTTCCTCTCTCTTTGCCCCTCACAGGATTCTCTCTGTGTGTCCCTAGCTCACTGGCGCCCTCTCTCTCTCAAAAAAAAAAAAAAAAAAAAAATGTCCAAATGCTAAGGCAATGGTGGATAGGGGAACATGAAAGGTGCCAAGAAACAAAGGGCCAGAGTAGAATGTCTGAGAAGAGCAGAAAGAAATGAAGGAGGATTTCCAGGGTGGAAATCAAGGTGACAGTAGTTGAGGAGTTACTGGGGTCTAGCATGCCACTGCCAGCCTTGGATATACATCGATGTCCCTGAGGGAGCTGACCCTTGGCCTAGATCCAGCAGCCATTAGGGAGATTCTCTAGGGCCCAGAGTTGGGACTGCAACCTGTTCCACCTTGTCTTCACCATGCAGAATCCCTGCAGGCTTGGCCTCACCTCACTGTGCAAACATCACAATGCTACCCTTGGGCAGAAGACCACCTTGCTAATGCCCTCACAAGATGAGACACTCAGTAAGGCACCAAACAATGCACAATGAGCAGAAATGGTACTATGCGGATGGGGGTGCCTGGCTGGCTCAGTCAGAAGAGGATGTGCCTCTTGATCTTGAGGTCATGAGTTAAAGCCCCCCATTGGGCCTAGAGCTTACTTGAGAAGAAAAGAAAAGAAAAAGAAAGGAAAAAGAAATGATAATATGGGCAGGGTGCAAGAAGAGAAACAAGTCATCGATTCCCTTACAGTTAAGGAAGGCTCTATCCCAGGAGAGATGGAATATCAGTCACTCTGAAAAGAAAAATGCTAGGTGGTAGGAGTGGCAGTCAAAGAAGCAATCACGGTGTGATGAAGAATATTCTCCGTCCCTATGTGATCAGAAGATTTGGGTATCAGCTCTACTACTCCTTGGCTGTAGAGTCTTGGGCAAGCCACTTCCCTCTGGGAGCTTCAGTTTCTTCATCTGCAAAATGGGAAGAAGAATGAAGGTGCTTTGCAGGGTTATTATTTGGATTAAACGGTATGGATATATATTTCTATATTTCTACTAAACCACTTTATGAATGAAAAAAGAAACTAATGGAGAAAGTAGAATGAGAAAATAGTGGAAGAGGAATAGTTAACAGTCTGCAAAGCAACCAGGCAAACTTTGGAGGTACACTGACATCTGTCCCAGTCTTCTTACTTATGGCCCAAGTGGGCAGTTTACTCCCTCTCTGGGGAAAGGCTAGAAAGTAAGGAAAGGCACATTCAGGAGGCACAACTGGAATTGCTTCCTGAGGGATCATAAAGCTCTCACCACTGCCAAGGCCTCTTTTGTGTCCAAATCCTACTGGCATCCAGCGGGTAGAGGCCAAGGGTGCCAAATTTCCTACAGCTCTCTCACAACAAAGAATTACATAGACCAAAATGTCAATAGTTCTAAGGCTGAAACCCTGGTCTCTCTAGGGAAGTGCAACGCTTTATGGAGCCATTTATAGCAGCCATTTCTGGATGATCCCCAAATCTGTATCTCCAGCCCTGACCTTGCTTTCAATTGTTACTACCCCGTCTCCAATGCCCTCTCCCCAGACACCTCTGACAGTCAAAGCAAGCCCTTTATCTTTTCCCCATACTCCTCCTGCTGGGTAGTAGTACTCCCATTCTTGGGAAACCCCCAGTTTCCCAAGCTAGGGATCCCTAAACCATCCTACATCCACAATGGGACATCACTAAGTCTTGATTCTATCTTGGTCACATCTCTCTATCCACTCTCTCCTTTCCACACCAGCTCCTGCTTCCTAGGTAACACCAGTATTATCTCCTCTCTGGACAATTCCGTCCACCTCCAAACTGACCATTCTTTTCCCATCCATTCCTCATAGGGCTGCTTGTTATCTTCCCAAACACAGATTTGAGTACGCTCCACCTGGTCCCCAGAGTAAAGCCCAAAGTTCCCGGTTTGGCATCCCAAGATTCTTTTTAACCTAGTTTTCAAAGCTTATCTCCCATGAGACTCACCTCCCACTCCCTTCAATCATACCAAATTATATGTGCTTCCTCAAACACACCATCCCCCCCCCTTTTTTAAACTTTTTGTTTATTTATTTTTGAGAGAGACAGAGACAGAGTGCGAGTGGGGAAGGGGCAGAGAGAGAGGGAGACACAGAATCTGAAGCAGGCTCTAGTCTCTCAGCTGTCAGCACAGAGCCCGACATGGGGCTCGAACCCACAAACTGTGAGATCATGATCTAAGCAGAAAGTCGGACGCCCAACTGACTGAGCCACCCAGGAGCCCCCACACCATCCCCTTTTATATCTTTGTTCAAGCAGACTTTTCTTATGATGAGCAAATATCCTGCTTCACTCATCACTAAGTCTATTCATATTTAAGACATTGCTTGCGTGAAGCCTTCAAGATTTCCCCATTGAAGTTAACTTCTTCCTCTTCTGATCTCCATTACATTTTATCTTTTATAGAATCTATAATACGCTTTGCCATTAGCTGCATATACATTTGACTCCTCCAAGACTAACTTCTATGAAGATAGGGGCTATGTCTTCACTTTGGTACCCTTGTAGAAAATAATATATGCCCTAACCATAGTAGGTACTCATTTAATGTTTGGGGTACTGAATCAAGAGATCTGAAAGAGGGCTTCTTTGTCTCCAGTGCATATAAAAAGATAATTTTTATTAGAAAAGATCCATGAAGAAATCTCTTTCCTGGATTTTGGGCCATTTTATGGATAAACGAATGCTAACTGGCATGGGTCTTTGTATACTGGTCCTGAAAGGATAAACTGGAAATCAACCCCTTCAACAAAAACAAGTTAAAATCATGGGGTGGAGAGGTACTGAGTTACCACAGCTCATTTATTAGCTGTACTTCTCTTACCCAGAATGCTCTTCGTTCACCCAAGACTACTAAGAACTTTTGATTTCCCTCTTTTCTCTCAAAATTATACTCATCCTTCAAAGTCCAGCTCACGTTTTCAGAAAACTTTCCTGAGTTCTCCAGTCATAATTCATTTCCTCCTCAATGCTCCCACAGTACTTTAAACCCCACTTAATACTTAGGACTTTATAGGGGTGCCTGGGTGGCTCAGTATGTTACGCATCTGACTTATGATTTTGGCTCATGTCATGATCTCACAGTTCGTGGGATCAAGCCCGCATTAGGCTCTGTGCTGAAAGCATGGAGTCTGCTTGGTATTCTCTCTCCCTCTCTCTGCCCCCTCCCCCCCACATGTGCACGTACTCTCTCTCTCAAAATAAATAAACTTTAAAAAATACACAGAATTTTATATATTCTGTTATTATCCTATTATTTCTATATTCTTTTATTATTATGTTTCTTTGTCCTTCAAGGAAGAGGACAGAGGCCACAGCTTACTAATTTGTTTCTTTCTCTGTAACCTGTACAGTTCTTGTCACATAACAGATCATAATTGCTGAATTTAATGGAACCATCTAATTTGAGTGGTCTTAGAAGAGCTAGCCCAAACTTTCCAACCCACACCAAATTCATTTGGACTGGGGCTGACAGCAGATTAAGTGATTCCCCCCTATAAATAGATCAATGGCTTCCAAAGTGACTTGGCCTACCCTGTCTGTTAGGATAACCTAGAAGTGGGCCAGACCCTCAGCCGCAGGAACAGTTAGCCCAGTGATTCTACCTGCCAAACACATCTGTCCCTAGTAATCCCTACTTTTACATCGATTCCTGACATTCCTTCCCTTTAGGATAATTGTTCTCAACACATGGTCCACAAAACCCTGGAGTCTTCAAGGACAAAACTACCTTTGTAATAATATGGATCCATTATTTGTCCTTTTAATTATGTTGCCATTTGCACTGGTACGAAAGCAATTTGCACTGATGATACAAAAGCAACCATGGGTAATAAAATTGTTGGCAACTTAGCAGGAATGAGACACCAAATTGTAGTAGTCATTGTATTCCTCCCTGCTGTGCACTTGCATTTTCAAATAATGCCATTTTCTTTTTTTTTTTTTTAAATTTTTTTTTCCCAACGTTTATTTATTTTTGGGACAGAGAGAGACAGAGCATGAACGGGGGAGGGGCAGAGAGAGGGAGACACAGAATCGGAAACAGGCTCCAGGCTCTGAGCCATCAGCCCAGAGCCTGACGCGGGGCTCAAACTCACGGACCGCAAGATCGTGACCTGGCTGAAGTCGGACGCTTAACCGACTGCGCCACCCAGGCGCCCCAAATAATGCCATTTTCAATTAAGGACATCCCTAGTGAAGCAGTACACATTTTTTTAAAAAAATTTATTTTGAGAGAGAACGCACACACAAGCAGGGGAAGGGCGGAGAGAGAGGGAGAGAAGATAATCCCAAGCAGGCTTCACACTGTCAGCGCAGAGCCTGACGTGGTGGGGTTGAACCCATGAACCATGAGATCATGACCTGAGCCTAAATCAAGAGTTGGATGCTTAACCAACTAAGCCACCCAGGCACCCTGAAGCAGTATAAATTATTAATTTTATTAATTCTTGACACTGGGGTACACATCCTTTACTATTTTGGGTGAAGAAATGGGAAATACGCACACAGCGCCTTGCATACCCAAGGATGACGGCCGTCTCACAGTTGTTCTAAGAAAAACCACTTGTGTAGTTAAAATGTGACAACTCCCATACACCTCTTAGCCCTCTCCCATTTTTCTCCCATTATTAACATCTTGCATTAGTGTGGTATATTTGTTACAATTGATGAGCTAATATTGATACATTATTATTAACAAAGCCCACAGTTTAATTAGGGTTCACATTCTATGGGTTTTGCCAAATGTATAATGACATGTATGTACCATGATACCATTACAGTATCATACAGAATAGTTTCACTTCTCTAGAAACCCCATGTGCTCCATCTAGTCATCTCTCCCTCCCTTCCCCCAGTTCCTGGCAACCACAGATCTTTTGCCTTAAAACCAGTTGTCTTTTCCAGGGTTATCAGTTTGGGTCATACCATATATAGCCTTTTCAGATTGGTTTCTTTCACCTAGGGATAGGCATTTAAGGTTCCCCAGGTCTTTTTGTGGCTTGGTAGCTCATTTCATTGTATCACTGACTATTCCATTGTATGGATGTGTCAGTTTGTTTATCCACTCACCTATTGAAGGACATCTCGGTTGCTTCCAAGTTTGGGCAGTTATGAATAACGCTGCTTTACATTTGGGCACAGCTTTTGTGTGGGCATAACTTTTCATTTGGGTAAATGCCAAGGAGCACAACTGCTGGATCACATGGTAAAACCATGTTTAGTTTTGTTAAGAAACTTCTAAACTGTTTTTCCAAAGGGGCTATATACCATTTTGCATTCCTATCAGCAATGAAGTAGACTTCCTGTTGTTCCACATCTTCGCCAGCATTAGTTGGTGGTGGTGCTTTGGATTTCAACCATTCTGATAATTCTCTCATTGTTTTAATTTGCAATTCCCTAATAAAATAAGATGTTGGGTATCTTTGGGGTTTTTTTTTCTTTAAGACTTTTTTTTCATGCTTATTTATTTATTTTCAGAGAGACAGAGAGGAAGCATGTACGGGGGAGGGGCAGAGAGGGAGGGAGAGAATCTCAAGCAGGCTCCACACTGTCAGCACAGAGCCCAATGTGGGACTCAGTCTCACGAATCAGGAGATCATGACCTGAGTTGAGATCTAGAGTGGGACGCTTAACTGACTGAGTCACCCAGGCACCCCCTTTTCTTTCTTTTTAAAAAAATGAAACATCATTTTACTTGAGGATATTGGACAGACTATGGTTATTCCAACTGGCACATTTGGCAGATAGTTTTTGAAAAAAGAAAGGAGTGTGACTGTTCCTTAAAGGAAAACAATAGACAGCATTTGTTGCCAATGATAAAATTTGAGCTTTCAAGTGAAAATTAAAGTTTTGGAAAACTTGTATCTGCCACTGTGAGCTTGGCAGCTTCCCAACATTTAAAAGACTCTGAATTTGGAAGAGCAGCATAACTCAGTGAAACAATGTTTTCCAAATGACTAAATGCATGATTTTGTAAAAGGTCCATTCAAAGTATAAGATATACCGTGATTTAATGCAACAAAGCATAAAAGTTCATTGATCTGGTTTCAGAGTCACATCCAACTAACCTTTAAAAAACTACCAGTTTTAAGTTTAGGTGAGGTATCAAAGATGGAGACCCACAATTATCTAAAAAAGTTATTAAAATGTTTTTTTTCCTTTTACAACTGAGTATCTATGAGGCCAGATTTCCTTCATATACTTCATTCAACACCAGATCAAATCCAGAAGCAGATAGGAGAATCTAGCTGTTTCCAATTAAGGCACACATTAAAGAGATTTGCGTGTAAAACAATACAGTACTACTGTAGTAGTAGTAGTGTTACTTGTGTAACTTTTTGTGGGAAATATACTTTTTGCATAAAAACGTTATTTCTGTAGGGGCACCTTGGTGGCTCAGTCTGCTCAGCATCTGACTTCGGCTCAGGCCGTGATCTCACAGTTCATGAATTCCAGCGCCCACATGGGGCTCTCTGCTGTCAGCGGGGAGCCTGCTTTAGATCTTCTCTACCCGCCCCTTCCCAGCTGTCTCCTTCAAACATAAACATTTTTTAAAATGTTATTTATGTAAACGTATAATGGGCTTATTTCTGTCTTTTTAAGCGAATCAATACATATTTTAAACATTTCTCAGTGTACATTTCTAATATGGTAAACGTGGAAAAAGAAAACCCACGTAAATAAAAGCTCTTTAGGGTTCTCAATAATGTGCACCTGGGTCAAAGTGTCCTGAGACCAAAACAATGTGAGAACCGCTGTTCTAGGATGCCGTCCAGTGATGCAGTTGGCCAATCCCAGCGCAGTAAATAGATATTACAGTGCTGGTCAAGCCTCACCTCTCTAGGAATCCTCCCTGATCGACCACACTTTATCTACACACTGCCCATATTCTACATCCCCTCTGCAGTTGTGCGCTTCCCCAGCTGATTTCAAACCTCTGGTCCCTGGCAGGTACCGGAAGAGAGAATAAAGTAACTCGCACCCTCTCCCTATGCCGGGATAGCCCTTTGAGGTGTGTCCTCAACTCAGAGGTCAACCTTTCTGGGGAACAGTCTGACATTTGCGCCCGCATCGCTCATGTCTGGGAGCACCGCAGGGACACCATAACCTGGAGACGCCTAATGGGGGCAGGAGGAGCCCAGGGAAGTTGCCAGAATTCCGCGATATCTTAAGGCTGAAGGCATAGAGGGGCTTCGGAACGCTTCGGGGGAGAGACAGGTCTGGCGGCTGAAACGAGGCGGGTCTAGGGTATCCTCACCCCTCCTCTGTCACAAAGCAAGGCGACGCCCGCTGAGGCGCTGGCTCGCTTGCACTAAGGCTCTTCGCTCCTCCCTTTGCCGCCAAGCAGGGAGTCGGCGCAGCTGGCCAAAGCCCTCCACGACAGTCCCGGCGCTTTGCGGCCAGCCGCGCGCGTGCTGATGTGTCGGGGAGGCGGGGCTCAGGGAAGTGATCCGTCGGGCGCACCTTGCTCCAGCGCCGCGTCTGTGGCGGTGTTACCTCCTTGGAGCTATGGCGGTGTCTGCCCGGTCCGCGCGGGCCCCGTCGGACTCACGTAGGCTCAGAGTCCTCCCCTGCGGCACAGAGAGAGAGAGAGAGGGACGCTGGTGTCAGAGGGGCGGGGGCGGGGGCGGTAGCACTGCCCTGTGGGTCCCCGGGAAGGGGGCCTCTGTTCGGAAGGAGCTTGTAGAGAGAGATTGCAGTCCGAGGATTTGGGCTGATGATGACACTCAGGGCGCGAGAGGTTCTGGGGCATTGGAGGATCCAGAGGAGGGGTTGCACTGCAAGTGTGTTAGAGTACTTAGGAATCTGTGGGATGACCTGGTAGGCAGAAACCCTGGGGCTGTTGGGGCTGTGATTTCTGTGATTTGGGGAGAAGTCGATTTTAAAGCACTTCCATCCCCACACCTGCACACACGCCTTCTCTGTTGTTTGCAGATAAAGTACAGAAAGACAAGGCTGGACGGACTTCAGGGCCCAGTCAGGGCAGCGGAATGGCGAAACTCTTGGGTTTTGAGTGGACAGATGTTTCCAGCTGGGGGAGGCTGGTGACCCTGCTGAACCGACCAACGGATCCTGCCAGCCTGGCCGTCTTCCGTTTTCTCTTTGGTAAGTCCGGTTTCTGGGAGGGGCCAGTGTGGTGCTGGGTGAGAGAATAACAATCCTCCTTTGTGCATTTCTTGGTTACTTAGTGATTTGCCTCCCTTTTCCTTAGAGCTGAAGATACTGATATCCTGGAAGAGATCTTTGTGGAGTTTAGGATCAAATCCAGCTTTGTCTCTGATTAGGGTTTGGAGGCCAGAAATCCTATGATCTGAGGTCATAGGAAATACAGAGGCAGAAGAACAGAGACCCATTTTGCTTGTGGCATGAAGTTGCCCAGTAACTATACTGAGGACTAGACCTCAGAGAAATGGCTAGGTGACAGGGCAGACATTTTGGCTGTGAATCCTGAATCCAGAGTTTCCTAACTCATAGGCCACACAAGGATGCTTGGAACGGGTTACAGATGTGCTGAGATATCCATCCCCTTAGCCCAGTGGTTCTCAACTGGTGGCAGTTTTGCTGTCCAGGAGACATTTTTATTTGTCACAACTTGGGGAAGAGGAAGTAGTTGGCCACGGACCGGTGTGTACTTAGGAGCCAGGGATGCTGTGACCTAATGGTACACAGGAGAGCCCCTCCCAGCAAATAATTAACCAGACTAAAATGTGATTGTCCCGAGGTTGAGAAACCCTGCCTAAACTGGAACTGTCCTCCTGACCTGAGTAGCTGCTTTTGTTTGCTCTAGTGTGTAAGCCAAGTACTATATTCTGGGCGTGCTAGGAAGTGAAACAGTTTGAGAAGCACCACCCTAGAACACTTTCTATGCCTCGTAGGACAGACTTTAAGTTATCAAAACCTAAACAGTATTTATAGTGTTTTGTACACTTTTCTCATTTAATCCTCTTTGTAACCCTGTAAAAGATGAGCCCCTTTCTCAAATAGGGAATGAAGAATTAGCTCAGTGAGGTGCGGTGGCCGTCTGAGATCACATAACCGGCATAATGCTTAGCACAGAGTAGGCGCTCAGTAATTATTGTTGAGGGAATGAGTGAGTGGCAGAGCCAGGGTTAGGTAAGAAGTCTGACCCTGGAGCTGGGTGCATTCCACTGTATTCCCGTGTATTCCACCTCTTCCTTTGCTGAGGCCTAACGGCCCCTCCTTGACTACCTTCTCAGGGCTGATGATGGTGTTGGACATTCCCCAGGAACGGGGGCTCAGCTCCCTAGACCGAAGATACCTGGATGGGCTGGAGGTTTGCCGCTTCCCCTTGCTGGATGCCCTGCAGCCACTACCACTTGACTGGATGTATCTTGTCTATACCGTCATGTTTCTGGGTGAGGGAAAGTGTGGGAGAGATGGGAGTATTACCTGGCCTACCTAAAACAAAGAAATACAAAGCATGCTGGTGAATGACCAAAGTCTTGGGTTCATTATTTCACTTCTGCTGTGATTCATAATTTCATCTTGCTGACCTGTGTGTCATCTGAGCTGTGATCCCATAAGTCTTTTTAAAATATTAGAGTAACATTTAATTTTCATTTAGTTTTACCCGATGATAAAATGTCCTATGACTTTTCTTGATCCCACCCACAGCCTGTCCCAGGGGAGCTGGGCCTGTGGTGACCCTTTGACCTCTTAATCCTCTCCCCCACAAATCCCAGGGGCACTGGGCATGATGCTGGGCCTGTGCTACCGGATAAGCTGTGTGTTATTCCTGCTGCCATACTGGTATGTGTTTCTCCTGGACAAGACGTCATGGAACAACCACTCCTATCTGTATGGTTTGTTGGCCTTTCAGCTGACATTCATGGATGCGAACCACTACTGGTATGAGTCTAGGGGAAAGGGGGAAGGGTTGGCTGGGTCAGGATGGTTACTGGTGATAGGGGCCCAGTGAGGTCCTAGAATTTGCCCCAGCAAGCATATTTTCAACCGTGCTTTGCAAAGTGTGGTTACAGGGTCACATTTTGATTCGGATGAATTCGGGAGGGGGAAGGATCAGTGAGTTGGGGCACTTGGGATGACAAAAAGGAAGATGGCTCCATTCCCAACCCTCCACTCTTTCCGTATCTCCCCAGGTGCCTTGATCTATCCAATTCCTGTAATCCTCTTAGAAGAAGAGAAGACTAAAGCCAGACATAGATGTTTTCAGATACCTCAAGGGTGGTCATGTGGAAGAGGGAGCAGACTTTCTCTGTGTGAGCCCAGGGGGGCAGAGTTAGAGCCAAGAGTAGCGGTTGCTGTGAGGCAGAGTCATATCAGAAGGAGAGGGCCCATCAGGGCCGCTCAGCAGTGCTGTCCTGGGAGGAGGTAACCCTCCCCCACCTCCGGCTTAGGCGACCATCTTTCATGGGAGGTGGTGAAGGGATTTGGAGACAGGGTGGCAGGGCGGATGATCTCTAGGGATCCTCCCCATTAAGTGAAAGCAAATATGCAAATATGAAATGTCAGTAAGATGGGTATAGGGAAAAAAAATCTCAAATGTTGAGTGTGTTACTGATTTATCAGTCATTAATTAACTTTCATTTATTAATATAACATACAGATACCCCTTTGGTAAATCTTTAAATTCATTCAAAATAGCCAGCTCTGATCATATAAAATTAAGACAGTTTTGACAATACTCCTGAAAAGATTCATTTTTATAATTTTTACACAATTTGAAAAAATACCTATCCTTTACTGAAAGCTTTGCACATGGCCAGACACTATACTAAATACTTTAAATTTTTCCTCATTACAATGCCATGAGGTCTATAGTGCTGTTCTATTTATAAATGAGGAAACTAAGGCATAGGGAAGGATTGGCCTAAGGTCATCCACCAGGCTAAGAGGCACAAGTGAGAATCCAGGTCTCCTTAACTACAGACTGCAGTGCTCTTGACCACAAGTGTAAACTGCCCCTTCCCCAACTTCTCTGCTTATTCATTGTGTTCTTGAAAACCTGTTTTGCTGCTGCCTCCCTAGAATACATCTAGTCTTAGTGTCTTGGGTATCTCTCCCAAGGTAGCTGTTAGCAGGTACCCTCCAGCACTACATCCTGGCATCTAGGTCTATGAAATGTCAGTTTGTCTTGGATTTTGGAATTTTTTTTTTTAATGCAGTATACGTTTACATATACCTTTAGCTTTTCAACCGTTCTTCTCAAATTCATTCTTTTTCAAATTCAGTCATATTCTAGCACTATGGTCCCTTCCCTGATTTGTTCCATTAGGACAAACTAATTTACTAACTAATGGTAAACACTGAACTCTTTGTCATTATCACTCACTAGTAACATTTCTGTCATGACCTAGTCACTGTTAAATTTGCTTATGTAATTCTAAAAGACCTTTAGAATAGCCCGGAGAACCTAAGAGGATATGGGAAGACTTCCTGGGATAGAGAGGTTATTACATTTAAAAAGAAAGGTGGAAATGTGCTGGACTAAGAAGCTCTCCTTACTGCTTGCTTCTCTTCGTGTAGGTCTGTGGACGGCCTGCTGAATGCCCGTAAGCAGAATGCCCACGTGCCCCTTTGGAACTATGCTGTGCTGCGGGGCCAGGTACAGGATTTGAGGAAAGAGGGAGGTGATCTTTGATACCCACTGTCAGTGTGGCCATCCTGCTGCCAGACCCCACTGTTCTCTGCCTCCTTGGATTCCTTTTGCTGGAAAGCTAGGCCGCCTCTTCTGTTGTTCCCAGTCCCCTAGTCTCTGGGTTCTCTTACCTTGTCATGGAAAGAATAGAGCTTTATCCCTGCTAGATTGACATCCTTATGAGAGATATATGCTTCATGACTTTCTTTGGTACCTAATACTGTGCCTGGCATTGGTAGAATGTCAATAAATACTTGTTGGGTGAGTGACTATCCCAGTTGAGTGAATCTAATCTTCCTTAGGCCCTGAACTCAGATCAGAACTTGTGTTATTGCCAGTAGTCTGTAGAAAACGGGGTTCTTTTTTTTGTTTGAATGTTCGTTTTGCATTTTGTGTTTGCAGATCTTCATTGTGTACTTCATTGCGGGTGTGAAAAAGCTGGACGCAGACTGGGTTGAAGGCTATTCCATGGAGTACCTGTCCCGGCACTGGCTCTTCAGTCCCTTCAAGTGAGTGGCAGTCAGGGCAGAGTTTTCGTTGAGGCACAGGTACACAGCAGGTGACTCACCTCCCCCAGGCTTATGGTAACAACTGCCCTCCCTGCTTTGCCTGAATTTGCCACATGCTTTCCTCTGGCCACTCATCTTCCTATTCAGCAGAAGGCAGAGTCAGTGATACCGAAAGATCTAGGCCTACCTGTCCCTGGGCAAGAACAAAGGGAACAAACTAAAAGACGAAAGTCAGAATGAAGTGAGTTGGTGAATGAGTCCGTGCTCCCTGCAGCCGCCATAGGTGGTGCCTTGTGTTGCCGCCCCGGCCTCTCGCCGGAACTCCTCAGCCAGTGTACATAGATGGACAGTCAGTGGCCCTGCCCTGACAAATCATTGTTGCAAGCTCTTTAGAAAACGGAGGTTTGCCTCTCTTGAATTCTCCTTTCCTTCTGTTTTTCCTTGCCTCTTTTACTTTATTCTTTCTTTTTCCCTGTTCTTTCCCAGTTCCAAAAGTTTGACTTTATTATGTTAGGCATTCACTTTTTATTTTTTTATTTTTTAAGTATGTTTATTTATTTTGAGAAAGAGTGAGCCCTTGCACAGGAAGGGCAGAGAGAGAAGGAGAGAGAGAAAAATCCCAAACAGGCTCTGCACGTTCAGTGTGGAACCTGACGCAGGGCTCGAACTCATGAACTGTGGGATCGTGACCTGAGATGAAATCAAGAGTCGGATGCTTTAATCCACTGAGCCACCCAGGTGCCCCTGTCAGGCATTCACCTTTTAAAATTCCTCCCTTCCTTCCTTCCCTCCTTCCTTCCTTCCTTCCCTCCTTCCTTCCTTCCTTCCCTCCTTCCTTCCTTCCTTCCTTCCTTCCTTCCTTCCTTCCTTCCTCCCTCCCTCCCTCCCTCCCTCCCTCCCTCCCTTCCTTCCTTTCTTCCTTCTTAAATGTTTATTTTCTGACAGAGAGAATGAGCTGGGGAGGAGGGGCAGAGAGAGGGAGACAGAATCAGAAGCAGGCTCTGCACTCAGCCCCATGTAGGGCTGGAACCCAGGAACCACGAGATCATGACCTGAACCCAAGTCGGACTCTTAACCAGCTGAGCCACCCAGGTACCCCAGTTTCTTCTCATTTATAAACTCCATGAAGAATCTACTCCCGGGGTTCCTGGGTGGTTCAGTCAGTTAAGATTCAGACTTTGGCTCAAGTCATGATCTCACGGTTCGTAGGTTTGAGCCCTGTATCAGGCTCTGTGCTGACAGCTTACCCTACTTTGGATTCTGTCTCCCTCTCTGCTCCTTCCCCGCTCATACTGTGTGTGTATGTGTGTGTGTGTGTGTGTGTGTGTGTGTGTGTGTGTGTGTCTCAAAAATAAACATTAGGGGCATCTGGGTGGCTCAGTCGGTTAAGCATCTGACTTTAGCTCAGGTCATGATCTCAGTCTGTGAGTTCGAGCCCTGCATCAAGCTCTGTGCTGACAGCTCAGAGCCTGGAGCCAGCCTTGGATTCTGTGTCTGCCTCTCTCTCTGCCCCTCCCGTACTCATGCTCTGTCTCTCTCCACCTCTCAGAAATGAATAAATGTTAAAAAAAAATTTCTTTTTTAAAAATAATAAAAATAAACGTTAAAAAAAAAACACCTACTCCCCAAAGTACACTCACTTCTCAATCAGATTTGCTCTGTGGAATCTGCCCTAACTTATTACATAGGGCATGTGGAAAAAAATTGAACCGCTAAAGTGCGTGGAAATGAAAAGGGGTTGGAAACTCCCATAGGGTGTCTTTGTGCAGAGTTCTACCCACCTGCTATGGTACATCCTTTGGCAAGGACAGGGTGGTGGAGTTTGCTGTGAATGCTGGGTTCTCCGGTGGGCTGGTGCCTGACATTTGTTCCTGGTCTCTACAGACTGGTATTGTCCGAGGAGATGACTAGTCTGCTAGTGGTGCACTGGTGTGGACTGCTGCTCGACCTCTCAGCCGGTTTCCTGCTCTTCTTTGATGCCTCGAGGTCCATTGGCCTCCTCTTCGTGTCCTACTTCCACTGCATGAATTCCCAGCTTTTCAGCATCGGTCAGTACCTGTGGTCTGGTAGGAGATGGGAAGCCACAGGTTTGCGGGGAGGGACTGGCCGGAGACATTGTCTGGGAGTGGGAGATGGTGACGGGAATTGGAGTTAAACTGAGCCAGATGTAGTCACTGGAAAATGGCAGTAAACAGGAAGAGAGGACTGGGGCCTCTGGGCTCAACTAGCGTGTTGTGTAGGAAGGAATCTCGGGGAAGTAAGAATCCTCTAGTTAAGAACTTCTTTCGTCACAAGTAGAATACCTGGGAGAGGCTTCCTGAAGTAGGGGAGTGGAGGGGATTACCCATGTTCCCTGCAACCAAACTCCTGAAACGCTTATTTTCTCCCTGCCTTCCTAGGTATGTTCCCGTACGTCATGCTCGCCAGCAGCCCTCTCTTCTGCTACCCTGAGTGGCCCCGGAAGCTAGTATCTCACTTCCCTGAAAGGCTGCAAGAACTGCTGCCCCTCAAGGCTGCCCCTCAGCCCAGTGTGTCCTGCGTATATAAGAGGAGCCGAGCCAAAGGTGGCCAGAAGCCAGGGCTGCGCCATCAGCTCGGTGCCGCCTTCACCCTGCTCTACCTCCTGGAGCAGCTCTTCCTGCCCTATTCTCATTTCCTCACCCAGGTATGTGTGGGCTGGGGGTTAGGTTGGGAAGTGGCAGAGGTCACAACGTTAGGGAAGTATGGGGCCGTGTCGGTTGAGAATGGGGTTAGGAGAACTGTTGGGCTGATTGCCTCTGTCCTGCTTTTTCAGGGCTATAACAACTGGACAAATGGGCTGTATGGCTATTCCTGGGACATGATGGTACACTCGCGCTCCCACCAGCACGTGAAGATCACCTACCGTGACGGCCGCACTGGCGAGCTGGGCTACCTTAACCCTGGGGTGAGATGTCTGATGCTGACAACTTACTGTTCTTCAGAGCTCCCTTGAGCATTGGGGTCTGATTTGGTCCTAAATATAATTATAAAATAAAACAAATTTGGGTCCGCTCTGCCCACTCTGTCCTCTCAGGAGCCAGGTTGACTCTTCTTTTGTGTGAGTTCAAATAGGGCAGTGTCATTCACTTCCTTTGAATTGAAATTAGATTTAGGAAAGGTAAGTATATCAAGCCCAGCAATAAACAATTCTTCCCCAGAGACGAGTTCAGGGTTTTTTTTTTCCTGGTCAAAATAGGCACCAGACAGGACTCTCTTAGTGCCATTGACAGTGCATGACCCATCTGGGAGGTTGATAATGATGAGGTGGGACTAATGTGGGGGTTTGGGGCAGGTATTCACACAGAGCCGACGATGGAAGGATCATGCAGACATGCTGAAGCAATATGCTACTTGCCTGAGCCAACTGCTTCCCAAGTACAATGTCACTGAGCCCCAGATCTACTTTGATATTTGGGTCTCCATCAATGACCGCTTCCAGCAGAGGTGGGCACAGGGAACAGAGAAGGGGAAAAATGAAGTCCCACTCCTTTTGCCAAGATGAACAGCCCATGCTCCCCAGTGTTGTCTTGCTTGAAAGGCTGTCTGTCCTCTGGTGCATGTCCCTGTTGACTTGGTTGTGGGCATAGCTGATTGTTTCCAGCAGGGGGCACCATCAACCAGCAGAAAAGGTAACTGACTTTTTTTTTTTTTTTTTTTTTTTTTCCTAAGATGCTGTTAACACAATTCTCCTCAGGTGGCCACTAACCCCCATTCTTCCCAATGCTCCAGAATCTCTTTCTCCTTCTCTCTCTGCCCCAGACTGGCAATAATATGCTGACATAAGCCATTTCTTCTGTTTGGAAACCCTGTTCCCTCTATCTGGGAGCAGTGATGAAGGGAACAGAACCAGAAATTCTGGTGGGTAGGTGCTGTGGTCTCTTTAGAACATGGTTTTCTTTCCTAAGGATTTTTGACCCTCGTGTGGACATCGTGCAGGCCGCCTGGTCCCCATTCCAGCGTACATCTTGGCTGCAGCCACTGTTGATGGACCTGTCTCCCTGGAGGACCAAGTTACAGGAAATCAAGAGCAGCCTGGACAACCACACTGAGGTGGTTTTCATTGCAGATTTCCCTGGTATGGAGGAAAGCAAAGAACCTTTGCTGTTTTTCCCTGTGGTTTCCTTGGCCAGCGACATTGCCTGTGATGGAGAGGGGAGGGGCATTCCTGATGGGAGGAATGTTCTTGCGACCTGAAGGGTGGTAGTGGTAAAGGGAATTATTTCATCTTCCATGGGGTAAGCTGGGGAACTTTGTTGCCCCTGGCAGGGCTGCATCTGGAGAATTTTGTGAGTGAAGACCTGGGCAACACTAGCATTCAGCTGCTGCAGGGGGAGGTGATTGTGGAGCTGGTGGCAGAACAAAAGAATCAGACTCTTCAGGAGGGAGAAAAAATGCAGGTATTTTGCTGGAATTAACAATGGCAGAAAAGTTTAGATGAGTGGAGTCGATTTACTATAGACTCCAAAGTGGGAGCTCAAAAATCAAGGGTCCCCAGGGCTGTGAACAGCCTCATCCAGGATTCTAGAAGTCAGTTCCTTCGGACTCCAAAATACAATGAAAAGAAAGATGTCTAGGTAGGGGGGAAGGGGGGGTGGGTTGGGGTGGGGAATGTAGGAAGCCCATAGGCTGCCTGGGAAAGGTTAGAGAGTGAAGTATGTCCATTTCTTTTCCCTTGTCAGTTGCCTGCTGGTGAGTACCATAAGGTATATACGATGTCACCCAGTCCTTCCTGCTACATGTACATCTATGTCAACACTACGGAGCTTGCACTGGAGCAAGACCTGGCATATCTGCAAGAATTAAAGGAGAAGGTGGAGAATGGAACTGGTGAGTATATGAAGAGTTGGGCTAAGAAAGCACCTGGTTATAAGTCAGGGTTGTGAATGAGGATCTAGCCACTAAAGAATGAACTTGAAGTTTCTGGCTGGTGAAAGGAGAGTTCTAAAAGAGAGAATGACCTCAGTGATTCCTCTTTTTGCCATCTTCTGGGCAGAAATGGGGCCTCTACCTCCAGAACTGCAACCTCTGCTGGAAGGGGAAGTAAAAGGGGGCCCTGAGCCAACACCTCTGGTTCAGACTTTTCTTAGACGCCAGCGACGGCTCCAAGAGCTTGAACGCCGGAGAAATACCCCTTTCCATGAGCGGCTCTTCCGCTTCTTGCTACGGAAGCTCTATATCTTTCGCCGCAGGTGAGTTATACTGACAGCAGTACTGGTCATTGCCGTCAGATGTTTGCAAGTTGGGTAAATTTTCTCTGGTGAAGGTAACGGGAGGGACAATCCCAAGAAAGGACAGTCTAGTGCTAAATACTTTTTCCTCTCCATTCTTTTCCCCCTGATGTAATGGAAGACTGAATGATCTGTGTCTGATGGCCTGCCGTCTTGTTCTGCCTCAGCTCACCGCCAGCCTCCCTGTGGGTTATTCCTACCTCACTCTAGAATCCTTTACTGGACCATATAAGGAGTGGTGTGCCCTTCCAGCTGGGATGGGTGGGTCACCGGGGGGAGATTTTCATTTATGCCTGAGTGAAAGAAGGTAGGACCAGGTGGCCATGAGGGGTTCAGCAGGAATCCCTATGTAGAAACAGGAGTTTGGACTGGCTGGCCTTTTTCTTCTTTTTCAGCTTCCTGATGACTTGTATCTCACTTCGAAATCTGGTATTAGGCCGCCCTTCCCTGGAGCAGCTGGCCCAAGAGGTGACTTATGCAAACTTGCGACCCTTTGAGCCAGTTGGAGAGTCAAGTCATTCAAACACAGATTCTTCGAATTCTGATCCCCCTGAGCCAAATTCTGACCCTGTGCACTCAGAGTTCTGAGGGGGGGCAGATGTTTGGTACAGATGTGGGAGCAGCCAGTCATAGGACCGTCAACCTATGCATTGGAAATGTGAAGAAATTGATATTTTATATATTTTTCTTCTTTATTCATAGTTCTTTTAAATTCAGAGAGGATATCTTAGAGGAGCCAAGAAAGTAAAGCAAGGATAAAATTTATCAATTCAAGGTTGAGGGGCTAGGACAGCCATTCTAGCATAAAGGGCTAAGAGTCAGGTTTAAAGTGACCAGCTCCTTGGGGAAAGAGATTTATGTGCCATGATAACAATAATGCCAAACTGTTCTCAAGTACTTGTTATATGCCTTCATTATTTCATTTAACCCTTAGTGGCCAGTAGTCCCCTATTTTACAGTTGGAGAAAGTAAGGCTCAGAGATCGTATAATTTCAAAGACAACCCTCATAAGAGATGTACCCTGCCTCTTGTAATTTGCAGACTCACGGACAAGAATCATGAAATAGTGTTAGCCTAAAACTTGTCTTGTTAATTACAGGTAAGATTAGGATGGTGATCAAGTTCTAAACGCACAGAGTAATTTTCTCTTCCCTACTGTTGTGGTTCCTTTATTGTTCCTATTATAGCCAGTGAGTTTTTCAGTAGCAGCTATGAGAATAGGTAGGACCAAGTTAAATAAGGAAATTTAGATGATTGGTACTAGCTCTCTCAAAATAAGCTTTAGCATTCTCTCAAAATTAAATTTTAGCATCCTTCTACCCTTTTGTGAGCACAAAGTGATGTAAAGAGAATTAACCAAACTTGGTGAGGGATTAAGGCATGTTTGCCGTTATTTTGTAGGCTTCGATGTACAGGGGGACACAGGAGGCACCTCAATTCCTTGAAAACTCAAAAGCCTGGCATTGGGCTAGAAAGTAAGAATGCATAGAGAAAAAGGAAGAAAAAAGGCCCCTGCTCTGGGTGCTCATGGTCTTGCAGTAAAGACGGTCATGGCAGTATATTGGCAGTCCCAGTAACTTTGATAAAGGATTACATCTGTGTTTTCAGGCTTCGCTTCCCATGCCTCACCCCACCCCACCGTACCCTACTTCCTTGGACAGTGGTCTCAGGGGGTCTTTCCTAGGCAGCTGCCTTCTCACTGTACACACTTGGGATGATGATGTCCTCTCCAGTGGTTTCCAGTGATGCTGCCTAAATTTCTCTCCTGCGCCCTAGACCTATGTATCTAACTAGCTCCATCTGGATATCCCACAAAGCTTTCAAACTCTAACAACTTCTATTCATCCCCAACTCAGGCCTCCTTCTCATTAGTGAATGGCATTTTTTGACCAAGCCACCTGAGTCCTCAGCCTTGATTCTTCCTTTTTTCTCACATTTCTTAAATTTCAGGTTGCATCAGTTCTACCTCTTGAATCTATTCATTTCTACTACCTCTGCGTTCTAATCTAGTTGGAGACAGACCTGAGCAGATACAGTTGTGCAAGTTGGGCCTGAATAAGCGCATCCCACTGAAGTCAAGTGGGACCTCATTCTTACAAGGCATTTGTGTGGGTTAGCTAGCAATAACAGTGCCACGAGGTATCTTGGTCACTTGATAAGTGTGGGGAAACACTGGTTTTCAATAGTTTTGCAGATCTGTGACACAATATACCTCGGCACCGTGTCCTTTTAAGTTCAGCCATCTCTTCCCCTGCAGTCCCCCCACGCCCTGCCCATTACATGACTGCTTTTTGGGGAAGGGACTCCGTGGTAGTTGTAATATAGGCAAGGATGCTACTGTCCCAAACCTGTTAGTGCATCACCTCTTCTTCCCAATGAAAATGTTGGGATGGGATGGAGAGGACAGGTGGTCATCTTAATACTGTTTAAAAAAAGCTATTCAACAGTAAATCTGGATTCAGATTTCACTAGAAATCAGGTCTTGTGCAGCTGTTATGGAAATGGACTATCAATGTCCTTTTTGCTAGGCCTTAGTGTTCTATTTCTCCTCTCAGCATTTGTCCCAGACCAAGTTGTTCCTTTAAACTGTATAAAGTCCAGTACAGATTTCCTTTTAACCTGCACATTGAGCTTTCCTCCCATACCATATTCATGCTTTGATCTTCAACCACTTATAATCACCATCACTCCATTTTACCTTTGCTTCTACTCTTCTCCCTGGGCTGGTCACTATTTCTTCACCCTCATTTTTTAAATAATTTTTTCCCGTTAGGCAGAAGCAAATACTGAACCTAACCTTAATTTCTCTAGTGCTATCCGACCGCCTATAGGCATCCAGTGCATCCCTATCCCCCTTATTTGGCCAGCAGTGCACTGGCATCTAAGAGCTTTTTGAAACTTTAAACGATACCAGGACTTAACCTTGCCCCCCTGCCAATATAGTTATATTTAAGCCTCTAGATAGGTGTAATCAAGCATTCTTTTGGGTTTCACATTTTAAGATCAACAGTAAAGATGAACCACATGATTGCATACATGCTGGTGTAAACCTGTGCCAAGTGGCTCCGGTCTCTACTTTTAGCTCCTGGTTAAAAAGGGATGGTTCAAGCTGTTGTGAACCCCTACAAACTGCCACAAATTTAGAATAAGGGTTTTAGAAACTTGTAGTAACATCATCACTGTAATTGCGCTCAATTTTTCACTGTAGCTCACAAAATGTTTAGAAGCTGGCCCCTCACCACTGCTCAAATTTTGCTGTGTCATGTACTGAACATGGAACTTGCAGCCTTTAACACCTGTTTATAATAAAGGGATTAACACTTCAGGCATAATAAACTTTTCCCCCCTACATTGGAAAGATGAAAAGAGGTTTAAATTTTCAAGACTAAACATTACTGTCCCTTTTACATCCTTAATCTTGGACAGTTTTTAAATGTTACTGGCAGTTAAGTAGCTGCTACATAGTAAGGACATATAGATTTTGTCCACTGCGTCGACCAAAAAAAGCAATGCTAGACAGGGAAGATCTTGGGAGGTTTTTCTTAGTGCTAGGAATAGGATATACAAACCTATTGAAACGCCTGCAGTCCTGGATGAAGGGGTTTGAGGTGATTTCCCTGAACCATGGGAAGGATTACAATTATTCAGGGATAAGGAGTATGTTCTCAGGTCATATTCAAACCAAAGAATAATGGACACAATTAAGGTAGAACCTAGCATTTTATTTAGATCTTCATTAAACTGTTGGAATTGAGAACCAGACATACGTAATAAACCTCCAAAAATAGATCCTGAAAGGCACTTTCTGCTTAGGGCAAGCAGTCATGGAATAAGCATGTAAACAAGCTGGCTTCTCTGTACCACACCAGCCAAGTCAGCTTTCTCCATGGCCAGCCGCACCAGCTCTGCCCTCCCTTCTATTAACACCAGCCAGACCCCCTGTAGGTCTAACCCAAGGTTTTTCTGTAGGACACCTTGGCCTACCTGGGAATGCTGGAAACATGTTGTTAAAGGAATCATGGTGTTGAGGAAAAAAAAAAAAAAAAAAAAAAAAAAAAAATCTTTTAAAAGCTGCCATCTGAGGTGATGGCTTCTCTGTACTTACGCCATACCCCAGAATACAATAAATAAGCAATTAGAAAATGTTCAAGTATGAAGGGATTTCCTCCTCCCCGCCAAAAGCACTGCTCTCTGAAGGAAGCTGGTTTCTCTGTAGCTACACCAGCTGTTCAGAAAGCTCATTGGACCTGGTTTTGAAAATAAAACAAAGTTAAAACCCTGGGAGGAATTATTGTGCAGTGTGGAGTACTCAGTCTTTCTTATAAAGAAAAAAAAAGTTATCTGGTACCAAAGTGTGCAACCTACAGACCCTCAGGTACTGCCCTGTGACTTCTCTGTATGACATCACAAGGGTGCCAAGTGCCTGTTTTTCTAGAGCTAGGAGTTGGTGGTTTGGCTAGTGCTGAAACCATGCATAGGATTGGTTTACTAAATAAAAACCTTATTACGTACGTCCTCCAAAAGACAGCTGAAAAGTGGAGAGATTTTGATTTGGTGCTATTTAAGAGATGGCAATTAAGAGCATAAGCACCAGGGAGATGGTTTAATGGTAACTGCCTTTTTTTTTTTTTTTTTAACGTCAGGCTAGAGCTCCAACTGGAACTTGCGTTACATGCAAGAATGATTGGATAGGGAACACTCCCTGACAAAGAGCTACATAATTAGAAATGGATCAAGTTATAAGGAAGATAAGGGAAGGCTTCACATTCTGAATAGAGCTCAAGACATTACAAATTCATGCTGACAGGGCTATGGCATTGCCAGACAGGCTATAATGGAACTACAAATACTTTACGTGCACATTACAGGACATTTTCAGCATTTGGTGGGAAAGTCAATGCAATTAGGATTTTAGAAGGTTGGGTGATAGGGCACAAAGGTTCAATTTCAAAGCATTATTTACTACAGTGTTGTTGGTTTGTTTCTAGGCAGTTACATGGATCACCTATGCTCACTAAATTCATTATAATGGTGAACAAAACACCTAGGGACAGAATAGCAAGCCCAACTTACAGTCCCCCACACAAGCTAAAATTCATGTCATTGACTAGAGTGACTGCAACTGATCAGGAGCTGAAAGAGGACAGGAAAATTTAGGAAGAAGGGCCCTTTCCCTCAGAGCTTGAAGGCTTCTCTGTAGCCTACGCCAACAAGTCTGGGGAAAAAAGGCTAACACTTTCAATATTTAAGCTTTTTGGGCACTTCCCATGGGAAGCTGTCCCTACCAAAGTGGCCATAGGCTGCAGTCCTCTGATAAATTGGCTTCTTCAGATCCAGATCCCTGGAATATACAAGTCCGTAACTTAATATGTAGCATTCAATTAAAATAAAGCAAAACAATCAGCAAGACTCATTTTCAAGAGTTCTGGCAAATGAGTTCAGTTCTCTGGGGTTTGCTAGGAAAAAAGTTTGTGGCAGAAGTGTTTGTTACTTCCCTGGTGTCCAAACTCCTCGCACAGTCCTTATTAGTAACTACAGTTCTTGTTTTTCCATCCTTGGCTCAACAAATATGAAAATTTGTCATTATTCTGAGAAATTCCAAGTGTCAAAAAGCTCATCTGAGATCATGGCATACTTACCAAGGTCCCATGCCCAAACCCTGTTTATATTTTCTTTATAGCGGTCTTGAATAAATATCCCCACTTATCTGTACTAATTTAAGTAAAATAAACATCCCTAGATAACATGAGCACAAAGCCCAATATCAAACGTGAAAGACTTTTTCTAGGGTGGTTAATCTAAGCAATGGAACACTGTAATTTTAGATTTTTCTTAATATAAGCCTTTACTAAAGGCAACTTAGGTAACATCAACCGTTCTAGGAATTAAAAGGTTTCCCCACTTGAGGAGTCTTCACACCCACCTTCACCTTCTCCGATTTGAACAGATCTCAAAATACACACACACACACACACACACACACACACACACACACACACACACACACCCCCTCATTTTTCACTAACAATAGGCTTTACCATCTTTACCTGACAATGACCCCAGGGCGGAGGTCAAAATTCTTCTTCACAATCTCTAATAGCTCTCTCTCACTCTTCTGAGAGGTGCCATAATGGAAAATGGAGATAGACAATGGATGAGAAACTCCAATAGCATAAGAGACCTAAAAGGATTCAAATGTCATAAAAGTCAGTGATTAAGAGACCCACCCATTTGTACAATACGCTGGTATTTAAAAAACAGAAGTAACTACACTATAAGCCCTCCCACTAGCATGCCTTCTAATCATTCCAATTATGTAAGAAAGTATATACCTGCACAAGAACCCTTCTGCACAGACCTCCTTTAACAAGGGATTTTGCCACCCAACGAGCAGCATAAGCAGCTGAACGGTCCACCTTGGTATAATCCTTTCCTGAAAAGGCACCTCCTCCATGAGCTCCCCAACCACCATAAGTGTCCACAATGATCTTCCGGCCAGTCAAACCAGCATCACCCTGAAATTAAAGAATTCAAGTCACTTTATGCCTAATCCTTTCCAATAAATGGTTCTAGATCAAGCTTCCTAAATACCTATTTCTGTATCACTCAACAAACATCCTCAGAAAATTCACATGCAGACTTAACAAATCTAGAAAAAAAGGTGGTAGCAGCCAAATTTGCAAGTAACCATTACAGAAAATCCAAAAAAGTAAATGGAATTGATACTGCAAGGCCTTACCTGAGGCCCACCAATAACAAATCTGCCACTTGGCTGTAGATGATAGATTGTGTCCTCATCAAGGTATTTTGCAGGTACAACAGCTTTGATGACTTTCTCCTTTAGGGCATCCCTCATCTCATCAAGACAAACTTCTTCATCATGCTGAACAGATATAACAATTGTGTGGACTCTGATGGGAAGCACAGCACCTCGATCCTGCATGTACTGCACAGTCACCTTGAAGGCAAAGCAAATGATCAGAACATCAGTTTACTAGATAGGATAGAGAACCAAGGCAAAGCTAAGTGACAATACAACAAGATAAATACTAGTCTTTAGTAAAAACATTACTGATGTTCTGTGCCAAAGCGGTATGTGTAATCTATCTTTATGATCATCACTTACTTGAGTTTTAGAATCTGGGCGTAACCAAGGCAAAGTGCCATTGCGGCGTAGTTCAGCCAGTTTGGCATTGAGCTTGTGTGCTAAGACAATAGTTAAAGGCATACATTCCTCCGTTTCATCAGTGGCATAACCAAACATCAAACCCTAAAAAAGGAAAAAGTCACCAATGTGATCAATCCAAGCTTCACAATTTCACATTAGAAGAGATGCAAATAGAGTCTACCAAGCTACCTGGTCTCCTGCACCAATGTCTTCCTCATTCCGGTCAAGATGAACACCTTGAGCAATATCTGGTGACTGTTGCTCCAACGCTACCAGCACATTACAAGTCTTGTAGTCAAACCCTACAAACAAAACAATGTCTTAAGAAAAAGGAGAAAAAAAAAAAAAAACCATAGCAATACCCATGCCTTCTATTTACAAGTTATTTGAAATTTCAAATACTGCTATAGAAATCAAATACAGGTATTCCCCCACGTTTTGAAAGTTATGGTTTCATCACTTCACTTTTAGGAAAGACCTGCATTAGTACTTGTTTTCGCTAACTGAGATCTCATGTGGGATCAAGCCCCACGTCAGACTCTGCACTGACAGGTCAAGGAGCCTGTCTGGGATTTTTGCTCCCCCTCCTGTTGGCATGCACTCAGACTCTCTCTCTCAAAATAAATAAACTTTAAAGTAAAAGAGCTAGAGAGTGTTGAAAATATCCGGAAAAATGAGCTTAGAAAAGCCAATTCATTAAAACACACCTTTGGAAGAATCATCATATCCAATGTGTTTAATGGTTTCACGAACCACTTTCTGGTAATCAACAGCAGCTCTGGACGTAATTTCCCCAGCAAGAAGGATCATTCCAGTTTTAGCAACAGTTTCTAATAAAAGAGAAATGCACAATCAAATGCCACTCTTACAAAGTAATTTCCATGAGATTACCTTTTCATCAGTTGGTAAGCAATGTTTAGAACCTACCACAAGCCACTTTGGCATCAGGGTCCTGCTGAAGGTGGGCATCCAGGACAGCATCGCTGATCTGGTCACAAATCTTATCTGGGGAAAAAATTTGTCTCAATTTGTCTCATGGTCAACAGACAATCTCACTGTCATGCCCTTATAAACACAGCTGTAAAGATCTTTGGGAAAGCTTTCTTTCAAAAATTGTGGTGAAACCTACAGAACACAAATTTACGAACTTAACCATTTTCAAGCATACAATTCAGCAATTCAAAGTATGGAGATCTTAACTGCTAAATAGAGCACTGCTTTACCAGAAACCTTTTGACTGAAGAATAAATGCTGGATATAATACTGCATGTTACTTGAAAACTTGATACCATAGTCTTAATATAGCTGCACCACAAGCTCACCAATTCAGATTAGCCAGAATACCCAGCACGTTTAACATATTTAAATTCATTGTGATATATGCACTTTACACCTTAGGAGGACTCTATTCCATCTCTTAAGTATTTCAGACATTTTGAAAAATTAAGTTCCCAGGCAGAACAATTTCCACTGTTATGCAGAACAGCCATATAACTCAAGTTAATCAAATTGAAGTGTTTATCCTCAAACCCAAAAGCAAAGCAGGGAAACATTTTTGATTTGCCAAAGGAGTAGTCCAGGAATAGGAGCTGAATAGACTGGGAAATGTCCCATGTATTCTGAATCCTTGTTTCCTCCCCGACTGTATCACCATTTATTAAAAACAGAGAGAACAGAAATCCCTCTCCCAGAGAGATCACTTTCCTGAATTTTCTACAATCATCCGGAACAATTAAAGCAAAATGTACATTGCAGTCAAATCAGAAGTTCAAGACTTAATCTACAAACTGGTATAAACGCCTGACTTAAAGTATTAAATTAATAAAAGGTGGGCCAAATAACCTGTCAAATTCTCAAAACTGAGGGAAGGTGGGTAACCCACACCAGAACACCTGACCTTCACTCATCAGGATCTTGGGGTCTGTCCTCTCCTAGATCACTGGGCTGCTTGTGGGATTTCATCATAGGCACAGGAGACTTACTAGAGAAATGCATCTTTAAAGCCATTAGACTAGATTACCAGATCACTGTGGTCATCCTAAGAAAAGGTAGAACCAGTAGAGCAAAAGACTCGTCTTTACTAGACTGAGATTCAAAGTTCCTTGAAATAGCTTTACTCGTTCACGTGTAAATTGATCTCCATAATGGCGGACTAGTGGACAAAGCCCAGAGAAGGAGATGTTCGGTAAAACCCTGCCCAACGGTAAAGCACCAAAGACTTTAAAGGGAAATCCAACCCAATGGCAGCTTACACTTAATTCATGCTTCCAATCCTTTTCAAACATGGTCCAAATAAGGCAGGCCTTCCCCAACCCGCGCTATATTTAGTTGGAGGCTGTCACCTTGACGGCAAGGCCATATACTGCCGAAGGACACATCCGTATTCTCCTGGGTACCGTAATGGCCCAAGGCAAGAATTAACGGACTCGGCAGACGTCCCGAGGCACGGGCCCCCCACTCCGCACACCCGAGCGCTCCGGTAGCCCGACGGCTCCCCCTCGCCCGGATGCCACATGCGGCAAACACGTGGTTGCGGCTGCAATGCGGGGCGCGCGCTCCCGAGGGCCGGCGGCGAGCTCTCGGGGCCGGTCGCCCACTCGAGGGCTTTCAGACGGCAGGGCGGAGATGAGGAAATAGTGCCCTCCCTGGGTAGAGCACAGCTGTCCCGGCCCCCGCCCTTCTCGTTTTCTAGAATCTTCCGCATGCCGAGGCGCGCGGCCGGATGGGAAGGGAGGGGAGGAGAGGGCAGGGGAGGAAGGGGGAGGGGAGCGGCGGCCACGCGCTCGGCACCGGCGGCGCCACGAGGAAGGCGCGCGGCCGCCGCTCTTCCCACCGCCCGGCGGGTGAAGGCAACTAGCACGGGCACCGTCGCCGGCCGGACTCGGCCGGCCGGGCCCGGCCCTGCCCACGCCCCGCCTCTCACTTCCCTCCAGGGCCCGTCACCTCACCTGGGTGGCCTTCCCCCACAGACTCTGAGGTGAAGAGGAACGTGCCCTCCTCGATGAACGCCTCGTGAAAACCGTTGAGCTGCCCGTTCATGTTGGGGTTCGTAGCGGTGAGTATTAAGCGGCGTTGAGGAAAAAGGGAGCGGCGAGGCAACGGCTGCGAAGTGCACAAGAGGACAGCGCTCTAATCTGCTCGGGCGGGCGGCGCGGAGCGAACGAGGCGGCGGGCGGTGCGGCCCAGTATTTATACACAGCGCCAGCGCGCGCCCGGCCCGAGCCCCGCCCCTCGGCGCCGCGCGCCACTGCGCCACTCGCGCGGAGGCAGGCAGAAGGGGCGGTGCGCGGACGCGGGAGCTCGGGCTGAACCACTCTGCGAGGCAGGGGGCGGAAGCGGATTCGCCCCTCCTGCGAATATTTAGTTATCTTAAGCACTTATAACAAGGGATAAAGTGGACATGCGAGTATACCGCGTCCTCGTGCCCTTCCGTGTTCGGAGTGGGAGGAAATGCGACGTGGACTTTATGGGCCTGTTCCCCTTGCTGTGACATGGCACCTCCCTTCCGACCGTTGACCGGGCTATCTGGCCGCGAGGTCGCGTCCCCCAGCGGTGACTGCGGGAATCGGCGGAGGTTTTGTCCTCAAGCTATGCCTGAGGGTCTTTCCGGCCGCCCCGCCTTAAGATGCCCTGGTGACAGGGAGCCGGTGGCCCTCAGCCATGTGAAAGTGGCCATTTTGGCTGACCAGCGCACGATTCTTCTTACGGCCTTATTCATCCGCGCCCCGCGCGCTGCTGCCGACTTGGAATTCTGAGGCTTGCTAGTAATTTATTGGTTAATGCCTCGGTGTTGAAAATGGCCGAAAAGGAGAATAACGAGAGTTCTGTCATCGATTCAAACGATTGCCGTCCTACTTGCACCCCAGCGCTAAAGTTTCTGAAAGAGGCCCTTACCCTTTGTTGCTCTTGCAGTGGAGGCCGCGCTCCTGCCCCTTCAGCTCTGGCCTTCTCTCTGTCCAAGAAAGGAGGCCTCTCACAAGGCTGACCTTGCACTTGCGGACTTTCCTATGTCTTTGAGGGAAAAATAATCGATGTTTAGAGTGTCCTTTTGATATTTTTCTTGGGGGAGAAGCCCTTTTTAGCCCTTGTATGTGATTAACCAGATCTCTTGATAAGGTGAAATGGACCTTGATAAGGTCCGTTTCATGAAGCTTTCACTTTAAAATATCCACCTGTGTTTGTTCCAGCTTTGCCCATGAAGGGAATTCTAGGGAGAGAAGAAAAAAGAACAAAACAAAACTTGAGCCAACAAGGAGTAGGGAGTCAGAAACGGATTTCATGGAGTCCCCGTTTGGAATGAGCCCACAAGTGGAAAGGAGGGCAAGTGTCAACTTCCTCTGGTTCAGGGGCTGTGACTCAGTGCAGGTCTGACAAGGGCTGCTGTCCCAGTGGCCCCGAGTGCATTAACATGGGGTCTAATGATGTTACTCGGGAACTGCCCGCTCCTAGGATTAGATGCACGTTACCCCGGGGAGATGAATGAGACCCCTTGGAGCAGCCTCCGGCTGCTTAACTCTCAGAGAATTAGCTAAATTCTGAGGAACAATCCTGTCAGCGCGGGAGGAAAGGTGGGAGTTTGCCACTGGGAAACAATGGAAGCACTTGGGCTATGCTAGAGGCTTTGACAAAGAAGGTTAAGAAAGGGCTCATCATCTCTAGACTTCCTGACCACATCCATGGTGACTCAAAGCAGGCAGCAAGTTTGAATCACAAAAGAGACAACATGTTATTTTTATTTTAATTTTTAAACTACTGAAAAGCAACTGTATAAGACTTTCATAATTTGTTTTAGTGTATTTCATCTTTTTTTATTTTTAAGCAGAATGCCAATTTATTAACTCACAATGAGTAATAAAATTGCCCACTGGAACAAATTGCATGTGTAGGCTGGTCAGTGTATTATCTCCCAGCAGAAAAATCTATATGGGAAGCCAGAATATAATTAGAAGGTTATTTGATTAATATGGAGGCAGAACAAGGGGATTAGTTAAATTTAATGATTAGCTCATTAAACCCTGATACCCCTATGCTACCAACTCCACAGTGGGGTTGTTCCTGCCAAGGAGATTAGAATCAGCTGTTCATACTTGCTTACCTACTTTTCTTTGTAGCTCATAGCATGTGTAATATAGTGGTTAAGAATGAGGAATTTTGGAGTCAAGCCTCTGCCACTTAGTAACATTGCAGTGCAAACAACCGCTATATTTCAGTGTCCTCAGTCTGTAAAATTGGCTTACTAATAGTACTATCATAGGATAATTGCTTCAAGGATTAAATAAAATCATGCAAGTTAAGTCTTCAGCTCAGTATCTAGAACATAATAGGTACTTTTTTTAAACATCAGCTGTAAATCAGCCACCTGGGTGGCTCAGTCGAGCGGCTGACTTCAGCTTAGGCCATGATCTCATGGTTCGTGAGTTCGAGCCCCGCGTCGGACTCTGTGCTGACAGCCTGGAGCCTGCTTCGGATTCTGTGTCTCTCTCACTCTCTGCCCCTCCCCTGCTCACGCTGTACGTGTCTCTTTCTCTGAAAAATAAAAATATAAATAAACATCATCTGTAAAAAATAACCCTTAAGTGGCTTCTAATTGCTGTTAGGTTAGAAACTACAATCCCTATATATCCTGAATGTGATTTGGCTGCTCATCTTATGCCACTTTCTCCTCCTTTCTGCTTTTTACTTTGGATTTCTTTTAATTAATAACAGTTACATTCATTAATTGATTAGTTTTGAATCAAGGCAGAGACATTTTCATTGATTTTATATTTTTCACATTGTCCCTTACTCCCACAAATATTTATGAGCCCTTCTGGCAGGCAGACCCAGGGACTGGTACTATGACATTCCTGGTCCCCGCCCACCCCGAGCTCTAAATGGGAGGAGATGCCTGGCTAACTCCTCCTCATCCTTCCTCCCCAGCTCAGCTACTACTTCCTGGATGAAGCCTTCACCTACACTAATTTCTCACAGGGTCCTGTGTTTCCTACTAAGTGCTACTTGAAATTACAGCACTTCTTGCTGTAATTTGTAAGCTCCATGACACTGGGAAGGTGGTCTGTTTTGCTCAAGCTTTGTTACTATCTGACCCACAGAAGGTGATTAGGAATGTTTGAGGAGAGGGAACGAGAAGAGCTGGAGAGAGGAAAGGAGACATTAAAAAAGAATAAATAAATATAAGGGATGGCAGAAGGAAATAGGGAAATAGGAAATCCTGGGGCTCATGTAAAATCAATGAAAAGGGCTACAGTTTTATCTTAGTTGCAAGCATTACAATAAAATTGAGGGCTCTTTACTAACGGGGAAGTTCTTTGCCATCCTGCTCTGAGAAGGGATTTCTGATTCCATACATTAGTGCCCTTAAGGGTAAAATAAACCCGAGAAGTTATTGGTTTATTTCATATTTAATATTAATGAGATTTGTTGAATGTGAAATGTTGTAAAGCACAAGAAAAAACCTAATCACTGGCTAAAGGCTCCAGATTTCTCAAAGAATATTAATGTGGCAGTAGTCTTTGAAAGAGGCAAGGTTGGGATTGGATAAACTAATGTTTGTGACTCACATAGCAACTATAACAACTCCAGGTCTTATCAGTTTCCCAGTGAAGAAGAGAGTTCCAATAACTAAGAGAAAGCATTTGCAGTGCAAGGAGTGTTTGGGCAGGAGAAAAGAGGAAAATGACACTAGGTATATCAAAGAGCAATAGAGGAGGTGTGGAGATATTGAGAAGAAAGCTGTGAGGCTATGAATCTTAAGAGTACCTTCTATGTGATGACAGGCCAAGAAGAAAGAAATCTAGACCAGATGTCTCTGTAACTGTTCCAGTCCTATAGGGCCAAAGCTCAGACATCTCAGATGGCCTCAGACACAAGCTAGCTGTAGAGGGATCTGAAACAAATACAGCGTGAATCCCCTCATTTTTAGGCTTCTTGGAATTTGCTTTCGTTTCTCGTTTTCTCTCCTAGTTCTTAATCACATCTTTGACAATCCCAATTAAAGTCGTGAGGGATGAAGAACGCATAGGGTATAATGAAGACACTAAAAAAGACAATTATATAATGATGACATTATGTATAATTTATATCTAATTGTGGTGGTCACTGTTCTAATATCTGTGCCTCATGACAGTACTAAGGAAGAAGTTACTGTTTCTCTTCCTGTTCTACAAATGAAGGTGCTAGCGCTTAAGTAACCCAGGTCACATATCAAGTCATTAGTGAAGCTGGGACTTGAGAGCCTAGGTCTAAGCTCTAAATTCACGCTCTTTGTTACAAGTCAAACAATAAATACTTCACATTCCCTGAGATAATTAATGGTAAAATTTAGTTTGTATCCTTTCATTCCTTTTTCTATTAACAGGCACACATGCACACACTGGGGAACTGAATGAGACCCTCTTGGAACAGCCTCCAGCTGCTTAACGCTCAGAAGATTAGTCAAATTCTGAAGAACCATCCTGTCACTTATGTGAAAGTAATGTGAAACATGGATTTTTCTCTTAAAAATTTTCATGGCCACTTTTCCAGAAACTGTGGAGATAAATCATTCTATTTTTTTCTTTTTTTTATTGTAGTAAAATAAGCCTATTTATAATTTTAACCATTTTTAAATGTACAGTTTTGTGGCATTAAGTACATTCACATTGTTCTGCAAATTCGTTTTTCTAATAACAGTGAAATATAGATAGTATGACTGCCATTCAGTTCATTCAGCTGTTACCTTTACTGGTTGATATTCAAATTGTTTCTCATTTTTGCCCTTTGCACAATGCCGATGAACCTAATATATTTGTACATATACTTTTGTGAACCAATGTTTTTATTTTTGTGGAAAAGATGTCCCAAAGTGGAATTGCTGAGACAAAGGAAATGTGCATTTTTACATATCATTAGTTACAGCCAGATTACTTTCCAAGTGGCTGTCACAACTCACATTCCTACCAGGAGGGTATGACAATATCATTTCCCAACTCTCTTGCCAGAGCTGAGTGTTACCATTTAAAAAAAATTTTGTCAGTATGGGACCTCATCAAGATAAAAAACTTCTGCTCTGCAAAGGAAACAATCAACAAAACTAAAAGGCAACCGATGGAATGGGAGAAGACATCTGCAAATGATGTATCAGATAAAGAGTTAACATAAAAAATCTATAAAAAAACTTACCAAACTCAACACCCGAAAAACAAACAATCCGATAAAGAAATGGGCAGAAGACATGAATAGATACTTTTCCAAAGAAGACATCCAGATGGCCAACAGACACATGAAAAGATGCTCAACATCGCTCATCATCAAGGAAATACAAATCAAAACCATATTGAGATACCACTTTACACCTGTCAGAGTGGTTAGAATTAACAACTCAGGAAACAACAGATGTTGGCGAGGATGTAGAGAAACGAAACCCTCTTGCACTGTTGGTAGGAATGCAAACTGGTGCAGCCACTCTGGAAAACAGTGTAGAGGTTCCTCAAAAAATTGAAAATAAAACTACCCTGGGACCCAGCAATAGCACTACTAGGAATTTATCCAAAGGATACAGGAGAGCTGATTCATCGGGGCACATGTACCCCTATGTTTATAGCAGCACTTTCAACAATAGCCAAATTATGGAAGGAGCCCCAATGTCCGTTAACTGATGAATGGATAAAGATGTGGATTATATACACAATGGAATACTACTCAGCAATGAGAAAGAATGAAATCTTGCCATTTGCAACAACGTGGATGGAACTGGAGGGTGTTATGATAAGTGAAATACGACAGGCAGAGAAAGACAGATATCATATGTTTTCCACTCATATGTGGAATTTGAGAAACTTAACAGAAGACCATGGGGGAAGGGAAGGGGAAAACAATAGTTTCAAACAGAGAGGAAGGCAAACCGTAAGAGACTCTTAGATACAGAGAACAAACTAAAGGTTGATTGGGGGGAGGGGCAAGGGAGAGGGGAAAATGGGTGATGGGCATTGAGGAGAGCACTTGTTGAGATGAGCACTGCGTGTTGTATGTAAGAAATGAATCATGCTTCTGAAGCCAAGAGCACACTGTACACACTGCAGGTTAGCTAACTTGACAATAAATTATATTTTTAAAAAAATTTTGTCAGTATGACAAATGAAAAAGGTTAAGAGAATATTTTTTACCCTTGGGAGAATTTTTTTAAAGAGAATATCCAGAAGTCACAAAGGAAAACACTGATAAACTTAACTACATTAAAATGAAAAATTACTATATAAGTAAAATCCGGGGTGCCTGGATGCCTTAGTCGGTTGAGTGTCCAACTTCGGCACAGGTCATGATCTCACGGTTTGTGAGTTCGAGCCCTGCGTCGGGCTCTGTGCTGACAGCTCAGAGCCTGGAGCCTGCTTCAGATTCTGTGTCTCCCTCTCTCTGCTCCTCCCCCACTCACACTCTGTCTCTCTCTCTCTCTCTCTCTCTCTCTCAAAAATAAATAAACATTAAAAAAATTATAAGTAAAATCCAAAGACAAACAATAGGAGAAAACATTTGCAACACATATGACAAAGGGTTAGTACCAATTGATAAGAAAATGACAAACAGCCCACTGAAAACTAGGAAAAAGAATGTAATTCATCAACGAGGAAATGCAAATTGTCAATAAACGTGAAAAGATGCTTAACCGCACTGATCAGTAAATTAATTCATTTGTATGGTAAGTTTGGGAGCAAGGAGGCACACTCCATGTGAGGGAAGGGCAGAGGAGGAATCTAAATAATTGGATGCTCAGTCTTTAGCTCTTCTATGAGTTTGGCCTCTGGTAAAGCTTTCGTGATTCTGATGATGCTTTCCAGAATTTCTTAATGATGCCATTCATGTGGGTATCTGCTGTCAAAGGCTACAGCTCATTAATCAAGAGACTCCTGTAAGAATTTATTCTCACCATTTCTATTGCTGCTTAGTCCCGCCACTTGGCTATTGTCTACAGTCATGTCCACTTGAATCATTAGTATCTTTATTGGGACAGATTGAAATTGTTTTTGCTATTATGTAGACTTACCACCAGCCATCCTCAACTTTTATCTGAAAGCCAATGCCATTTCCACAAACAAGCTATCATTTGGGGACTTACCTCTTTAGACCTCACCCCAACACTTCAGGAAGGCACATACTCATCTTTTGAGACTGGTCCTAGTTTAGACTTGCCCTGAATTCAGGGCAAAATCTGCCCCCGGATGAATGCCAACTCTGTCCGACTAGTACACCTACTTGCTTTTGCTTCCAGCTTTGTTTGCTTGGTGCCTGGGCCTTCCTGACCTCCCTTTTCCTCTCATTTTTCCCCACTTAAAAAAAAATTTTTTTTTTGGCTTAGTGATTGTGGCTTGACTTCCCACTAACTGATACCTGATTTGGCCTCAGGGTCCTTCCACTATAAACTGCCTCCACAGGCAGCCAAAGGAAGATCCTGCCCCATTCCCTGGGCAACTAAGGATGTTGGAGTAGAAGTAGGAAGGAATTCTTGTATCTTTTGTCCCCCAACTCTACTCTGTGGGAGGACACAGCTGCCCCTAGGGCAGAGATTGATGGTGTGGTGGGGCAACTGGAAGAACTTGGCCCTGTCCTCAATGACATTGCCTTCACAATTCACAGAGACCTTATACACTTGCTGGGGTTTTTGCCATACTTTGATAACTTTTCAGTCCTCAGGCTCCCCTAGGAAGCCTGAATAGTTGATGTTCTTACAATCCCATTTAACTGAAAAAGGCAATCCACAAAGGAGAAATGTGAAGAGAGTTTGGCTTAACTGTATTCTGTGATTAAAGGCCTAGCAGAGGAAGAGCATACAAACCAGGCCATGGTGAGGATCTATGAGGTTGAGATATTCTCAGACACTGGGAAGCAGGGTTCTGGTCTTTGCCCCCAAACATGGTCTGAGTGATGTTACCCTTTATAAACCATCTCAGAGGGTTCATGGGATGATCTGCCAGAGTGATCACCCAGTGTGTCCTGCTGGGATCATGATTTCCTTTGTGAAGGTTCCTACATTGGTGCCTTCCTTCCAGGCTTCCAGCTGGGTTGCAGACATCAACCCAACTGTCATGGATTAGCTTGTATGTAGATTAGATCTAGTAGGATGTGTTTCTGGAGTCCTTTGGCAAATGCATCAGCTGGGATTCAGAGTAATGGGTAACCTTTCTCGAATACATAATTCAAAGGAATAGTGTTGTGGTTTCAGCCCTGGCTGCACTTTAGAATCCGCTGGAGCACTTTAAATCAAGTGATGCCTAAACCTGTAGATTTATTAAGTCAGAATCTCTGTGCTTGGGACAAGGCACAGGTAGGTTTTCAAAGCAAAAGGTGATTCTAATGGACAACCGGGGTTGAAAACTACTGGGCTAGCCAATTGTTGATTGAATCAATGGTGATAACCTTACATGTTCAAGAGGCCTGCAAGATCCCTATTATATATATATGAAGAGAATGTTATTCTTCAGGACCGTGGACACCTTTGTGGGAAGCAGTGGATTCTCAAACTTTAATGTGCATACAAATCACCTGAGGATCGTTTTAAATCACATATTTTAACAGGATTCTGCATTTCTAACAAGCTCCCAGGAGGTGCTGATCCGGACTATGCACCACAGTGAGAAGCAAGTATCTAGACCAGCACTCTGCAAACTGGAATAGGATACATGAAACTTCCAAGGTCTGTGTAGATATTGGTAGTTTTAAATGAATCAATTTCCAGATCCCCCAACTTCCATATCAGCTATTTTCTAAAATGAATCTGCCTGATAATAGACCTGAGATGAAAGAGTGGGTTCCCATTCTCCCAAGTCCCTTTCACAGTGGCCCTTCTCTTAAGTGTATTTAGAAAAGGAAGACCTCTCACCCAGCTGAATCCCACATTGGGGTGCTAAACAAGGGAACACACTGAAATATTGGTATAGGTATTGAGAAAATGAGTGATTCCAATAATTAACAAATCTTTTTCAAGGTAAATCTTCTTTAATCCTTTGTTTTCTACATAACTGGATGACTTAATGACATTATTAGCAAATTGATCATTACACATACTTTTGTATGATAAATCACTATATGGTTTTGTTGTGTGGTGGGGTGTTTTGTGTTGTTTTTTTTTTTTTTGGCATTTAGAAGGAATTAAGAACACTTAGTAAAATTGCTCTAACAAAACTTTTCATATCTATTTATATGAACAAGTTTCCTTAGTGCTTATACCTGTAAAATGAAAAACAGATTAGAATCAATAATGAATCTTGTCTCTTTCTTGCAATATGTAATAGTCTTCCATGGACTTTAATTAAGGGAAGGGGTGCCTGGGTGGCTCAGTTGGTTAAGCATCCAACTTCAGCTCAAGTCACAAAATCATGGTTCATGAGTTTGAGCCCTGCATCAGGCTCTGTGCTGACAGTCAGTGTGGAGCCTGCTTGGGATTCTCTCTCTCTCCTCTTCCCTCTCGTCTCCACCCCCCCCCCCACAATTGTGGGTGGGTGTGCTCATACGCTCTCTCTCTCAAAAATAAATAACTTAAAAAATAAACTAATAAGGAAGAAAAAACCCACCCACTTCGTTACACACACACACACACACACACACACACACACACACACGATTATATATTTTTCCTTTTTTGAGTGATAATTATGAAAGATTATAATGCATTTATGATTTAGATGAATCATGTACTTATTATTATCTTGGTAAGTCAAGCCAAAGGAAATTTGGCTGATTCTCAGAGACTTATAATAAACATTTTCTAATATATTTCAATTTATATACACACTTTAGAACAGAGTACATGATAGAGTGATGAATAAAAAACTTTCAAAATAAAATATAAAATATATTTCAGTAGTATAAGATTCTGTTAGGGAATAGATTGGAGTTCACAGAGAAAAAGGAACAATATGAATTTTTGCACTCTTAAAGAGGAATTTGTTAATATATTTTAATTTTTATTTATTATTACTTTTTGTTCATGTGTTTTCTAAAATGAGTATTAACTCTATGGTATTTAGATTCCATTGGACATATTTAAGAGTGATGGTTTATTATATTTTAAATGCCAATATTTAAAATATGTTGGGGGCACCTGGGTGGCTCAGTTGGTTGAGCGTCCAACTTCGGCTCAGGTCATGATCTTACAGTTTGTGGGTTCGAGCCCTGCGTTGGGCTCTGTGCTGACAGCTCAGAGCCTGGAGCCTGTTTCAGATTCTATGTCTCCCTCTCTCTCTGCCCCTCCCCTGTTCACACTCTGTCTCTGTCTCAAGAATAAATAAACATTAAAAAAATTTTTTTAATTAAAATATGTTGAAAGTTACAACCTTTTTTTCTTTTTAATTACACCTTTAATCTGTTTATTCATTTCTTTTTTTCTTTTTGTCTTTTTTTATTTTATTTTTTATTTTTTAAAATTTACATCCAAATTAGTTAGCATATAGTGCAACAATGATTTCGGGAGTAGATGCCTTAGTGCCTTTTACCCATTTAACCCATCCCCCCTCCCACAACCCATCCAGTAACCCTCAGTTTGTTCTCCATATTTATGAGTCTCTTCTGTTTTGTCCCCCTCCCTGTTTTTATATTATTTTTGTTTCCCTTCCCTTATGTTCATCAGTTTTGTCTCTTAAAGTCCTCATATGAGTGAATTCATATGATTTTTGTCTTTTTCTGACTAATTTCACTTAGCATAATACCCTCCAGTTCCATCCCTGTAGTTGCAAATGGCAAGATTTCATTCTTTTTGATTGCCGAGTAATACTCCATTGTATATGTATATCACATCTTCTTTATCCATTCATCCATCGATGGACATTTGGGCTCTTTCTTTACTTTGGCTATTGTTGATAGTGCTGCTATAAATATGGGGGTGCATGTGTCCCTTTGAAACAGCACACCTGTATCCTGTGGATAAATGCCTAGTAGTGCAATTGCTGGGTCATAGGGTAGTTCTATTTTTAGTTTTTTGAGGAACCTCCATACTGTTTTCCAGAGTGGCTATACCAGCTTGCATTCCCAGAAAGTTACAACCTTTTTTTAATGTTTGTTTGTTTGTTTAGAGAGTGGGGGAGGAGGAGAGCATGAGCGGAGTAGGGGCAGTGAGAGAGGAAGACAGAGAGTCCCAAGTAGGCTCTGCACTGTCAGCACAGAGCCCCACCTGGGGCTAGATCTCTTGAACTGAACTGAGCTCATGACCTGAGCCCAAATCAAGAGTAGGACACTTAACTGACTGAGCCACCCAGGTGCCCCAAAGTTACAACCTTTCAAATATACTTGTGATGAAAAACTTTAGATATCTAATTTAAAATATACTGGTAGTAGGGATGCCTGCGTGGCTCAGTCAGTTAAGTGGTCGATTTCGGCTCAGGTTGTGATCTTACGGTTCATGAGTTCGAGACCTACATCAGGCTCTGTGCTGACAGCTCGGAGCCTGCTTCAGATTCTGTGTCTCCCTCTCTCTCTGCCCTTCCCCTGCTCATGCTCTGTCTCTCTCCATCTCAAAAAATGAATAAACATTAAAATATATACATATATATACTGGTAGCATATAATTTTAACTTTTTTAAATGTTTATTTATTTCTGAGAGAGAGAGACAGACAGACAGAATGTGAGCTGGGGAAGGGCAGAGAGAGGGAAACACAGAATCTGAAGCAGGCTCCAGACTCTGAGCTGTCACCACAGAGCCTGATGCAGGGCGCAAACCCACGAACTGCAAGATCATGACCCGAGCCGAAGTCAGATGCCTAAGCGACGAAGCCATCTGGGTGCCCCTGGTAGCATATAATTTTAAAACATTATTTTTGGAGTTAAAAAGCCACAACAATTAAAAGAATACCTACATACACCCGTTTGAGAGGAGAGGGTACTCCAAGATTTGAACCTCGAATTATTTAGAGTTTATTTGGAAGTGATTGTAAAAGAGACAACTCAGGATGGTCCAGGCAGAAACTCTATGTGAGCCAGTAGCATGCAGAAATGTTAGTAAAAGTATGATCATTCTCTGGTCCCTCATAGTGTGCTGATGCTATCAATCAGATATTTTGTAGGGTTTCTCCAACATTCACAGTATTGACATCGTGTGCTGGATAATTCTTTGTTATGGGGAGTTATTCTGTGCATTATAGGATATGTAGCAGTATCCTCGACCTCTACCCATTAGATGACCATAGTACCTGGCCCCACTCCCTCAAGTTGTGACAATGGAAAATGAGCTCCCCAGTTGAGAGACACTGAGCTATTGGAATCTTTGAAGGGTTATTGTTAATGCTGGAGTTCATAAATCAGGGTCCAAATTACCTGTACTCTGTCTGGAAGTCAGCCTTGCTTTCATTCACTTTGAGGATTGGAATGAAATTTTAAGTCCCTAGAAGCATACTAGATGAAGTCCGTAACCCCACTGACTATAAGGCTTTGTCTATGGACGAGTATAGACTTGAGTCTCTGCCTCTGACAAGGAATAGTCTCACTTTGATGGGCTTCTAGACACTGGGTATGGGAGAAGCGTGGGCAAAGAGGGATGGTGAAGCAGGCGCTGCCCTCACTGCCCGGAGGCAAGCTGTAAGTAGTGTGAAGATGGCCTCCCAACTTGGGAACCAAGAACACCAGCTGACCACACATTCTGAGCCCTAAAGGTGAAGTACCATATAGACACACAATCATGGCCACACGTACTTAAGGAACACAGGGAGTATGTGAGGTCATGATTGTGGGTCTGTGTGGTGCTTCACCTTTATTCTGGGGGCAAAACATACTAGTGAATGCCACTATCTGTTATCCTTTAAGGTGATCTTGGACCTTGGACAGTAAGTGGCCCTTGCTGGACAAGTACCTATTTGGGAGAATTGCTCAAGACCTGCAAATTCACTACCTGTGGTCCAGAGCCACAGGAAAATGCCAGCTTCCTGTGGCTCCGTGGTATCTATCTATTACAGAGGTGCTCCCCTAGTCATTCCTTTGGAATGAGAATTTTACTTGGAGATTGGAGTACATTCATGGTGTCTAAACTCTGGCGAGGCCCTGAGAACCAACTTACACAAACTACCCCATGGGTAGCCCTTACGGGTATGGCCCGATATGTACCGATGCTGCCCTCTCCTTGGACTCTTGCCCATGCCCAGGCCCACTGCTACCACCTGTGATTTGGCCAGACTCTGACCCTCTCCCCTTGGCCTCCTGCCACGTGTCCATCCTGAAGTTCCCTCAGACACACCTGGCAACACATGAAGCGGGGGAGTGGGTAGTGAAGACTCTTGTACCACACTCAATTTTTGCTCTTGCTCTAAGCAACCAAATCACTGAAGATAATTTTTAATAGTAAATGGACCCCATGTAGGTTTTCCTCTTGCGAGCTGAATAATGAATACAGATATCCCTTCCTCTTTACAGTTATTTCTTTAAGCTTATTTTAAATATATATATATTAAAGTAATAAAGCACATTAAAGAAAGTTTAGAGGAATTGGATTGAGAGTCCAGAAATAAACCCATACATCTATGGCTAATTGTTGTTTGACAGAGGTGCCAAGACCATTCAACGGGAGAAGGAAGAATCTTTTCAATGAACGGTATCAGAACAACTGAATAGGCACATGCCAAAGAATGAAAGTGGGTCCATACCTCACACCATATACAAAAATTAAAATAGATCAAACATCTAAACGTAAGAGCTGAAACTACACAACTCCTAGAAGAACAAACACAGGAGTAACTCTTCATGATCTCGGACTAGACAGTGGTTTCTCGGATATGACACCAAAAGTATAAGCAACCAAAGTAGAAATAAATAAATCAGACTTCCTCAAAATTAAAAACTTTTCGTTCTTAAAGGTAACTATCAACAAAATGAAGAGACAGCCCACAGAATGGGAGAAAATATTCATAAATCATCTATCTGGCAATGGCTTAGTATCCAGAATATATAAGTAACTCCTACAACTCAACAAGAAAAAGATAAGAAATATAACTCTAACATGGGCAAAGCAGTTGAATAGACATTTCTCCGTGAAGGCATACAAATGTCCAATAAGGACAGGAAAAGATGTTCATATTATTAGCCATCGGAGAAATGCAAATCGAAACCGCAACGAGATACCACTTCACACCCACTAGCATGGGTGAAATAAAAGAGGTAATAACAAGTGTTGGCAAGGATGTGGAGAAATTAGAACACTGATATATTGCTGGTGGAAATGGAAAATGGAAAACAGTTTGGTCATTTCTCACAAAGTGAAACAGTTATTATATGAGCCAGCATTCCACTCTTAGGCATATATATATATATATATATATATATATATATATATATATGTATATATATATATACGTATATATATACGTATATATATATATATATACATATATATACGTATATATATATATGTATTCAAGAGAGTTAAAACATATTCACACAAAAATTTGTACACAAGTGTTCATAGCAGCTTTTTCATGATAGCTGAAAGGGGGAAACAAACTGAATATCCGTCGACAGATGAACAGAGAAACGACATGTGGCATAGCCATCCCGTAGAAAATTATTTGGCCATAAAAAGGAATGAAGTTCTGACACATACTGCAACATGGATGAACGTTGAAAGCATTATGCTAAGTGAAAGAAGCCAGTGGCAAAGGACTACATTTTATATGATTCCATGTATGTGAAATGTCCAGAGTAGACAAATCTACAGAAACAGAAATTAGAATAGTGGTGGCCAGGGACCGAGAGGAAAAGGGAATGGAGAGTGATTGCTAATGAGTATGGGGTTTCTTTTTGGGGTGATGGTTGCACAAGAGGTAGAGAGGGTTCAGCTGGTTGGGCCAAACATCACTGGACAGAAAGTTCCAGGAGTAGGCCCTTACTTGAACTTTCAGGGGCCACTCAATCCTCGGATTGCTTGAGGCTCATATTTGGGCAAAGATAAAATTCATGGAATTTGGGGTGCCTGGGTGGCTCAGTCGGTTAAGCGCCCAACTTCGGCCCAGGTCATGATCTCGCGGTTTGTTGGTTCGAGCCCCACGTCAGGCTCTGTGCTGACAGCTTGCTCAGAGCCTGGAGCCTGCTCCGGATTCTGTCTCCCTTTCTCTCTGCCCCTCCCCTACTCACACTCTTTCTCTCTCTCTCAAAAATAAATAAACATTAAAAAAAAATTCATGGAATTCTATCAATCTGTTAACTTCCCTGGGAGACTAGACCATGGTTCAAATACCCAAAAGGCAGAGGATATGAGCAATCTACAAGAAACACAAACAGCTAGTGGATATGTGACAAATATTCAACCTCACTCATAGCTTTAAAAAAATGCATCACGAAACAATGAGATTCCATTTGCGATCTATCAACTCAGCAAACGAATAAAAGTTTGGGAATGGCCAGTGTTCACAAGATTATGGTGAAATAGGCACCCTCATGTACTGTTCCTGGGAGTGTAAACAGATTCAACTCTTCTAGAGGGCAATTTAGCAATGTCTGTCAACATTTTGAATGCTTGTTTTCATTGACTCAGCAATTCTACCCCTAGGAATTTGCCCTAGGGACATACTGGCAAAATTATGCCAAAACCATGTGCAAAACCATGATCCCTGCAACATTGTTTGTAATAACAAAAAACTGTAGAGCACTTACACATCCATCAGCAGGGGACCAGTTAAATACAGCCATGCGAAGGAAAAGTATGCAATCATTAAAACGTGAGATAGAACATGGAAAGATCTTCTAAATGTGTTTTTTAAACAAAACAATGGGGGCGCCTGGGTGGCGCAGTCGGTTAAGCGTCCGACTTCAGCCAGGTCACGATCTCGCGGTCCGTGAGTTCGAGCCCCGCGTCGGGCTCTGGGCTGATGGCTCGGAGCCTGGAGCCTGTTTCTGATTCTGTGTCTCCCTCTCTCTCTGCCCCTCCCCCGTTCATGCTCTGTCTCTCTCTGTCCCAAAAATAAATAAACGTTGAAAAAAAAAATTAAAAAAAAAACAACAAAACAATGTGCACAGTAATGTGATCTCATTTGTGTTAAATTTTAAAACACGTACAGGTATATGCAGACTTTTTTTCAGGAAGACCACGTAAGAAGTGTCGGTAACTTGGAGAGTGGCACTGGGGGGTTGGAGGGAGGAAAAAAATAAATTTTGCTTTTTATTTGATGCTTTTCCACATTTGTACCATGTGAATGGAAGACTTTTCTTAAATATTTTAAAAGCAGACAAGGAATCTGGAGGGATAAGGAAGAGTAAGAAGTAGGATCCCTTAGGTGGGAGACTATGGTTTGTCCAGCCACAGGACCACCTTGTTTTAGTTGTACTGATAAAAGCATTGTGACCAGATCATTGGGGTTTTAGGAAGACCACCCAGGCAGCAGGCTGGAGGATGGAGGGGAGATGTGAGACTAGAGTCAGGACACTTGGTCAGAGGTTTTTGCAACAGAGCAGGGCTCAAATTTAGGTGGTGATGGTGGGGGTGGAGAATGCCTCATATCAGTAGGAGAGTTATTAAAAAGGACAACTGAAAGCCACAGTGCCTGATTGGATGAGGAGGCCCCGCCATCTGCCTTGGGCAGCTGAGTGGATGGTGATGCTGCTCAAGGAAACACACAGAAGGAAGGAGAGGGCTAGAGACCAGAAGAGGATGGGGAAGAAAATAATGAGTTCAGTTTTGAATGCGTTGAGTTGAGGAACACATTGAATTTGATCATGTCGAATAGACATAGAAGTATGGAGCTCAACAAATTCTGAGTTGGAGATGGAACAGATCAGATCAGGTGGTAGTGAAAATGGAGTATAAGGAAGTCGTGTAGACCGAAAAACAAAAATGCCTGGTTCAAGGTGGGACTCTACAGATCACCTATTTTTGAGCTACGTAGGGGCAGAGGACCCACAGTGAGGCTAAGGAGTGAATGATCAGAGCCGTGAGAAGAACAGGAGGGACTGGGGTCACAGATGACTGTTCCCTGCTCCTGGCTGGACACTGGGAGATTTTTGAAGCTACTCCCTCACCAGTGCCAATTGCCCTTCTTTTGCTACATCTGCCCAGTAAAATCCCAACCCTGGATTTTCCGGTTTTGCTCCTGAAAAAAACCACCTAACCAATGAGCATGGCCCCATTCCAAGTAGGGGTTTATACCTCCACTGGGCTCTCTCTGTGCCACCCATCAATTTATTTTTACTTACCCTTTGTTGGCTCTGGCTCTCATCCCTATTATTCTAAATTATCGCCATGTTCATTTCTCACATCTTACTTCTACTCTCATCTTTGTGACCTCTCTGGTCTTGCTCCGAGGAACAAGCAAGGCCCCCATGTGGAGTGCCTTTAACATCTCAGCCTTCTCTCTATAAATATATTTAAGCTATATTCGCCTTCTTTCCCAAGTATTCAGTCCAAGGATGAGGTTCAGCTTCTGTTTAGCACCAGGGTCCCTCGAAGAGGCCTCACTGACCCTGTTCCATCCCTGAGTCTTGGCTATTGCTCCTTCTTCTGTCTGTCTCACTGTATCACACATTTTATATTTCTCTTCATGGCACCTGCCATGCTGAACTGAAGTTATCTCACTGTCTCCTCCAATTAACTTGATCCTATTATCCCCTTAACTTCTTTTTTTTTTTAATTTTTTTTTTATTTGACGTTTATTTATTTTTGACACATAGAGAGACAGAGCATGAACGGGGGAGGGTCAGAGAGAGAGGGAGACACAGAATCTGAAACAGGCTCCAGGCTCCGAGCTGTCAGCACAGAGCCCGATGCGGGGCTCGAACTCACAGACTGTGAGATCATGACCTGAGCCGAAGTCGACCGCCCAACCAACTGAGCCACCCAGGAGCCCCTTAACTTCTTTTTTTTAAATACAATTTTTTTAAGTTTTTATTTATTTATTTATTTATTTAGAGGGGGAGAGAGAGAGAGTGAGAGGGTGAGAGAGAGAGAGAGAGTGAGAGCACGATCAGGGGAGGGGCAGAGAGATAGCGGGAGAGAGAATCCCAAGCAGGCTCCACACGGTCAGTGCACAACCTGGATGTAGGGCTCGAACATAGGAACCCTGAGATCATGACCTGAGCTGATATCAAGAGTCGGCCACTTAACCAACTGAGCCACCCAGGAACCCCAACTACTTTTTTTTTTAAGCTTATTTATTTTGAGAGACAGAGAGAGAGAGAGAGAGAGAGAGAGCGCGCGTGTGTGGGCACTCACATGAATGGGGGAGGGGCAGAGAGAGAGGGTGAGAGAGAGAATCCCAAGCAGGGTCTGTACTGTCAGCTGCAGAGCTCCACGTGGGGCTGGAACCCATGAACCCTGAGATCAAGACCTGAGCTGAAACCCAGAGTTAGATGCTTAACCAACTGAGCCACCCGGACGCCTCTCTTCCTTAGCTTCTTATTGATACACAACATCCATGAGGAAGAATGCACATGTTATAAATGTGTACCTCACAGACTTTTCACCAACTAAACATAGTCATGCAATCAGCACCCAGGTGAAGAAGCCAAGCATTACAGCATCCCAGAGCCCTCCCTGTGCTCTCTTATACTCTCCATCTCCCTTCCCAAGGCAACCACTATCCAGTCTTTCAAAATCATTGATTAGTTTTGGCTGTTTTTGTAAATTAAAAAAAAAAAGGCCAAAAAATCGTATGTCTGGCTTTTATTTTATTTATATTTTTTTCGTGTCTGGCTTTTAATCAACATCATGTTTGGGGCACCTGGGTGGCTCAGTCGGCTAAGCATCCGACTTCGGCTCAGGTCATGATCTAATGGTTTATGAGTTCACGCCCTGTGTTGAGCTCTGTGCTGACAACTCAGAGCCTGGACCCTGCTTTGGAATCTGTGACTCCCTTCTCCCTGCCCCTCTCCCGCTCACACTGTCTCTTTGTATCTCTCAATAAAATGAAATTAAATAAATGTTAATCAACATCATGTTTGTGAGTCATCCATATTGTTGTGTGAAGCCATAGTTCATTTCCATGGCCGTATAATATTCCATTGCGTGAACAGACCACAACTTGTTAATCCATTGGGTGTGACAATAAGTCGCCCCATTTGGGGCTTTTGCAAATAGCAGGCACTATGTTTTATTCATCTTCATATTTTCAGCCTTTCACACATTCCTGCATAATGGTTTGTGCCTAAATAGGTGAGAGAATTCAAGGGGTGCTTTTCCACTGTATTCTTGGATGATCAGATGCTACTTGAAATTTTGGATTCAATCCTGGGCACCAGGATTAAAATGTTCAAAAAGGGCCATTGATGACTTGAATCGTCTATAGAGAGCAATGATAGTGCTGTTTCTGAAAGTCACGCAGGATCACACATGCTGGAAAACACTCAAGATGTTTATCACGGAAATGGAAACAGGGGATCAGACATGGACCAGGTTGCTTTAGAAGAGAGCACTGGGCCAATGGCTAAATATTTGTGGGAGGCAGCTTTCTGCTCAATAACACTCATGATACTGGCTCATTTTTAGAGAGCACCTAACCATGCACCAGACCCTGCATGTGCTTAGGGCTTGATGTCCACTAATTCAATACAACAGTGACTTTGTAAAAAACAAATTTTATGTATTTTTTTAAGTTCACTTATTTGTGAGACAGAGACAAAGAGAGAGAGGCAGAGAGAAAGAGCATGAGCAGGGGAGGGGCAGAGAGAGAGAGAGAGACAGAGAGAGGGAGAATCCCAAGCAGGCTCCACACTGTCAGCACAGGGCCCAACTCAGGACTTGATCCCACAAACCATGAGATCATGACCTGAGCCGAAATCCAGAATCGGGTGCTTAACTGAATGAGCCACCCAGGCACCCCAAGAATGACTTTTCTAGTGATTGAGACTTGGACATGAGCTGCCTGGTGAAACTGTGACCACTTCATTGCTGCAGACCCTGGTGACGGGGAGCCCTGGGAGGTTACATTTATAGGCTCATGGTTTGTCTGAAAAGCCTTCCTCTGACTTGGCTCCCTGCCCTGCTCCCCTCCTAACAGAACCTCCTTCTTTCCTGAGAGCAGCCTCCTGCAGCGCCTCCCTGGGTCTCATCACAAGCAAAGTATAAAGTCTTTCTGTCAGAAGCTTCCTTTTGCTCCAGGCCCATCCCTACCCCAGGAAGCCTGTCCAGCATTGCTGTCTCCTTCCAGTGACTGAAAATGTTCACCAAGCAAGGATGTTGGATGATGACATGGACTGGGTTGGTGGCCACAGCAGGCTTGACTCTTCAGGTAGCCAAGGGTCGTTTGGGGTTATCCTGGAATTTGTTTGTTTGAGAGAAAAAGTGAAACTTAGCAAGTGCCTGGAAAAAAAAAAAAATAGGAAGAAAAAGAAAAAAAGCTGGAGAAATCCTTCCCTAGATGTATCTAGCCAGCGTAGGCCTCAGAAAGAAGAAAAGCCCAGACAAATAAATCTGGGTTGCTGAATGCAAAAGGCATTTGTTAGAAGAAGCAAAATGCTGTCATCCTCACAGGATACGCCGTGCTGCTGGCGCGGGGACAAGATGCTTTATCTTGCCACTGGCGCCTGAAGCCAAGGCCTGGCGGTAGAACACCAAAAAAACAGTGGCCGCAGTTAGACAAGCAGGCGTTGTCAAGTGCTGGCGGCTGCGTCCCCACCCCTCTCCACCCTACCCCTCTCCACCCTCCCTCTTATTTTCTCTGCCCCATTCGCTGCCCCAGACCTTGCTCTCGCCTCACTCTCGTTTCTTCTGAGTGCTTTCATATTTTTTCTTTTGGAAGGGGCCAGAGAGAGTCCAAGATTCAGGAAGCTGGACAACAGATGGACAGATCCCAGAAGGCTCGCTCTCCCCACCCTCCAGCAGCCATAATTAATGTCTTCTATTTCTTCCCTTCTGCCGGACAAAGCAAAACACACACTAACAGTGTTAACACGATAAATATCAGCAGTCCTGACCTTTGTCTCTGCGTCCTGGAGTCGCCCTGACTCCCGAGCTCCAAGTTGCCTGTGCTTAATGTGGATTAGCACTTACGGTAGGCTGCGGGGCCCTGCACTAGGGCTTGATGGGAATCAAAATAGAGATTACCTTATTTGACTTAAAAAAAAATTTTTTCCACTTGAAAGATAGAATCCCCCAGAGAAATACACTGGGGCTTACACATACACAACTTTAAATTGGATTTTAAAAATAGTCTGCCAGCTGTTTGCTAGGTCGTGCCTTAGGTTCTTGTCCTTGATTGATGTTGGGTCCATTTGGGAAACGAGGCCAAGAGGGGACAGAGGGACTGCCAAAGCCACAGGATCCTGGATGCCTGGGGACTTTCCCAGGAGCCCTGGCAGTTGTTGCCATGGGCCTTTAGAAACCTCGGAGCCCTGGCCCCAGGGTAGAGCTTGAACCACCTCCCCCAGACCTCACCTCATCCCTGCCTTGCTACTTCTAGGCCGAGTCTGGGGAAAAAAAGAAAGAGAGAAAAGAAATGAAGGCAGACTGTTCTCAGCTGGATGGCTCTTTCACATTTTTTGTGGTTAAATATTTATTTTAGCTCCTTGTAACACCTTCAAGTGATACATACACGGGCCCTCTGCCCAGAACTCTCATCGCCCTCCTCTGTACCGGCCTGCCTGCTCTTCACATCTCAGCTATCAGCCAGAATGCCACTTTCTTAGGGAAGCCTAAGGGGCAGAGTGCGGTGCTTAAGGACACCAGCGTGCCCAGGTTTGAATCCTGGCTCAGCACTTCCTCGCTGTGTGACCTTGGGCTAGTCACTTAACCCCCCCCCCCCCCCCCCCCCGTGTCCTTTAACTTCCTCAGCTGCAAAATGGGGATAATGATAGCACCTACCTCTTCAGGGTTGTGAGGATTCAGTGAATTGACTTATGGTGTACAGAATGCTTAAAGTGCTTCGAACCTGGTCCAACACGCAGTAAGCGTCTGTTATTACTCTCTGAAGTACAGCTATCTCCCAAGGCTCCGTGGTTGTCTGCTGCCACGTGCTCCCTTAGCCACCTGTACTTCTGTGCGCCACCTGCCCTGGTTTATCCGTATTGCTTAATTTTGTTTTCTCCACCATGTCGCTCTTGCTCTCCACTGTCTGGTCCTGATTACTGAAGCCAGGCCTAGCGCAGGAGATACTCAAGAAATGTTTTTGACCGCAATCGTAAATGAAATATAAAAAAGAAGCAATGTGAAAGGCAAACGCGACCCAGAAGACAGAGTATCTCGAGGCTCTTGGCTCACGCCTCTCCGTCTATATTTGCTCCGTACATATACTTGGCCTTTTCGTTTTGTTTGTGTGATGGTTAAACAGAGAGAGTTGATGAGTTCCGGGATGATGAGGATAAGGCTTTGCAATCACATCTTTTGCAGGAGACTTCCGCCCCTATCTAGGTTTTCAAAATCAAATGTTAAATGCATACAAAAGAATAATCATCTGGGCAAAATGTAAAACACAGACATCCAACTACCTACAGCCCAACTTAGATAGAGGTTACAACCCGCCCACCACTGAAGCCCCACAGGGTACCTCTCCTCCACCCTCTCCCCATCCTGGCCCCCTCCCAAATTTCTGTTCATTATTCCCTTACTTTTCTTCATAATTTTACCCTAAAAATATGCTTGTTTTGCATGCATTTGAACTTGATATAAAATAAAGTACATGGTATGTATTCTTTGACTTGTTTTTCTCACCACGCAACATGCTGCTTGTGACACTTGTCCATGCTGTGGCATGCAGCTGTAGAACATTCTACCATGGGACTACTCTGCCATTTTCTTCTCCCTTCTCCTCTCAACAGATGTTTAGGTTGTTGCTGTTTTTTGCTGTCGCTGGCAGTGCTGCTACGAACATTCTTGCACGTGACTCCTGGGGCCATGGTCAAGAGTTGCTCTGGGGTTATTTCTGGGTCCTAAGGTTTATACATTTCTACATTCATAGATAACACTGAATTGATTTTCCCAAGGGATTCCCAGCTTCCCACCTGGTCCCAAGGCTCATCCCTGCTACGTTCATCTTCGGGTTCTATCAGACCTATTAGAAAGGAGCTTTCAGGCACAGCCAGAGAGGAACCTGTCCATTTACAAGGCCATGGCTCCCACTTTTGAGCGCAAGAAGTGACAACATGGCCCAGGAGACTTAAAGCATCTCCCCTTGTGGCCTGCATGGGGTCTGTCCAGCTCATACCCACCACTTAGGGCCCCCTACAGGAGCAAGCTCTGTTGACCCCGAGACAAAAGCCCAGTGAAAACCAAGCAGATATCTGGAAACAACATTCTGAGTAACCCATTTCTTTTCTTTTCAAAATAATAAAAGTTTTGATATTTCCTCAACTGAGAGTGGTATTAAAAAACATTAATTTCCTTGTTGGAAATAACTTGCCTTTGCACTCAATGACACTCCCAGAGTGTCTTGATTGTAGTAGGCTTTCAACAAATACCGACTTTTATTTGGGGACATTTTGCTGCCTTGATCAATACGATTATTCAGGAATCCATATGCCAAAGCCAAAAATGGAAATGCTTTCTCTCATTTCCATCACTCTCTTCTATGGTTTTATGTTGCCCTTATAAACATCATTTAAAAGAAAGATGTACCAATGAAACCTGATGAATCTGTAAGGCCTACTGTGACTTTCTCCTGGAAACACTTTTATGTTTGGTCACTGTCAGCTCAGTAGGGTGTTCTGGCTCAGCTTCTCAGTCTATGAAGGAACCCAAAGTTTGTTGGTCACTCATACACCCTTTTAAGAAGGCCCATTGATCCTTCAAGAAAATGCTTCTCTGGCATCGGTAAGTGGGGCAGTCTGTAAGCAAAGTCTGTTGCTAAAAGCAGTAAGTTATAGACCTAAGCAAGGAGTGTGCATAAACCTAGTTGCGTTTGGCCTGGCTGAGGCCCCAGTCACTTTGACGCACTGGTAGTTCTCTTTTCTTCCCCAATCACATGCAATCTCAAACGCTTGCCAATTCTTCTCTTTAAATATTTCCCCTGCCCATTCCATCATCGTTTTTGGGCCTTTTCCCCTTCATGCCTGAACCACAAAGGACTGAAATCATCTCCCTGCTTGTGTTCCTCCTCATTCCAACCCCCCCACAGCTGGGTCAATCTTTACAAAATAAAAACCAGGGGCACCTGGGTGGCTCAGTCAGTTGCGCATCTGATTTTGGCTCAGGTCATGATCTGGCGGTTTGTGAGTTCGAGCCCCATGTCGGGCTGTGTGCTGACCGCCCAGAGCCTGGAGCCTGTTTCCGATTCTGTCTCCCTCTCTCTCTGCTCCTCCCCTGCTTGTGCTCTGTCTCTGTCTCTGTCTCTCTCAAAAATAAATAAACATCAAAAAAAATTTTTTTTAATAAAAAAAAAAAAACCAAACCAAGCAGCAACAACAAAAACGCCACACACAGTACCTGTCTTCTGCACCTCTCTTTTTGGCCCCCAAACTCTATGGCTTCCACAGAATAAAATCCAAAACCAAAACATGGCATGTAAAGCTCTCCCCAAGCTCCTCTGGCCTCCGTGGCCATCTCTGCAGAAGCCTGCACAAACTCACCCCATTTCCAGCACAGTTTCAGGGCTCAGGACCCCTGAAGCAGGGCACAGAGTGGGGATTCCAAGTCCCTGCTCTGGGACACGAGCCTGCTTTCTCAGAGTTATCACCCCCCCACACGCACACACCCCAACACACACACCTCTCCTCTGGCGCACTCCCCGAGCCACGTCCTTCAGACACTGCCAGCCTGCACTGGCCTCCATGGTGGCCCCACTCGGCACTCCCCCATGCCCAGGTACCCCCAGCAGAGCCTGCAGGACCCCCGCCTCCTCCAAACCTTCCCTGCCCCCCTCAGCCTTTGACCCTCGCCCTCCTCTAGAGGAGGAGTCTGTTCTGACTCAGGATGTATAGCTTATTCCAGACAGTCTGCCTGCCTGGACTGCAAACCCCCAGAGGGCAGGAATCTTGACGTTTATGTAGGTCAGTCAGTGCCTTCCATATATTCTGTGCCACTGAGTGTCGCATTTCACAACATGATGGTGAATATGACAATGCAGGGAAGAAAATAAAAACTAAAAAACAAATGAAAGGATAATTCCCTCTTTTCTCTATTTCAGATTAGGCCCTCCCGCCCTGCCCTCCCCCCAAATCTGCTAAAAATCACTCAGCATAATTTCTTTATCCTCCCATATATAAAATAAGGAAGTAAAATTCTAGGGAATAGAGAATTGAAAAAGCAAACTAATACATTTCTTTTAATGACCCAAATAGTCTAGGAAAGGTAAATAAACAACTTGGACCTGAGACAAAAAGGTCGTTGGCTAGTGAGAGAGGCCATCCAGGTGCTTCTGAGAGCCAATCTGGGCCTGACAGCCAGAAAGGCTTCAGCTGCTGAACCCAGTCTGCAGGGTGAGCCGATAATAAAGGAAAGCTGATTACAAAAAATAAAAAAGTACTGAGTTGAACCTCAGTGGTCATCTCTCAAATACCAATGGGTTAATATGATGTAAGCCCCAATGGGTTTTTTTTTTAATGTATACACACACACACACACACACACACACACACACACACACGATCACTTGAGTATGACAAGTGGGGAATTTGTGGTTGTAACTCTTCATAGCCTTAAACAGAGACCCCGTCTGATTTAGGACCTGTAGGCCATGACAGTCACCTCACAGTAGTGTAAACGTCTTGTTTTCAGGGGTAAATAAACTTCATTTAAAGGGAAGGCAGGGGTGCCTGGCTGGCTCTGTTGGTAGAGCAATCGACTCTTGATGTCTGGGGTTTGAGCCCCACATTGGGTGAGGAGCTTACTTAGAAAAAAAAAAAAAAAAAAAAAGGAAAACAAATATTCTGGGAAGGACTTGTCTTTGACAGGAAGCAGAAATGTCTATCCTAATTCATGGGTTATAGTGCAAATATTTAGGTTTCTTTAAAAGAGTGGGAAAAAAATCTTTTTCTGCAGTCTTTTCTATCACTTTATCTGGCCCATCTCTACAAAACCCATCTTCCTAAAAATCCACTCCCACCTCAGGACTCTGCTCAGAACTGTGCAGTGGTTTTCTGTTTCCTAATGTGTAGAAATAAACATTATGAAGCCTGGCTCTGAGGCCCTGGCAATCTGGGCCCTTCTCACCTTCCCAAAGTCGTTTCCCTTCCCCACAGCCAGCCTCCTCCCTGCCGGATGCTCAGTGCTCACATCCCCAGCCCTGCCCCCAGGCTCCCCCGGAGGCCTCTTCTTTGTGGCCTGATGCAGATACTCCAGTGTACCGTGATTTTGGAGCATCAGGTGAACCGCACAATTTGGCGATTCTAACCCCCTGTTCAACGATTTTCTGTGGGGTACAGTTAGCTCTCTGGCTAAAGGGTAAAGTCCTCGAGGGCAAGGACTGGTCTTGCTCACCGCTGAACTCACTTCTGTGTCTGGCCTGCAGCCAGCCTCGGGTGGCTAAAATCTCTTCACTGCAGGATTAATGGGGACATCTGGCCCTCTTTCTGCCTCCTCCACCGTCTTCCCCCAAGACCTACGCCATCCCCCTCCGAGTCTTAAATCGGAACAGCCTTCTGTGCCTCCACTTATCTTAATCAGATGAGAATAATCGGAGAGATGACGTATTTGAAGAAGCCTTGGGGGAGCAATAGCAAATAGTCCAATTTCACGTACAGGGAACTTGCACTGTTACCATCTGTGTAAGTAAGGGAGGCAACTCTCACCACCGTTTTACAGATCTGATAAAAAACATTACAGGGACTAAATGCTTTATTTGAGGTCACACATACAGGATGAGTCAGAACTGACACTTAGGACCCATCTTTTAAGTCTGATGATATCCTTTTTCCTACACCAGGTTGCTTCTTGGTAGCCAATGGTGGTAACAAAGCTAGTTTTATTTATCCAAAATGAAAAATATGCCAGTATTTATGCTTAGATTTTTTTTCTAGTAAAATGCTAATTGTTAACTACCCTGATGAGTCCAAAATATGCAAAATGGTTTTGTGTTATCTGTCTTCCTGCATTTGACATAGATTTTAGGATAAATGTATTATTAGCTACCTAATGTGTTTGATGTGTGCCACGGTGAAGTTCGTTAGCCTTTGGGTATTCGATAAAAACCCATGCATATTTTAGAAAAATCATTCCAAGTGCCTGCTTCTTGGTAGCAGTGTCCGGATGTAGAAAAGATAGCAGGTTATTTCTAGGCATTCCTGGAATGGTGAAGCTTAGAAAGTGTATCTGTTTTGGAAACATGTTTGTTTCATGCTTTATAGTCACTTTAAACCTTATGAATACTCTGTAGAACAAGTGTGTAAGAATGGGCATTTTTATCTCCATTTTATTTATTTTTATATTTTAAAAAAATGTTTATTTTTGAGAGAGGGAGAGAGAGTCGGGGAGGGGCAGAGAGAGAAGGAGACAGAGAATTGAAGGCAGGCTCGGAGCTGTCAGCACAGAGCCGAATGCGGGGCTGGGCTCACAAACCCTGAGAATCATGACCTGAGCCGAAGTTGGATGCTTAACTGACTGAACCACCCAGGTGTCCCTTTATCTCCATTTTATTTTATTTTTTTTAATTTTCTTTTCACATTTATTTATTTTTGATAGAGAGATACAGAGCACAAGTAGGGGAGGGGCAGAGAGAGAAGGAGACACAGAATCCAAAGCAGGCTCCAGGCTCTGAGCTGTCAGCGCAGAGCCCGGACGCGGGGCTCGAACTCACGAGCCGCGAGATCATGACCTGAGCCGAAGTTGGACGCTTAACCAACTGAGCCACCCAGGTGCCCCTCCATTTTATTTTATTTAAAAAAATTTTTTTAATGTTTATTTTTGAGAGAGAGAGAGAGAGAGAGAGAGACAGAGTGTGAGCGGGGGAGGAGCAGAGAGAGAGGGAGACACAGAATCGGAAGCAGGTTCCAGGCTCCGAGCTGTCAGCACAGAACCCAATGTGGGGCTCAAACTCACGAATCACGAGATCATGACCTGAGCTGATGTTGGACACTTAACTGACTGAGCCACCCAGGCACCCCCCCCCCCTTTATTTCCATTTTAAAGATGAGGAAACCAAGACTTAGGTGCCTAAGTTGCCGTGACTAGGGTCACCCAACTCCTTAGTGGCTGCAACAGTCAGGGTGCTGGCAGGAACCTGAGGACAGACTCTGGGGAATTTCAGCAGGATTCAGTACTCTTTACAAAAGTGAGGACAGGCTGTAGGGAAACTGCAAGGGACAGTGAGGTATTTGGGGACACTACCCGGCCCTGAGAAAGAGAGAAGAGGGCACAGTTACCAGAACCTGGAGAGAGATCTGCAGTGGGAGGAGTCAGCAGCCCCCAGAGACCCAGGAAGAAGTCAGGGGAACAACAGCCACCCTGTCTCTCCTGATGGGAGACGCTCATTGACCTCATTAAAGCCAGCAAGCAAGGGAACCTGTTGTGGTCTGTACAGGCCAGCCTCCTGCAGCATAAGACAGGGCAGAGAAGAGTTAGGAGCAGCTCCGCATTGGGTTAAGCAGACAAAAGAAAACCAGCACGGAGGTGAGCCATGGCTAAACCTCAGACTTCCTGTCTCCTGTTCCTTCCTATGCATTTTCCATAACACTGTGGCTTAGACACATTGGGTTCTAGCAGAAAATTCAGAGAAGATCCCTCCAGAGAACACTTTTAGGTCTACAACATCCCTCAGCATTAAACTTTAAGCCAGTTTTTCTAAAAACTGCGTATAATGTGAGCGTTAGCCTCTCCACGAGGACAGACTAATGGTAGCTGCAAATCAGACTGAGTCGGGCAGCTGGCGTGCAGGCCAGGGCAAGATGGCGGGGCTGGCAGGTTAGAAAGAGCTCCGTCCGAAGGCATCACTGGTTCTTGGCCATCACATCTTGGCAGAAATGCCTCAGAGCCTTTAATGCAGCTACAGTAGGTATTAGCCATGGCGAAGTATTAACAAGAAAAGAACTATCTTTTGCATCTGGCAATTAAAGTATCTTGAAAGAAAGACTTCATTTCACAGCATTGTCTATAATGATGTAATTTGCACTTGGCTATTGGGGCTTTATTTTTATGTAATGCCCTGGCATGAAACTTCAGGTTTTATGAACAGGAATCATCTTGGGGCATTGGAGTGTTCTAACTTGAGCGAGTTCTTTATTCACCTTTACCCTTAGTTTGTTGGGGGTGAAAGTCATAAAAGAGTTTAATGACAATAGCCTCTTCCAAACCCAGGAGCTATGAGAGCAGCTTAATGAGAAATGCAAACCAGTGTTCTCATCAGAACACAAACTCACCCAGAGGTCACGGAGAAAGAATTCTCAGTTCCTGTCCTAGCAGAATTGTTTCCAAAGAAATGAAGCTATGGTCACATGCAAGTCTTATGCTCTGAGCAATCATGTTCCCCAAAGAAAGTTAATAGCTAGAGTCTATGGTGACTTTGCTACAAGTTTAATACAGCCAGATCATTCCCCCAATCCCTCTGCCAGGTAAACCCTTATGCACTGTGCGTTTCCTGCCCTGGGCCGAGGAAGGGTTTTCCCAGCTCTGCTATTAAGCAGTTTCCCTGGTACCATTGGAATCGCCCGAAGAGGCACAGAGATAAACCAGTGGATTCTCATGGCAATGGCTCTGGCACAGGAGTCTCCTCGCTGTTTCTGCCTCACACCTTTTGTACTTGCTGATCCCTCTGTTTGGACCACTCTTACCCCAGATTTTGGCATGGGGTGAGTAGATATCCAGAAGTGGAACTGCTGGATGAAATGATAATTCTATGTTTACTTTTTTGAGGAACCACCATACTGTTTTCCACAGTGGATACACAATTTTACATTCTCACCAGCCCATCTAACCTACTTCTACTTCTGTATCTCATGTGGTGTCGGTCCCTACTCTTACTTGAATGTAAGCTCCACGAGGGGAGAGATTTGCTTCTCAAGTGCCCAGGCGTGTGGTAGTGGGCGATCAGTAAGTATTTGTTAAATGAATGCAACAGGATGGGGTGCCTCTGACTTCATCTGCAAGCTGAACCCCTTCAAGCCAGCTTAATGCCAACAGAGCCTCCCTTGGCCCACCTCCTCAGAGGGCTCCTTTTCCTTTGTGTGTTCCTCTGTCGGCTCTTCCTCCTTTCCCCTTTGTATTCTGGTTGTCTGTGAACTTGCAGCCTCTCTCCTGCTGAACCCAGAGCTCCTTAATGTTAGGGAGCATGGTTTGTTTATTGTTGGCCTTTTGCCATCTTTCTGGTCTAGAGGATATATGCTCAACACACATTTATCAGAGGAAAGTTCTAAATACCGGAGCTGAGTAGCAACACTGTGGGGGCAGGGCTTGAGCACTTCCCAGCTCTCTAAACACAGCCCCCCAGAGGTTGCTCAGCTGGGTGAGAATCCAACTTCCGCTCAGGTCATGATCTCACAGTTCGTGGGTTCGAGCCCCGCATCGGGCTCTGTGCTGACAGCCAGGAGCTCGGAGCCGGGGCCTGCTCCAGATTCTGTGTCTCCCTCTCTCTCTGCCCTTCCCCTGCTCACGATCTGTCTTTCCCTCTCTCTTTCTCAAAAATAAGTCGACATTAAAACAATTTTTAAAATAAACAAATAAATGAACAAAAAACAAACATACACAGCACCCTAGGGCTGTGTGGCCTCGGCACATGCCTCGTTCTCTGAGCCTGGTCCTCCTGTGTCTGATGATGGGGTTGGATCCACGACCTCTCAAGTCCTCTTAGATATTTAGGTGTGCTGTAGGGCCACGCCTTTGGCGGGAAGAATACAGTCTCATCTCTGAGAGCCCATAGTCTGATATGGATAAAATAAGCATGTCAAAAAGGTTAAAGACTCAGAGGAAGCTGGTACCCAGAGCAGCCCTTGCCTGGCTGGACTGTGCACTGGGCCTCTCCCAGCCACACTCCCCACTGCTGGAGCTTCAGGGCACAAAACACCAGGAAACTCCAGGGGCATGCACTTCCCATTCTTGCTGAAAAAGAAAAAAAAAAAAATCTTTATAGCTCACATGATTTCATTTGGTTATTTTAAACTGTTTATTTTTCTGCCCCATCCCCAGGGAATTAACATTTGCAGGCAAAATTGGACTTGCCTTTGCTCAGCTATTTATGTATAAATATGACTTGAGCAAAGTCTCTAAAGGACAGCCAATCCTGCCTACGCCATTCCCCTACCCTCTTATTTCCTAAGAAAAACGTAATGAGTTTGTACCCAAGAGTGAAATGTTTCAGCGACACTTAAAGCCCTCCATGAATTTTTAAAAATCTTTTCAAATGCATAAACAATGCACGAACAGTATTCACAGACTATTTGAACACATCACTCATAACCTAACAACCCTAACACACAATTCTTTTTTTTTTTTTTTTTTTTTTTTTTTTTTTTTACCAATGGCCTTTCAGTTTTACACATATGAATACAGAGTTTAAATTGTAGTATTCAGGAGCTCCTGGGTGGCTCAGTCAGTCAAGCGTCCGACTTCGGCTCAGGTCACGATCTCCCAGTCCGTGGGTTCGAGCCCCACGTTGGGCTCTGTGCTGACAGCTCAGAGCCTGGAGCCTGTTTCAGATTCTGTGTCTCCCTCTCTCTCTGACCCTCCCCCGTTCATGCTCTATCTCTCTCTGTCTCAAAAATAAATAAACGTTAAAAAAAAAATTTAAATTGTAGTATTCAGACCGTAATACAACCTTGGATTCTACATATTCCTCTTAAAATTTTTTTTTTAACATTTATTTATTTTCAAGAGACAGAGAGAGACAGAGTGCAAGTAGGGGAGGGGCAGAGAGAGAGGAAGACACAGAATCTGAAGCAGGCTCCAGGCTCTGAGCTGTCAGCACAGAGCCCGACGTGGGGCTCAAACGCACTAACCGCAAGATCATGACCTGAGTTGAAGTCGGACGCCTAACCGACCGAGCCACCCAGGCGCCCCTACATTTTCCTCTTAAGATCTACAAACCAATACCCATTTTTCCAAATGTATTCTTTTCAAATGTCACAATTCCATAAATCCGGGTCGAATCTGTCATAGATTGATTGCCCAGTGAGTTGGGTGCTGTGCCAAATTGGCTGCAGAAAGATAAAAGTTGTCTCTGCCCGCAAGGAGTTTACATTCTCTTGCAGAGACTGTATACATAGACATCAGACAACCCCAGACAGCCAACGGTTACGTGCAAAGATATGTGTGGTACCAATGGCGATGCACTCGTGGAGCAGGCGTTCTAGGCAGTGGAGAGTTTCTCAAGGGCTGGGAACTGAGAAGCCTGCCTCCCCTTGAAGACGAGAGTCGATTTATCCACAATGAGCCGCAGAAGCAGAGGGAAGGGAAGGGAGAGACGGTTCAGACAGGGCCAAGGCATGAATGTGCTGAACACGGAGGCCTACAATTCATTGGGGGCCACTGAGGCACGTAGCCCAACAGGTATAGAAGGCAGATTTGTTAAGAAATGATGGGACTGAACACAGGCAGGTGGTCATGAGGGAGGGATTTGGAGTTCCCTCGAAAGCTGGACGGCAATACAGGGTTGATGTGACTAGGATGAGGAGGGGGACATGGGGAAACCAGTGCTATGGTCCCACTGGCCTGGCAGGGGTGGGGGGCAGGTTGTCGTACCGTTGTTCTGTTTTCGAGATGAAGGGGATCTAACCGTCTAGATATAGCTGGCAGATCAGGGGAGATTTGAGAGACGGGAGAGCAGGAGGGGGAAGGAAAGCAGGCCCCAGGCCTTGGGAATGGATGGCATCCCAGGACTCCCAAGCAAACAAACAGGGCAAGGCCTCGGGATCGCCGCTCTATGCTTCTAGAACAGCGCCTGACACAGAGGGGGTCCTTATAAGGATTGAACCAAGTCTACCTTTGCAAAATTTCTGGACAGAGTTCAGCAAATCTCTAGTCCTTTTCCAGGCCTCAGTGGCAACTCCCTAAGATAGCATTATTTTTTCAAGTGTGCCTCATAGCCATCTAGGGCCAGGTCAGGCCAGGAAGCCACGTGAATCTCAATAGCTAACAATCGTGAGCCTCACTGAGGCCTGTAAGGATCAGCACTTGAGATCCCAGTTAGTCATCCGGGAGCTGCTTCCTGCCTCCGTTGCCTCATTGCCTTCTGTTTGGGCCTCTCTGGGGTGGTAAGAGGATATTGTCTGGACTCATCAATTATTACCACAGGAAGGCAGCTTGCACAGAAGCACATGTCCTCTCATCATTAGACAGATGAACAGAGTCAGGCCCAGGAGGGAGGGGGGCTGACCTGAACCATACACACCTGATGTCAACTCACGGTCTAGCCTCATTCACGTAGGAATTTAACAAATAGTACTGAGCACGTGCAATGGCCAGGCAGTGTTTCTAGTGCTGGAGATACAGACAAAGCTGCTGAGGCAGGGAGAGAAATCACGGAGATCAGTAAGGTGGATGGCAAGAGGTGCCAACGAAAAAGCAGCGGAGGGGGGAGAATGGGGTGCGACAGGGGGTTTGCAGTTGTAGAGAGGGTGGTCAAGGAAGGTCTTGGGGAGAAAGTGATATTGGAACAGAAAGCAGGAGGGAGCATGGGACTATCTGGCTGAAGAGTGGTGCAAAGGCCCTGGGGCAGGAGTGGGCGTGGCATGTTCCAGGAACAGTGATGAGTGATGTGGGAGGAGAGTAAGAGGAAATGAGGCCTGAGAGATACTGGGGGCAGGCTGTGTAGAATCTCAAAGTCCATTGAGAGGCCTTTAACTTTTATTCTTCTCACCCACTGCTCATAGTGTAATTCATGATCCTGCCTTTTCCTGTTGATTCTCAAGGGTGCTGAGACTTCTGTGGGCAGAGGGGAGAATGAGGCAGCCATCAGGATTCTTGAAAGCATATAAGAGTGGTGTGGACAGCTGCTTGGGCCACCTATGCTGGGCCCACCCCCATGCCCCTGCTTCAGAAGTCTTTTAGGCTGACAGGACAGGACACTGTGGCCTCCTATTTCAGGATAAAGAGAAAGAACACAGAGAAGCAAAGCCAAGCCAAATCATTGAGTATGTAAGATCTGCAAAATGTCACAGGGGAGCAAGTTCATAGCTGAAGCAAGTGCAATGAGCTGAGTCAGAGTCCAGCAGGGCCATGCCTTGGCTGAGTGAAGAGTAGAACCAAATATATTTTTGTAGAAGTGCCTGGCAAATAGTGATGCCCTAATGGTGATCCATTTTATTCTAATTTCTAGTGTTCCATGCTCCCTGCCAGCACTCCATGCCCACACGAATAAGGCGTCTGCTCCGACTGGTTTCCCAGGGACCAGTGTGGATGCCAGGTCCTGGGTGGGCAGCGAAAGCAGTTGGTTGATTAGCACTGTTATTTTATAGCAAGCTCTTGCCTGCCAGGGCCTCCACTCCCCAGAAGGAACTGTTACACGTCCTGGGGCAGAGCCAGGCGGGCAGATCCATTTCCCTGGGCATCTCAGCCTTTCCTAGTGACCAGGCCCCTCTGCTCTGTGGGTGACCCAAAAGGGTATGCGCAGAACCAGAATCAAGGGCCAGACCAGTGTTAGAGTTCAGTCAAGCTGGTTTTGAACTCTGGCTCTGGCCGCGATCTTCACTGATGCACCTTCTCTCTCTCCCCCACGATGATCCAGTTCAGGAGTCAAGATCAAGTCAATTTCACAATCACTTATTAATTCCTAGCTGCCAGGCACTTTATCTATGGCAGGGAATACTAAAATTCATAAGGCATGGAACTTTCCAGCAGAGATATTGAATCTATTGCACGTTTGGGGTGCATGCATGCACAGGTGCTAACTCACATGTGCTAGTGGGAGGCGGCCTGGGATATTAGTAGGAAGAGTCCCGAGTTAGAGTGGAATGGTTTTGTCCCACGTCCCAGTGGGCTTTTGGGCTTTTGCCACTTGTGTTCTTGAAGTCTTGGCTTCCACTGCCATTCAACAGGGATGATGAAGCTTGCCCTGTCTGCTTAGCTTGTCGGGAGGACTGGATGGGACCATGTCCATAAGTGGTAAAGTACTCAACACACACAAAGATTTTACACTCGTGAATGTTCACACCACACATGGGAACACAGAAATGCACAGGTATCATCATAAGTCAATAGGAACAGGCTAAACTTTTTAAAAAAGGGGGGCACCAGAAGCACCTGAGTGGCTCAGTCAGTTAAGCGTCCGACTCTTGATTTTGGCTCAGGTTATGATCTCACGGTTCATGAGCATCGGGCTCTGTGCTGAGAGCTCAGAGCCTGCTTGGGATTCCCTCTCTGCCTTTCTATCTGTTCCTCCCCTACTTGTGCACATGCACGTGCACTCTCTTTCTGTCTCTCTCGTTCTCTTTCTCTCTCAAAAATAAATACACTTTTTTTTGTGGGGGGTACCAATGGCAGCAGGAGAAGAAACCTCCGAAAAGGATGCAGGATGCCATTCCTGTTTTTTTTTTTTTTTTTTTAACGTTTATTGATTTTTGAGACAGAGAGAGACAGAGCATGAACGGGGGAGGGTCAGAGAGAGGGAGACACAGAATCTGAAACAGGCTCCAGGCTCTGAGCTGTCAGCACAGAGCCCGACGCGACGCTCGAACTCACGGACCGCGAGATCATGACCTGAGCCGAAGTCGGCCGCTTAACCGACTGAGCCACCCAGGCGCCCCAAAGGATGTCATTCCAAATGCATCTCCATGTGTGGGTGTACTGGTTGATGCAGGGCTATGTGTTGCCCAGACCTAAAGCCCTGGCCCCCAGAGTCCCCCTAGCTCTCCAGCAGGACAAGAATATCCCTCCCGACTCTCAGGAGGCCGTCTCCTCCCCCCGTGAGGGCCATTATTATTGTCAGCTCTACACATTATTAAGTATGTACTAAGGATGAGACACTGGAGCCACAAGGAGACTAACATTTGTGAAGTACCCAGAACCATTTACACGACACCATGCAAACATGTGATAGTCATTACCTCACTTTATTGTTGACCATAACTCTGCAAGATAAGTATTGTTACTTCATTTTACAGAATAATAATAATAAATAATACTGTTAAATGCTTTCAGGTGATAGTCTAATCCTTGAGGTAAGTACTACTATTATTTATCCCCACTTTTTGGAGGAGGAAACTGAGGAAAGTTAAGCAACTTTCCCAAGGTCACACAACTGGTTTGTGGCTGTGGCTCGGATTAATTCCCTGTCTTTCCTATTGTCTATGCTGGATCACAGAGGACTACATTTCCCAGGCTCCCTTGCTCTCTGGCTTCCAGGTTGATTCAGCCCAAAGGGAAGCAGTAGTGGGAGCTTAGAGAGAGGGATGAGGAGAGAAAACAGAGTATTTTCCCCCCATTCCTCTCTCTTTGCTTCCTGTGGTGTCTCTGGCAACAACTATATCTCCCACCCACATCTGCTCTACAGGCTGTCATTCCGTGGTCCCAGTTTCCATCAGGCAGCCTCCATGTACTTCTAGATCCCACCACATGACTCCATCTCTGGGCGTTAGCAATATTACTTCCTCCTCTTATTGCACCCCCGGTAGAGTAACTTCCTGTTCTTGCATTAGGCTTCTTAGTCCTTCCATTTCCAGTCACCAATTCCCTGCATTAAATCTCCTCTTCTTTTTTTTTTTAATTTTTAAAAATTTAAATCCAAGTTAGTTAACATATAGTGTAATAATAATTTCAGGCATAGAATTTAGTGATTCATCACTTATATATAACCCCCAGTCCTCATCCCAACAAGTGTCCTCCTCCTCTTTTTGTTTTTTTCCCTAATGTTTATTTTATTTTTGAGAGAGAGAGACACAAGCATGAGCAGGGGAGAGGCAGAGAGAGAGGGAGAACACAGAATCTGAAACAGGCTCCAGGCTCTGAGGTGTCAGCACAGAGCCCGATGCTGAGCTCGATCTCACAACCTGTGAGATCATGACGTGAACCTAAATCAAGAGTCAGAAGCTCAACCGACTGGGCCACACAGGTGCCCCAAGAAGACATCCTTTTAGATATCAAAATATACCTTGAAGCTATAGTAATAAAAATAATGCAGTGCAGACACAGAATCAGTGGAACATATCAACAGAACAGGATACAATCTAGAAACAGCTGGGACTTAAAGAATATTTTACTTGTTAAAGGGGGCATTTCAATAAATGGAGAAATGCTACTAGAGGGATTAATTGACCCATAAATTTGGGAAAAGATCCCCAAATGATTCCAAATGGATTGAAGGGCAAAACCACATGAAAAATACTAGAAATAGGGGCACCTGGGTGGCTTGGTTGGTTAAACGGTTAAGCGTCTGACTCTTGATTTCAGCTCAGGTCGTGATCTCTTGGTCGTGAGACCAGCGCTGAGCATGGAACCTGCCTGGATACTCTCTTTCCCTTTCTCTCTTTCCCTGCCCTCATTTGCACGCTCACATGCGCTCGTGCCTGCACTCTCTTTCTCTCTCAAAATAAATAAATAAACATTAAAGAAAGAGAAAGTACTGGAAATAAGTAGAAGTGAACTTTTTTTTAAATCTTAAGATTATGAAAGCTCTTTCCAAGCAAGACCAAGGAAATACAAAAGCGGTAAAAGGAGAAAACTGATGGGTTTACGATTTATATAATAATTAAAAATTTAAATTTCGGTATAAAAAGGAACTTAAAAGTTCAAAATACATTCTTCCCTAACTGGCTTTGTCTGCAATCTCCGCAGCGCTCTGAAAACAGAGAGGAGGCTGGGACTTGATTTCTCGGGTGCCCTTCTTGTCTCTGGAATGGGGGCAATTATACTTTTCTAGCACTTCACCCAGCCCAAGACACAAGGAGCCCCCTCACAGAAGTGGGGAGATCCTGCCTACTCCCTCATGGTTGGTTTTGTTGAGTCTTTAAGCTGCAAAAATAAGATAAGCTCAAGCCAATAGTATTTGGAAAGTGGGGCAGGAATACCCTTTTTAAAGAAAATTATCCACTTGGCATATGTATTTACTCATAAATACATGGGAGAGGGTTTGGGTGAGGGACAAGAAAGCGTTCTGAATAACTGAGGAGTGGGCATCTAAAGCAATACAGGGGAGAAGGAGACATTACCCAGGGCAGGACAGCCTGACAGAGCACTTAATTCTTTTTTTTTTTTTTTTGTTAAGGGAGTGCAAGCAGGAGAGGGGCAGAGAGAGGGACAGAGGATCTGAAGCAGGCTCTGAACTGTCAGCACAGAGCCCGATGTGGGGCTTGAACTCATGAACCTCGAGATCATGACCTGACCCAAAGTTGGATGCTCAACCGACCGAACCACCTACGTGCCCCAGAGCATTTAGTTCTTAATTTGTTGGTGAGGCTTTTTTTTTAATTTTTTTTTCAACGTTTATTTATTTTAGGGACAGAGAGAGACAGAGCATGAACGGGGGAGGGGCAGAGAGAGAGGGAGACACAGAATCGGAAACAGGCTCCAGGCTCCGAGCCATCAGCCCAGAGCCTGACGCGGGGCTCGAACTCACGGACCGCGAGATCGTGACCTGGCTGAAGTCGGACGCTTAACCGACTGCGCCACCCAGGCGCCCCGGTGAGGCTTTTTCTCTTACAGAAAACTTTAGCACAAATGGCTTTAGTTATTTTCCTCCTATGGTATAAACTGGGTCTCTAAACTATTCAAATTATTTTCTTTCTAGTGTACCTTTTTTCCACATTTCTGAATTAGAGTTTTTCTTTAAGTTATTTAAATATATAGAGTAAAAAGTAAAGTGAGTTTAAATATTACGGGGTTCTGGTCCAATTGCTGATTGGACATTTGTCCCAACTCAGAACACTAGACTTTTTTTTAAGGTTATATATATTTTTTTAATTTTTTGAAAATTATTTTAAGGTTTTATTTTTAAGTAATCTCTATACCCAACATGGGCCCAAACTTACAACCCTGACATCAGGTCATGTGTTCTACTGACTGAGCCAGCCAAGCTCCCCCCAGAACACTAGGCTTTTTGTCCAAATGTGCTTTGTCCTGAGGTTTGTTACTCTTGTGGACTTATTTAATGAGACCGTTCAAATAAATGAAACTTGTTTTTGTTGGAAAAAAAACTGAAAAGTAAAAGAATGTAGTAGATCTATTCAAAGAGTATCTATGATGACTTTTCAAGAAAGAAGGGAAAAAAGAAAGATGAAAGAAAAAAAAGGAAGGAAGGAAGGAAGGAAGGAAGGAAGGAAGGAATGGAGAGAGGGAGGAAGGAAGAAAAAAGCAAGTCCTTGGACATAGGTATGATATGGTCTCTCCTTTATAAAAAATAGAAAAATAAAAAGAAGCTTACTCATGTGTATGTGGATGAAAAGGTCTGGAAGGACACCTGACAAGCTCTCCACAGTGGTTACCCTCCAGGGAGTGGGAGGTGAAGAGAACAAAGGAGGAAACACCTCTGTTTGCCTTATACATGTCCCTATTCTTTTTCCTTCAAGGAGCATATGCTACTGTGTAATTTTTTATTCCAATGAAAAAATGTAAGCAAAGCTAGAGAGGCAGACTCAGGGTTCGAATCCAAGCTGTCCCCTGATCCCAGGCTCATCTCTGGAATCACCTGTAGAGCAGAGTCACAACCCAAGGTTGCTGAGTGAGGACAGTGTGGGAAGAGCATCTCAGGAGTCTGGTGGTGGGAATGAACACTGAGCCACGAGGTGGGTGGAAGAGGACAAGGACCTTCCAGGCAAGGGGACTTTGAGGGAAGAGAACAAAGCTTTCAAATGTATTAGAGACAAACTCTGGGCTGGAGGGCTCGGGCAGGCAGGCAGGCAGGTGCTAGGGGGTGAGTGGAGAGGTGAGGAGGAAGCAGCAAAAAGGGCAAGGGACTGAAACTTGATTCTGAAGGATTGGGAAGCCGGTGCTTGAGGAGAATGATCTAGATAGCAGTTCCCAAAGTGTGGTTCAAGGACCCCCCTCCAAGGGTCTTCAAGACCCTTCCAGGGGGACTGTGCATTTAAAACTATTTTCACAACAATGTTAAAATATTATTTGCTTTCTCTGTCCTCATGCTGAGTGTGCAGTGGAGCTTTCCAGAGGCTACGTGGCATGGGATGGCATCACCACTCTGATGTTAACATGTAATGGGTTTCTTTTTATTGTATTTTATTGTATTTTATTTTGGGAGGTTCTTTTTAATGAGTGAATTAACATTTCTACAATTTCCCACTTTAATACTGAATACAGTAAATACTGATAGACATAACCACATAAACAAAACTCTTTGGGAGCCTCAATAATTCTAGCACGTGCTAGTATACAACTCTGTGTGTGCGCACGTGTCTGTGTGTATGTCAGTGAATAAACGTGCTTTTTTTCTGGACTGGGACTCCAAAGTGCTCGTCAATTCTCCAAGTGCTGATACACCAAACATAAAAGTGGTAAATGATCAGCTTGAAGAGGCAGAAAAACTGAACACCATGACGGATCAACAGTCCACCAAGAGGTGGGTTTTGGGGGCAATGACGGGGCTTTACACGGTAACGTGTAAAGGGATTTTAATGAAAAAATCCCTTTGTTTGCCTCCAACCTGGGAATAATAATACAGTTCTATTTATGTCAGCAGGAAGGTATATATGAAAACATTTTGCACATCAGAGATGACTCAGAGACCATCAAAATCTTTGCCAGTGTTTGTTTCTAAAACACATGAAATTCAAGTTCCTGAGACCTTTGCGCCTTGACCTCTACCCTGGCTGCAGTGAGGAGAGAAAGTATGAAGTCTCGGGCTGGTGTTTGCAGTTTCCCTTGCAGCCACACTCTGGATGACCGAACCCAGAGAGAAGATGAGATGTGGGCTTGTCTGGCCATCGGGGTAATACCTGCACGTTCACACATCACTTGTTCTTGTGTTGTTTGGCCGAGGGCCTACCTGGCCGCTTAGCTAGCTCCTGCCTAGAAATGGGATGAGATGAGAATAGGCCAGGACTTGTTACTTGCTCCCAATGGAGCCTTTCCCAGACACTTAACTTCCCTCTCTCACCATAGGTGGCTTGCACAATTACTTCAATATCCTTCCTATGGGCAATGATACTCTTACTTTCCTATGCTTCTTCTGCAGGCCTTGGGGTATTGAATATTTAACAGGGGTGTGCCCAGGCCAGGCTGAATGTGAGGAAGGGACTGGGATCAGGACCCAGGCCTCTCTGGGCAATGATTTTCAGGCAAGTTAAGAATATTGAGTGCCGGGGGTGCCTGGGTGGCTCAGGGGTGCAAGCGTCTGACTTTGGCTCGGGTCATGATCTCGGTTCGGTGAGCTCGAACCCCAGGCTCTCTGGGTCAGCATGGAGCCTGCTTCAGATCCTCTGTTTTCCCCTCTCTGCCCCTCCCCAAGTCTCTAAATAAATAAGTAAATAAATATTTGGGGCACCTGGGTGCTCGGTCAGTTAGGCTCAAGTCATGATCTCACAGTTCTTGAGTCTGAGCTCCGCATCGGCTCACTGCTGTCAGTTCAGCGCCCACTTCAGATCCTCTGTCCTCCTCTCTCTCTGCCCCTCCCCTGCTCTCTCTTTCTCTCAAAAATAAAGAAACACTAAAAAAATGATGAGTGCCAAGTGGCCCAAGAAAACTGGAGCTCCCCCTCAATAAAGGTTGCAGTTGAGGAAAAAGAGCCATAAAACCACACTGATCTCTATTTTTTTTTTTTAAATTTTTTTTTCAACGTTTATTTATTTTTGGGACAGAGAGAGACAGAGCATGAACGGGGGAGGGGCAGAGAGAGAGGGAGACACAGAATCGGAAACAGGCTCCAGGCTCCGAGCCATCAGCCCAGAGCCTGACGCAGGGCTCAAACTCATGGACCGCGAGATCGTGACCTGGCTGAAGTCGGACGCTCAACCGACTGCGCCACCCAGGCGCCCCTGATCTCTATTTTAATGAAAACACCTTCTTTACTGATAACAAGCTTAGGACGATTGAGTTGGGCAAATTCCTAACAATACTTCCTCCGAGTTCTAAGGCAGCTTTCGTTCGTAAATGCCAGGTATGAATTTCTCAATGTTGTACCTTCATGAAACATAGCAAGTTTAAACATAACCATTCTACTACTGCCCACCTCTGAATTCGATCTTATGTCCTGAAAATGGCTAAGACCTTTCAAGGTGTTAATGAATCTTTCAATAGCTTTCTATTTAATAGCTGGAAACTTGACCAAGCTATGTGATCCTTATAAAACCTTAGACAGTTTGGGAGCCAGTAAGAAGATGAAGTCCAACAGATGTGAGTTTGGATTAGCTGGTGACCTAATAGTTGGTAAGCTATTTAACATCTTTAAGCCTTGGTGTCCTCACTTGTAAAAGCATACTCACAATGTATTCAATAAATACAACTGGCACGTTTAACACATGCTGGCCACTCTTCTAGGCACCAGGCATACCAGGGTAAAAACAAGACAGACATGACCCCTGCTCTCATTGAACTTCTTGCAGGACGTGGATACTAAACAAAGATTACCTAATTAGGTCGTTAATTCCCTTTGCGGTCACAGCAGCCACCTCCGCAGATGTGAGCATAAAAGAGGCAAGCAAATTCAAAACTGGTGTCCCAATGCTATTTATTAGTTTTGCTAACAGTCCTAAGTGGTATAGACACGTGTTGTGAATTAGTTCCTCCTTTAGTGTTTGCATAGATTTACATGGTTAGAAGCAACAGCAGGCCTGTGATTTGGATGTGTGTCCTTTACAGATAAGAAGACAAGCATTCCTCCCGTGTGCCGTGTGGGGGCTAGGGGCTTAACCTAAGGCAAAAAGCTGAACTTGTTGCTAATTGTTGTCAAGAAGAACACTTTAGCATTAACATTAACTGGACTGGCAGTGTTTACCTTATGAGCCCCAGAGCCTCAGGCGAGTGGAAGGTGTGGGCACAGAGTTTTGCAAAGGTTCTCTGAATATGGATGTGCATCAAGTATTGTCCGCAGAGTGAAAGTGTGTTGTTTTACCACATATGGACATGACTATAATCTGTGTAGGTGCTGATGTGATTAATGCAGTATAGATTCCTTGAAATAAATTGTTGAAGTCTTCCCAGCCTTTTTTAATTACATACTTTGCCAGTCAATTCTTATCCTGCCTCTTTCTGGCTTAAACCCTTTAACGGCTCTTCATTGCTCAGGGTAAAGTCCAAATTCCCTCCCAGGCACTGCCCGATTCTGCTGACCTCTCTTGGCATGTTCACTCCTCCCTCCTACCCCTGTCTATCCACCAAGTCCTAACACGAAGGCTCTTTCAGGCCATGGCTCGGAGCACTCACTGCTCAACTCAATATTTGTTCTGGCATGAACAGATCCAGTGCTCCTGAGTGGTAAAAAAATATCCACCCTTCCGGCAGGCATCATGCCCTTTGAGATGGGCATGGGTCCACTCGGGCACCGGCTCAGGCAGGTCTCACCTTGGGCCAGTGAGTGCTCGCCTAGACTGCCTCTCCCCTAGACTCCTGTGCACTCTCTCTCTCCACTTCTCTCGCTGGGAGTCATCGAGGCCCAGGCAGAGGTGAAGTCCCCCTAACTTCTTCCTCTGCATGCACTGTTGCAGCAACCCTGCCTTGCTGTCTTTCCAAACAAGTGCGTGAGCCATTTTTTGAAGTAAAGCCATTTTCCCTTCAAGGGTTTCAAAAAGAAGCAATCCTGGAAGTCACAAAACTTCTTTATGTCAGTTTTCCATGGACTCTCTTCAATGTTATATGGAAACCCAAGTCCATAATGGCCATGCCTTTACATGGTTATGCATGAGAATTATTCAAATCTCTGGGGCAAGAGTCATTGATAAAGATGAGGAGAGACATTTTTTACTCTTCTCCCCACCCTAAAACCCTCCAAAGAATGAAAAAGAGAAACAACTCCATCTTTTTTTTTTTTTTTAATGTTTACTTATTTTTGGGAGAGAGAGAGAGAAAAGCGTGAGCGGGGGAGGGCAGCGAGAGAGAGAGACACAGAATCTGAAGCAGGCTCCAGGCTCTGAGCTGTTAGCACGGACGGAGCCTGACTCGGCTTGAACTCATGAGCCACGAGATAGTGACCTGAGCTGAAGGCGGACGCTCAACAGACTAAGCCACCCAGGCGCCCCCAAATCCATCTTTTAAAAGAGGAGAAAAAAGAGAGTAATCACTCCATTTTTTTGTGAAATTTCATGCTAACAAAAGAATGTACTTAACATATATGAACAATTTAACTAATAGAAGTTAAATGAACACATGTACCTACCAACCTGCTTTAAAAAAAATCTGACTCAAGTAGTGCCTTAGAAAGGTCCTGTGTATGGGGCACCTGGGTGGCTCAGTCGGTTGAGCGGCCGACTTCGGCTCAGGTCATGATCTCGAGGTCCGTGAGCTTGAGCCCCGCGTTGGGCTCTGTGCTGACCGCTCAGAGCCTGTTTCGGATTCTGTGTCTCCCTCTCTCTGACTCTCCCCCATTCATGCTCTGTCTCTCTCTGTCTCAAAAATAAATAAACGTTAAAAAAAAAAAAAAAAGTCCTGTGTAGGCTTGTCCAATCATATCCCTTCCTCTCCCTCCAAGCAGTACCTACTATCCTGAATTCTGATTTAATCATTCCCTTCTTTTTCTTTAGAGATTTGTTCATGTATGTTTTCCTACACATATATTGCAAGTTGAGGGAATTTTTGCACTTACGGAAATCACAGAATGTATATTCTTCCATGACTTTTTTTTTTTCTTTTTACTGTATGTTTTTAAGACCCATCAATGCTGCTGTGTGCAGCTACATAGTTCACTCATTTATTTTTTATTTTTTTTAATGATTATTTTTGAGAAAGAGACAGAAACATAGTGTGAGCGGGGGAGGGGTAGAGAGAGAGGGAGACACAGAATCTGAAGCAGGCTCCAGGCTCTGAGCTGTCAGCACAGAGCCTGACACCGGGCTCGAACTCACAAACTGTGAGGTCATGACCTGAGCCAAAGTCAGCTGCTTAACCGACTGAGCCACCCAGGTGCCCCTAGTTCACTCATTTTTATCGATGAATTGCATTCCATTGTTTCAATATGTGACCCTGTATTTACTCACACTCCTTGTAGCTATCATTTGTACGTTTCCTGCTTTTTGTTATTACAGCTGGTATTGAACATCCTTGTACCTGTCTCCAGCTTCTATGACATGAAGAAGCTGTTGACTGCTAAGTAAAGGTAAGGGCATTGTTCTGGAAAAGCCCATCTTAATGGTTCATTGTTCAGAACCATAAGGCAACATTTGGAATGACTCCAGAGAAGTAACTCCAGCCTTCAGGATGTAGTCAGTAAGGAGGAGGAAATAGAGAAGTCAGGTATAAGTGCCATGTTCATTATCTATGTCCAAGCCTCCTACCTGAGGGAATCTGCTAGAGGTGAGGGGGGATAAAGGAGGCGGGAAGAGGGAACAGTAATTATCAACAGTAACAGAAAGCCTGGTATGCACTGAATGTTTGTGTTCCCTCAAAATTCCTATGTTGAGACCTAATCCCTGAAGTGATGGTATTTGGAGGTGGGGCTTTTGGGAGGTGATTAGGTAATGAGGGTGAAAGCCTCATGAATGAGATTAGTGCCCTTTTAAAAGAGACCCCCCCCCCCCAGAGAACTCTCTCACCCTTTCTACCTCATATAGACACAGAGAGAAGATGCCCATCTATGAACCAAGAAGTGGGATCTCATCAGACACCTAATCTGCCGGCGCCTTGATCTTGGACTTCCCAGCCTCCAGAACTGTTGAGAAATCAATGTTTGTTGTTCAAGCCCCCCAGTCAGTGGTGTTTTCTTATAACAGCCCAAATAGACTAAGACAAAGTCTATCTTAGGGAGTATTACCACACTGATTTCCTACATCCTGGAAACTAGGGGAATGTGGCCCCAGACAAAGCAAAAACAGATTTGGGGACAATGCTCAAAGAAAATAAATAATTTAAAACTGTGGTCTGTCGAGAGGCACCTGGGTAGCTCAGTTAGTTGAGCATCTGACTCCTGATTTTGGCTCAGGTCATGATCTCACAATTCATGGGATCGAGCTCTGCATTGAGCTCTGCTCTGGCAGCTTGGAGCCTGCTTGGGGTTCTCTCTCTCCCTCTCTCTGCCCCTCCCCTCTTCTCTCTCATGCATGCACCCTCTCTCTCTCTCTCAAAAATAAATGAATAAACATTAAAAAAAACATGACTGTAGTCTGTCCAGATCACTTGCCTCATCTTTCTCTAAACTAATTTTTAACAAAGAGCCGCTCTTTTTTCAAAGATGAGCAATAGTCAGAAAGACTTATGCATAATTAGTGCAATTTTCAGTAAACAAGCTGGTATTTGTAGCCTCTCCTCCCCAAAACCCTAAAACGACAGTGAAGAAATATAAAAGGGTCTAACTCCTAAGGCAGTGAAAGGCAACTAAGTTAGCAAAGTGGAGGAACATATGACTTAAAGTATCTGCAGAGCCCAGGAAGGCACCAGATACTGTGTAAAGTGGGGTCAAGGCATAGGATGAAATCAGCTATTGTTAAATATTAAATCCTAGGCCTCTTCCTCCACCCCTTAAACCAAGGTGACCACCAGCCCAAGCAGGAAACTATAGATTCAGTCTCTGTAGAAACTACATCTGAAAAGCTCTTTTCTTGGGGGCACACATCACAGAGGGGCTGGTGATATCATGTGGAATTAGAAACACAGGGATTAAGAATAATTCTACCCTATCATCTGACCCAGCAATTCCACTAGTGGGTATACACCTTCGAGAATTAAAAATATAGGTTCACAGAAACTTGCATACAAATGTTCATAGCAGCTTTTTTTTTTATCTTAGCCTAAAGGTGGAAACCACCCAAATGTCCATCAACTGATGAATGGATAAACAAAATGTGCTGTATTCATATAATGAAATATTTTTGACCATAAAAAGTAGTAAAGTACTGATATATGCTGCAACATGAGCCAACCTTAAAATCATTATGCTAAGTGAAAGTAGCCAGTTGCAAAAGACCACTCATTATATGATTACATTTGTATGAAATGTCCAGAATAAGCAAATCCAGAGACAGAAAGTAGATTAGAGGTTGCCAGGAGCTAGGAGAGGAAATGGGGGTGACTGCTAATTGGTATGTTTTTTTGGGGGGAGGGGTGATGAAAATGTTCTGGAAGTAGACAATAGTGATGGTTACACATCTCTTTGAATATACTAAAAACCAGTAAGCAGTATACTTTAAAAGTGTAGATTTAATGGTATGTGAATTATATCTCAATAAAAGAGGAGAAAGAAAAAGTGAGAATCCATGAGATCCTCCACAACTTTAGCTTTCAGTCCAGAGAGTCAAAATAAATGATTTTAAATTATGCATCAGATTGATTACAATAGTAAAGTACTGGGGTGCCTGGGTGGCTCAGTCGGTTAAGAGGCTGACTTTGGCTCAGGTCATGATCCCATGGTTTGTGAGTTCGAGCCCTGCATCAGGCTCTGCTGTCAGCACTGAACTCACTTTGGATCCTCTGTCCTCCTTTCTCTCTGCCCCTCTCCCACTTGCATTCTGTGTCTCTCAAAATAAATAAATAAGCTTAAAAAAAAAAGTAAATTACTGGAAACAATGGAAATGTCTGCCAAGAGATTGGGTTAAAAAAAAAATATGATACATCATGCCCATGGAGTGCAATGCCACTACTTACATAATGTGGGAGAAATAGATTTAATGACATAAAACATATATGACACATATGACATGAAGAAAACAGATTGTAAAATAGAATGTATATTGTCATCTTGTTTTGTAAGGGAAAATTATGCATTTCTGTCTGGAAGTATAAATAACAAAAGGTTAACCTTGGTGGGTGGGGTGTGGGGTGGGGGGAGAGTAAGTCTGTGTCCTGAATGGTACACCTGCAGCTCCTTTCTCTCACTCTGTTCCTGGGTCATAAAATGCCTTCATCTCCCAAAAAAGGAGAGACACATAAGTAAAAAGCAGATGAAAAACTTACATCAGAAGAAGGGTTATGTCAGGAAACAGAGTCCAACAAATAATTCTCCATGATCTTAATGTGAGATGAGAGAGTCTCTCTTTGACAAGACAGCTCAAAGAAAAGATGCAAGAGTGCGAAGAAGAAGAGATTCTAAGGCCACAGAAGGAGGTGAAAAGTAGGCTGGAAGAAGGAAGAAGGAAGAAAATATCACAGTAATATCACAGAGATAAGTACACCATTAGAAGCAATAAAAACTGGAATAAATACAATGGAAAAAGATTTCTGAATGAATACAATTGAGAACACAAATGAAAATGAAACAAAAAGAAAGCATTGTAAATATTTAGAAAAAAGATGATGACTGTGAAAGGCATGTATAAAGGGTACAAATACAGATACAAAGGTTAAAATAAAAAAGATACACAGAAGTACAAAAGATGTATTCTTGGCATTCCTGAAGTAAAAAGCACAATAAATGGAATAGAAAAAAAATACTCATGAATGTTCTAGAAACCTTCCAGAAGATAAATATTTGAATCTACAGATTGAAAAGACAGAACACACCCTAGGAAAAAACTGATACAGATTGATCACAGCAAAATTTGCTAGTTTTTCTCCAGTGTTCATTCTCTCTTCTTCCATTATAGTGGAATGTTTGTAGCTGGGTATATAGTCACCCAGAATAAGGACTGTATTTCCCAGGATTTCTCCTGGTTAGGGAGGGTCATATGACCAAGTTCTGTCCAGTGGGATGTGAGCAAAAGATTACTGTGTGCAACTTCTGGGTGCATCCTTAAAGGGAAGGAATGTGATTGATCTTTTTCCCTTTCCCCCTTCCTATTGGCTAGAGTATGCATCTTGGTATATGGACAAGGACAGCTCCCTAGGGATGGTAAAGCAAAAAAATAGAAAGACCCTGAACCTCAGGATTTCGATAGAGAATTGCTACTATATCAGTTTATATCATTAAATGAGAAACTAATACATTTCTCTTATTTATTTTTTAAAGGAAACATTTTATTTTTTTAATGTTTATTTATGTATTTTGAGAAAGAGGTGGGGGAAGGGCAGAGAGTGAGAGAGAGAGAGAGAGAGAGAGAGAGAGAGAGAATCCCAAGCAGGCTCCATGTTGACAGCACAGAGACAGACAGGGGGCTCGATGTCACCAACTGTGAGATCATGACCTGAGCTGAAATCAAGAGTCAGATGCTTAACAGACCGAGCCACCCAGGTGCCCCATTTCTCTTTCTTAAAGCCACTGTTATTTTGGGTTTCTGTATGAATTTCTATCCTAAACAACACACTGATTAAAGTATATATTGGTGAAGTTGCTGAATTTCAGAGCCAAAGAAAGAATTTTAAATATATACCAGGAGGAGCACCTGGGTGGCTCAGTCCGTTAAGCGGCTGACTCTTGGTTTCCGCTCAGGTCATGATCTCACAGTTCACGGGGTCAAGCCCCAAGTTGGGCTCTGTGTTGACAGTGTGGAGCTTGCTCGGGATTCTCTCTGCCTCTCTCCGCCCCTTTCCAGTATATATATATATATATATATATATATATATATATATATATATATATATATCTCCAAGGAGAAGAAGCAAGTCATATACAAGGAATAAATGTCAGGGGTGCCTGGGTGGCTCAGTCAGTTAAGTGTCCACCTCAGGTCATGATCTCACAGTTCGTGACTTCATGCCTGGGATTCTCTGTCTCTCCTTCTCTTTCAGCCCCTGCCCTACTCGCTCGCTTTCTGTCTCTCTCTCAAAAAAAATTTTTTTTTTAATTAAAAAAATTAAAAAAAAAATGTCAGTTAGCCTTTGGCTTTCCCCAAAGCAACATTCATTGTAAGAAGACAAAGGAGCAATGTCTAAAAAGATCTGAGGGAAAGAATAACCCAAGAATTTTTGTTCAATTTGCCCTTTAAGTATCATGACACAGACCCTTTAAAGCATGCAAGAATCCACAAGACCTATATAAAAAAAAGACTACTTGATGACAAAATCCCACCAGTGAAGGGATGACTCCAAACATAGGAATGGAGAAGTCATGGAAAAAGAACAATAATGAACACCAGTGCCATTTATACACAGAGACAAACAGACAACTGTGGGAATTGTGGTAAAAGAATGGAATGCAAATATTATTAACCTTTCTTATGTGAAAATGACACAACCAAAAAATTAGGAGGGGGCAGCGGAAGAGGAAATGGGAGAAAGTAGAAGTGTGTTAATTTCCTCATGTTTGTTGGCTGGAAGTCAATTGCTAATGCCTAAAGGTGAAACATGCTTTTAAAAATAACTCAAAGCTCTTAATGTTATCTTTTTTTTTTTTTAATTTAAAGGGTTATTTTTAGGAAGCTGGTGTCAAGAATTATTTTCTGGAGTTCATGAATTCCTTCAAGTTTTTCCTCCTGATAAATGTCATGCTTTCGTTTAAAAGAAAAATATGATCCCATTTTTTTGGTAATGCTATGGTGGGTATTTCCTTTCTCTTTAAAACTATTTCTTGTTTTCACCTACAGAGACACAAACACACACTTTCTTTTATTCTCATTCTTATCTCTGTATTTGCAGATAGAAACATCTGGAATAATGGTCCCCAGTCAATAGTTAATTGTCTCTGAAAGGTGGAATTGAGAGCAAATGTATTTTTGTTTTTTACTTTTATTCTTGACAATTTTTGGCATGCTTCAAATTTTTGTAATCCACTAGAAGTTCAATAACCAAGTATAGATCAGACTTGGAACACGCCAGATAATTAGAAATTCTGGACTGTTAGATTTCCTAGGTATTTGTCTATTGCTATTCTAAGGTATCACACTTTCAAAAATGTATTTGTAATGTACTTCATTAATCTGTTTTCCACCTTAAAAATATAATGATTTAAGTAACCCATATACTAAAATAATACATTCTAGATTAATTATATTAGGAATATAATCCACCATGGGGCAGGGTAGCTCAGTCAGTTGAGACCAGATCTTGCTTTCAGCTCAGGTCATGATCTCAAGATTCCAAGCGTCAGGCTCCATGCTTAGTGTGGAGCCTGCTTAGGATTCTCTCTCTCTCCCTCTGCCCCTCTCCCTTGTTTGTGCTTTCTCCATCTCTTCAAAATAAAAACGTAAAGAAATAAAATTGAGAAATATAATCAACTATAGTTAAAGCACACTAGTAATTCAATCCCTGAAAATACAATATATAATGCAGATATAATTAGATATATTACAGGGGTGCCTAGGTGACTCAGTTGGTTAAGTGACTGACTCTTGATTTTTGGCTCACAGTTATGGTATTGAACCCTGAGTCGGGCTCGGTGTGCCGAGCATGAAGCCTGCTTGGGATTCTCTCTTTCCCTCTCTCTTTGCCCCGTCCCCCCAAATAAATAAATAAACTTTCAAATATATTACAGTAGATGTACTACCTGAATGGAAATGATTTGAAGTGAAATAATTCCTTGCAGGAAATTTGTATGCAGCACAGCCTCTATCTTTGAAGAAGTGTATTTATAAATAATTTAGAAACCAACTGTATTTGTAACTTAAACTGAAATTTCCTATCCAGAGTTTTCCCAGTATATACAAGAATTTAACGTAAATACTTGTGTTGTTCAAAACTGAACCAAAACAGTTTACTCCATAATAAAAAGAAAATTCTCTTATTCACACACCCACTCAAAATATATATTAAAATGACTACACTCGGGGTACCTGGCTGGCTCAGGCAGTAAGGCAGGTGACTCTTGATTTAGAGGTCATGAGTTCGAGGCCCACGTTGGGTGTGGAGATGATCAAAATAAAATCTTAAAAAACAAAAAACAAAAAACAAACATGAGTGTGGTGGATGTTAATGGCTACATAGGATTCAATCAGATGAATTTACTTGGCAAATTCTCAATCGTTAGACAATAAGGTCATTTCCAGTTTTTTGCTAATATAAACTGCTTGCATACCTCCTCAATGATTTCTCTGAGATAGGTTCCTAGAAGAATCACTGGGTCAAGGGAATGTATATTCCCAAGGTATTTTAAATTGATTGCCAAGTTGCCTTCCAGAAAGCTCTAGCTAGTTACACATTCCCACCTGCGCTTCAGGAAAGAGAGTTCATCCCTTCCCATGCCCTTACTGTCATGGGGTGTTATTCTAGGCCAGAGGGACTCTGAACTTTCTTCTCAGGTGCCTGGGGAAACGCCCTCACTACCGGAAGACTTAACCGATCATGCATGCCCCTAGGGACTGGCCGGTGGGGGCAGGGCATCGGGCACCTAAAGAAGCCTTAGTGCAAGCCAGCGTCCAAGGTGGCTACATCCGAATGGACAGATCTAGCCCTAATTCCCAGGCTTTGCTTGTCCTTCATCTCTGATTCCCACCCCGCCCCAACCGCACTGGGCACGATTGTACTTGACAAGCGTGTTTAAATTGTGTGTTGTGTTTAAATTGCTCAGTTCGTTGGTACCCCTCCCTCCCAGACATGAGTTCCCTGAGGGCAGGAAGCACATCTGCCTCAGCCACCACTGAATTTCCAGTGCCCAGAGCAGTGCCAGACACTCTCCCTATAGCCTGGGATAAGCCAACTTTTGTTTCTCAGAACCATTCCCTCTCCAAACCTGTGTGCTGCCCTGACTGGTTCAGGTCTTTAATGCGTATCACTTAAACAATTAGCTTACCCTTTAGCTGGTCGCCCTGCTTCCCCTGTCCTTCTGTCTTAGTTCATTATTTCTCTATTCCGTGGTTCTCTTTTGAACATAAGGACCTGACCCCATGAAATCTCTGCTTATAAACCTTCAGGGCTTCCCATTCCCTCCAGAATCCTTTCAATGGAAGGTTTTGGCCCTTTACCACCTTCTTTTGGCCTTATCTTCCACCAGGACTCTGATGACTCTATTTTACAGACATACAAAACGAATCCTAATCCCGGCCCGGGAGAACCCACCTGTCTTAACTCTTTCCTTTGTGCACACTCTTTCCTGCATCCAGAATGCTTTCTCCTCTCTGAATTGCTCTTCTGTTGAAGCCCCAGTTCTGGTGTCACTGTCACTATGAATTTTTCCCTGTCTCTCTGGACAACTCGTCGCTACCTCATTTCTCCTCCCACAATTCTTTGTTCACATCTTTACAAAACGTTGTTTCTGGGGCGCCTGGGTGGCGCAGTCGGTTAAGCGTCCGACTTCAGCCAGGTCACGATCTCGCGGTCCGTGAGTTCGAGCCCCGCGTCAGGCTCTGGGCTGATGGCTCAGAGCCTGGAGCCTGTTTCCGATTCTGTGTCTCCCTCTCTCTCTGCCCCTCCCCCGTTCATGCTCTGTCTCTCTCTGTCCCAAAAATAAATAAACGTTGAAAAAAAAAATTTTTTTTACAAAACGTTGTTTCTAATGGTAATAATATTCAGTTGATGATTAGTGATTTCCTAAAATTTGTGAATTCCTTAAGGGTGAGGACTGTGTTGTCTTCACCCTTGTTTTTTTTTTTTTTATGTTTATTTATTTACTTATGAGAGAGAGAGAGAGAGCAGATGAGGGACAGAGAGCGAGGGAAACGGAGAATCCCAAGCAGGCTCTGCACCATTAGTGCAGAGCCCAATGCAGGGCTGGAATTCACGAACTGTGAGATCATGACCTGAGCCAAAATCAACAGACATTTAACCTACCAAGCCACCCAGACGACCCCATCTTTGTATTTCTTGGGCCCAGAAGCACCTGCCACATTGTGTTAGTAGCAGAAACTGCTTGTTGCCTACGTCAGTATTCATTAGTGATTTCATTTGGGGTAGTGTTACGCCCACCCAAAAGACATTTTCTAGATTCCTTTGTAGCCAGGTTTGTCCGTGTGATTACATTCAGTACACTAAATGTTAGCGGAAGTATTCTGTGGGACTTTCTGGAAGCATCCTTAAAACAGAAGGGAGATACCTTCCTCACTCTTCATCTTTACTTCTACCTGAAATGCAATTGTGATAGCTGTGACTTGAAGAGCCATGTTGAATAATAAGGGATCTTGGCTTCCCAATGACCAGAAAGGCATCGTACTAACCCTGTTTTCTCTACTTCCAGACTTCTTTCACCCTCAAAAGAAACAGTTGTTAGCTTCTTTTCTGTTATGTGCAGCCGAACATAAACCAGACTGATTTAGTAGTCAATAAATGTGTTTTGAAAGCGGAGTGACTCCAAAATTATGTGACTTTTATTGCGTCTTACCTACCAATGGACTTGGAACAAGATTTACCACTTCATTATATCAGTGCATCATCACAGTCTTCTTGAGACATTCATTTGTCTGCACTTTTTATTGGACTTTAGGTCTGTATTTAAAAAAAAAAAATTTAGGGGCGCCTGGGTGGCGCAGTCGGTTAAGCGTCCGACTTCAGCCAGGTCACGATCTCGCGGTCCGTGAGTTCGAGCCCCGCGTCAGGCTCTGGGCTGATGGCTCAGAGCCTGGAGCCTGTTTCCGATTCTGTGTCTCCCTCTCTCTCTGCCCCTCCCCGTTCATGCTCTGTCTCTCTCTGTCCCAAAAATAAATAAACGTGGAAAAAAAAAATTAAAAAAAAAAAAATTTAACATTTATTTATTTTTGAGAGACAGAGCATGAGCAGGGGAGGGGCAGAGAGAGAAGGAGACACAATCCAAAGCAGGCTCCAGGCTCTGAGGTGTCAGCATAGAGCCTGACGTGGGGCTTGAACCCACGAGCTGTGAGATCATGACCTGAGCCGAAGTTGGATGCTCAACCGACTGAGCCACCCGGGAGCCCCTAGATCTGTATTTTGTAATTGTCTTTGCCTATATTTTATTAGTTTTGTAAAGTCGATTCAAATGTGTCTAAAATGCAGATGAGATAAAAATTATAAATAAATCCACTCGCAACTTAAAGTGTAGGCAATCAAAACTGAAAGCCCAGGACTGGGGAGCAGTAGAACCACACCCACATACTGGAAACTCTGTTCTTCCCCCCAGCCCTTCCCCCAGGGATTGCCTCAGCAGGCTGTCCTCCATGCAGGGTTTGTCAACATCTTTCACTGTGACACAATGTGGGCCAGGGCACACCCCCTCAAAGGAAGTTCAGTTTTGGTAAGTGGGTGTGGCAGATGGCTGGTAGAAAGGCTGAGTAGGAGGAGAGGAGATGAGGAAGGTTGACGATTAAAAGGTGCGCAGAATCAAAGAATAGGATCTTGTTATATGGGTGGGGAGCCCCCAGCCCGGGAATAGGAAGTGACTGGCAAATATCTCTTGGGTAACATTTTAGCTGTGATTCTTTCTGTTTTCAGCAGGAAAAGACAACTCTGACAAGTTTAAGCGAAAAGGGAGAATTGATTAGAAAGCTAGTGGTGTTGCCCCTGGCAGCCATGGAAGAGTTTCAGGTGCTATAAATTGACTTCTCATTATGGAGGGTGAGGACTGACTTCCCACAGACCACACCCCGTCACCCCCTCACACACACCTCTTCATCATCCCGGTGGCTTATGTTCCCGTTCCTTCGCAATTCTATTTTCCGCAGAGTCACTAAGCGTCTTGTTTTTTCAGTTGCCTGGTTATCTATGCACTTCTTGTTAATTCAATCCCAAGCTCCTCCCTGCCCCCAGAATGACAGGAGTTCTCAACATGTTCAGATGCAATGGATCTCCATCAATTTCATCATCTTGAAGAAATCTCTCCCAGTGCCTTTGACCTGGTCCTGTCTTTTTTTTTTTTTTTAATGTTTATTTATTTTTGAGAGAGAGAGAGAAAGAGAGACAGAGTGTGTGCAGGGGAGGGGTAAAGAGAGAGAAAGAGACACAGAATCTGAAGCAGGTTCCAGGCTCTGAGCTGTCAGCACAGAGCCTGATGTGGGGCTTGAACCCACGAACTGTGAGATCATGACCAGAGCTGAAGTCGGACGTTTAACCGACTGAGCCATCCAGGCTCCCGGACCTGGTCCTGTCTTGTGTGGACTGCTCTTCAGGACTGATATGTGGGGTGGTCATGGTGTCTCACCTGACCAGCATCCTGGGGATGTCTTGTCTGCACACATATTTAAGAGTGGGGCACAGAAAAGTGAATTAGAAGCCCCACGTACATATGTGGGGCTTGCCAACGGGGACTTGATTGCAGAGTGATCTGGCTGGGCCAGTTCATTGGGAAACCTCTGATGTCAGTATCTCTAGGTCTTTTTTCTCGGGCTTGGTCAAATTTGCCAGAACAGTTTCTGCCAGTCTCATGCTCAGAGGGAAGAAGCCTGCCAGTGTTCTGACTGTGGAATGGGGGAAGAGAGGCGGTGGTCTCCTCATTTCGTATGTAGGATGTCCGTGCTTAAACCTCCTGTTTCCAATATGCCACCTGGGCCCCCAACTGTGACCGATGTCTCTCAGTCCAGAAATCTGATTTTATCCTTTCCTAATGGAAGTCTCTAGTGTCTCCTGCTGGGGTAGAGGAGGGACCGCCACTCACTAAGGGCAGTGCGGGAGGAGTTAGGGAGTCTAATGGCTTCTTAAATCCACATTTAATTAGTTCTCCTGTTTTTATGCCCAGTTTTAACCTTACTCCAAGTGAGTAGTACCTGCTGCCTCCTACCTCAAGTTCCTGGGGGCTCCACGGTGTAAACAGGGGAGTATCTTGGTTTTTTTTTTGTTTGTTTTGTTTTGTTTTTTGTTTTTTTTTGCACAGCCGGTCTAGGATTCAGCTTTTAATGCTACGAAGTGACCATTAGTCCAGTTTGAGTCAAGTGTCCCTCCTAAACCAATTAACTTTGGCAAAGAGAGTAGAGGCCATGGCTGGCGTAGAGGGTCCAACAGTGTGGTGGGGGTGGAGTCATGTTTTACTAACATGGCAGCTCCCATGGTCATAGAGATGGGGAAGGGCAGTCCCTAGGAAAGGAGATGGATAGTCCCTTAGGATCTACCACAGCTAGGAAAGAGGAGATTGAAATCTGGGGCTCTTTTTATTCTCCCCATCTTGTTGGTCATCATAAGGGCAGAAATGAGAGGGAGGGGATAGGACGAAAAAGTAGTCATCACAGCTCCTGGGGTAGGAGCTGGTGTCCACAGGAAACTTCTGAGTCTATGATGCTATTGGATTAGGTGAGGGAGAAGACAGTGTACATGCAAAAGCTGGAGCAGGCAGAGGGACAGTGGGCAAGTCTCCAGGAGGGCACTGAATGGGAAGGCCGTGGGAGAAACACTGACGTACTTAAGTAAGAAGGTTGCCCAGCAAAGTGCTCCTCAAGAATTTGGGAATCTTTCAGGGGCGGTTCACAAGGACTTAGGAATACATGGGCTCCTCTCTGGCATTAGGGCTGCCTCAAATCTCCCACTGGGTATCTTCTGGGCACCACCAGGTTCTGGGAGATAGTGGCATGTTGTGATGCCAACATGGCACGTTGTTCTATTGCAAAATGGGAAAAGACTTGGTTCATCTCTTTTGTGTTACACTTGTTGGAAGGGCCCTAAAGCCACCTGCGGCCACACCAATTTGAAGAATAAAAAGGGTTTTCGCTTTTTGTATTTCCAACCTGACACACTGGGCCTCTCTCCTCCAACAGCCATGACTCTCCTCCAACAACTTTTTTCTGGGCCAAGCTGGTCATGCCTTTGGGATGTGAGCTTTCCGAGAAGTCTGCTCAGTCATTCAGGCAAATCAGCTGCCAGACACAGTCTTGCATATCCAGGCCTCAATTTATGCCCCAAATTATGTTATCCTAGTCTCAACGTGTTCGATACGTTTTCTGGCACACATTGATTAACGCTGGGGAAATTCACCGAAGAGGCACATAAGCTCTGCCCCTCTGACTCCTGGCATTAAAAGTGGGTGAGACTTCGCACATGTGTGTTTAAGGACAGTCCTTTATAAAGCAGGACTACCATCGCTTTCTGTGGTAACAGAATACCCAACTAGTGGGGGCTTGTGCCTGGAGTGAGCAAACTGGCCCACAAGCCAAATCCGGACTGTCACCTGTTTTTGTAGAGCACATGAGCCAAGAATGGTTTTAAAATTTTTTAATGATTGAACAGAAATCAAAAGAAGAATGAGATTTTGTGACATGTTAAGATTCTATGAAATTCAAGGCTCAGTGTCCATAAGGAAGTTTTACTGGAGCACAGCCATGCTCTTTCCATTATGCATCGTGCATGGCTGTTTGCATGCTCCAGCAGCAGAGTTAAGTAGTTGAGATAGACATTGTGTGTTCCGCAAAGCCTAAAATATTTACTGTCTGGTTCTTTACAGAAAAGAAGCGCTGATCCCTGGCTTAAACCATAACAAATCTGTTATTTCCTTAAGAAATCTGAAAATAAGGCATTTCCAAGGTTTAGTTCAGTGGTTCCACAAAGTCTAGGTGCTAAGGTGACATATCTAAAATTCTCCCAGTCTTGCCTCATAGTCACAAGATGGCTGCATCAGCCTGAAGCACTAGTACTCACAAAATCCCATCCAAAGGCAGGAAACAAGAGAACAGCAGGGGGGCAGAGAAGGACCTTTTTAGCATGCTTCTTTAAATTCATCAGAGAGGAAAATTCTTTCTCCAATTCCCCTAGAAAGCCTTATTCTCAATCTCATTGGCCGGCACTAAGTCAGTAGATCACACGACATCCCATGCCGTCATGGAAGCGGCTAAATGAGAAGGGGAAGGAAATGGCCATTGGATAGCGGACTGTAAGTGACTGCCACATACACAAACTGTCGCTGTGGGCAAGTGGTGAGTCGGTGGCAGTGGTGTGAGAGCCAGCTGCACACACCTCTTTCCTTCCTGCATTTAGTGATGTCACACTGCTGGTTTGAAGTTGGTCAAAATTGACAACGGTGGGAGTATTTATGTCACAGAAGTGAATAAATACTATAAATCAAGTGGTTTTGTCAGCACACGACTGATTAGGGATGGTTTTTATTTGGCTATACTTTTCCAAGTTTTCTACAATGAACATGGGTTAATTTTATAGTCAGAAAAAAAAAATGTTTTAAGAACAAAAGAGGCCTCACCTTATATCATATACGAAATTAACTCAAAACGGGTGAAAGATGTAAACATAAGAGCTGAAACTATAAAACTCTTAGAAGGGGTACCTGGGTAGGATGCGTGGGTGCTCAGTCACTTAAGCATCCGACTTCAGCTTAGGTCATGATCTTGCAGTCCGTGAGTTCGAGCCACATGTCAGGCTCCAGGAGCCTGGAGACTGCTTTGGATTCTGTGTCTCCCTCTCTCTCTGCCCCTCTCCTGCTCGCACTCCATCTCTCTCTCTCTCCCTAAAAAAATAAGCAAACATTAAACATTGGGATTCTCTTTCCCTCTCTCCCTTCCCCTCCCTCCCCCCCCAGACACTGTCTCCAGAAAATTAAATGCCCCTCCCCCCCCACCGTGCTCTAAATAAATAAATAAATAAATAAATAAATAAATAAAAGATTATTATACTGGGGCACCTGGGTGGCTCAGTCAGTTAAGCGTCCAACTTTGGCTCAGTTCATGATCTCACGGTTCGTGAGTTCAAGCCCCACGTTGGGCTCTGTGCTGACAGCCCAGAGCCTGGAGCCTACTCTGCATTCTGTGTCTCCCTCTCTTTCTGCCCCTCCCCTACTCACTCTCTATCTCTCTCAAAAATAAAGAAACATTAAAAAAAATTTCTTTTAAAGATTATTATAAAACTCTTAAAAGTAAACACGGGAAAAGCTTCATGACATTAGATTTGGTAACAGTTTCTTACATGTGACACTGAATGTATAAACAACAGAAGTAAAAATATATAAATTAGACTCCCTCAAAAGGAAAAACCTCTGTGCATCAGAAGACACCACAGTGTGAAAAGGCAAACTATGAAATGGGAAAAAATATGGGCAAATCTTACATCAGATAAGGGATTAAGATCCAGTATATAAAGAACTACACTGGACAACAAAATAGAAAACAAATGACTCCATTAAAAAATGGGTAAAGGGGCACCTGGGTGGCTCAGTCGGGTAAGTGTCTGACTTCAGTCCAGATCATGATCTTGCTGTTTGTGGGTCCAAGCCCCACGTCGGCCTCTTTGCTGTCAGCACAGAGCCCGCTTCGGATCCTCTGTATCCGCCCCCCCCCCCCCGCCCCCACCCCTGCACTTGCTTTCTCTTTCTCTCAAAAATAAATAAACTTAAAAAAAAAAATAGGTGGAGGACTTGAGTTGACGTTTCTCCAAAGAAGATATACAAATGGCCTATAAGCACACGAAAAGATGTTCAATAACGCAGTATCACTAATCATTAGGGAAATGTGAATCAAAATCACAAGGAGATATCAATTTATACCCATTAGGGTAGCAACTATAAAAACAAACAAACAAACAGAGAATAAGTGTTGGTGAGGCTTTGGGGAAATAGGAGATTCATACATTATTGGTGAGAATGTGAAACGGTGCAGCCACTATGGAAAGCAGTGTTGTGGTCCCTCAAAATATTAAAACTAGAATTATTATATGATCTGGCAATTCCATCTCTGGCTATACATCCCAAAGAATTGAAAGCAGAGTCTTGAAGAGGTATTTCTACCCCCACGTTCACAGCAGCATTATTTACAATAGCCAAAAGGTGGAAGCATCCCAAGTGTCCATCAATAGATAAATGGATAAACATAATAAGGGAGATAGATGCATGCAATGTACGCAGCCCCACCTGGGGCTGGGGTGGGGGGAAGGGGGCGTTGTTATTTCACAGATGCAGAATTTCAGTTTTGTAAGATGAAAACAATTCAAGAATTTGGTTGCACAACAACGTGAACGTGCTTACCATTACTCAACCCTATACTTAAAAGTGGCTAAGATGGTAAATTTTATGTTACATGTATTTTACCACAACTAAAAAAATTTTTTTTTTTTTTAATTTTCTGGGGACAGTGTCTGGAGGCATTTAGAATGGTCCAGTGTCTGAAATACCTTCCCAGGTGGGTCTACAACACAGCCTCTAAGGAAACCAGGCTGTCCCTGGTAGTAGAATTGTTGACCTTTATACCAAGAAGGTTAGGAAAGCACCAAAATGTGCGTGTGGGTGTGCCCAGGCCGGCATCGAGGAGTTGGTGCTGTGAGACCTCACCTTCCTATGAGGTTGTCTCAAATGAACAAATATGTCAGCAGGGCCTTTGGTGGTTCCGTGCCTGCTGTGGCCGTGAGGGGACTGAGTGTGCGTCCTCACTGAGGAGCAGAAAATCTTTGAAAGTTTTGAAGGACAGAATACAAGCACAGAGTCAGAAAACTAAATTTAAAAACGAAGCTTTTTTCACTATATGCTAACTAACTTGGATGTAAATTAAAAAATAAAATAAGATAAATAAAAATGAAGCTTTTTTGAGTAATGGAAAATTTTTTTGTAAAGGTTAATTTAAGCTTGAGGTGGGAAGTGAAATTAAAAAAATATTTTGAGGGGCGCCTGGGTGGCTCAGTCAGTTGAGCATCCCAGTCTTAATTTCAGCTCAGGTCATGATCCCAGGGTCGTGGGTTCCACACTGAGCATGGATCCTGCTTAAGAGTCTCTCTCTCTCTCTCTCTCTCTCTCTCTCTCTCTCCCTCTCTCCACTCCCTGTTTGCCTGTGCTCTCTCTTTCTAAAATTAAAAACATGATAATAATTCGAGTCCAGGTGAATCCAGACTCCGGGACAGATGACTTCCCAAGTAGCTGCGAACATGAGCTGGTAACTCAGGCTGGACGGTGAAATCCCTGAAGACCACAGGAGCTGGACTTCTGGGCTGTCTGGGTTCGAAGCAGAAGCAGACAGTCCTGCCCACTTCCGATTTGGGGGGCTGCTTTCTGAAACGATGAAGAGTACTAGGTTAGGATTAGAACATGTGGTATACTTTATTTTTTTTTTCAACGTTTATTTATTTTTGGGACAGAGAGAGACAGAGCATGAACGGGGGAGGGGCAGAGAGAGAGGGAGACACAGAATCGGAAACAGGCTCCAGGCTCTGAGCCGTCAGCCCAGAGCCCGACGTGGGGCTCGAACTCACGGACCGCGAGATCGTGACCTGGCTGAAGTCGGACGCTTAGCCGACTGCGCCACCCAGGCGCCCCCATACTTTAAATGTTCACCTGTATGGGGCACCTGGGTGGCTCAGTCGGTTGAGCGTCTGACTTCGGCCCAGGTCACGATCTCATGGTTTCTGAGTTCGAGCCCCGCGTGGGGCTCTGTGCTGACAGCTCAGAGCCTGGAGCCTGCTTCGGATTCTATGTCTCCCTCTCTCTCTGTCCCTCCCCTGCTCATGCTCTGTCTCTGTCTCAAAAATAAATTAATAAAAACATTAAAAAAATGTAAATGCTCACCTGTAATTAATGCTTTAACATAAAAGGTACAATAAGGTATAATTGTACTTTTCACAGGATTTTAAAGAAATATGAATCCATTGTGTGTTACAGGCAGCAAGGCCAGTCACTAAGCCACACATTTAAATCTGATTCATCAGTGTCTTTCTTTCATTTCTTGCAGGGCTACTCTGTGGACTATATCTATAATCCTATTTGGAAAAAACATCAAAAGTTTAAATTTGAGACCTGTTGTAAAAGTGAGATTGGAGCCTGACTGCCTTCCTGCCAGCTGCCCAATACCCACCTCCATGAAAGGATCTGGAGGGAGCCATCTGGGGCCTGAGAGAGAACACAGTCTGTTTGAGAGACCTGGTCAGCATGACCCTGTCCTGAGAATTAATTTTGGCTCTATGGGTGGACAGCAATGTTCCCCAACGTCTGATCCTCAGTCTCTTTTATCTCTACACAGATTCAACAATTACATCTGTATGGGTGTCTCTAAGCCCCCACTTCCACCTGACCTCTCTAGTATCTCCAGTCCCACACTTCCAACTTCCAGAGAGAAAGGTCCGCTTTGCTGCCTCACCCGGGCTGGCCCCCAAGCTCAACGCTCCTAGTTGAGCTCATCATTCCACCTCCTGGACCTGAAACCTAGAATTATTTTCAACTCCTACCACTCCCTTGGCGCAGGTAACCCATTAGTCACCACGCATAGTCACCCACTGCTGGTAATGGCTTTCACACTCATCCCATTGTAAATGGCTGTGAGATTGCCGTGGGTGTCCAACCTATCATACGGATCAGGCAGAATGGGACCCCGCCTGGAACAGGCTGGCATCAGTATGGCAATCTGTCACTAACAGCAGAAGCTGTAACAGGAGTCATGGGCAATGGGGTAAGATGAAGAGATGTGGTCAAGGTCAGCGCCAGATTCCCCAGGCTAAGAGGGGTCAGACAAGCAGGGCAAGTATAAGAATTAAAGTCAAGAGCCAGAGCAGACCTGGGAACTGAGCTGGTTTTGGCTCGTAGGACAGAGCATGGGCACTGTGACTGGATTCTAGGGACAGAGTTTTGCTTTGCGGGGGGTGGAGGGGGCAGTGAGTAGGGACCCTTGGAGAGGCCCAGGCCTGTGCTTTCTTAGCTGTGCCGTGGCCAGGTGTCATGGAGCTGCGTATCCTTAACACGTTTCCTCTTCTCCACCCCCCTGCCTCACTCCAGCCCAGAGTGACTCCTTATTTGCCTTGACTTTGAGAAAGCATCTCTATCTGCAACCCTGCAGCCTCTGGAGGGGAGCTACTAATATCTATTGCACACCTGCTAAGGCCTTTTGTGTATTTTATCACATTCATCCCGACAGCAACACTGGAGATAGATGGTGACGTCTGACATTTGTTCGGTGACTTTGGTTTCTATTTTATTTTCACAAGCACTAACTCATTTGACCACTGGGTAACCCAGTGAAGTGGTCAGAGCCCTATTCAGCAGATGAGAACACTGGGGCCAGAGGGATTAAAGTGACTTCCAGAAGTCACCCAGGTCCCTATGACTCCAGGTGTTGCCCAGCAGTATCTGCTGGAAGTTGTTAGAAACAACAGCAGGATCTCTGGCTCACCCCAGGCCACTGAACCAGAATCTGCATCTGAATCCGAACCCCGCGGGGGATCACTGGCATGTTAAAGTTGGCCTGAGTAGTTGTTCTAGGAGTCTGCACTAGAAAGCAGCCTTACAGGGCTAAGTCAGCTGCGGTCAGTGATGGTGGACACAAATACCCCAAGGTTACCTGCAGCTCTTAGAGTCAACACTGACTGCTGGCCATCGGTGGGGAGTGAAGCTGACAGAGCCAGGGATTGGATGGAGAGAGAAGAGAAAGAGAAGTCAAGTCAAGAGGCATTTGTGAAGCTTCTGCTGGGTGCCTGCTGCTATGGCTCCAGGCATACGTAGCAAAGAGGCCGGGGAGCTGAGGGTGTGTTTGGGGAGCAAGACACAGGAGCCAATGCGGGAGGACGGGGACCCAGCACCTGGAAGCAAGCTGAGTGCTGGAGAAGGTGCTGGTCCAGCGGCAGTGGAAGGCCCTCCTGGGGGCAGGAGAAGGAAGGCGGGAGGATGCCACTGGGCCGGGGTGTGCTGGGCCCTGCAGACGAGGCAAGTGAGTGCAGGTTCGGTCTGGCAGGCAGTGCCTTCAGAGAGCCTGGGCTAGAGAATGTCCTGGTACCTACTTCTCCAGCCTTAGTTTCCCTCACCAGTCTCCTCTTCTCAGGGAAACACCTGTGCTTACAACCCCCTTAAGACGTTGTAGCTTGTAGAACTGCTCCCTGCCAATTCTCAACAACCAGAACTGAGTCCCTCAGGCCCCTTCCCTGCTTTCTGAGTCTTGATAAAGCCACCGCTCTTCACCCGGTCACTCCGCCACTCACCTTGGGAGTGATTTCTGACTCCTCCCCTTCTTGTGACCTTGACATTTAGTTCAACTGCTTCTGTCTGAATTATCTCTGATGAGAACACATTTTATCTCACAATGTCTCCCTCCTTCTAGTATCTCCACCCCACACTCAGGAATTGTTGGAGGCTTCTTTCGTTGGGTCCAAATTCCGCAGCCTGAGCTGCGGTTCTCAGCTCTCCACACCTTCCTCCCACTTGGCCATGTCTCTCACTTTCCTCAGTGCTCCTATTGAGACAGCCATCCCCATCGTTCCTGCCTGCCCCTCCCTCAGATCCCTCGTGTCCATTCCTGCTTGTCCGACCCTACTTGGGGAGACTTCATGTCCATATGTCCTCTATCCAAAGCCTGCTTGTCTTTCTATGCCCATTATATGCTTTTGCTTCTTTTTTGTTGGGATTAGAACCAAGGATTTGTGGCCAGGATTATAATGATGATCTCTGTTATGCACAATTGTCATAGAAAAGACTGGAATTAAACAGCAATGTAGTAACCATGGTGGTCTCTGGATTCTGGGCAATTGGTAATTTTTTTTCTTTCTAATTTTTAAAAAATATTTTCCTTTTTTCTAGGGCAACCATGTAGTACACTATAATTAAACAAAGTACATAAACTATTATGCTTTCTAAAGCATGAATTGCAGCCAGAGAAAGGCTGCTGTTCAGGAAGGCGGCAGTTGGGTGAATCCAGGTAGTTGGCCTTGGGAGGGCGGAGGGGTAGAAAGCACGGTAGTTAATTCAGACCTGGGCTTGAATCTCAACTTTGCACCTCACTCTCTGACCCTGGGCAAGTTAGTTAACCCTCTGAGTTTCTACATATGCTAGTGGTGTGGCCTTGGGGAACGAATTTAGCCTCTCTAAGCCTGATGATTCATTTAACAACTTTAATAACTATGGAACTATGTGCCAGGAATGGTTCTGGATGCTGGAGTCTAGCTGTACACAATTCAGACAAATTCTCCACCCTCGCGGAGTCTCTACAGGGGAGAGGCAGATAGTAAACAACCAAGAAAGATGTAATATCTTTTCTTAAATGCTTTTTCTTAAGTTTATTTATTTTGAGAGAGTGAGAGAGTGGCGGGAGGGGCAGAGAGAGAGGGAGAAAGAGAATCCCAAGCAGGCTCTGTCAGCTCAGAGCCCAATGAGGGGCTTGAACTCCCCAACCGTGAGATCATGACCTGAGTTGAAACCAGGAGTCAGATGCTCAACCGACTGAGCCATCCAGGTGCCCCAGAAAGATGTAATATCTTCAATGTTGATATGTGCACACACAAACGCATATATGATATCCCATGTGGTGGTTAAGTGCTATGAAGAGAGTAAAGAGGAGTCTAGAGACTGGAATGTGGGAAAGTTTGCAATCTTAAATAGGGTGGTTCAGGGAGGTCTCACTGAGGAGGTGACATTTAAACAGAGACCAAAAGGAATGAGAGAGCCAGCCCTGCGGGTGCCCGGGGAGGGAATTCCAAGCCAAGAGGACAGCAGTGCCAAGGCCTCCAGGCAGGAGTGGGCTGCGGGTCTGAGGAGTAGCCAGAAGGCCCGTGTGGCAGGAGCCAAGTAGGGGGAGTGGCAGGAGATGAAGCCAGGGACGTGGAGGCAGACCAGATGATGAGAGCCTGGTAGGCCATGGTCAAAGCCTAAGAATACTGGCAAGTGGGGCGATGGTGGATATATTTTGAAGGCGGAGCCAATGGGATATGCTGATATACTGACCATGAAGATACATTGCTGATATATTGACCACGAAGAAACACGTCAAGGAAGAGTCCTGGAACCAATTTTGATCTGAGCATCAGAAGAATGAAGGTGCCACATAGCTATTTACTGAGCTAGGGAAGTGCTGTGTGCCTATTTCAGCCTCTCAATAACCAATGCTGTGGTGGGACCAGCTCTTGTAGTTCTTACAATGATTGCAAGACACTCTTCAGCAATAATCATCAGGAAATTTAAAAAAATAAATAAAGGTTTATTACTTACAGGACCTGGAAGTTACATAGCATACTTGGGGCCACACAGTGAGGTCACAGGGGGAGAGAGAGAGAGAGCGAGCGAGAGAATGTACATGCAGGCCTGGGGTCAAGGGTAGAGGCCTAGGGTTTCATGGACTCCCTCTGTCTTGGTGACTTTTTTTTTTTTTTTTAACGTTTATTTATTTTTGAGACAGAGAGAGACAGAGCATGAACGGGGGAGGGGCAGAGAGAGAGGGAGACATAGAATCAGAAGCAGGCTCCAGGCTCTGAGCCATCATCAGCCCAGAGCCCGATGCGGGGCTCGAACCCACGGACCGTGAGATCGTGACCTGAGCTGAAGTCGGACGCTTAACCGACTGAGCCACCCAGGCGCCCCTGTCTTGGTGACTTTAAAACACAAAAGTGGGAATTTAAAGCACGGGAAGAGAAAAGGCAAGTGGCCCAAAATGATCAGTTATCAAAATCAGCCAAAATCTCTGAAATAAAGGAGCCTCAGTCCAGGGAGCGGCCCAGTTCTTTGTCCAGTCCTGTCGCTTGCTAGGAGAATTAGATGCCTCTTGGAAGTGATACCTTGGCAATCAAAGCTTAAGTTGCGTTACAACTTGCATTACAAAAAGGAAGATCATCTGCCAGAGTTTCCACTACAAGAAGACTGTGGAAGGAGCAGGTTTAGGGGCACAATAATAGGGTTTGATTTTGGATAGTGTGTTGGCCATGTCTATTAGATGTCCAGGTCAAGGCATTGAGTAGACAGTTGAGTATTCAAGCCTAGAGTTCAGGGGACAGGCCAGGGCTGGAGATATAAACATAGTTGCTGTCAGGGGCACCTGGGGGGCTCAGTCGTTTAAGCGTCCAACTCTTGGTTTCAGCTCAGGTCATGATCTCACAGTTCACGGGTTTGAGCCCTGCATCAGGCTCTGCGCTGATAGGGCAGAGCCTGCTTGGGATTCTCTCTCTCTCTCCCTCTCTCTCTGCCCGTCCTCCTCTTGTGCTCTCTCTTCCTCTCCCTCTCTCTCTCTCTCCACATGAGTAAACATTTAAAAGCAAAAACATAGTTGCAGTCAGCCTAGAGAGATGGACCTCATTTCACGGATGAGGTCACCTAGTTTGAGCAAGGATAGATAAAAAAGAATGACTGAGTCCTGGGGCGCTCCAATGTTAGGCACCAGGAAGATGAAGAAGAACCAAAAAGATATATGGTGAAGGAGGGGCCAGTGAAAAAGAAGGGAACCAAGGAAGAGTGGAGGCCCAGAGGCCAGGTGAGGTGTTGTTGCTGCTAGTGTTATTGACAGACTGGGTTCAGCCTACACGTAGGTGATGTATGACTACTTTGTCAACAGTTTCTCTGGAGGAGTGGTATTATGGCTATATTAAAGAAAGGCCACCACCATTTTCAATGGCCAATTGTTCAACAAATGAATTCCATCCAAGTGAATGCAACAGTCATCTTGCACTCCAAATTAGGTTTATCCTGACCTCACACAGCCACCTGTGATGGAAATCTAGCGGGAACAAGGCAATGGTGGGGGCAGGGTGGGGGTGAGGGTGGGGGACAGGGCTCAGAAGGAGGCCACATTTGGAATTCCAGGAACACAGATGGGGCCTGAGATCCCACAATAGAGATCTGGTCTCCGGGGAGCCTTGTGAGAGTCAGGGGAGGTCCTGGGCCCAGACCGGGTGTCCTGGTCCATCAACATGGTGACACCCTAAGCAGAATGAGGAAGCAGGAAGAGGAGTCAGTTGTTGGAAGAGATGCGTTCTTGTGTATGTACATAGATGTTCTGGCATCTGGTGGAGCCCCAGCTTCCTTTTCTGTGACCCCTGACCTGCCACACCTTAGATTTGCCATTCCCTCATCCTTCTCCATACACAGGTATCCCCTCTGATTGTAGCCCCCGACCGTCATCTGTTCTTGCCCCTCCAGCAGCACGGCCTTCGATCCTCTCAAGTCAGCACCCCCTCTGGTCATGGTCATGGGCCTCCCTGCCGGCCCTCCCTCCCCAGGGCCCCCCCACCCCACTGTAGAACTGAGCCTCAATTCACACAACAGCCACCGCCGATGCTTTCTGTTCCCTGAAATCAATAAAGCCTCCCTCTTGTTCCCGCATCACTAAACAGGTACAACTCATACTTTTTGAAGCCACTGTCCCTTCTTATTACTCTGTTTTCTCAGAGCCTAATCATTCTGGGCACATTACAACCTTCAGAGAGACCTGCTTTACTGAAGTGAGACTTTACATATAAGATAGAACAGGAGGATGCACCAGGGCTCACCCCAGAGTAACCCCAGGGATCATAGTGGGGGTGGGGGGGTGGGGAGGAGTTGGGGATCACAAAGGAGGTCACCCCCTTCAGATAGACAACTGTATACTTTGCATTTCGTGGAGGGACAATCTCTTTTTGTCATCCAGTTGTAACTTGCAACACTCTATATAGTTCACGGGCAAGGAACAGAATGTTTCGCCACAGGATGACTCCACCCCTGCGGAGTCAACCCACGACCTTGGCCTTCTGAGCAGGGCCATTAACTGAGCCAACTACGCAAGAAAAGAACTAATAAGGCACAGGCCTGTGGCTCAGGGAGTTTGGTGGTCAGGGATGTGCGTGCGTCCAGGTAGCAAACTTCAGGGTCGCGGGATGCCCCTAGAAGGAGAGCATGTCCCCTGCTTCTCTCATTTGATGCAGCCAACGTTGTTTACCACTGCTGGGGTGCCCCACAGGGCCCAGCTCAGAGTCCAGCTCAGAGAGGGTGGCAGAAGGGTCCTTGACCCTGCCCTTCAAATGTCCGTAGTCTGGCTGGGGTAAAAAGATATTTAAGAACTCAGGGTCATTTAGAAGGTGACGTGAATGTCATGGGAAAACCAGGGTGCTCCAGCCTGAAGCGTGAGACCTCAAGGCTCCTTAACATCTCGGCTCCTCAGCTTTCCTAAGAAACGAGGCCAGTGCCATCTGTCCTTCACTCTCGCCTTGGGCATCTGGCAAAGTAACAGGTGGAGGGTAGTGAAGGGGAGAGAACCCGGACCGTGGGCCTGTCGGGGAGGTTAATCTCTGGTCACTTCCTGTCCATTCTCAGGGAATGTTCGAAGCAGGGGAGTTTATCCTTCCTCATCTCAGGCAGAAAAGTTGAGCAAGATGTGACCTTGCTATGCAAGCTCTGATAATAAAAATCCCATGGTTAATCTAGCTTATCTCTGGAAAGATACACAAGAAACCAGTAACACTGCTTTTCTCTGGGGAGGAGAACAGAGCAGCTGAGCAAAAGGTACGGGAGGGACACCATCTTTCTCTGTACTAAATACTCTTTTATGGCTTTTTAATTGAATGACCTGTGATTATTTTTTTTTTAATTTTTTTTTAACATTTTATTTATTTTTGAGACCGGGAGAGACAGAGCATGAACAGGGGAGGGTCAGAGAGAGGGAGACACAGATTCTGAAACAGGCTCCAGGCTCTGAGCTGGCAGCACAGAGCCCGACGCGGGGCTCGAACTCACGGACCGTGAGATCATGACCCGAGCCGAAGTCGGCCGCTTAACCGACTGAGCCACCCAGGCGCCCCGAATGACCTGTGATTATAATATCTAACAGTAAATATAATTCCAACTGAAAAGTGGTTCTAGGAATCGGTTCGAGGTTGGGACAGAGCCGGGAGCTGGCTTTGCATTGGGTTTCCTCCCTCAGATACCCTTCTTCTGAGCATGAGGGGCCGGTGAAGGGAGATGAGAGCAGACCGAAGGGCTTGGAGTGCCCTGCAGGCCGGGCCTGGTGTGGCGGCTGGACCCGGGTGTCTCATGTCCGCGTCCTTCCAATGAGAAGGGCACACCTGCCTCTCTCTTTGCCTCCAGCTCTGGCACAGAGCTTTCCACCAGGCCTGGGAGCCTGGTGGAGTCGGGGTTGGGGGGGCGCAGTCGGCACAGGCTGTCCCCTCTGGCGCAGGGCACCGTGTGCTCACTGGCCTGCAAGCCCGGGGGGCCTGAGCTCAGCAGCCTCACAAGTTTCGTCAGCGACAAGCAGTGCTAGTAAAGTGGGCAAGGGTCATGAGGATGTGCGTATGGCTGAGGCACGGCTGAGGGCAAAGGTCAGGCCCAAATAGCATGGTGGCAGATGACAAGGAAGGCCTCGTTTGACCCTGGCATGGACAGGGAGGCCAGCAGTGGCCACTCTCACGGGTCCTGAGCCAGAATGCAGGGGCCGGTCCTGAAGCCTGCTTCAACCCCCAGGCAGCGACCCCAACCCAGCTGGTGGCAGCCTGAGGTTGGTGTGGCCCGTGAGCCCTGGTCTGTGGGAGCAGCTGACACACAGGGGCTGCCACGTGAATGCTCCGAGCACCCTCCTCCCATCTCTGTGCTCCCAGAATGTCTCCAGGCCTTCTCAGACAGGCATGGCTCCCGGCGTACCCCGCCCCCCAAATCCACAACTTGTCCTCCCAGCCTCCTCCACCGGATCCCCGGCGCCCCTGAGAAAAGTTCGTCGGCCTCGGCGGGGTCCCAGTGACCCAGTCTGCTTGCGGAAGGCTGCCTGTTGCTCAGATGTGTGCCTGGGGGTCAGAATGAAGGCAGCGTGAGGACACGGGAAGACCCTGTGGATGTGACTCCTGGTTCTGCCAGAACTCTCTGGGCCTTAGCTGCTTCGTCTGGGGCTTCCCTGCATCATGGCACCATCCCTTGGAGCGCTAATTAATCATGAAAGCACTTTGTAAAATGTGGCACACATTATCCGTGTTGTTATTACACGTCCTGTTACATCACTGAGCTCTTAGTAAACTGATGCTGAATGAATCTTCGTCTTGAGCTGATGATGACTCAGGAGGGTGGCCTGGGCATTCCTACCTTCAGCCTGGGCATCGAAAGTGAGGGTGAGGGCCAGTGGGGGTAAGTCTACCCTCTAACAGGATAAGAGGGTCTGACCTCCCTGAGGAGGGGAATTGGGCCAGCATTTGACAGAACTTGAGGGCCAACAGGTGCCCAGACCCTCTTTGAACAGGTCCCCTGGGAGCGGGGCTCTAGGGCCCAGCTCTGTTCACAGGCTGCCCTTGCAGGGGAGCTGGACTAACTCAGAAATGCTCAGCGCTACCCCAGCTCCAAGCAGCAACTGCTCCCAGATCTTCAGGTGACCCTGCTCTGCTTCCAGAAGGAATGGAACTACAGACCTAGTAGTCCAAGGCAGAAGGGAGTCAATGGGTATGTTTTCTAGAGTGCGGAGGGGTACAAGAAGCTCCATGTCCTGGAGGCAGGCTGAGCTCACCCACCTCTGGCCTTGCATCAGCTGCAGAGCTGGCTGCCAGGCCCTGGGAATTAGGCAGGAGGCTCCCAGGAGCCTCCTAGCCTTGCTTCTTGCTCTTGGGGAGAGGGTGGCGAGGAGGAGCTGGCAAGCCCGGGGCTCCGCAGACTCTCCATTTCCAGGTCAGCCAGCTGCCCCAATTCCCAGCTTCCCAGGCAGCATATGGCCTGTGTGATCAAGGACAGGCACAGCTGAGGGCCCTGGGAGGTCACCCAGGCTGCCCAAGGTCTCCTTGCTGGAAGCCTTCCTAAAGTTGGCGGTATCTCCCAGGTAAATGTGGGGACTTTGGAGCTGGTTCCTCTCTGGCCCCTGATATCACCACTTAAAAAAATTTTTTTTGAATCTTTATTTTTGAGAGAGAGACAGAGCGTGAGCAGGGGAGGAGCAGAAAGAGAGGGAGACACAGAATCCAAAGCAGGCTCCAGGCTCCAAGCTGTCAGCACAGAGCCCGATGCAGGGCTCGAACTCACGAACCAAGAGATCATGACCTGAGCCGAAGTCAGATGCTCAACTGACTGAGCCACCCAGGTGCCCCCTGATATCACCACTTTACCACTAAAAATGACCCTCTACCAATAGCAGCAGGTGCTACAGATGTGGGCCAGATGTGTATCATGGAGACTTTCATTGTAGCCTTTCATCTCACCCTTGATTTATTAATGATTCACCTCAGGGTTGAATGTGACAGGTGGTTCACAGAGGGATTCCCCTTCTGTTATTCTCTCCAGCGTGTGGGATTTATAGAATCCGTGAGAACTGCCCCACAGCTCCTGTGTCCCTGACTCCTCCTGGGGCACAACAGTGCATGTTCTCAGTGTTAAGTGCCATACCGGCTCCCTTCTGCCTGGAGCTTCTCAAAGGGGCATGTAGAGTTTCTGGGGATTCTGGAAGGCACCCATCAGTCCTCCTCACTCTACTGCCAGTGCTCTCTCTTGCCAGTGTCCTCCTGCTCCAAGCGCACCAGGCCTGCTATCTGTGATGTCCTGAGAGCTGAGTTGACGGCAATGGGCAAAGGAAAGGAGACCCTGGAGGGCTAAAGCAGAGAAGGCAGACGGGGGGGCAGGGACACAAGGGTTCATGGGAGGCCTGGGTCAGCCCTAACCTAGTGCTTCCAGCTTCTCCTGGACTCAGTTTCCAAGTCTTCCTCAGCTGGTCCCCATGTCCAGGCCTTACCCAGACTTGTGCTGCTAGAGAAAAAATGTACACACCCCCACCCCCAACCAATCACAGACTCCTGTCCCCTTCCTGGGCCTTAATTTCCTCATCTGCAACGTGAGGAGACAGGACAAGATGGATAAGATGGTTCCCCAGCTCAGGTGCTGTAGGAGTCCATGACAGCATTCTTCTGCTAGAACTTTCTCTTTCAATGCTCTCCCCTCCATGCAGCCCCTGCCTCGGTGTTTGTTCTTGGGTTTTCGCTCCTGGTCTCAGACCCTCTGCCCTAACTTCCAGGCTTTAATGGAGACTGGGCTGATCCACTCATTATCTCAGGACAAACATTAGACTATTCCAAACCTACATTTGCCTTTTATAAGCTATATCTCCTGGGTTTTCATTTAATCCAAAACGCTCTGTGGAGGGGGTGCTTCTCCGCAAGGAGCGCGTAAGAGATCTCAGCTGAGAGGGCAAACCTTGTGAGGCTGAGCAGGGAGGACTGGAGGGGATTGGGGGGGTAGAGAAGTAGAGAGCATAGAAGGAGGTAGGCCAGGCTGTGAAAGACACACAGTCCCAGGCAGCATGCAATTAGCCCCAGGCCCTGAAGATATCGAGGTTGGAAAGGCCCTTGGAGGTTACTTAAGCCAAGCACCCTGCCCCTCCTATTGCATTTTATTTTATTTTCCCCTGCCTTTCCTATTCCATTTTACTTCATTAATTGTTTAATTTTTTTGAGAGAGATAGGAGAGCGCGTATGCATGGCTGGGGAAGGGGCGGGGGGGGGGGGGGACAGAGGATCCAAATGGGCTCTGTGCTGACAGCAGAGAGACTGATGCAGGTTTTGAACTCACAAACCGTTGGATCATGACCTGGGCCGAAGCCGGACGCTTAGCTGACTGAGCCACCCAGGCGTTCCTTTCTCCTATTCCATTTTAAAGATGGGGCCTAGCAAAATTAAGTGACTTAAAAGAAAGTATAATTTAATACCAAAAAAGGAGGAAGAACTTGATTTCCCTTTAAAAGATGGTCCTTTAAATGGAATAATTTTGCTTCGGGAAGAGCTCATTCTGGGAATTGCGTTTTTCTCCTTTTTTGTCACCAACTGGTGATGTCATCATCATGGTCCATGGGTGTTCTGAGGACCAGATTTGGAAACCACTGTCCTGAAGTCCTTCTGTTCCCAACATCCCTCTGTCTCTTCAACAAGACTTGCAAACTAAACAAAGGAGACATCTGGGGTCAATCTAGATTAAAAAAAAAAAAAACAACACACTTTTAAAATGACCTCAGTATCCCTATAAATGGTCACTGCAGCTGTAAAGGAAGCAGAAACCTGTCGCTCAGAGTAGGGTGCAGGCAGAAACTCGGTCACAGGGCTCTGGACCAGGAATAGGACTTAACTCCATGCTGAGCAGACCACGGTAGGTAGGTAGGTAGGTAAATAGGTAGGGAGCTAGCTGGTTCCTCTCACATCTTTGGCACATGAGGAGGATTCTGGGAGTATTGATTCTGGAAAGATGGTGAATGTGTTCTCCCAGACTCGTGGAGAGAACTGTTTTTTATGTCCTCTTAACTCAAGGATCCTTAGAGATTGGGAGTGAAAGTGGGGAGAAGAAGTCCTTTAGTAGCTGTGGAGGGAGAACGAGATGCTAGTTTGTTGCCTGCCATATAATATGCACTCTGTAAATACTTGTGATTGATGTGTGGGATGTGTGACATAATTTATGGTAGATCTAGAGCCTGTCGGACAAGTCTAAACTCTGGTTTTACAACTAACTGCTCAGAAAAACCTGTGATGCCCCCAAACTTCAAGGACACAAGTGCCTGTGGCAGGCAGGAGTCTTCTTTACAAATATCAGAAGCCATACTCCCACCAGCTTAAACCAAAAAGGGTTTCTAGCTCACATAGCTGGGAGGGGCACAATAGCAAAAGCTGTGACCTTGGGGCAGAACCCAGTGTCTCCAAGATACTTGCTCTTTGTCTTTGCCTGACTTTTGCAGATAGGTTCTGTCCATGTGGTGGGGACGCCAGCCATTTGCAGCCCAAACTCAGGCTTAGAAAAAGGGCTTCTCTCTCTGTCAACATCAATATATCTATCTCAGAGAAGGCTTTTGATTGGGCCTGCTTTGGTCCTAGCCAGACCTAGGTCACATGCCTGGTCCTATGGTGAGGGAAGTAGATGGCATTACCAGGAGGAGGGGGGATGGGAAAGCCAGGTGGGCAGACAAAGCAATAATCATAGTACCTACAATATCTAAAGGTTGCATGTATGTGTGTGTGTTTATGCGTGTGTGTGTGTGTGTGTGTGTGTGTGTGTGTGTGTGTGTTGGGGAAGCCCAAGTCTGAAAGAGCCTGTTAGAGTGCCTGGGTGGCTCAGTCAGTTAAGCGTCTGACTGTGGCTCAGGTCATGATCTCACGGTTCATGAGTTCAAGCCCTGTGTCAGGCTCTGTGCTGACAGCTCAGAGCCTGGAGCCTGCTTCGGATTCTGTGTCTCCCTCTCTCTCTGCTCCTCCCCAATTCATGCTTTGTTTCTCTCTCTCTCAAAAATAAACATTAAAAAACAAAACAAAAAAAACCTCTGAGAAAGAAAGAAAGAAAGAAAGAAAGAAAGAAAGAAAGAAAGAAAGAAAGAAAGGGCCCATGAAAAGGGATCATGCTGGGGCGCCTGGGTTGCTGTCATACTTTGGCTCAGGTCATGATCTTGTGGTTCATGGGTGCGAGCTAGCGTCAGGCCCTGTGCTGATGGCTCAGAGCCTGGAGACTGTTTTAGATTCTGTATGTGCCCCTCCGCTGCTTGCACTCTGTCTCTCTGTCTGTCTCTCTCTCTCAAAAATAAAATAAAAACATTAAAAAAAATTAAAAAGAAAAAGAAAAAAAAGAAAAGGGATCATGTAAGTGGGACCAGAACCAGGCTTGGCCTATTCACAGGATTATTATTAGGTACCAATCATTTGGCTCCACTATATGTCAGGCTCTGCATTAGGCTAAGTATATATTACATACATTATTTCTCATTCTCACAGTAACCCTAAGAAGTAGATATTATTAGCTTCATTTTAAATTTTTTTTTTTAAGTTTATTTATTTTGAGAGAGACAGAGAGCATGCATACTCACTGGAGCAGCAGAGAGAGGGAGAGAGAATCCCAAGCCTGCTACGAGATGCCAGGCTGTCAGGGCAGAGCCCGATGCAGGGCTCACCAACGGTGAGATGACCTGAGGCAAAGTCAAGAGTCAGACACACTGAACCAACTGAACCACGGGCACCCCTAGCCTCATTTTAAAAGTAAAAGAGACAGAAGTTAAGGTCACACAGGCTGCGAGTAACTGAGCCATGTTCAAACTTGGGTCCTTTAGACTATAGAGCCCATGTTTTTTGCCCAAGGTCAGGTTGCTGCTTTAGAAACCAAAGCTGAAAGCTTGCTGAATGGTGGCAGAGAGCACACTCCCAGCCCCAGCAGGTGTGGTCTTGCCAGGGTGGGCAGCCACGACTTTCATGCATTTCCTGGTTGCATACTTCCTTTGTCCCCTGTCCTACAGGCCCTTCATGGCAGATGGAGACAGGCAAACACTCGTGGTAATACATGGGCTTCTTCACCAAATGGATACCAAATGGTATTTCTCCCAGACTTGGTCCCCCAGTTAGTGACTCTGCCTGGAAATTTCTAGAGTCTGGCCTGTCAGGTGAGAAGAAATGGGATGGGGTATGGACGGACACTGGCACGGCAAAAAATCAAAGGATGTCATCTCTCACCTAAATCACAGAAGTATCTGCAGGCCCTGATTATTCTCCCTACCCCTGTGCTGCCTCTCCAAACCACTCAGCACTTCACAGCTAGAGAGACCCTCCTGAAATACTACCCCTCCTGCACCCACCCTTGCTCTGAACCTCGATGGCTTCCCTTTGCCCACATTCATTATGGAGGCTTCTCAGGCTCCCCTGGACCACCACTCTCCCCCACACACCATTCTCTTTTATCACTGGACAGAACTAGGTTGGACTTTTCTCTCACCAAGGAAGATCTGATTAAGGAATATTAACAAACAGCTTTAGAGGAATTTAGGGTAGACTTGACCTATTCAGTGACTCTCAACAGATTTTGGCATCTATTGTATTCCAGGTCCTGAATACACAATAATGGGCAGTAGTAGCTTGGTTCTTTCCTGGGAGTGAAAAGGCAATTGCTGGAAGGTGTCCTAAGTGCCTGAGCCCAGGTTTGGGGATCTGGGAAGGCTTCCTGGAATAGGGGACATCCACGTGTGACGTGCAGGGTGAGGAGGTACTAGCTAAACTGAGTCACTCTCTAGACCAAGCTCTTTTTTGGCCCTCAATGGCCCTCATCACAGGCTGTTTCCACTGCCTGGACTGAACCGCCTCTCTTTTTCCCCAGGGAGGGAAGGGGTGAGGCTAGTTCCTGAAAATTAGTTCTCCAACTGGAACCAAGCAGAGTCTCTGTCAGGTCACCAACTCAAGAGCTCTGTGCTGTGGTCTCCGCTACCCCCACGGGCCAGCTGGCTTTGGGGCTAGGCGAATTCAGGGCTAGAAAAAGCCGGCCCTAGGGGAGAGAACTCCTCAAGAAAAGTCAAAGCTGAGAATCTGGTGGGAGATGCCAGAATCTGATTGTACCTTGAGGCCCACCCGGAAGTTGGGCTCTCCACCCTCTCCAGCCCCTGAGTTCCCACCTGGTCAGGTAGGGGAAGGCCCAGAGGGAGCCAGGGCTGACTAACAAAGCCAGGGAAGCCGTCCTTGGACCTCCTGTCCCCCTGCTTCTGCGGGCGTCTCCAGCTGCTAATCCCCTCCTCACATCACACAGCTGTGCCCACCCTCACCTGGCCCTGTGCCACCTGCCACATGCTGCTCCTCTTCCAGGTGGCCTGGCCAGAAACTACATCCCTGCTGGGACTTGAAAGTGTCAGTCACTGACCCGAATTCCCGTGTGTGTTCGTCTGGGGGAGAGGCGCTATGGCCCTCCCCACCAGGGGACGCCTGCACTGTCCTCCCCGCTTTCCAGAGAGCGCCTTACCTAAGCCTCCTCCCCCTAGGATAATTGCGTAGGGACAATTATCGCCGCCTCTGTTACAGACATTAAGGAGCGGGTAATCTGTCAGAGCCGGCAGTGACGGAGAAAACCGCCAACGCCCCACGACCTTGGCCCCGATATCGCACTTGCATCTCACGGTGCCCCGGGGCACTCCTCTGCCATCTCCCCGCGCTCCCGCCAGGGCCTGGGCGCGATCCGGGGCCTCCCTGCCCGCCAGAGTCCGGGGGCCCGGCCTGGGGGTAGGAGGTCCGGCCCTCCGTGCCATCCTGAGCGCCAGACGGCCTTAGAGACGCCCTTTGTTTCGCGGCGCTCACGGCTTCTGCGCAGTCACGGTCACATGGCGCTTCCGGCACGGGGTGTTCCCGGCGCTGCGCCAGGGCCCGGCGGCGCCCCCAGCCCAGTGCTGCCGCCGCCCCGCCCGCCTGCCGGCCGCGCGTCATTCTCGGACCCTCCAGGGTCCCTGAGCGGCGGCTGACCTTCCCGCCGGGCACGCAGGCGGCTTTGCACTCGGCCTCTTGCCTTCTCTGAACTCCACCCTTGGGCTTTCCGTAGCTTTTGATCTTAGCACTGGCATGTCAATTACCCATTTGCTTCCTGGGGTACTCCTGTTTCCCCTACTCTAGACAACACCGAGTGAGCAAAGTCAGATTCATTCCTCCCTGGGGGAACACGATACGGCAAATAGTGGTGGACAAGTACTTAACTAAGTCCGTGCTCTTCATTTAATGGGGCGGCAGAGACAGCGCCAAGCGTTTCCTACCCCTTCTCCACTCTGACCTCCACAAACAAAATAAAACAAAAATCAGCCACCCCGGGCTGGCCTCCACTGACCGGCTAAGGGCAAAAGACCCGATCAGGGGCAGAAACGGGGCTGGCCCTTCTTGCCCTGGCCTGGCCACCACGGCTCCATCACTCCCAGGCCCAGTCTGTGCCCTGGGACACTTAAGAACCTTGAAACCTCATGGAGGCCTCACAGAGACTGCCTCTGCTTCACTCAGCAGATTCAAGAATTCACTCAACAAATATTTATTGAAAGCGGACCATGTACAGTGTAAGGAAAGATGCCAGCCCTGTGTTAAGTCCCCGAAAGAATGTGAAAGGATTCTCTTTGTGTCCAAGCAGTACCCCGGGCTGTTTCCCTGAGGCTCAGCTTCCCCGGGGAGGCTTTCATCCAAAGCAGCTTGGGAGGCTCTAGTAAACAGTGCAGACACAGCCATGCCTGGGGGCTGGGAATGCGTGATGCCTGCTTCCAATCCTTGGAGATGCAGCAGGGCAGGGCAGTGCCAGGCTCCAGGTGAACATGGGGTGGGGTCTCAGGGGCTCTTGCTGCCTCTGGGCAACCTTTCCCAAAGCCTCTCATCCAGGCCTGCAGGGACTGGGGCAAGGGGGTGGGGAGGGTCTGGAAGGGTGGAGACTTGGGAGAGGCAAGAGGGAGACAGCCCAGGATGGCCCCGGCAAGGAGCAAACTACGGGGCCAGAGGTGGCTGTGTACAGTCCGCCATGGCATCAGGGCTTGGTGGGGAAGAGCAGGCAGGTGAGCTGACGGCTACCGCTGTGTCTGTCCACAAGGGGCAGCGGGTGCTGTGTGTAGTGCCGGACCATGGCAGCCACGGAGGAGAACAGCTGGACAGGAATGAGGGGCATCAGTGAGTCCCCTGAGCCTCATGCTGGGAGAAACTTCCTGAAGGAACTGAGGAGCTCTGGGGAGGGGGTTTGTTGACATTTTTCTAAATACTTTCCTTCTTGTTTGCCCCATGAAGCACCACTGCCTTTCTGCTGCCAGGTTCCAGACCCTGCACAACTTTCTTGCAACTGCACCCACGGGCATGTTTAGCCAGGCTCATATTTCCCAGGCCGGGTAGAAATAACTTTGGGGCCATGCCTCTGCCCAGGTCCTCCAGCACGTAAGCCTCCGCAAGTGCCAGGCACAAAGTTAAATCCTTGGGATGGGCAGGAACCTGGACTACCCGGGCCCTGCCCTCCTCCTAACTGGGTTCATGGCAGGCCCAATGCCCCCCACCGGGCCTTGGGCAGATGGAGCCCTACAAGAGGGGTGCCTCCCCCAGAGGAAGGCAGACCTCTGGGAAGGAATTCAAGTCACTGGCCACTCTCATTTCCACCCAATCCAGAAAAAAAATGCAAAATGTGGGTTTTCCCCTGGGCAAATGCTCCTGGCAGGGCCCAGCATGTGACTGTGCTGTGCCCTCCTTGCTTTGTAGCCCCCATCCTCCTCCAGCACCCACCTCCTCGTGGTTCTTGCCCTCCCGGCCCAGGGCATAGTGGCTCCCACCATCCAGCCGCCGGATGGGAATGTTGAAGACCCGGCCATGGAGAAGCACTGCCAGGGTAAGGGGCTGTGAGCCATGAGGCTCTGAGCTGGGGCGCACAGTGTAGGCCCCATCCTGTGGAGGAGACCCCATCCATCAACCTCGTCTCCCAACCGTCTGCCTGCAGCCCTGGCCCGCAAATGGCCAGCACCCCCCTTGCCCTCCCATCCCCACCTGCTCAGCCAGCCACAGCTGGTGAGCAGAAGGGTTTCCGAGAAAGCCCAGGGGGGCTGCAGTTGCCCACCTTTTGGAATTGGAGCAGGGCACTCTCAACAGCATGGCGGTCACAGTTCCCTGAGTACCAAGGCTGACCCAGAAGGCTGCTGTCCTGTATACACACACAAGCAGCCATTCACAGATGTGCCACGACAGTGGAGAGGGGCTGGGGAACAGAGAACCCTGCCCTGCGGTCGTGTTCACATCTCAGTTCCCTAGACTGAGTCTGCACAAGCAGAACAGAGATGTGTCTGTGTGTGGTGCCCAGCAGGGTGCTGCACACACATGTTCAAAACATGATCCTCGCAATGGTGAGCCGCACCCACCCCACCTGCCGCCAAGAGGCCCTGCAGGCCTCCTCCAGAGCCTTCTCCCTGCCCCTTCTCACCTCAGCAGCTGAGGTGCTCCGCGTGGGTGCTATGCAGGAAAGAGAGGATCTCCTTCCTGCTGGAAGAAGCAGATTGTAGAGCTGAGGCTGGTTGGGGATTAGGCAAAGAAGGCTTTGGGCCCAGCTGCAGAGGTGGGCGAGGTTAGAGGGCGGTGCACATAGGCCTGAAGCCCCAAGCAGAGCACCCAGTGCTTCATCCCTCCTCTCCAGGTCTTGGACTCTGGTAGGACCTACCAGCTAGGCCACGAGTGACCTCCAAATGAGGGATGATCTTGAGATACGGGCTAGGAACTTCCTGCTTTGGTGCAGACCCTGGCAAATGCACAGTGGGATCCCCTCAGGCCTGCTCCCAGCTGAAGTCAGAGCTGTGAGGACTCCCACAGCCAAGTGGGGCATGAGAGGCTGGAAAGGTGGGCCCTGGAAGGACTGCCTGGGGTTCATGCTGAAGATGCTTCTACTCACCTTTAGAAGTGCCGTTCGCTGCTCCCTGGGACACAGGAGGGCTGGTCAGAAAGTCTCGGTCCTGTAGGCCCACCCCCTGGGCCTGTAGTCCCTCCCTGAGCTCCCCCACCCCCCGCCCCAGGTTACTTCTCCCCTGGCTACTAGCCTCTTACATTCCAAGCTTCCTGGGGGGCTACGGTGGACCTGTGGGGAACAAGTTGAGGAAGAAAGTGGCTCTAAGCTGGGGCGCTCAGCCCCAGTGGCTCAGGATTTTATCTTAAGGGAAAGAACTCAGTGAACCCAGAGATCCCAGGGTCAGAGCTGGGGAAGCTTAAGTTGGCCATCTCTCATGTACACACACACATCCCTGGTGGGCACTCACCTGGGCACCACTGATGTCCTTGGAAGAGGGTCTGGGGGCATCAGGACTTGAGAGCTCAGAGTTCGAGTCAAGGCCAGGACTAAAACAGTGAAAGCAGGCTGGGCTGGAGACTGGGTATCAGGCAAGGAAATCCACACCGACCAGGGAGGGGTGCAGATGCCTGCAGGCCTGCTGTCTCTCAGCAGCCCGGGCTCTCAGGGAGTCCTTCCAACCAGTGGGGAAGCCCATGCAACCCTTGCTTTAAGGGGGTTCCCCCTCTAGTATGCACAGTAGGGGTCAACCTGGATGAAAGGCCGAAGCGTGGGTGTCCATGTGGGTGTCCAAAAGCAAATGTGTATTGGTGGGGTAGTGGGGAAGACAAGGCAAGAAGACAGAGCCAGAATGTGTCCTGTTGTGAGCAGCTGAAGGCCTCAGGCAAGATGGATCTGGGGTAGAGGGAGGTATTCACCTGGACTGGGCTCACATTCCAGGTAGATGTTCTCATCAGATTTCTTTGGAGGGCTTGGCACCTAAGAGTTTGACCAGCAAATGGGAGGGAGGGTGAAGCCATCACTTGGGGTGGGGGGGCTATGGACATCTTCCCCCCACCACCACCACAAGCTGGACCTCTTTCTGAGAGCTAGCTAGAATGATTAAAGTTGCTCCTTTGCCTGGGAGGGGGCACCCATGAGCACCTTCCCCTTCAGAGGTGCCTATAGGCCCCAGCTCTCATAGAATTTGGGTGTCCAGGAGGAGCCCAGAGGCCAGGCTTCTCCAGTAGCCTTGGACGGCATATGACAGCTGGCTTACACCTTGTCAGGGGCCTGTGGCAAACAGGAACGACTCTGCTCTGGACCTTTTCCCTTGGTTTTAGGGCTATTTCCTGGCCCTCCCAAGGCCCCCTACCCCAACTTTGCCAACTTCCTAGCCAGAACCCTAGAGGATGAGTGGGGACTGAGAGAGAGGTCACTCACCATTCTGGACGGTGTAGCCAACTCTGGAGGTAAAGGAGAAACCACCAGTCATGAGCACAGGGAGAAAAGAATTCAGTGAAACTTAGGCTGGAAGGACGGAGTATCTTTGGAACTCATCTGAAGGGATTCTCAGAGTCAGCTTTGAAGCTCCAGGAGAAAGCCACCCTAAGCTCCGATCGCCTTACTTCACACCCCCCGGTGGTGTTGCCTGGCTTGACCTCCCAAATGATTTGCCAGGCTTGCTCCAAATGACTTTGGGCTGTTCCCCAAGTCAAAACCACCCTCAAGGTCACGAAGGTTTACCAACCACCGAGCACAGTAAACGTGAACGTGCCTCAAGTTAGCTGTTTGACCTTAGGCAGGAGACTGCTCTTCTTGGGCCATGTTCAGACAAAAATGTGCTGACTGAGGTCCCTCACTGTCCTGATATCCCAGGGTTCTGGGTTCACAGGCCTCAGGGCCCTTATCACAGGCAAAGTCTCTGGACAGTGGTAGCAATAATGACATGGATGGGATCAGAGACCGGTGGCCAAAGAGCCACTTCGACAGGGACATGACACTCAGATGTGTTTCAATAGTGAGGGTCCCCCAGGCAGGGGAAGCTGCCCTCAGATCTCTTCATCCTGGAGTGTCCCTTGCCGGACCCAGAAAGCACAGCAGGTGCAGAACAGGACCTGGAAGTCGGGGACTCTGCTTTTTTGTGATCTCAGCCAAAGCATTTCTGGTCTCCAGACCTTAGGGTCCTCCTGAACTGCCAGCCTTAGCGGGGATGGGGAATTTTTCCTCAGGTAAAAATGAGGAACAGCTGGAGGAGTGCAGTGACCAGGCAAAGCATGAGCCCAAGTAGCCGGAACCCTAGTCTGCCCTGAGGGGGCCAGGACGCCCCATCTCAGGGTAGGGAGTGGGTGGGCCTCTAAAAGAGATAGGAAGTCCTCATTACCTTGCTTCCCAAAGGGCTGTCCCTGCTTCCTAGCCTCCTGCAGGCTCAGTATTGCCTTCAGCTGTGGGCACAATGGGCGGGAGGGAGAGCAGGGTTAGGGGTGGGAGAAGGGAGAGGAACTGGGGCATGGGAAAGGCAACATGGTGGGGTGGGATGCAGTGGGGTTAAATATATCTGCGCGGCCTTAAAACCACTGCAGTACAAGAACTAATGTACAGAGGTAACTCTTTGCCTCTGCTTTGTGCTCTTTGTTGTGAATCTCTCCCTGTTTTTTTTCTTTTTATTCCAATAAAATATATGATGAAAGTGGTAACTTCCAAGCCCATAAGCTTTTCTCAAGCCCAGTGGGCCTTTCCAGCTGGCCGTGATGGCAGCCAAGTGAGGGATTTCTTCACTCTCTAGGCAGGGAGGGGTCCTCAGGCTCCAGGGTCCAGGGAGGGGCAGCCTGGCCTTCCAGCCCTCCCAGCTCCACCGGAAGGGTGAGTCCCTGGACGCTGACTGGTGGGGGTGGGGGGAATGACCGGGAAGGGGGAGGGGAAGGGAGCAGCCGCTGGTAACAGGGCTCTGCTTCTGACACATCTAATTTTTCAGGGACTTCTAGAATGCAGATGTGGGGGAATCTTGCGGATGAGTTGCCTCTTAGATTTACTCACTGGGAAACGGTAGCCTGGGGTGAGGTGGGGGGGCGGGGGAAGGAGGCACTTGAGGGGGTGTTATTCACCGTTGTGGGCTGGGGCTGGGGTCGCGGTGGCGGTGGCGGTGACTTGCATGGGCCCGGGGGGCCAGGGTGGTCTGGAAAAGGCCCCAAGCATTGTGGGGGCGTGGGTTCCTCCCACACAGGTTCCTGTTTTCCTCCCACCCCCTACCTAGCCTTTATTTCCTCCTCCCCCTCCCCCTGCCCCTCACTGGCTTCCCCACAGCCCCATCTCCATGGCAACTGGAGGCAGCCAGTTTTCCTATCCCCACCGAGTCAAGGAGCCCTGGGGGTGGGATGCCAGCGGCAGCCCCGGCTCTCCTGGCATCCCTACCCTGGCTCCAGGAGTGCGCGGGATCTCAGAGGAGGCCCCGGGGACCCTGTGGGGCCTCCTGCTTTCCCACCGTTGCCTTGGTTACAGTGCCCCTCCAGGCTCTCCCCTTCCCACTCTCCCTCCTGCCTTTCTCCCCCCTGCCTCCTCCTCTCCATCCTCTCTCTCTGCCTAGCCCAGAGGCTTCAGCAACTGCCAGCTGAGGCCTCACCCCCAACCCCCCCTTCCGTGGCCCAGCACATACAAAGGGAGAAGAGGCAAGGTCTGCACCCTCTTTTCTTGTGGGGACCCTCTGTCCTGCCTGACCACCCAGCTCCCTTCCTCACCTTCCCAACCCCTACCCAAGTACAAAGAGTCCTCCTCGGTGCCAGGAAGGTGGGCAGGGACAAGACTGAGGGGTAGAGCCTCACAGGGGGGCAGCTCATATTTATCTTCCTCCTCTTCCTCCTCCTCCTGGGCTTTCTGGAAGGGCTAGAAGAGGAGCAGGACCAGTGGTAGCTGCGGCGTCCCACCTCCCTCCCCTCTAGTCTCAGCAGCTATACTTACTGTGTGTCTCCAGGTCCCAGAGGCAGGCAGAGGACATGGGCTGGGGACATCTTTTTTCCAAGCTGGGGAATCTGGACAGGGGACTGATGAGACTGGGCTTATCTCCCAGCACCCCCACCCCCACCCCACAATGACTTACTCTCTGTCCCCAATATAATAAACCATCTGCACTTTTACAGTAGGGCCTCAGTGATTCACTCAACTCAAAGGAACCATTCATGACCAACCTTTCCAACACTGCAGCAGGGCCAGTGAGGTGGGCGTTTTGAAAATAAGGGGGCCTCCCGGCTAAGTTCCAGCTATGACAATCCCCTACCCCATGCACCCCAAATTCTGAGCAAGACAGATGGAAAGGCTAGGCCCCGGTGACTTAGTAGTGCTGGACTACAACGGGCAGGAGGGGTCCGGAGCCATTCAGAAGAGACTGTACTTGCAGGGGACCCCATTCTGCTTGCAGGGGGCCCCTCTTGCCCACTGTCACTTACCTCCACATCTGGGAGATGGAAGGGGTGGCCCCAACCTGCAATCAGACTCTAGTCAACTCTGCCCAAGAGGCCCTTGAGTTTGTGTCAGCCAGACACTGCACAATTCCCAGGACATTCACATCCATGACTACGTGAATGGCGCCCCCTGGAGTTGTGTGGCACTGGCCTGGGATCAGGACAGCAGGAAGAACAGTCCCGGGGGCAGAGCCAGTGCCCGGTGGGTACACAGCTGGATGAGTTGGTGCCCCAGTGAAGCTGGTAGTGGGGGAGCCCTAGCGCTCACAGCGGGGTAGAAGTACATGAATGGTCTTACTGGGCAGGTAGGGCCGTGCCCAGGAAAGGGGCAGCGAGGTAGAGATCAGAGAGGAGGCAGAGGAAAGAGCGGAGCAGAGTACTCACCGGGGCTTGCTTCCCCTGAGCTTGTCCTGCAAAGAGAGAGGGGCATAAGGGGGTAGTCAGTGCAGCTGGGATGCCTCTCCCTGGGAAGATTCCTGGGCCCCAAGGGGTGGGCAGGTCTGTGCACCTCGGGCTGCCCCAGAACTAACTCTCACCATGGCCCAGCAGAAGCAGCAATGCCTCCCTTGAGCAGAGGTTCTGCCACAAATGGCCTGGGGACAGAGGCCCTATTGTTCTCATCATTTGCATCTCACAAGCACCAGGAAGGTGGGCCTGCTGTGTCCTCTAACCCCAGACCAAGTTACCCCAGAGGCTCCCATAACCTCCCCCACATTGCCTTCCCGTGCTGTGGTCCCCAGTCTCCAGCCCTTCTGCTCCACAGGAGGAAGGGCTCTCTCCTCTGCCCCAGGGCCTCAGGCCCACAAGGCTAGACCAGGGCTCAGAGGCCTACTGCAGCTCCCTGATCAGTGCGTCCTCCTCCCAGAAGCTCATTGAAGGATCATCCAGACTGGCCTTTCCCACCTCACAGAAGATATGACATTAATGGGCAGATCCAGCTGAAAATGAGAGACCAGCCTTGCACTTTTCTTAAACGCTTTATGCTTGCTGTCCTTTCCTGGTGACTGGTCGTCAATGATCACAGAAGTAGAGGTTAATGAAAAGCTTAGAAATATGCATATGTATTTAGTATGACAGCTTCCTTTATGGATGGATGTATTTATTCACCGAATAAGTATTTATTGAACATCCATTATCTGCCAGGCACTATTTAGGTGCTAAAGATGTTATAGGAAAACTGAATAAGCAGGCATGTGTATTTCCTATTGGATTCTTAGAATAGCCTCATGATGCAAATGCTAGTTTAATCCCTGTTTTTCAGAAGAGGAAACTGAGTGTATTAGATCAGGCTGCCATCACAGAATACCACAGATGAGGTGGCTTGAACTAGAGAAATTTATTTTGTCACTGTTCTGGAAGCTAAATGCCCAAGATCAGTGTGCCATCAGAGTTGGTTTCTTTTTTCTTTTTTAAAAATTTTTAATGTTTATTTATTTTTGAGAGAGAGAGACAGAGACAGAGACAGAGCACAAGTGGGGGAGGGGCAGAGAGAGAGGGAGACACAGAATCCAAAGCAGTCTCCAGCCTCTGAGCTGTCAGCACAGAGCCTGACACAGGGCTCAAACCCACAAACTGTGAGATCGTGACCTGAGCCAGTCAGACGCTCAACCAACTGAGCCACTCAGGCGCCCCCAGAGTTGGTTTCTGATGAGAGTTCTCTTCCTGCCTTGCAGACAGACAACTTCTGGCCTATGCTCTCTGCGTGCATAGAGAGAGCTATCTCTGATCTCTTCTTATAAGGACACCAGTCTTATTGAATCAGGGCTCTACCCTTATGACCTCATTTAACTTTAATTACCTCCCTAAAGATCCTGTCTTCAAATATAGCCACACTGGGGGCCAGGGCTTCAATAGATGAATGAAGAAGGGGTACAGTTCAGTCCACATAGCTCAGAGGCTTTGAGAAATTGGGTGGCTTTCCCAAGGTTGACAATTAGTAAGTATTGGAGGTGAGATTCAACCCAAGCTTTGCCTGTGCACTAACCACCAGGCAATCCTGCATCTCATCTAGGCCTGAATCCTTACCCTCCTTTCCTGTGAGGGAATTAGACACAGCGGTAAACATGGCTTCCTTAAGGAGCCCATGACGTTCAGGTGTTCTGTTACTTGAGTGAATTTTAGAACATTAATATCTGAGAAGTGTTGGGGCAAAAAGAAGGGCCTGGCGTCTGACTTTGTTTAAACCAGGGACTGAGGAAACACAGATGAGGATCATGAATGTAAGACTTTTCTAGGGCACTGTAACTTGCCTGTTTATTATTTTGGTGATGTCCTGGCTGTTGGCACAAAGAAGTGAAGGTCACGTGCTTACATCTTTGGAGGCCATGGGGCTAGGGACACTGGGGAGAGAACCCCAGGGTTGAGCTGGCCACAACCTTCAGAGAGGAAGACCAGATGACTCCTGGGACCTACAGGCCAAAGGGCACTTTAAGAAGCTATGAAAAATCACTGGGGTGGCTTAACAGGGAGCCCATGTGGTACAGTGGGAAAAACTGAGAGAACAAAAACAAAGAAACAATCTAGGTCTGGGTCAGGGACAGGGGTCTCCTCCCTAACCTCCACTCCCCATTTGACCTTTGTTCCACATTTGGACTGTATTGCAGGGGGCAACCTCCCTCATGAAGGGGACTTTCTATGGGACAAGGTCAGCAGATCAAAGTCTACAGCAGGAGGCTCTAGATATCAGCCCCACTGCCAACCCAAACTGAGTGGGTTTCCCAGTAAGTACCCCCCTTGCCTCAGCCACACCCCCCCCCTTCTGTTTGGGGCTTTGCATAGGCAAATGCCATGAGCAGGGTGAGTGAAAGGGTCACAGGCACAGAGGATGGAATCGTGCCATCTGGGTGGGGGCACTGGCCTGGACAGATTAGGAAGAAGGGGGTGGAAGGAGGCCTGCCTCGTGGCTTTGTCTCACACTGGCCAGCCCTGTGCGGTGAGGACTGTGCTTCTTACTAATTACACAGGCAGATTTGGACAACCTCTTTCTCCTCTGGCACAGGACTGCTTTGTGCATAGCTATTCCCTCAGCATGAATTCCTAGAAGTGGTATTGCTGGAAGGTCACATTTTGGTTGCAATGCCCCATTGTCTGGTAGCACCCAGTGCCTGTTCTAAGGCTCTTGCATAGCACGCAGTGATTCTCCACATTTTCCAGACCTCGGTTACTGATCTCTAATGGGAACAGGCTGTAATTTGTAGGTCCAGAATAGTCTAAATCCACCCTAAGAAAACAGCTCTCCAGAGCACTGTTTCCCTTATTTGCATGATCACAAGAATCGCTAGAGAACTTGTTAAAAGTCTTAGATTCTCAGACCTTCCATGAGATCTTTTTTTAAAATATATTTATTTATTTTTGAGAGAGACCGAGACAGAGAGCATGAGTGGGGGAGGGCTGAGAGAGAGGAAGATAGAGAATCCCAAGCAGGGGATAGAACTCATAATTCGTAAGATCATGACCTGAGCTGAAACCAAGAGGTGGACACTTAAGCAACTGAGTCACCCAGGCACCCTCCCCCCTTACCTGAGATCTTATGGATTGGATGCTCCAGGAGGGAATTGGGAATATATATATATATATATATATATATATATACACACACACACACATATATATGTGTGTGTGTGTGTGTGTGTGTGTGTGTGTATATATATTTAGTTTTGAGACAGAGCATGAGCATGAGCTGGGTAGGGACAGAGAGAGAGGCAGACAGAATCCAAAGCTGGCTCCAGGCTCTGAGCTGTCAGCACAGAGCCTGACTTAGGCCTCAACCCACGAACGGTGAGATCACGACCTGAGCCGAAGATCACCGACTGAGATCACTGACTGAGCCACCCAGGTGCCCCAGGAATCTATATTATTATTATTTTTTTTAATTTTTTTTTCAACGTTTATTTATTTTTGGGACAGAGAGAGACAGAGCATGAACGGGGGAGGGGCAGAGAGAGAGGGAGACACAGAATCGGAAACAGGCTCCAGGCTCTGAGCCATCAGCCCAGAGCCCGACGCGGGGCTCGAACTCCCGGACCGCGATATCGTGACCTGGCTGAAGTCGGACACTTAACCGACTGCGCCACCCAGGCGCCCCTATATTATTTTTAACAAATAAACATCCTAGATCAATCTTATCAAGTCAAGTTTGGGAAACTCTGTTATATAGGAAACAGTCTGAGAACCTGTAACTTCTAGGACATTTTTAGAATCACATATGGACTTTTGCTTGTTTGGAACAAAGGGGTCCCCAGCAGGGAAAGAACGTGACACAGACCCTGCTCTCAAGGGGCCACTACAAGTGATGGAGAGGGCACACCCAAGATGTTCAATCTCTGGGCTTGAGTTTCCTCTCGTGTAAATGGGGATGTCAGTAGGGGTTCCTTTTAGTGAGGGAGCTTCTGAGGGTCAAATGAGGTGATGGCACAAGAAACACACAGCACCCACAAAATAAATATCAGCTTTCCCTGAGACAGCGGTGTCCTGCTTCACATAGATGTTACCATCGGACACGGTGGGTGGTGCGGTCTAGCCGGGATCCCTGGTGTAGCAAAGTGGGAAGCACTGTGAGAAGGAGGAGGAAGGCAAGCAGGCTGTGGCCAGAGTTCTCAGGGGTGAGCATGCGGAGCAGGAGATGGGGACGGCTGGACTCCTAGAGAATAGAAGGGGACCTGAGCCATTCTTTCTGGCCAGTGAGCATGTCCTGCATTTGGGGCATTCTCCACCTTATAAATCCTGATTCCATCCACAGGAGCCCAGCGATGTCTTCCCAGCCTCCTTTGCAGCTGGGATGCAGGCATTCAGCCAGTCACATGCCCCCGTGTTAGACTTTGTGTCTGAAGCAGGCACCAAGAGGAAACCGCCCTGGGGAGGGGATGACCTCTGTATCCTACTTCTGGAGGCTGAGGAGGTTGAGACCCCCTTGGGACCACCAGGGCCCAGGTGAGTGGTGTTGGCAATAGTTTTGTCTATGCCCAGAGGTGCCTCCACCAGGCCAACTTGGCCCTGACTTTTGAGCCATTGTTTCTGGCTGTTTTTCTGGTCCTCCAGGAGATGCTGTGAGCTACAGAATATCTTTAATAAATTGTTTTTACGCCTCAACTAGCTAGGGTGGGTTTGTCTTACTTTCAGTTAAGAACTCCAGAGTTGAGACCACAGAAGCTCAAACTCTGAGGCCAGGCATAGTGGGTGTCTCCTACAAAGGTCAGACCGGGTAGAAAGAAGTGTCATAGCTTTATATTTCTATCCTGAGACTGTGTTTATGACAAATATTAATTATTTTTACAATTAAAAAAATCAGTCAATACAAATGTAAACAACAACGGCAACAACAGAAGAAGAAAGAAGCAAGGGAAGGAGAGGGAGATAACCTGGATTTCAAATGTGAGGAAGCGGGGGGGGGGGGGGGGGGGGGGGGGATGCATTAGATGCATTAGGGACAAGCAGGGCCCTGGAGGTGGCCCAGGGGAGGTCGTCAGGGTGTGGGGCTACCTTACGACAGCCAGCTTTTCCTTAGCCAGGAAAGTACTGGGAAAGGTGGGGAAAAAAAAAACCCAGAGGGTGTTGATAATACAGGAATTCTTCTTCCAGGGGAACAGGAATCCATAGAGGCAAGTGGAAAGGGTGGGATAGATCGTAGAAGTTTCTGAACATGAGGCTAGGGCCAAGTCAGTGGCATGAGACAAGCCTGAACTGCAGGGCTGGAGAGGGGAGACCTGGAAGTTATAAACAAGGTCCTGTGAGGAGTCAGGGAGAAGGAATTCTCAAGATATTTTTACCTGAGCAGGTGGAGCCTGAGTCCAATTGAACTCTGTGGTTGGGTTAAAGTTAATCTCAGGGACCCTCCCTCTATCTCCCTGAAAGTGATAAAGATTGGTGTGTAGCATGTCTCTGTATTTTTCTGGAGGCCGGAACACTATTTTCCTTCAGATTTTCCAAGGGTTAGGGTGGGGCCTGACAGTTGACGCCAGCTTTGTAGGTCTCCAGGGTAAAGAGCACGAGCCAGTACCACCTGCCACCTGCCTCCGTCCCACACACCCTGCCCTTCCCTGTCCCTGAGCCTTTGCTCATAGCAGATTTGGTCATGTCCCAGCTCTGCCTAAAACCCATAAGGGACACACCATGGCTCCTTGAATAAAGACCAAATGTCTCTGTCACCTTGTAAGATCAGGCCCCTACCTGCTTCTCCTGCCCTAGCCCCTCCATTTTCCCCCGTGGACTCACACTCAACTTCTCTTTGAGGTGAATACAGGATGCAGGTGGGGGGAGGGCCCATTCTGCACCCTGCTGACTTCAGGAAATTCCAGTTGGAAGAAATTCAGATCTTTATTCAGTCCTTAGGGAATATAACAAAGAGGGAAAGCACGCTTAATGTATAGCAACAGCAGTAAAAAGGAAAAAAGGACTCTGTGTATGTAATAGTTCAAAAACTCTTACCCCACCCCCACCCGGCACCGCTTTCCTCAGCTCAGCTCTGCAACTGGCAATGCTCTCTTCACAGATGGTGGAAGCACACTTGCCTTCGCCAGACCCCAGCCCTCTCCCCTCCACCTGGGCCTGATTATGAAGATCACCATAACTTCTTCAGCTATTTTTAAACTTGATCCATTAGCCCACTGCCCAGATTCTACAAAGGAGCACCTGGATAGAGAGCCCGGGCAGTGTCCCAGGGTTTGGGAAGCCTGGATAAGGTGGGGGTAGGGGGCAGGGTGGCTGCAAATGCTTATAATGTTACATGGCTTCTTTCATCCCTTTCTAGCCTTTTCTAGAGGCTGCACACTTGCCATTCTTTTGCTGGAACACTCTGTCCCCTTTCCTCCCTTGTCCTTCAGGCCACAGCTTATGTGACCCTCAGCAGGGGTCCCAGACCAGGGCAGTCTGTCTCTCCCTTACAATACACCCTCTCTTGCGGCTCCCCCCATAATTAGATCTAGAGGTTTATTTCAGAGCTACACTAGGGACTCCCACTCGACTGGAAGCCCTGTAAATGGGTAGCGACTGTATCTGTTCAGTTCACAGCCAAATTCCAAGTGCCCAGCCCACAGCTTGGCACATAAGAGGCTCTCAACAAATATTTGAGCTACATACTCAAATCTCACTCAAAGTCTGCCTCTCTGTGAGCACCTACTATGTGCTGGGCATTGGCCTGGGCACTGGAAAGACTGCACAGAATGGCAGAAAAAAAATCCCTGACCTCTGAAGCCTACATTTTATAAGGAGAGAGGGACATGTAAGTAAGAATTAAAAAAAAAAGAAAAAGTCTGCCTCTCTGCAAACATCTTTGGTCTCTCTCTTCCGAAAGGCCATAGCTTGCTCCTTTACTGCCCATTGGTCACCACCCACTAGGCCTCCATTAAGCACAGTGTCTGGAGACCCTTTTCCTGTTTACCTGCAAACAACTCTCTTCCCTAAATACTGATGGATTACCAAGGACTCTTCTCTGGGTATCCGTGACTGACTGTGCCCTTACCCTACTGGTTCTTTTCCTCTATTTACCTTCCTGTGGGGTGGGGGGGAGGGGGGGAGGGCATCTACTCCTCTCCCCTCCCTCTCTGCACTCTACCCCCTCATTCCTCCACCCCCTATCTCCCTGGACAGATGTAATATGGACCTGCCTAGGTTTCCCTCTTCAGCTCAGAGCCAGTGAGCCAGATATCTGCTACTCCTGCTGCTTCCTTGTTTCTTTCTCCTAGGACTGGTGAACACAGAGATTACGGAAAACCGGCCTGGCCTTTTACTCCCCCTTCGGAGAGACCAGGCACTGCCGCTAGCGGATGTGTCTCCATCCCCACATCCTTCCTTGATGGGTGTGGAGGGCCCTGAGGTCACCCTCCCCACCTTTACCAACGGAAAAATTGAGACTCAAGCAGAGGTGGATGCTGGGCCTTGGGCCAGGGACATCCAATCTTACACGCGGGACTAGAGCCCTCGATCCCCTCACCCCGGCCCGGTCCGCTACAGGTCCGCAGATGTTCTACGGGAAAGGGCGGCCCCTGGTGGTGAAGAGAAGCGTGGCTGCCTGTCCTTATCCTGAGGATAGGCAGACAGAGGAAGGGGCGTGGCCTGCAGGACCACCAACCCAGGTTAATTACCACCTGCTGTTGATGCCAGGACCTTGCAGAAATCTGTGACGCTCTACACAAATGGAAGATTTTAAAAACATGTGCAAACAAGATAGAAGGTGTTATTAAGACAATGAGTTTCTGTTTATGATTTTATTATTTTTTTTAAGATTTTATTTTTAAGTAATCTGCACACCCAACCTGGGGCTTGAACTTACAACCCCGAGACCAAGAGCTACATGCTGTACTGACTGAGCCGGCCAGGTGCCCCTCTGTGCTTTAAATGACGGTTTTAACAAACTTTTATTTAAAACATTCATGTGCCAAGAATAACCCTGTCAAAATGGGAATCTTGCAGTTGCATCAGGATGTAGAAGCAGTATAGGTGCAGGCAGGTACTTTCATGTACAGAATAGGTATGTTCCTGAGTCGCTCCCATGGCTCTGAAGGGGAAAGAATCCAACTTTTGTTGCACCTTACCCTTAGCCACATTCCCTGTGATGACCTAATTGACACTGCCCTGTGACTTTACCTGTGCCCTGTAGGCTGGATCTTCAGGAAACAGGGACAGGCATAAAATGGCTTTTGGCATATGGCAGGCAAGTGACACAGGCTCTAACTGATTCCAGAGTCCAGTGCTCAGCCCAGGAATGCAGAAGTTCGCTATCACAGGAGAGTCTTATTAAAGAGTCCAGGGACTGGGGCAAGGTTGTCTCCAAGTTTCCATGGTATCTATCTCTCGTCTCTAGGGGCAGAGGGGCTATGTAACAAACGACATGTTGTCTTAACAAAAATACTTGGAAAACCGAGGCTTTGAGAATTTCCCAGACAGAAATGGGCATGCTTAGAGACCACTTGACTAATTAATATGACCCCCACTCCTGTTACCAAGGGAACCTGGGCAATCTACTTTGAATATCCTTTCTAGAGTGGTTTCTAACTATTCCAAGATTAAATGAAACGTTTCTAGGAAACAGCTGGTTCGACCTAACTACAGAAGAATAAAATCTCACTGGCATTACAGGGTTGTGGCTATACCTTAGATATTTTCCTATAAACCTTGATGATCAGGGACACAGCAGTACATGATCAGATCAGAAAGTGTACAAGCTGAAAATAGGGCTGGAGACAGAAAGTCCAATGTGTTGCTGGCCACTGTGGTGTCACTGCTCCCGATACAGGTGTAACCTGAATCCCCACTTGGGAGCCAGAAATCAGCTGAGAAGAGGCCTCTGGAGAGACACTGCCTTGGCTCTGGAAGGTGGATGAAGTGAGCTCATCGTACTGAGCAGACTGGACTGAGTTCCTGACTTGTACTGAACGGATTAGGTAAGTCTCTTCTGTAATGCCTCAGACGATCCTTGGATAACCAGGAAGTTAGGACAAGAGTCTGGCCCTTGACCCCGAGCCGTGAGCAGACCATTTTGAGAGAAACCTACTGAATGAGACTGCCTGCTTATAACTTCCTGGCAGCCCCTCAGCCTTATCAAACTCTGCCATGTAAAGCTAATGCCTGGGCGCAGGCACTGACAGTGGTCCGAAACCAGGCCCCGAACATCCGGACATACATCCAGGACCGGGAGAACCCAGGCCTTCCCGGAGCTTCTCCAAGAGACTTGCAGCCCGTACAAGGACCCTAAAAGGCTTAGTCCCGTCTCAGGGTCCGGGCTGACTCTTCCCTCCTGGGAAAAGGAGTTCGTTCTAGGAGATGGTGGAGAGGTCAGGAAGGCGAACTCTGCATCCCCCTACCGCCGAGGGGACAACACATATTCCCTTTCCGTAGCTGCCCAGGCTCGCGGGGAAGGCGGGTCCGGGCTCCGGTTAGCGGAGGAGGGCTCGGACCCGCGACGCCGTGGTCGAGCAGTGTGTGCAGGGGCGGCGGGGAGCTGGGCTGGCGGGAGAGAAGATCCTCTCCTCCGTACCGGGGAAGCCACCATCCAACGATGGAAGATCCCATCACGCCCGTCAATCTCTTCCGGTCCTGAGCGTCCTGGTCTCCGAGGCCCCGCCCCGCAGTCCACTGCCTGCTGGGATTTGTAGTTCACGGGGGCGGGCCGGCACGGCCTGCGAGTGCTTGAGTCTGTGCGTCCAGAGGTCTAATGTGCTGTCCCGGTCCTCCTGACTCATGCCTGAGGGCTCACTCGCCTGGGGATTGGCACTGAAGTCGCAGACCACAGCTCCCGAGGCCCCGCCCCGTGGCCCACTCCTACCGGAACTTGCAGTTCGGACTGGGGTTCCGGCCTGGATGGGGCCGGAGGTGGCGTGTCCCACCCCAGCCAAGTCTGGCGTGTTGCCATCCTAATTTTTCATTGTCCTGGATCTGGACAATAGTCCTGGCGCGGGACTCGCAGCTCCGACCGGGATCGCTGTGGCCCTTTCCATGGCCTCAGCGGCCCCTGCAAGACCAGCCTCTAGATGGGCAAACTGAGGCACCAAGAGCTGAGACTTCTGGCTGCAGTCGGCCCTGGTGTCAGGCAGAGCCAGGCCGAATGTAAACTTGGGAAAGGAAAGGCCAGAGTGAGGACTCGGCCTGGAAGACCCAGCCCAGGCCTGTGGACCACGCTGGGCAAGGGGAGGTCCAAGAACCCTTTCAGTTCTTGAAAGAGTCTGCGAACTCTCTCAAAATGAAGAACAGACCCTCCCGGCACTGGCTGAGCATATGTTAGAGTTGACTGCCTCATAGGGTTGACAGGTAAAATTCTTATTTGCCAAATTTGGCAGCCTTACAGAGGGAAGGAACTCAGGGAGGGACGAGGTTTCTTGTGAAGAAGAAAACCAAGAAATTGGCTAACCGTGTTTCACAGTTTGCAGTTCACATAAATGGGGTTTGGAGGTCGGTTTTTTGGAGTTTTTTTTTTTTTTTAATTGAAGTATAGTGACATACAATTATTAGTCAATTGTATTAGACCATTATATTAGTCTCAGGTGTACAACTGACAATTATATATATTAGGAAATGTTTATTACCATAAGTATATAGCTATCACTAAGTATAGTTACCATCTGGGGGTGGGAGTGTTTTGCAAAGTATAAAGTTCAGGGCATGGGTGAGGAGTTACTATCATGAGAATTTGAACCTGAGACACTGGAGAAAAGGCTTGGGGCCTTCAGGAGTTTCATTTTTTAAAGGGGAAGGTGGTACATTTACTATAATTATGTAAGATGTCTCCATCAGGAGAAGCTGGGTGGTAGACACATGGGACCTGTCTATACTATATATATATATATTTTTTAATGTTTATTTATTTTTGACAGAGAGAGAGAGAGAGAGAGACAAGCATGAGTGGAGGAGGGGCAGAGAGAGAGGGAGACAGAATCTGAAGCAGGCTCCAGGCTCTGAGCAGTCAGCACAGAGCCTGACACGGGCCCAAACTCACAGACCGCGAGATCATGACCTGAGCCGAAGTCAGCGCTTAACCGACTGAGCCACCCAGGCACCCCTGTCTATACTATATTTTTAAAGTGGGGTGCAGGGGCGCCTGGGTGGCGCAGTCGGTTAAGCGTCTGGCTTCAGCCAGGTCACGATCTCACGGTCCGTGAGTTCGAGCCCCGCGTCAGGCTCTGGGCTGATGGCTCAGAGCCTGGAGCCTGTTTCCGATTCTATGTCTCCCTCTCTCTGCCCCTCCCCTGTTCATGCTCTGTCTCTCTCTGTCCCAAAAATAAATAAACGTTGAAAAAAAAAAATTAAAAAAAAAAAAAAGTGGGGTGCAAATGGGTCAAGGATGGCCTTACCGCTCAAAGGTTACAAAGCCCTTTGGGTGTTTGTTGACTGCTTTATTGAGTGTAGAATTTAACATTTTTTAGTATATTTACAGACTTGTGCAACTATCACCACAATTTAATTTCAGAACATTTTCATCACCCCAAAAAGTAGCCTGTACCTATTAGCAGGTACCCCCTAAACCACCTTATCCCCTCCAGCCCTAGGCAACCATTAATCTACTATTTATTTCCACAGATTTGCTTATTCTGGACATTTCATGAAATCATATAATACATGGTTTTTTGTGATGGGATTCTTTCACTTAGCATAATGTTTTAAATTTTTTAAAGTTTATCCAGGTTGTAGCATGTATCAGAACTCCATAGTGTTTTTTGCAAGTTCTTGTGAGTCTATTATTATTTTGAAATAAATCTTTCTCTTTCTCTCCTTCCTTCTCTCTTTCTCTCTTTCTTTCTTCCTTCCTTCCTTCCTTCCTTCCTTCCTTCCTTCCTTCCTTCCTTTCTTTCTTTCTTTCTTTCTTTCTTTCCTCCCTTCCCTTCCTGCCCCAGTTGCCTGGTGCCCTCCTTGCCACCACAATGCTCCACCGGATCTCTTCCTGACCCACTCATTCATGCTGTACTGGACAGTCCCACTTTCCAAGAGGTCACCAAGGAATTCCAGCATGTCACTGCCCAGAATGTCTCTGAGCACTCAACAGCTTTATTCAGAAAATATGGCATGGGGCCCCTGGGTGGCTCAGTTGGTTAAGCAATCTGACATTGGCTCAGGTCATGATCTCGTGGTTTGTGAGTTCGAGCCCCACGTGGGGCTCTGTGCTGACAGCTCGGAGCCTGGAGCCTGCTTCAGATTCTGTGTCTCCCTCTGCCTCTTCCCCACTCACGCTCTGTCTCTCTCTCAAAAATAAATAAATATTGGGGCGCCTGGGTGGCGCAGTCGGTTAAGCGTCCGACTTCAGCCAGGTCACGATCTCGCGGTCCGTGAGTTCGAGCCCCGCGTCGGGCTCTGGGCTGATGGCTCAGAGCCTGGGGCCTGTTTCCGATTCTGTGTCTCCCTCTCTCTCTGCCCCTCCCCCGTTCATGCTCTGTCTCTCTCTGTCCCAAAAATAAATAAACGTTGAAAAAAAAAATTAAAAAAAAAAAAATAAAAAAAATAAATAAATATTAAAAAATTTAAAAATAACTTTTAAAAGAAAATATGGCAGTTCATGGGACACCTGGGTGGCTAAGTCAGTTAAACATTCAACTCTTGATTTCAGTTCAGGTCATGATCTTACTTCTCATGGGACTGAGCCCCACATCGGGCTCTGTGCTGACTACAGAGCTTGCTTGCACTCTCACCTCTCTCTCTGCCCCTCCTCGTGCTTGTGTGCACAGGCATACACTCTGTCTCTCTCAAAGTAAATAAGAAAACTTAAAGAAAAAAAAGAAAAAGAAAATATGGTAGCCCAGACCCCTGGCCATTCCTCAGAGCTGGTTGAAATGATCTAGAAAAATTTATTACAGATCAAATATAAAGGCTAGACCCATCCTGAGTCAATGCCTTCAAAGGAATTTTTGGGGGAATTTTGATTGTTGGAATTTTAAGTGTTGCAACAGATCTCTGCCAGCTTTCCAGGCTGAGGAAATGCAACATCTCAGCCTGAGCTGTGCCTCTGGATTGGAGTCAGAGGACCCAGAAGGGACTCCTTGTCTGGTGCCTGCATTTTACAGATGGGAAACAGACCAGGAGAGGACCATATGGCAGGGTAGTTAGAAGCCAGGTTGGGAACTCAATTAGGGAGAATCCTTTGCAATTTCAGGAAATTCTTAGCCCCGGAAATCAATCCATAAGCCTGGGTCCATGAACACAGAAGCAGAGAGCTGGACAGCTTGGGTGGCTCCAGACATTGGCCAGAGCCCAAGTAGCCAAACCCAGAAGTCAGTGTTGGATGCCTCTCTCTTGGTTTCCTTCAGCCAGATGTTTGTCCTAGAAGTAGGAGTTTATTAATAATAATGGTAACAGCAGCTTGCGTGTGTCTAGGCCTTTATTCTTTTCAAAGAACCTCCCATGGGTCATCTTACTGGATACCCACAATCCCCTAAGGTAGGATGGCTGGGTTATTGTCTTCCCTTCACAGTCAAGGAACCTTGGCTCAGAAGGCTTAAGTGACTTTCCCAAGGTGACAATACCTTGGGGCCATTCAAGAATGTGGGAATTTTGCTCTCTAATCTGTTAATACATTTAGTAAAAATAATAATAATAATAATTTTTTTTGAGTGTCTGTTACCTGCTAGATGTGTTACAGGGTGCCAGGGTCTGTGGGGGAGCAAGTATTTCTTGTCCCCTTCAAGATCCTTCTAGTGGGACTAAAAATCAAATTGACATGAGACAGATTAACAAGAGAAAATCAAATTTCGTAGCGTACATATGGGGAACCCACATAGACATGGAAATTCCAGAGACAGGCAAAATGAGATATATATATGTCATTCTGAATTAAGGAGAAGGTGATAGGGCTCTGGGGCTTCAAAGGGAAAGAATGCAACTCACAGGATGATGAAAAAAAGTAAACGTTTGGTAAATGTTTTCTAGGCCACTCAGAAACAATGGGATATACAGGACTTTGCTCAAACAGGCCTTGTTAGGTTCCTTCCTATCTACTATATCTAGTTCATAGTATAATGTAGTTATTCATAGTGATAGCTGTCTTTCTGGAGCAGGCCCTCTATCTAAATTCTTTTTAGGCATCTGGAAGGGAAAGGGAGTAAAGAGGTTTTCCTGAATCTGCTAGGTTTTGATTGCTTTTTTAAAAATGATTATTTAGAGGAGGGGAGGGGCAGAGAGAGAGAGAGAGAGAGAGAGAGAGAGAACCCCAAGCGGGTATTGCACTGTCAGTGTAGAGCCCAATGCAAGGCTTAAACTCCCAAACCATGAGATCATAACCTGAGCCAGAATCAAGAGCCAGATGCTTAACCGAGTGACCCGTCCAGGTTCGTCTTGCTTTTTAACTCAATATAATCTTTGTGCCAAAGTGGCCCATCTTAAGATGGCTTGCCCTTGGACACTTTAGTTCACAAGGATAACCTGACATAGCTCCTGGGCTGGAAGAGCCAACGGTGTGTTGGGAGAGGCACACATGGAGTAGATGATAAAAAGTGGTGGCAAGGGAACTCTCTACGGGGGTGGAAGTGCTTTATATCTTGGTAGGATGTTGGTTTACTTGGGTGTTTGCATATGCCAAAACTCATTGAGCTATATGATTATGATTTGTGCATTTCACTGTCAATTTTACCTAAAAAATGTAGAAAATGGGAATGCTCTGGGAAGACTATGCCTAGCTGGGCTTTGGCAGGCCACAATTGTTGGGAAGCGGGCCAGGGGCAACTCGATCACCCGTGGATACAATTCCACCTTTGCTAGTGGGGTATGGTTGAAAAGTTTTCCCATGGAAGCTGTGGACCCAGATAGTCCAGAGGCCTTGACGCTCAGAGTACTGGGGACCACAGAGGAGGGAGGCAGGGATCGCTGCACATTTCAGGGGACAGATATTTCAGCTGAGTCTGCAGGGTGAGCAGTTGTCCGAGGACGGTGGACAAGTGGAGGTTTCTAAGCACTGCTCAGTGAAGTGTGGTTGCCCAGCATGGCCTAGATGGAAAGGGGTAGAACCAAGCTTTCAACTGCTTCTCTAACCCCATCAGTGGGGCCTCAGTGAAATTCAAGCTGGTTGGATTTTTTTTTTAATAAATTTAATTAATTAATTTTTAAAAGTTTTTTAATGTTTATTTATTTATTTATCGATAGAGAGCAAGCCGAGGAGGGGCAGAGAGAGAGAGAGGGAGGGAGAGAGAGAATCCCAAGCAGGCTCTGCAATTTCAGCACAGAGTCCGATGTGGGGCTCGAACCCAGGAACCTCGAGATCATGACCTGAACCTAAATCAAGAGTCTGACACTTAACCGACTGAGCCACCCAGGTGCCCCTATTTATTTTATTTTATTTATTTATTTTTTTTTAATTTTTTTTTCAACGTTTATTTATTTTTGGGACAGAGAGAGACAGAGCATGAACGGGGGAGGGGCAGAGAGACAGGGAGACACAGAATTGGAAACAGGCTCCAGGCTCTGAGCCATCAGCCCAGAGCCTGACGCGGGGCTCGAACTCACGGACCGCGAGATCGTGACCTGGCTGAAGTCGGACGCTTAACCGACTGCGCCACCCAGGCGCCCCTTCTATTTATTTTTTAAAAGTAAACTCTACTCCCAATGTGGGGCTTGAACTCAGGACCAGGAGATGATCCAACTCTGTGCTGACAGCTCAGAGCCTGCAGCCTGCTTCAGATTCTGTGACTCCCTCTCTCTGCCCCACCCCCGCTCACACTCTCTCTCTCTCTCTCTCTCTCTCTCTCTCTCTCTCTCAAAAATGAAAACTAAAATTAAAAAAAAAAAAGAAAAAAGAAAAAGAGAAGGGTGAGGTATTGCAGGTCTAACATCAGCTTTGAAGCTAGACCAGCCTGGGCTAGAATCCTGCTTCTGCTACTGAACTGGCAGTGTGACCCTGGACAAGTCACCTCCTCTGAGCCTCCCGGACACTTCTCTGTCCATTAAGCATAATTATGCATAATTATGACGGTAGTAGGCCTGAGGACAGAACCACCTCCTATAGTAGTGGTAGTAGCACTGAGTACAGGGGGCCTGGGTGGCTCAGTAGGTTGAGTGTGGAACTCTTGATTTCGGCTCAGGTCATGATCCCGGGGTCATTGGATTGAGCCCTGCAGCCGGCACTGCGCTGAGCATGGAGCCTGCTAGGGATTCCCTCTCTCTTTCTAAAAACTAATAATAATAACAATAAAGCACTGAGTACATAGCAGGCACTCATGGGTCAGACAGCAGCAGGGACAGATAACAGTAGTTAGAGCTTGATTGAGACCAAGGATCTGGACACTGCAATCCCCTGGCAGAATTTTCTGCACTGCATAGCTGTTGTTAGCCTCCCCAATACCCACCTCAATTCTAGGTCCACTTGGATGCGGCCGGCTCAGCAGCAAACCTCCCCCGCCCCCACCCAAGCTGGGCCCCTCTCTGATTCCCATGTGGGGGGAGGGCCCCAAGCTACCAAGCAAGGTGCTGTTAGGCAAGTAGCATTCCAAGGTCTGACCGCCAGCGCCAGGTTCCCCTATAGAAGTCGGAGAGGCTCAGCTGGCCCAGGGCCGCCTCCTGGGGTGCCCTCTCCTCCCTCTCCTCTTTGGGGCACACCCGCTTGCCTAATTGCGTCTTCCCACTTCCCGAAAGGAGGGGTGGGAGAGGGCGGACGCTTGCTAAAGAAATGTTTTATTTTACTCCATCTGGGACAAACTGAGCATTCCTGCTGGGGGAGACCGGAGGGAGAGGAAAAATGTGAGTCTGGTTTAAACACACACACACACACACACACACACACACACACACACAAACCAAAAAACCAAAAAAAAGAAGTTTTAGAGTCTGGTTACCAGATAATGTCTTTAGCATTGTTTGAGTTCCAAGGTGCTTGGGATTCCCAGGTTGAGTGATCTGCTCTTGTTTCATTGTTAATTTGCAAACCTCTTTTGATTTTTGTGGTGATGGGGCCAAATTTAGCCAAGTGAGGCTCAAATGTGGAGAACAGTGACTCCCAGTTGTCCTTGTGTCCTTGGTCATGCACAGAGTCCAGAACCTAAAAGCCACCCTGGTTATGTGCCAGTGCAGACTAGAGTGGGTAAACCTTGCTAGGGTGGGAGAGAAGGCTGGACAAGGGGTGGTGATGTGTGGTTTAACTTCCCATGCCCCTGTCGGCTCCACCCTGAGTTCATGGTGGGAGGTGGGGGTTGGGGGGGGACTACTTCCTGAGGTGCCTGGCACATGTATTGGGGTCCCCTAGTAAATTCTCTTTGGGGGGAAGAAAAAGAAGTCTAGGCTGACTGAGTATCTATTTGCTAATTAATTTTATGATGTCAATCTTTGCATTTATCTTTATGCCCATTTTACAGATCGGGCACAGTGAGGCTCTAGGAGACTAAATACAGCCAGTAAGTAGCCAAACTGTTCAACTCTTTCCATTCTGCCAGGTTATCTGCCCAGTCTCTGATTCTTGTGAGGACAAGCCTCTTGCTGATATTACAACCCAGATTACCCTATTTTTTTTTTTTTTTTAACATTTATTTTTGAGACAGAGAGAGACAGAGCATGAACGGGGGAGGGGCAGAGAGACAGGGAGACACAGAATCGGAAGCAGGCTCCAGGCTCTGAGCCATCAGCCCAGAGCCCGACGCGGGGCTCGAACTCACGGACCGCGAGATCGTGACCTGGCTGAAGTCGGACGCTTAACCGACTGAGCCACCCAGGTGCTCCCAGATTACCCTATTTTTAAGGCCAGCAGTTTGGCCGTGGAGACACTCAGATGCCTGCTAGTCTGCATTCTCTGAAGAAAACGTCCCATCTTGCTCTGGTCCAGAAATTTTGACACGTGGATTGACTTAGTTCCACTGCCCGACTTGCTGCCTCCTGGGTGGGGCCTTGACCCTAAAGCCTGAGCTTTATCTCTAATGAGCCTGTGGACCAGCCTTGGGCCAGGGCAGACCTGTGTCCAGGACAGACAGACCGGAGTCCTAGGCTGAGGAGCACAAGTGTGGCTAACTGGGTGCCCACCTTCTCCTGGGGCACACACAGACTCTGCTTCATACCTCTACAAGGATTCAGAAGGAAATGGAAGCTTCCTTTACACTGCCCCTCCTTCCCGTTCCTATGTGACCTGAGTCCCATCCCTGTGCAAGCCACCTGTGCTCTCAGGCTCTCAGGTATCCTCCTTTAGAAAGTGTGCGAGCAAGTTGGACAAGACTAGCTCTAGGGTCCTATGATGTGATGTAGGCAAGATGCCCCTGGGTTGAGCCAGAACCACCCTTCTTTTTATGTTTGTTTTCATTTTTTAAAGTACGCTCTATGCTCAATGTGGGGCTCGAACTCACAATCCCAAGATCATGAGTCACATGCTCTACCGAGTGAGCCAACCAGGCGCCCCGAACCACCCTTCATTTTATGGCTGACCCTCAGAGCGCCCAGTGCCCAGACTGTGTCAGTAAACATCTGGTGAACAAGAAGAACGACCCAAGGTAGACTCGAGAGGTATTTGGCCTGCAGGACACAGCAAAGAATGTTTCCTAGACCCCAGACACTCCCTCATTAGTGAGCTTAAAAAAAAAAAACAAACAACCAAATCAAATGGATGCTTTGTGGGCAAGGAGAAAGACAAGTCTGGGGGAGGAGGAAAAAGTCCTGCAGAGGCAGTGACCCCACCCAGGAAATGTGACTAACCCACAGAGGCCGGGGGCAGGCAGACACGAACGCCGGAGGCTGGTGAGTGTGGTAGTTTTCCCGGGGCTCTCCGTGCAGAGAGGCCAGCCCCTCGGCACTGTCCCCCGCGAGGGAGGGGACAAGGTCTGCAGGGTGGGGGCAGAAGCGGGGGGGGGGGGGGGGGAGCATGTGGGCGGGGCAGCCAGGGAGGGGACCTGTGAAGTGAGAAGCTGGGTGAGGCGGGGCGGGAGGCAGAAGAGCCTGAAAAGCAGAAGAGGGAGGAAGGAGAGCTGCGGAAAGGTGAAAGTGGCAAGGTGGCTGAGGGAGAGTGGGCCCCTGGGACTTGCTGGCTGGGACCCTCTTAGAGGGGTGAGGGCTGGCCGTCAGGGTCTGGAAACAGAGACTCGCATTTCTGGAAGCCGCTTTGTCCAGGACTTCTGGTCCCCCAGCCCGCTTTCCTGGCAGCTTTGTGCCAGCCTCCAGGTACATGTATTGTCTGTCTGGAGCCCCACGGCTGCCCCGAAGGAAGGTGGGTTGGGCTCGGGATACAGACAAACAACTCCAGGGTCAGGCGTGTCCGGGCTGGTGGGAGAGGTGGTGCCCGACCTCCTGCCAGATTTGAGGATGCCTGTCCCTAAGACGGGGCTGGCCCGACCGTAGACTGGTGGACTGCAGTGGTGGGGGGAGGGGGAGAGCAGGACTTCCTTCCCAGCAGGAATTCAAACTGTAGCACAGCGCACTGTTTTGCAAATTCAGCAAGACTTCTGCTGGGGTCTGGTCCTTGGCCTGGGGTAGGGGAAGGGGAGAAGACGGGGCGGGGGGGGGGGGGGGGAGGAAGGTGGAGGAGGGATCCCACTTGGTGTCAGGGGAAAGAGCACTGGCCAAGGAGTCCCCAGGCGAGGCCTCTGGACCCAGCTCCTTTCCTGAATGCCCCCATCCCAGGCTGGAAAGACTTGTTGCCATTTTTAGAGTTGACAATCACCCTTCTACCCTCTCTTGGGGAGAGGGGTAGCTGTTTCATTTTAGAACTAGGGGCAAATGGACTGTGAGGTGAAGGGACCTGTAGCGGTCAACAGAGTCAGCGTCTGAGGAGGGCAGAGAGAGCACCGGAGGACTGCTGTTGCTCTGACAGTTGTCAAGCATTGCCTTAAAAGTACGCATCATGGTGACACCTCGCCCCCGCAGGTCCCCCAGGGTGTCCTCAAAGGCAAGTCCCTTCCTAAGTCCAGGTTGTGGATGCTCCGTGTGCATCCTGCCCAACCCCTGGCCCCTTGACAGTCTCACTGGATTCCCCAGCCTCTGCTTTCTGCCTCCGGGGCTGCAGCCTGTCCCAGCCTGTGAAATCTCTCTCTCTCTCTCTCTTTCTCTCTCTCTGGCTCCAGCTGCTCTAGTGAGCCCCCACAGGTCCTGTGCCTCTGACGCACCCTCCGAGCGCCTGCAGGGTGCCAGGCACAGGGTGGGGCTTGCAGCGGTGGGAAAGTTTTCCCTTCTTCCCGTCTAAGGAGTTTGGCCAGTCTATTGAATTGATATAAGACAGATTAATAGGAGAAAACCAAAAGTTTAATAATGTATATACCTCTTGAATACTTGGGAGAGACCCAGGAAAACTCCCTGAAATGAAGCCATCACCTTAAATAACCATCTCTGCTAAAGACAAGAGATGCTGGGGGTCTGTTACGGGAGGTTACCGGGAAGGGCGTGGTAAACAAGGGCAAGATTGTTATGCAGGTTTACATGGCTGCTTTCTCCTTTGATTCAAAGTGAGAAGCTGGGTGGGGCGGGCAGGGAGGCACTGGAGCCTGAAAAGCAGAAGCGGGAGGAAGGAGAGCTGCGGAAAGGTGAAAGTGGCGAGGGTGGGTGAGGGAGTCGGCCCCTGGGACTTGTTGGCTGGGACCCTCTTAGGCCAGTGAGGGCTGGCCACCAGGGTCTCCCTGATCTAGTGGGGAGATACCCTCACCTATGGAGATTTCCTTATAAATGTAAACATCTCCTACATAGGGCAACTTCTACTTGGTTTTCAGAACTTCACCTGTATCTGCAGCTTCTTAAAAATAGTCATTTTAAAAGAAAAAGTAAGAAAGAAAACTAGCCAGTTTAAAGTATAATCATCAGACCAAAGAGGCTTATTTTGGGGTGGTATATTTTACTCCCCTTCAGGTTCCAGCTAGAGAGGCAAAATACCGTCTCTGCCCAAAAGGCCTTTATAGTCTAGTGGGGGAGGCTGGCAGATCCATAACTTAGTGCACTACGGCAAAGTGGGTGGAAGCAAAGGTTTTAACCTAAAAGGTATATATGGAGGAGGCTGCCTTGTGAGGTGGTGAGTTCCCCATCACCAGAAGTGTTCAAGAGGAGGATGGTGAGGGATGCCATAGAAGGGATTCTTGCACTGTGTGTGTATGAGCATGTGTTGGGAGGCAGATGCAGAGCATTTAGGCTCCTTCTGATGCTGACATCTGTGATTCTGTGACATTCTCCACCTAGAGAAAGTTTGTCTGTGGCCCCGCTGGGTGTGACGGCTCCCTCCTTGCCTGCCCCCTCCAGTCAGACCATGAGACACGGATGGTTCTTCCTCATTTCTGTGCCCCACCATCCTCACCACCCTCATTCTGCCCAGTGCCATGTTCCCAGGGTAGACTTTGTGTGGAATTGAATAGACCCTGTCGTGGGCCACTTGAGGAATGCAGGAGGGTCAGGCAAGTCTGCTGCTCTGGCTGAGGCGTGAAGGTATAAGACACCTGCAAACAGAGACTGAAGTACACGCTCCTGAGTGAGGGGGCTGCTGGGAGAAGTCCCAGAAGGCTGAGGCTACCGAATGTCCTGGAAGGCTCCTTGGACAGCTGGGGTTTGGTACGGGCCTGGAGGGTGGTGTGGCGTTGATGGACGAGGGGTGGATGTGCTACTGAGAAAGCTCAAGGAGCTGTGGCCTTGGGCAGAGCGGCTGGAAGGGAGAGGAGTGAGAAGGCCTCGTGTCAGGGGGCCCCTCACCTGGGAGAGCCGGGAGTCAGGGGGGGCAGGGGTCCGATGGGACAGCAGGAGTTTCAGCCCTGAGTGAGTCACCTGGGACTTCTCAAACACGATGTCCAGGCTGCATCCCAGAGAGTCTGATTTTAACTTGTCTGGTGTGTGGCCCGGACATTGGGATTTTTTTGAGCTTGATGATTCTAACATACGGGCAGGGGTGAGATGCCTTTCTGGACAGTTAACTGGCAGCACAGAATCACCTGGAACATATGTTCAAAATGCAGATGCACACGCCCCTCTCCACACCTGTGGAATCAAAATCTCCAGGCCTGGAACTGGAGCATCTGTGTTTTTATAGGATCCCAGGGTAACTTGAACAGGTTGCCAGGGTGATGAAGAAGCAGGCGGCCAAGCCCCTTTCGTCAAAACCCTGCAGTGGCTCTGGGAGGCCTGTAGTCCCACCCATGGGCTACCTGCTTTTGAGTTATGGCCCGAGCTCTCAGATTGGTAGCACAGAAGGAAAAATAGTAAAGCTAACAGTTGACCCTCTTGTCTTGTCTGTCACACCATCTCTGTTCCCCAGCTCTCTCCACTGGCTGGGGCGTGGTGCGTGGGGGGTAAGGCAGCTGCTTCCCTTGCTTCGGACCTGAGTCACAGGCTGAGCAGCCTGCTGTAGGGGATGTGGGCATGGCATGTGACCTGTGAATGGAGAAACAAGGGTTCCCTCCCCCAAACTACCTACCGCCTCACTGCCTTCTGCTTTGGGAAAGTGCGGTTCTGAAAAAACGCCTCCAGCAATGTTGTTAGTTAGGAATGGAAAAGAAGTCATGATTCACCTAGCATCTTACATCCATTACCACTGCTCCTGTTTCTGTTCTGTTTTCCACTCAGACTCAACCCCTCTAAAGAGGGCTGTTGGCCCTTCCCACTTCCTTGGGCCCTAAGAATCTCCCTAAGGTGCCAGTTTGCCTCCTCACCTTGAAATCCCCCAGGCCCTTACCCTGTGTCACAGAGGCTCACCTTACAAAAGCTGTTCACGTGCACAGTGTGAATTGTGTTGCAGTGGTTGGTAGTGTGGGCTGTGCATTTTAATTTTTTTTAATGTTTTATTTATTTTTGACAGAGAGAGACAGAGCATGAGCGGGGGAGGGGCAGAGAGAGAGGGAGACACAGAATCCGAAGCAGGCTCCAGGCTCTGAGCCGTCAGCACAGAGCCCCATGCGGGGCTCGAACTCACAGACCGCGAGATCATGCCCTGAGCCGAAGTCGGACGCTCAACTGACTGAGCCACCCAGGCGCCCCGTGGGCTGTGCATTTTAAGCCAAAAAAAAAAAGAAAAAGAAAAAGAAAAAGAAACTCGCTAGTAATGGGAATATAGGAAAGAGATAGTGAGTGGAGCTGAAGTTACTGCATTTGCCGAATTAAAAAAAATATATATATTTTTTCCAACGTTTATTTATTTTTAGGACAGAGAGAGACAGAGCATGAACGGGGGAGGGGCAGAGAGAGAGGGAGACACAGAATCGGAAACAGGCTCCAGGCTCTGAGCCATCAGCCCAGGGCCTGACGCGGGGCTCGAACTCCTGGACCGCGAGATCGTGACCTGGCTGAAGTCGGACGCTTAACCGACTGCGCCACCCAGGCGCCCCAAAAAAAAAATATTTTTTAAGTGTTTGCCTTTACCATTCTTTTTTCCTGGGTAAGCTGTCAAAAAAAAGGTTGCTCTCATTGAACCTATAGAAGAAACATGATGTTTAGGGGTTGGGGAAGAAAAATTTCCTCTGCCCCTCAAGGTCCTTCTAGCTGGACTTAGAATCATATTGACATGAGACAGATTAACAGGAGAAAATCAAATTTAATAGTGTACATATGGGGAATCCACACAGACATGGAAATTCCAAACACAGGGGAGCAACAAGACTGAGGAACTAAGGAGAGGGGTAGAGTTTAAGGATACAAAGGGGAGAAAGACCATTAGCAGGAAGGTGAAGGGAGATGCTTGGAAAACCAAGGTCACCCTATGATGTAGGTAAGTTTCTTAGGTCAAGAAAAATCTGTTAAAGGCTCTCTTCCTGGTGTAAGCAGGCAGATAAGGGAGAGATAAACCACTTTTCCTGAATTGGTTGGGTTTTGGTTGCTTTTAACTCAAAAATAATGTTCATACCAAAGTGGCCCATCTTGGCATGGCCTGCACTTGGCCCTTGCAGAGAAGCATTTGAGGGGAAGCTGGGCATACAGAAGTGCGAGTTGATGCCTGGGAATGGGTGGGATTCCCCAGGGAGAGTTGAGAATTAGGGAAGGAACTAAGTGTTAGCTCTAGAAAGATTTTGTGTTTCTGTGTTTGTTTTTGGTAGGTGCCTTTTATCAGGTTGAGGAAGTTCCTTTTTATTCCTAGTTTGGTGAAAGTTTTTTTGTTTTGTTTTGTTTTGTAAATATGTTTTTGGCCTTTGTACTGCTTCCAACAGCTTTTTAAAAAAATTTTTTTAAATGTTTATTTACTTCTGAGAGAGAGAGAGAGAGAGAGAGAGAGAGACAGAGCACGAGTTGAGGAGGGGGAGAGAGAGAGAAGGAGACACAGAATCTGAAGCAGGCTCCAGGCTCTGAGCTGTCAGCACAGAGCCCAACGCGGAGCTCAAACTCACAAACTGTGAGATCATGACCTGAGCCGAAGTTGGAGGCTTAACTGACTGAGCCACCCAGGCGCCCCTGTTTTGGTTTTTTAGTCAGGAATTGATGTCGAATTTTAGTAAATGCTTTTTCTGAATCTATTGAGATGGTTATATACATGCACACACACGTATATATTGTCAATGCAACATACATATATATATATACATACATATGTATATACATATACATATAGACATGTACATATTGTCAATACAAAATGAACAAACCTTTTAGAATCTCTAAAAGAAAGAAAGAGTTTTATTTGAACTCAAGTTAGGACAGCTGGACAGCTACCCTGGAGACACTCTTCACAGGGAAGAAAGTGCTCCAGAGAATAAACAGTTTTTACAGGATTATATACCTTTCTGTATCTTGCAAAAGCTCGAGAGATTATAGATTAGCATATAGGCAGGAACCATGAGGTTTCTTTTTGATAATTATTTTTTTTAAGTTTATTTTGGGAGAGAAAGAGACTGAGTGGGGGAGGGGCAGAGAGAGAGAGAGAGGGAGACACAGAATCCCGAGTGAGTCAGCCGGTTGAGTGACCAACTCAGTCACCCATATGCCCCCAGATTTCTAAGTCAGCATGACTGTACGTAAACTTTGTTTAAACCAAAAACCTGTAAGTGAAATAAGTCAGAGAAAGACAAATATTGTATGATTTCACTCATATGTGAAATTTAATAAACAAAACAGATGATCATGGGGAAGGGGAAGAGAGGGAGAGCAGCAAACCATAAGAGACTCTTAACTATAGAGAACAAACTCAGGGTTGCTGGAGGGGAGGTGGGGCAGAGGGATGGTATAAATGGGTAATGGGTATTAAGGAGGGTACTTGTGATGAGCATTGGGTGTTCTTTGTAAGTAATGAATCACTAAATTCTACTCCCGAAGTCAATTTTACCATATGGTAACTAACTAGCATTTAAATAGAAATTTGAAATTAAAAAAGAAAAGTAAACAAACAAAACAAAACAAAACCCAAAGGTCTGATTTATGGCTCACCCATACACTGTACACCTGTCTTATAAATGAGTAGCCTAAAGGAAACCATCTTGGGGCACCTGGGTGGCTCAGTTTTTTAGGCGTCTGACTTTAGCTCAGGTCATGATCTTGTGGTCTGTGGGTTTGAGCCCTGTGTCCGGCTCTGTGCTGACAGCTCAGAGCCTGGAGCCTGCTTCAGATTCTGTGTCTCCCTCTCTCTCTGCCCCTCTCCTGCTGACACTCTGTCTCTATCTCTCTCTCTCTCTCTCTCTCTCTCAAAAATAAACATTAAAAAATAAAAAAAAAAAATAAAGGAAGCCATCTTGCCCTTATGATATCGATCAATTCTCCTACTACCTGCATTCCTTAACATTAAAACTCATGGTTCTGGGGCTCACCAGGTGGCTGAGTCAGTTAAGTAAGTATCTGACTTGTTTTTGGCTCAGGTCATGATTTCATGGTTTCATGGGTTCGAGACCTGTGGCTGGCTCTGTGCTGAGCATAGAGCCTGCTTGGGATTCTCTCTCTCCCTCTCTCTGACCCTCCCCTGCTTGCCTTCTTTCTCTCTTTCAAAATAAACAAATAGACATAAAAAAAAAGAGAGAAATCTAAAATGGCTTCCTTTGTATATCAGGTTTTTAGAGAGTTTTTTTTCATATATATATAATTAATAAGGTGAATTATATTGATTTTCAGATTTTTTAAAATTGTATTTAATTTTATTATTTTTTATTTTTTAAACAAAACTTTTTTTAAGTTTATGTATTTATTTTGAGAGAGAGAGAGAATATGGGGAAAGGGTAGAGAGAGAGGAAGGGAGAGAATCCCAAGCAGGCTCAGCACCAGTGCAGAGCCTGACGGGGGTGATGGGGGTGGGGGTGGGGGTGCAGCTCGCACTCTTGAACCAGGAGATCATGACCCCAGCCAAGGTTGGATGCCTAACTGACTGAGCCACTCAAGCACCGTTGATTTTCAGATGTTAAACCAACTTTGCATTCTGGGGATAAACCCCATTTAATCATGGTGACTTATACTTTTTATATATTATCGATTTGCATATGCTAAAAAATTTCTTGTAAATTTTTTTAATGTTTATTTTTCAGAGAGAGAGAGAGTGGGGGAGGGGCAGAGAGAGAGGGAGACACAGAATCTGAAGCAGCCTCTGTTATGCCCACAATTCATGATCCCCAAAGACCACCAGGGAGCCGAGTCCGATGCAAAAGCAAAAGAGCCTTTATTCGAGCTAGCTCGAGCTCAGTCCCCTACCTGCACCAATGCAGCGGTGAGATACCAGGGAGAGAGAGCGAGTTTCAAAAGCACAAAGGTTTTATAGGGGTCTAGGGGCAGCCGATTGGCTGGGGAAGGGGCGTGGCCTCGGCTGATTGGCTGGGGAAGGGTCAGAGTCCTGTTACGCAGGTCGCTGGGGGTGTTTTGATCAGGAAGTTTGAATGGGTGAGAGGGAGGTTACTCAAGGGGAGGAGGCGTGGTCTAGGTGAAGGACACAGAACAAGATGGAGTCGGCCAGCGTAGGCCCGCCCTTTCACCTCGAAGCTCTGAGCTGTTAGCACAGAGCCTGATGTGGGGCCCAAACTCACAAACCTTGAGATCATGACCTGGGCCGAAGTTGTCTGCTAAGCAGACTGAGCCACCCAGGTGCCCCCATATGCTAAAATTTTGTTAATATATTTAAAAAAAAATTTTTTTTAACTTTTATTCAGTATTGAGAGACAGAGCGTGAGTGGGGGAGGGGCAGAGAGAGCAGGAGAAATAATCCCAAGCAGGATCCAGGCTCTGAGCTGTCAGCACAGAGCCCAACGTGGGGCTTGAACTCACAAATGTTGAGATCATGACCTCAGCTGAAGTTGGCTGCTCAACCGACTGAGCCACCCAGGTGCCCCGTATTTTGTTAGTATTTTTTATGTCTATGTTCATGAAGGACATTGGTCTAGTCTTTTCTTTTTTTTTTTTTTAATTTTTTTTCAACGTTTTTTATTTATTTTTGGGACAGAGAGAGACAGAGCATGAACGGGGGAGGGGCAGAGAGAGAGGGAGACACAGAATCGGAAACAGGCTCCAGGCTCTGAGCCATCAGCCCAGAGCCTGACGCGGGGCTCGAACTCACGGACCGCGAAATCGTGACCTGGCTGAAGTCGGACGCTTAACCGACTGCGCCACCCAGGCGCCCCTAGTCTTTTCTTTTATAACATATTTATCTGGTTTGTTATATCAGGTTAATGTTGGTGGCATAGGATGAACTGGGAAGTATTCTCTCCTATTTTCTGCAAAAGTTTGTGTAGAATTGGTATTATGTCTTCCTTAAATTTTTGGTAGAATGTACCAGGACTGGAATTGGGGGGTGTGGGGACAGGTGGCTTGAGTACAAATGCAACTTCTTTAATATATATTAGAACTATTCAGGTCATCTATTTTCTCATGAGTGAACTTTATAATTTGTATCCTTTAAGGAATTTGCCCATTTCATGTATGTTGTTGAATATACTGGCATAAGTTTTTGTAATATTCTCTTTATCCTTTTAATATTTGTAGAATCTGCAGTGAGTTACCTCTCTTATTTACGAATTGTAAATTTGTGTCATCTCCCTAATTTGTCTAAAGGTTGATCAATATTATTGATTTTTTTTCCCAAAAACCAGCTTCATTGACTTTCTCTCTTTTTTATTTCTATTAATTTCTGCTCTTACTTTTATTATTTACTGTCTTCTGATTATTTTGTGTTTAATTTGCTTTTCCTTCTTTGGTGTTTCTATGGTGTTTCTATAACTTAAATTATTGATTTTAGACGTTTCTAATATAAGCAGTTATTGCTTAGAGAGCCGTATGTCGCCTCATGCAACACCCAGAGTTAGGGGCTGGAAGCAGAAGAGAGGCATGGCTGAGAGGTCACAGCAAGGGGAAGACACTGGCCAGTTGGCCCAGGAGTCAGGGACCTAGTTTTTGTTTTCGTTTTTTAAAGACAGAGAGAAAGAGAGTGTGAGTGCGTGAGCAGGGGAGCAGGGCAGAGGAAGAGAGAGAGAGAGACAGAATCCCAAGCAGGCTCCATGCTCCATGCAGAGCTCAACTCAGGGCTCGATCCCATGACCTTGGGATCTGGACCTGAGCTGAAATCGAGAGTCAGATGCTCAACTGACTGAGCCACCCGGGTGCCCCAGAGACCTAGTTTTCATTAGCCATTCATAAGCTTTGTGACTTTGAACTTCAGACTTTCTAAGCCTCAGTTTCTTTGCCTGCATAATGGAGCCAGGGTAATCTCCTCTTGTGCTATTGGAGATGAAGTAGTTAATGTATATGATTGCATGTGACACCTGGAATGCCCCCCCCAGACCAATGTGAAGGGTGGTTGTCATAACATTTGTAATCATAATGGCTTCTTCTGTCTTTTCAGAACCGGAAACAGCATGTATACGCACCTCCCCCAGAGGTAGGCTGTGCCCCTCCCCTCTCATCGCTCCCCTGCTTTGCCCCTAAGGGCTCCTCACAGCTCCCCTCACCCCCACACCACAGCCCCTTGGCCCACCCAGGTCTGCCCAGCTCTCTCTGCTTGGGTCCACTCCTCATGGGCCCTGGCCAGCACTGCCAACCCTCTTCCCTCCTGCAGTGGCTCTCCGTTCCCAGCCTCGGTGCAGGATCCCGGCCTGCACGTATGGCGGGTGGAGAAGCTGAAGCCAGTGCCGGTGGCACGTGAGAATCAGGGCATCTTCTTCTCGGGGGACTCCTACCTAGTGCTGCACAACGGCCCGGAGGAGCTCTCCCACCTGCACCTGTGGATAGGTAAGGGAGCTGGGGGACGAGTTGGGGGTGTGGCCTGGCCCGGAGTCGGGCTTGGGTCTCATGGGCCTGGCTCTGCCACTTCCCACCCAACCCAGGCCAGCAGTCATCCCGGGATGAGCAGGGGGCCTGTGCCGTGCTAGCCGTGCATCTCAACACCCTGCTCGGGGAGCGACCCGTGCAGCACCGAGAGGTGCAGGGCAACGAGTCCGACCTCTTCATGAGCTACTTCCCGCGTGGCCTCAAGTACCAGGTCAGAGCCCGCCTCCCAGCACCCTTACCCTGTGGCTCCTCTCAGAGCCCCTCCTCCTTCCAGCCGGTTCTCACCCTGCAAAAAAGGCCCAGGTGCCCTCTGGCCTGGGTCCTCCCCCACCTATCTGCCCATCTCCTGCCGGGAGTGGGTGCGGCGGGCTGCGGGCCTCCTGTCAGTGCTCTCAGGTCGTCCCATCTGGGCTGCAGGAAGGTGGAGTGGAGTCAGCGTTTCACAAGACCTCTCCGGGGGCCACTCCAGCTGCCATCAAGAAACTGTACCAGGTGAAGGGGAAGAAGAACATCCGTGCCACCGAGCGGCCGCTGAGCTGGGACAGCTTCAACACCGGGGACTGCTTCATCCTGGACTTGGGCCAGGTGGGCAGGCGGGGCGGGGCTGAGCGCTGCCAGGGGCTGAGCGGTGCCAGGTCGGCACCGGTGTCATAAGGGGGCAGGGACCAGGAGGCCGGGGAGAAGGGGAGCAGCCGTTCCGGCCATTAGCAAACATCTTATATTCCAAAGGACAGAAACTTCCCTCTGCCATCCAGCCATAGTGTCTAACACTGGAAGCTACTCTCTTCTTCTCGTGGAGCCTTTGTAGTTCTGAGTTAGCTGCCAGCCACACCATTCGTTAATGTTGTTCACTCAGCGAGTCTGTGATGCCCACCCTGAGCCAGCGTGGGGACTACAAATTGTCTGCCCTTGGGAGGCTGCCGAGACAGGCTTGTCACTTGCTGTAATGTACGGTAGGATGTGATGAGGGCTCTAAGAGAGGCAGGGGCATGTGCTGAGGGAGTTTGGGGCAGGGAGACATCCCTCTAGCTTGAGCTGAAGCCCTTGTCCCAGGAAGGTGCCATTTGACTAGACCTTTACGGAGGGGGAAATACCTTTTGAGGTGAAAGGACAGGTGAGCTGAGGCTGAGGCATTGAGCTGGGGGAAGGTGCAGGCATGCTGACAGCAGGGAAGGGTCTAGCTTGACTGGGACCCTGAGTGGGGACAGGAGCAATGGGAGGAGCAAAAATTGTTAAGTTGCCTGAGACATAGGTCAGGAGACTGTCTGAGGAGTCTGGACCACATCTTGTGCTGAAGGTTTGAGGCAGGAAGCCAACCCAGAAGCGGTTAGGAGTGTCGGCAGCAGTGAGCTAGAGGGAGGGGACCAGCTCAGCAGGGTGCAGGTAGCAGTGTGAGACACTGGGCTCAAAGATGGCATTGACCCGTTCACTCATTCATTCATTCGTTCATTCAATACTTATTTTCTGCCTAAATACATGCCAGTCTCTGTTTTAGTCCTGGGCATGCAGCAGTGAACAAAGCAAAGCAAAACAACACAAAACACCCATGCCCTAATGAAGCTTACTTTCTAGGCAGGGGAGCTAGATTACAAACAAGATAAAGACCTTTAAGTATATGCGGATAAGCAATGTGGAGAAACATAAATCAGGAAGGAGATGGGGGCTGGGCGGAGAATTACTCTTGCCAAGAGTGTCGATTCAGGGGGCAGTTCATCAGGAACCACTCCCCCCCAGCGCCCCCCCCCCCCCGCCCCCTCCATCCAGTCAACAGGATGGATGCAAGCAGCTGAGCCTCTGTACTTCCCTCCAGAACATCTTCGCCTGGTGTGGTGGAAAATCCAACATCCTGGAGCGCAATAAGGCACGAGACCTGGCCCTGGCCATCAGGGACAGTGAGCGACAGGGCAAAGCCCAGGTGGAGATTGTCACTGATGGGGAAGAGCCTGCTGAGATGATCCAGGTCGGGGGACATTAGGGTGGGCAGCCGGGAGAAGCTGGGGTGAGGAGGGTGGTCAGTAGAAGATGGCAGGGGTAGGAGTGGGCGGTCTGGGGTACTGCTTAGGGCTGTGGCTAGCTCACTGGGTGCCCTTGTGTGACTCAGAGTAAAGAATCCCTCTGGGTGGATGGACCAGTGGCCTCACTCACCTCTGCCGGGTGCTCTTGTGCAGGATGCAGTTAGTCCCCTGCCAGAGGTGGTGGCCTTGGGCATGATGGGTTGGGAAGGTTTGGGGCAGGTGCCCAGGAATCCCTGGAAACCTGGCCTGCCCTGGCCCCTGTAGGTCCTGGGCCCCAAGCCTGCTCTGAAGGAGGGGAACCCTGAGGAAGACCTGACAGCTGACCGGACAAACGCCCAGGCCGCGGCTCTGTATAAGGTGGGCACTGTGGGCCTGTGCTGTGCCCAGGCAGGGGCTGCTGAAGGGAGAAGAGAAAGCCCTGGGAACGTTGAGCCGGGCAGCATGGTGGTTTATTCAGGGCTTGGTGTGAGGTGAGGATGGGAAATGGACAGATGTCCGGCCCTCCTGAGGAGATAAAAGCCACTTCACTTGTGGCCCATTGTTGGAGAAGGAGGTGTGAAGCCAAAGCTGAGCTTTACTTTTTCGGATTCTTTGCATCCATTTGTAATTTGGAATCCACCTAAGTGGAGGCAGGGCCTCGGTGCTACGGTGATTGAGGGTGATGTGAGGGGTGGGGTGCCTACGATTTGCCCGTCAGTGCTATCTGCCCCGAGTCCTCAGGCTGGGGCCATGGTGCAGGGGTGGAGCTTAGGGCTGTGTGTTGGGAGCAGGGGGTGGGATCTGGCACTGCCCATCCTCCCCCAGGTCTCCGACGCCACTGGACAGATGAACCTGACCAAGGTGGCTGACTCCAGTCCCTTTGCCCTTGAGCTGCTGCTGTCTGATGACTGCTTCGTGCTGGACAATGGGCTCTGTGGCAAGATCTACATTTGGAAGGGTACGTGTGGCTTCTCCATGCTAGCCCAACACCGCCGCAGCTGCTCTGAGCTGGGCACGCTTCCCGTCAGAGGGCTCGGCCTGCCTGACTGCTTTCAAAACCAGCCCCAGGGAGGCCCTGAGGGCTTTCTCTGTGCTGTTCTCAGCCCCCCCTAAATTCCAGGCAATGGTTCTGAAACTCAAGCATGCTTTAGAATAACTGGAGGGCCTCTTAAAACAGATGGCTACCCGCCTCCACCCCCCGAGTTTGGATATCTAACCAGTTCCCAGGCCTTTCTGCTGGTCCAGGAGCACATTTTGAGGACCACTGTTCTAGAACACTCCTAGGCCCTTGAGGGCTGCTGGGATCCCAGTCTTGCCATTCTGCCCATGGGTGCGACAGAGAGATTTTAGGTAAACTAAATCCCACTTTATGCACTGGGAAATGAACTAGTGGAACTTGTTTTTCCAAGAGATTGTATTGGCTGGGGATAGAAACACTGTTGTGTGTAAACTTGTCCACTTGGTTTAACTCTGAAAATGTTGAAACAAAACTCGGAACCTCTGAGTGACCCTGGGGGCCTCTTTACTTCTCCATGCTTGCTTTTTCTTGAGCGTGTCTTACCTCCCTGACCAGATTATACATTTCCCGAAAGCAGGAACCGTATCATCTCTAGTGTCGTGACTAAATAGCATTTGCTCAATAGATATTTGTGGGGACAACTGAAGCCAAGAGAAACCCCCGGCCCTAGGAAGGAAGATGAGGAAGGATAAGGTGTTCCAAGGATAGTTCCAAGGATAAGGTCATCCAAGGAAGATGAGGAATGATAAGGTGTTCCCCTTCGGGGAAGGGCCAGAGCGGCCGACAGCATGGTGGCTTTCTACGAGTTGGGCGGGGATGGGTGGAGATTGTGCACTGGGGCTGCCACGGGGTCCCTTTCCCATGGGACCAGTTCCAGGCATGAGAGGTTCCCAGATACCCACGGAAGGGAATTTAACCCCAAGCAAAGAACCGAACCATTCTGGAAAGAGAAACCGGAGAAGAAAACAACGCTGGGAGCCAAGAAGAGAAGTACTTTGCCTTAAGCTAGAGTATAGCTTGCATTAAAGGAACTGCCCACAGGAGGAAATGGATAACTGGATGCTCTTCCTTTTTATAAGGTCTTTGGTGGCCTACCTAATGGCCTACGTACCCATTAGGCTGAGGTCAGCTATCTGGCATTGTGGGAGGAAGACTAATAAATCACACCCTTTTGTCCTATTTAGTTTTACACAAAAGGCTTGATACTTGTTGATACTTGTCAGTGGTACAGTTGATAGGCTCCAGAGGTGAGGTGTCCTGGGGCGGGGCTCTAGATTTAGGGTCTCATGCCACGGGAACACTAGTGCTCTCTCTGAATATCCGTGGGCCCTCGGTCCGAGCAGAAGGTTTTGATTAGAGGAGGCGGAAAGAGCAGCTTTCATATCACTTGGAGCTGCTGGGTTGAGAAAAGTCTCAAGAGGTTGACCTCACGGCTCCAAAGACCTCCTCAGGGTCTTGCAACCCTCCTGGTCCGTTTATTTAAAAAGTGGCCGGCTGTTCTACGGACCTCCCCTTAAATTTCCTTGAGAAAATGGGATGTGAACTAGAGAGAATCCCTGCTCTTAAAAAACAAAAAATCCCCTTCCTATTGATCCAGGGCGAAAAGCTAACGAGAAGGAGCGGCAGGCAGCTCTCCAGGTGGCGGAGGACTTCATCTCTCGCATGCGTTATGCCCCCAACACTCAGGTGAGGAGGCGCCTTGTGCCCCAACTCCCCCTCCTGGGACTCTTCTCGTGGCCTCTTGCCCCAAAGACTGGGGGAAGAGGGCAGGAAATCCTCGAGCACAGTCAGGAGCAGTCTGGCCTCCCTACCATCCAGTGGGAAAGCCCCTCTTAATCCTTAAACATTTAAAAGCAAGAGGATGCTGGGCAGCCCCTCCCTGGCAGCCCAGAGAGCGGGTGTGCCTTTGCAGAGCTTGTGTGTCTCCTCTGGGCCGTTGTCCCTGGCCCGTACACCCCTTGTTGCACCAGCAGGACTCCATGAGTCTTTCCGAAGGCTCATCTGTGACTAGTGCGTCTATCAAACTGCACACACGAGTTCTTGAGGCGATGTTTTCTCAGCTCATGTCCCCATAATCTTCTTTCTCATCTCTTGGCTTACCTGGAGAAGCATTCCTGGCCCGGAGAGCCGTTGTGGACTCAGGGCTGGGGCCCAGCACCCTCGTCCGTGGCTTTGGCCTTGCCTGGTGGAGGCCGGGGTGGAACCTCGTGGGCTATCCTTCTCCCCTGTTCTTCCTGCAGGTGGAGATTCTGCCCCAGGGCCGCGAGAGTCCCATCTTCAAGCAATTCTTCAAGGACTGGAAATGAGAGTGGGCATCTCCCTGCCCCCGGCCTCCTGCCCGCTTTCTCCTACTCTGGCTGCCTGGTCAGTGCTGAGGTGCCCCTGAGGACGTTCAATAAAGGAGACAAGTGCCTCCCCAGCTCTCTGCTCTCAGCTAATTCTCACTCCCCACCCGTCCACCAGGGCTTACCCACACACTGGGGCAGAGGAGGACCGACCCAGTGACGATCCCCCCACTGACTTTGCATGATTGAGGCAGAGGGGCCAGGATTCCCTCTGGGCAGGTAGTGCTGTGAACCCAGTAGGGAAGCGGCCCAGCACCAGGCCTCAGGATAGCTTTCAGCCAGGGGTTCAGTTCAGTCACGCATTCCCCACTGGGACAAGGTTGTGGCAATGGGCTCGGGATACATTTCTCTTCAAGCTAGTCTTTCCTCAGCTGCTGTAATTAACCATGGTGAGGCGGCTTCCAAACGACACGCTTGCCGATCAAGAGGCTTGCTTCTCACTGCTGTGCAGAAGTCTGGCCTGTCACCTCATAGGCACGTCGTATCATGTTAGGCCAATGAGCACAGGGCCCCTGTAGGGCTGGGGGAGAGCCCCACACTAGTGTGGAGTCACGGGTTCTGGTTTACACTCTGCCTCTATTTCATCCTGGGCAAGTTGCTTTTCCTTGTCTAGGAAAAGACAGACCTTAGTTCATTCTCTTGTGCAATGGTGTGATGGCTGGAATATCAAAGAGCTTAGATAGCTAAATAGGAGGAGAACACAGTCACCCAATGTGGCCCCACCCTGGGGGGCAGGATCTAGGGTGGGAAAGAGCACGGATGGGTAAGCCTGGACTTGAGTTAATGAGGCCAGGCAGGGCTGTGACTATCCTGACCTGCCCTCACCCCTGGGCTCTAAGGGCTCTGTGGCTTCTGAGCTCTGACCTGCTGGATTCTTCCATCCCAAACAAATTCTGACCAAGTTCATCTTGTTGATTTCGTGCAAAGCAGCACAGAAAAATCACCTCCCCTGCATAGCACCCCCAGCCTGCCCTCGGTGGAGCTGTCAGCCTATACAGACAGCATGTGCAGGGATGATTTGCAAAGGAGAGAGTGAGGGCTGCACCAAATCCATGGCTCCAATGTTTTTAGGGTGGCGAAGCATTTTGTCTCCCATGGAAGGTCTAGGTAGGCCCTTCCCAAGAAAAAAAGCACAGGTTAAGATTTTTGCATCCACTTTCAGAGTGTTTCGGCCCCCCCCTCGCCCTTCCCCAACAGAACCACAACTTAATCCCTGGACTGTGTTGTTGGTAATGTCCCAAGGTCTGAAGCTGAGTGCCCTGGAGAGCATTACACCGGGAGTGACTTGATTAGAAAGGACTGCCTCCCCTTCAGCTAGAGGCCCATGCGGACTGCTCCCTGAACACGCTGCAGCCTGGGCATTCACCATCAGGTAGGCTGAGTTAGGCTTCCGGTCTGAGAGCCAGGGGAAGGAATCTGCAGGAAGGGAACTATGGAACCTGACTCTGAAGTGGGGGCTGAGCTGTAGCCTTTCCGTGTTCCGGCTCCACCAAGCCCAACAAAGCTCCCTGCCCCCCTGCAGGCCAGCTAAGCACCCAGACTGGAGGAAGAAAAGCAGACGAAGGATTAGTTCAGGTCTGGCCAAGATGGTGCTGTGCGAGGCAAACTGCAGAGTTGAGGCATCCTGCTGACAGCAGTGGGGAGGTCCCTGCTGTTTCCTGCCTGGGTGGCTGGCTATCATCCCCACCTCTGTGATGGACCCCAGCTCCAGGGGGTTAGACTTAGCGAGGCCTGCAAGGCCTGGACAGTGGTCTTCAGTGGGTCTACTGGAGGGAGTACAGAGGACAGGAGAGCAGTGTAGTGGGGTCTCGACTGCCCCCTGCTGCCCAGCGAAGGAAACCCTGGCCTGGAGGAATGAAACAACGGAGCTACGAGCTTCCCCAGAAGCACATATGGGAAAACCTGTGGATGCCTTACAGCAATCTTCACGAGTCAGGGCCACCTTGCCCACCGGCTAGAGTGTGCGAGGAGTCTCTGGGCCTGTAAGTACAAATGGATATCTATGCCCTCAGCAGGGGCCTGGCCAGGGCAGAGCACCCTTCTCTCCTGGAGCCCGGGACCGGTGCTGTCACTGGGCTGGAGCACCTGGCTCTACCAGGCTGGAGGAAAACACCTGGGGCCCTTGGCCTAGGACAATTCTTTTATTCAAAAACTGCCGATGTGTGAGCCTCTTCCTTCATCCAGGCCAGAAAACCATCCCTGGTGGCAACCGCACACCTTCATGGGGTGGGGTTTGTGCAGTAGTGGGGTGCCCAGCTGGTGGGCAGTGGGGATGGGCAGCAGTGGAGACACCCAGCCGAAAGGCGATTCTGTATCCTCAACAGCGGGGCTGAGGCATGGGGAGACGTGAGGGTGGGGTGAGTGCAAGGCCAGAAACCCCAGAGGGGCCCCATATCAGCCTGGTGGAGGAAGAGGAAGACCTGTTGCTCTGGTTCGTGCTGTCCCCTGTTGGCTGCTGCCACTGCTCCTCCCTTCGAATTCTAGCCACAGGGTCCCTGTCCTGTGGGCACCCGGGGCCTGAGAGCCTGCCGTCCAGGGAGTCAGAATTCTGGCACCTCTGTGTGGGCATATCTTTCGATGTGCAGATATGTAGAACATCCAGGTAGGGCTTTCCTGCCTCATGATCCGTTCACTCACTGGGATTACCTGGAAACCAACTCTAAAGTAGCTCAATTCCAATTATGGCAAGTTCATCGCTCTGGAGGCAGGTCTGTGGGGAATGGGATGAGTCTAACTGTCCCTAATGTCTCACACGGGTGAGGGTCCTTGGATTCGCCAAGGAGGTCCAGCCGGCATACACTTGGCATAATGTGCCAAGTGCCCTTCCAAAGCCCCCGTGGCCCAGCAGCTGGGTCTTTCTATCAGCCTCCGGTTGGTCAGATCAGCCGCGTGCCTTTGGATGAATGTGGTGGCAGGTCACACACGCCTGTGAAGGTGAGATCCCTGGAGTGAGAGGCTTGTGGCCCACAGCACTTCTGTGTTCCCAACAATGAGGCCTGTCCCTTTGACACTCCAGCCAGGTAGATTTCCAGGGTCTTGAGCAGCCGCCTCGGGCTCTTCTTGGCCAACACCTCCAAGTCTGGAACAGAGGAATGGAGAACAAAAGGCTTGAGGGGGCTTTGGGCTGCACACCAGTCCAGGCCTAGCAGCTCTGGGGGCACCCCCCAACCCAGACCCTGTGGAGAGAAGGGTGAAAGGGTCCAAGGTGGAGAGCTCTCCAGAGAGGGAGGCTGACGGACCAGGGAAGCCACAGGAACTGCACATTCTACCTTGACCAGGGCAGTCTCGACTTTGAATGGTCAGTCCACCCGATGGACCCAGCTTTTGATTCAGTAAATATGATCTGAGGTCAGAAAGGGAGGAGAGGTGGCAGGCTCCAGAGGGTGGGCTGACGGACACTTTGGGAAGCTGGAGTTTGAGAAAGTGTGAATGGGGGGGGGAGGGGGAGGGAACTGTAACCCAAACCAGTCTAGCAACTATCCTGGGGTCCCTGAACCTGGGGACCCTAGGAGTTCAGACCTCCTAGGTCAAGACAAAAGAGCACACCTTTGAGGACAAAGCCGCAGTCTGCGATGGTCTTCTGCTGAGTCCTCCAAACGTGTGCGAGGCGGAGGAAGGTGGCGGCGTAGAAGCTGTTCACCACCGGGATCACCTTTTGCTGCCGGTTGCACTCCCTATAGCACATGGGTGGGGGGGGGGGGGTGACCCGCCCCGCAGCAGACAAGCTGACAGCCAGGTGCCTCCTGCCCTCCATTCCCCCAGGGAGCCTTTCCTCAGGCAGCCTTCACCTCAGGGTAGGGTTGGACTCTGCTGGGACTGGACTCTGTTGGGGCTCTGGGAGAGGGGCTGGGAGAATGGGGCAGGGGGTGGGAGGGAACCAGGTTCTGCTGGGTGGCTCTCATCAGCTGGCTGGGGTTGACCAGCGTGGGGACTCACCTGGAGAGACATTCCTCCCTTAAGGCCTGGATTGCGATGCGGGTGATATTCACGGACATCAAACAGAAGGGGAATTGCTGGAATGGAGCGGGCACAGGGTCAGTGGCAGCCCGGCTCTTTACATGTTAGTTTCTACCGTTGCACATACCCAAGGACACCCCCTGAGGGGCACACACAGATCAGTACACTCCTTAGTTGGGAACAAGAGCCAAAGTCTCTTTATCCCATCTGCTTCCCCTAAGAAAAAGCCATTACATTATGATGCAGAACTGTGCTGTCCAGTAGGGTAGCAAGTAGCCACAAAGAGCGACTTAAATTAGTTAAAAATTAGGGGCACCTGGGTGGCTCAGTCGGCTAAGCGTCCGACTTCAGCTCCAGTCATGACCTCACAGTTTGTGATTCCAGCCCCGCATCGGGCTCTCCCAATCTCATCCCATTGAGCTTGGGATTCTCTCTCTCTCTCTCTACCCCTGCCCCACTTGTGCTCTCTCTAAATAAGTAAATAAACTTAAAATTCATATAAATTAGTTAAAAATTAAGCAAAACTAAAAATCCGACTCCTCGGAACACCTGGGTGGCTTAGCCGGTTAAGTCTCCGACTTTGACTCAGGTCATGATCTCATGGTTCATGAGTTTGAGCCCCATATTAAGCTCTATGCTGTCAGCACAGAGCCTGCTTCAGATCCTGTCTCCTTCTCTCTCTCTGCTCCCCCTGCTGGTTCTCTCTTTCAAAACAAACAAACAAACAAACAAACAAACATAAACAAAAATTCAACTCCTTAGTTGAAAAAACACTGAACTCCCGTGACGCCCAAGGGTCTCAATCGGTGAAGCGTCTGACTCTTGATCTCGGCTCAGGTCATGATTTCACAGTTATGAGATGAAGCCCCGAGTGGGGCTCGGCGCTGACAGCAGGGAGCCTGGTTGGAATTCTCTCTCTCCCTCTCTCTCTGCCCCTCCCCTACTCTCTCTCTCTCTCTCAAAATAAATAAGTAAACTTAAAATTTTTTTGAAAAACAAAACTGAAGTCCTGAGTCCTATTCGTTATATATAGAGTGCTCAATAGCCATCTGTGCTGAGTAGCTAGCTACTGTATTGAGCAGTGCCAATAAAGAACACTCCCTTCATTGCAGAAAGTTCTACACTGAACTATCTGACAGCACTGAACTGTAGACGGTCTTCTGGCTCCGCAAAGATTTTCCTTGGGGTCTTCATGACATCTGGGCTCCAGATCTTGGCCTGGACGCCTGCTGGCTGTGTGTCCTTAGGAAGGCCACCCAAACTCTATGAGACTTAGCTTTCCCGTTTCTTAGAACCAAAAAGGAAATAACATTGAGGACTGCGCAGGAAAGAGTTAACGCACCAGACCTGAGACTGCTGTCCTTAGAAAAACCTGCCTGCAAGGGTGGCCTTTGGCTGGCACCTGGGAACTTGGATTTTGGGAGGGTTTCCACCATCCCCTCAGGATGACTCATGTGCCTTAACTGTACAATGTGGTTTATGCTGAATATCTGCTTTTTCTCTGACTCTGGAATTTTGGTGTGTGCTACACAGAGGGTGTGTGCACGACTGCCCCCATAAAACCTTGGGTACTGAATCTCTAGTGAGCTGCCCTGGCTGGCAACATTTCCTGTGCTGCGTGATTCGATACTGGAGGAATTAAGTGTTTCCCGTGTGGTTCTACCGGAAGAAGACTCTTGGAAGGAAGCTCATGCCCGATTTCCCGTGGATTTGTCCCACGCACTCCTTCCCTTTGCTGATTTTCCTATAAATCATAGCTATGAGTGTGACTATAGGCCAAGTCTTGTGAATCTTCCCAGTCAATCATCGAACCTAGGGGTGGTCCTGGGGACCTTGACAAAAGGGCCAAGCTGGGTGGAGTCGAGTCACTATTCATTACAAAAATGCTATGAGATCGGTTTTATTACCTACAGTTCACATTTTCTATTATCTATTCCACAACCTACTCAGAGTTATCGTCGCGAGCAATTAGATCGCATATGCAAAATACTAAGCACAGTGCCGGCCTAAGGAAGTGTTAACAAATGTTCATAATTATCCTTTCCTCAACATGAGTAGCTGAGGTCAGCAGCAATGCATTTATACCTTCATGTATTGCCTACTTAATTACCATATATACTCGTATAAGATTGCTCCCTCCCTAGACTTTTTTCAGTCTAAAAATAAACACGGGAACAAGAATATGGTAGCAACATAATTAACAGAGGATCGAAACCCAGTGTTTGCTCACTCTTGAGAACACTGTTACCAAGCCCACTTACTAAAAAGCAGTGAAAAACTGGAATTCAGATCTAAATGCCTCCTTTTCTTCAGCAGTTCCTTGGCCCCTGACAAGTGTTGCCTAGAGCTAAAATACTATACTGAGGCTGTGTTGAGGAACGGACTGAAAGACAGCGGAGGAAGCCAGACCTGGACATTTTTGTCTGTCACATTCTGGCTTAACCACCTTTGAATACTGATGCAAAGAAGACCAGATCGTTTTTTGGGGTGGCTGCTGACATGGCTCCATCCCTGGAGATTCAATTCAGTAGTCTGGGGAGGGGCCTGGGCACCTGCACCCCCTAGGTGACTCTGAAGTGAGTTGCCGGCTGACGACTGCTGCTATGAGGAGCCCACTGCTGGGCTAGCTGTCAGGAGGTGTAGGTCCCAGGCCCCACTTCACCACTTACTAGCTTTACCTCTCTGACCCTCACATTTCTCTGCCTGGAAAAGAGATCTATAAGGATCATCTCTACCCTACCTCTTTGCAGGCCTGTCATGTTGGCGGAATGAAACAAGGCATGGAAAGTGCGCGGAAGGCTATTGAAGTGTGTATGTGAGCAAGCATTACCATAAGGTGCTTCCTCGCCTGCCAGCAAGTAGCCCGATGTGCCCTGCACCCCTCGGTGTCTGTGACAGCACCCCTTCTCCGCATGGTGTGGGCTAAACACTTCCATACTGCTGGGATTCGTGGGAGTCTGCCCCCCTACGCTGGCATTTGTACTTTTTTTTTTTTTTTTTTAACGTTTATTTATTTTTGAGACAGAGACAGAGCATGAACGGGGGAGGGTCAGAGAGAGGGAGACACAGATTCTGAAACAGGCTCCAGGCTCTGAGCTGTTAGCATAGAGCCCGACGCAGGGCTCGAACTCACGGACCGTGAGATCATGACCTGAGCCGAAGTCAGCCGCTCAACCAACTGAGCCACCCAAGCGCCCCGGCATTTGTACTTTTTTGCCAGTTCCCCTTTAGCAGGATGTACCGTGGGTACGTGGGGCTTTACGTTTCCCCTCAGGAGAGTACAGGACCAGCTGCTGGCAGAGCTTTGGCCCCCAGCTGTTACTCTGATCTCGCACACGCCTCCTGGAAAACGGTGTTTTCAAGGTTCATAAGGGCCTGAGGTGAAGCTTTACTTTAAAATCTTGGCATTGCTTTTACTTCAAGGAATTTTAAAATTAATCTGGGAGGGACCTTAGAATTGTTTAGGCCAAGGCCCTTATTTCATAGAAGAGCACGCTAAGGCCCGGAGAGGTTAAGTGACTTACATCATAGCCCCATAATAATACTGCAGATGGAACCAGGATCTAGCTTCCTGATACCAGCCCTCTTATTAGGTTAAACTGCTGTTCCATCTTACTGGCCAACATGCATATTGTGGAGTAAACATAAATCCCCAGTAAGTTCCATAAAGGCCAGCCAGTGAAGGGATGAGAAACGGACTGGTCAAAGCAGTCAGTCTGGGTCCGTGCAGATCAAGTACCCAGTACTCTCTCTCTCATCCTGCTGCTCCCTCTGCCTGGGATGTCCCTCCCATAGACATCTGGATGGCTTGCTCCCTCACCTCCCTCAAGCCTGTCCTTAAAAACAAATGAGGTATTCGGAGTTGGCAATACCCTCCACCCTGGCATCCATTTTCCTGTAGGCAGCTCTTACAACAGAGTTTTCGTACATCACAAGAAGGGAGACAATGAGGTCAGAGATAACTCATAGGAAATACCAATTAGCCGTGGGACCTTCAGCAAGTCATTTGGTTTCTCTGGGTCTCCATTTCCATGCCTCTAAAATGAGGGGCTGGATTGCTGAGGTACTCCTCAACTTCAAGAGAGGGGACCACGGCATAAGCTACCAGGTACGGTTCTCAAACTTACCCCAGACATTACCTCCCTGCATCGTGAAGACCACAGAACATGCCCACATTCTCACCCTGTGAGGCCCCTGATATATCTCAAGACCAGATACTTGTGAAGTCCCACTCTTGCCTCTTCCAGTGTTTCCTGGAACAGACAGGCATAAGTGAAGCCTTAAAACTTAATGGGTGCTTTTCCTCCCAAAGATACAGAGATATTCAGTAGACATCAGAAATGTAAAACTGCCCCAGGGGGCGCGTGGGTGGCTCAGTTGGCTAAGTATCGGACTCTTGATATTGACTCAGGTCATGATCATACAGTTTGCCTCAGGTTCTGTGCTGACAGTGTGGAGCCTGCTTGGGATTCTCTTTCTCTCTCTGTCTCCTCTGCCCCTCCCCGCTCACACACACACACACACACACACACACACACACACACACACACACTCACTCTCACTCTCTCTCTCTCTCTCCAAATAAATAAATAAACAATTAAAAAAAAGAAAAAGAAAGAAAGAAAAAGTGTCCCAGTGGCAGGAACCATATGATAACTTGTTTTGTATTCAAGAAGTTTTGGATGAAAAAAGGGATCCACCTAAGACACACATATACACACACTAAAATAAAATAAATTAAAAATTAAAAAGGCATCTACTTTACTAACAGTTGTGTGTGTGTATGTGTATGTGTGCCCTCATGCACACACAGATATGTATTCAACTGACTTTAAAAACATAAGATGTATTTATGTATGTATTATTACACATAACATGTATAACGTGTATTTTTACTCACGGAAATCAATTACATTGAGGGGCACTTGGGTGACTCAGTCTGTTAAGTGTCTGATTCTTGATTTTGGCTCAGGTCATGATCTCACAAACCATGAGATCAAGCCCCGTGTCCACGCTAACAGTGCAGAGCCTGCTTAGGATTCTCTCTCCTTCTCTCTCTGCCCTTCCTTGCTTGCTCTGTCTCAAAATAAATAAACTTCCAAAAAAATTTTTTTAAGTTATTTTGATAACACTCACTGAATGGCTGTTGCTTGGCACTTTACATAGTTTATCTCTAACTTAGAATAATTCTGCAGGGTTGGAATTACTTTCTCATTTGACAAGAAGGAAGAAATTGAGATTGTGAGAACCACAAAACACGGCCAGCCACACTGTTACTGCAATGGTCTGTTTTGGCAACTCAGGCCTGCCCACCTCCAACCCTCTAGGGTAAGATGATCTGATGCAAGTGTTGCAGGTCTGATGCTCAGCCACTGTTCTTGGGCTCCCCTCCCTCAGGCAGTATCAAAGCACACCACCTTCCTGCACCAGGGCTGGGACAGGTACACTCGCCTCCGTAGACCTCCCCTATCAGGGCTGGGAACGAACCTGTAGCACATGTGTGTATTCCGGGCTCTGTCCACAGAGAGGGCCTGGAAGGGTCAGAACTTACTAGCAGTGAGAACACCTGGCCCTCAACGCTTGCTTTCTAAATGTCATTCTCCAACTAAAAGAGCAAGAGCTCCTTAGAGAAGTGGGTGATTCCAGGCCTGGAAATCATATGGGGAAAATACAAGATGAGACCAGAGCATTTTCTGCAGTCCAGAAAGCTAAACAGTGCTCAGAAAAGGGCACACTGTAAGGGCACAGGTGCCCACCTGAAAGAGCTCCGAAAATGGCCGAAGACCTTGAAACAATGTGAGCAACAAAATAAGTAACGATACTATTGGGTTATAACCCATAGAAAAAGATAAATATCTATATACGCTGATATAAAAACAGAGTATTTGCGCAGTCTCAAAGTATCTTCCCCAAGACAGTTACTAATTACAAAGGGGAAAAATAATAACTCTACAGTGTAGAAACCTGGCAGACACCTTAACCACATGATCAAGGTTAACCTTACCAGCAGTAAGACATGTTGGCATTACGTGCTCCTGAGCTGAGGCACAGAGAAGGCCACTGCTCTTTTGTGGTGCTCTTACCAAACATGCATAACCTCAATATAAAATTTGTATGGCGGAGCGTCCAGGTGGCTCAGTCGGTTGTGTCTGACTCTTGATTTTGGCTCGGGTCATGATCTCAAGACTTGTGAGATTGAGCCACGTGTTAGGCTCTGTGCTGAGCATGGAGCCTGCTTAGGATTCTCTGTCTCTCTCTCTCTCTCTCTCTCTCTCTCTCTCTCTCTCTCTCCCTCTCCGCCTCTCCTGCACTTGTGCTCTCTCTCAAAATAAGTGAATGGACACTTAAAAAGTAAAATAAAATTTGTATGGCAGACTGAACCCCCCAACCTTGCTCTCTCTTTTCTATTTCAGTTGATGGCCACTCTATCTTTCCAGTTGCTCAGATTAAAAATCTTTTTTTCTCACACCCATAATCAATCCATCAGAAAAATATGCTGGTTCTATTTTCTTTCTTTCTTTTTCTTTCTTTCTTCCTTCCTTTCTTTCTTTCTTTCTTTCTTTTTAAAGCAAACTCTCCCTCCAACATGGGCCTTGAATTCATAACCCCAAGACCAAGAGTCACATGCCCTTCCAACTGAGCCAGCCAGGTACCCCAACTAGCTCTACTTTCTTAAGCCCATACGCTCAAGATCCCATATCCAGAATCTGACTACTTCACAACACCTCCTCTGAAAACACCCATCATCTCTGACTGGATTATAAAAGCTCTCCCTACAGACTATTCTCAACCTAGCCACTGAGAGGATACATTTAAAAATGTTGAGTTGCATCATGTACTCCAGGCTGCTGAAAACCCTCACTTTATTCAGAGTAAAATCAAAAGTCCTCATCATAACCTACCAGGCCCTCTGCCATCTGGTCCCCGTTAGCTGTATGACCTCCCTCCCGACTGTTCTCCCGGGCTCCTTCCACTCCAGCTGGTTTCCTGCTATCCCTTCACATGCCAGACATACTCCTTCCTCAGCACCTTTGCTCTTGTCACTCCCTCTGCGTGGAGTGCCCTCCCCCAGGTGAAGGGCCAACACCTTCACCTCCTTCAAGGTCTAGTTTAAGTCCCTCCCTCTCATGAGAGCTACCTTGAGCACCCTAACCTTACCCTACTTGTTCTTTCCCTTTAGCACTTACCACCTTTGGGCATACTTGATCATTCCTTTACATGTTAGTCTCACTGCCTTGTCTTCTGTGCTAGAAGGATCTTTACTTTGTCCTCTGATGTATCCCAAGCACTAAGCACAATAAGTAGCATACGGAATGCTGAATAAAAATTTGTTTCGTGGGGGCCCCAGTCAGTTAAGCTCAGTCAGTGAGTGTCTGAGTCTTGATTTCGGCTCAGGTCATGATCTCACAGTTTGTGAATTCGAGCCCCGAGTCAAGTTCTTCACTGACAGCACAGAGCCTGCTTAAGATTCTCCCTCTCCCTCTCCCTCTGCCTTTCTCCTGCTCAGTCTCTCTCAAAATAAATACATAAATAAATAACTTAAAATTTTGTGTATAGTGGATAAATTCCATGTTCCATGCATCTGGCATAGATGAATGGCAGGAAACAGGTCAAATTTGTTTTCTAAAATGGTGGGATGGTGCACCTAGATGGCTCAGTTCATGGAGCATGCTAGTCTTGATCTTGGGGTTATGAATTTGAGCCCCAAATTGGGTGTACAGATTATTTTAAAGTAAAATCTTTAAAAAAAATAAACAAAACAAAACAAAACAAAATGGTAGAACTACCACCTTTTACTACCTGGGAAAAACGTGAAACCTAACTCCAAAGAAGGCTTGGACAGACCGAGGGCTACAGGAAGCCACTTCTGGCCTGTCAGTAAGACCATGTGTCACCTGACCCTCACAGGCAAATCTCCTCCTCTGGGGCACATAAAGACTAACTCTTCTCCTTTAGGGTCAGGAGAACCTACTAATACTGTTGAAGGGATTTCCTCAGGGAGGGTAATGAGTTGACACATTAATATCACAGCTACGCCTAGCGCTTCCATATACAACCTCATTTAATTTTCCCAACTGTCCAGCTGAAGTGTTCGTGATTTCCATTCTATGGATGAAAAAAACCAAGGCTCTGAGGAGTTAAAGCACTTGCTTGAGACACAGGCTAACAAGTGGTAGAGCTCAGATTCCAGCGCAGGTCAGGCTGGCGGGGGAAGCCTGGTCCTGGTTTGGCCCCAGTTGTCCTGAGAGCCCTCAACCACTAGAGACAGCCCCCGTGAGGCTCTCCTGATAGCTCAGGAGCATCATGCACCCGGATCCTGGGTCCACAGCCCTTTCTCTGGCTTCCCAGCAAAGCCCCACCTGGATATGGTGACGAGACAGGCGGAAAATCTCCTGGGCCATCAGCAAAGTCTTCGAGTCCATCACCAGGTACAGCAGGTGCAGGAGGGCAAGGAAGCCTGCTCCTCTCAGGTCTGTGGCCGGATTCGCTCCTGCAACAGAGATGAGGACATGGAGGGTGATGGCGAGCAATGCCAAATGAAGTCCCTCCTCCCGTGGGCTTCAAGGACTTGATTACCTTTGCTACAGGCCAAGTGGGGAGTCTAGACTTCCATCCCTGCCTGACTGTAACAAGGTGCCCCTTAGTTCCACCAAGGTAGTTTCAGCAAACTGGGAGCTGGGAGTGAGCCCCCCTACCCTTGCGATGTCAATGAAGTCTACATGGGACTCCTGTAATGAGTCATGTAATTTGGTACCTGTGCCCCTCTTAGCCAGTGGCATCAGCGGAGGCCGAACAGGGTGCCTGGGTGGTTCAGTCGGTTCAGTGTCCGACTCTTGGTTTCAGCTCAGGTTATGATTTCACGGTTCCATGAGTGAGTTTGAGCCCCATGACAGGTTCCGCACTGCCAGCAAGGAACCTGCTTGGGATTCTCTCTGTCTGTCTCTCTCTTGCGCGCTCTCTCTCTGCCCCTCCCCTGCTCACGCTGTCTCTGTCTCTCTCAAAATAAATAAATAAACTTAAAGAAAAAAAGAGTACATTTATCTTGATGAGCACTGAGTACTAGATGGAATTGTTGAAACACTATTATTATACACCTGAAACTAATTTATCACCAGCAGGACTACTTTAGAAAATGGCTAAAGGAAGTTCTTGAAAATGAAAGGAAATGATAAAAGAAGAAATCTCAGAATATCAAAAAGGAAGACAGAGCAATGGAAAGAGTAAACATACGGGCAAATACAGCAGACTTTGCTCCTCCTTTTGAGTTTTTAAAATTGTTTGATGGTTAAAACAAAAATCCTAACACTGACATGATTTTCATTGCATATGGAGGAAAATTTTAAGATAATTATATTATAGATGAGGGAGGATAAAGGAATTTAAACATGTTGTCAATGCCAATGGACCAATTAGTTATAGGTATGTAAAATTTCCTATTTATTTTATTTTCAGAGAGAGAGAGAGAGCGAGCATGTGCACACACAAGTGGGGAAGGGACAGAGAGACAGGGAAAGAGAATCCCAAGGGCTTGAACCCATGAACCGTGAGATAATGACCTGATCTAAAATCAAGAGCAGGGATGTTTTAACTGACTGAGCCACCCAAGTACCCCTAAAACTTCCTTTTTTTTTTCTAATTTTTTTTTTTTAATGTTTATTTATTTTTGAGACAGAGAGAGACGGAGCATGAATGGGGGAGGGTCAGAGAGAGGGAGACACAGAATCTGAAACAGGCTCCAGGCTCTGAGCTGTCAGCACAGAGCCTGATGCGGGGCTCGAACTCACGGACCGCGAGATCATGACCTGAGCCGAAGTCGGCCGCCCAACCGACTGAGCCACCCAGGCGCCCCTAAAACTTCCTTTTTAAATGAAGACATTTTCCTATTCTATATAAATGTAACTTGATACGATTTTGAAAAAAGAGTTGTATGATCCCAAAATAGCTGAAATCATTTTGTTTCACTCAAAAAATAAAATAGCATAAAGCAAAATTTTTATCTGTGTTAAAAGGAATGAGGAAAAAGAAAACACTAGATTCCAAATCCTATCACTCTGATGCTTTCTGTCTCACTTAGAGTAAATGTTTGACAATGGCCTGTAAGGCCACAAGTGATCTTTTCACTTCAGTCACACTCCTTGCTACTTCTCAAGCATAGTGAACATGCTCACCTCAGGGCCTTTGCATTTCCCATACCCCCTTCCTGGAATGCTTCCCCCCAAGATATCCAGTCTCAGGGTGTTGGCATGATAGGAAGAAGACTGTCTGGGCTCTTGCTCTAGTGGTGGAATCAGGGGTCAAGGAAAAGATGAACCATTCCTGTCTCTTACCCTGAAAGCCCAGATCTTCCCAGTGGTCTCCGTAGAGGGCACAGTCAAACTTGGAGCCAGTCAGCTTCTTATAGATGGTCTGGAGGACTCGGCCATGCATTGGGTCTTGGTTATCCAGGCCACCTACCCAAAAACACATCCCGCCCCCCCCCGTCGGATTGCTGGCCTCTGAAGGGATGACTGAGTGTTTCTCAGAAAATGGTTGATACAAGGTAGATCTGGACTGTACTCGTCACTGTGTTCTCCCCCATTTTCATCCCGCGGCTCCCGCTCTCCCCCACGACATGGTACATGAAAGACCTCTGGCTTAGCCTCAACAACAGGTGGGCAAACAGTGCTCTCTGCCTGACCACAGATGCAGCACCCGTGCACTCACACTGAGCAATGGTCAGGACCAAGTCCCTTTCTTCACGGAGGCCCTGGTGGAGCTTTGGAGGACCGAAGAGGCAGTGCCGGAGGGCAGCGAGCCCAGTCCTTCGAATAGTTGGCTGAATTCTTTTCTGGGGAGGAAATCGCAGGCAATGAGCAGAGGGCTGAGTTCACCTGCTTGTTTGTTTGTTTGTTTGTTTGTTTGTTTATTTATTTATTTTTTTAAATTTTTTTTTTCAACGTTTTTTATTTATTTTTTTGGGGACAGAGAGAGACAGAACATGAACGGGGGAGGGGCAGAGAGAGAGGGAAACACAGAATCGGAAACAGGCTCCAGGCTCTGAGCCATCAGCCCAGAGCCCGACGCGGGGCTCGAACTCACGGACCGCGAGATCGTGACCTGGCTGAAGTCGGACGCTTAACCGACTGTGCCACCCAGGCGCCCCATTATTTTTATTTATTTTTTTAATTTTAGGGAGAGAGAGGGATAGCATGAGCAGGGGAGAGGGGCAGAGGGAAAGAGAGAATCCCAAGCAGGCTCCATGCTCAGTGCAGAGCCCGATGCAGGGCTCGATTCCACAACCCTGGGGTCATGATCTGAGCTGAAATGAAGAGATGGACGCTCAACCAACTGAGCCACTCAGGCGCCCCTCTGAGTTCACCTGCCTTAATAAACTGACCTTTAGGATCAGTACAGGGACTGTTCTTGCAGAAAGAAGTAGCTCCCCCAACTACCTGGCTGGGCTGTGGGCCAGTGAAAGGGGGTCGAAGCTGTGAAACACCTGCTCAATCTCTGGAGACAGGCTCTTCTGGCCCCCAGGATTTTTGTGAGTAGGAAAGAGATATAGGCATTATTAGCCCGTTGTCTGCATTTGCTCCTCCGGGTTTCTCCAGAGCTACCTATTCCACCGACCGCCAAGGAGGCTAGAGATGGCTGACGCGGGGACCCCCGCTTTGGTCTGACAGAAGCCAGGCCAGGTTTCCCGGCAGGGCCGCTTTCCCTTTTGTAGGTCTATCTCTTTCTGGAAAGAACATAAATTATAAAGTTTCACAGGTCCTCTCAACTTCCAGGGTGAGGGAGCCAGCGGGGAGGCGTGTTTAGTGGGGACTTTTTTGGAGCCGGATACCTGAGGGGTAGCTGGAGCGTTCTGTCCATACCACAACCAGCACCTCCTAAACCAGGTGGTGCTGACTTATGCCTCAAGGGCCACTGCAGCAGGTATTAGAATTTTCTGGTTTTGGTAGCTTCTGGCTCTCTGGGTCCTAAAAACCAACCTGATTCTTGTCTTTGCAGCCTTTCTTAAACCTGGTTTTAGGTTGAAGATCTGCAATCACAATCCTCTAAAATTACTCGTAGTCACTCAAGATGCTCCAGAAAGCCCTCGAGCTTTTATTCTCCTCAATGTTTTTAAAATTCTCCTCGGGGCGCCTGGGTGGCTCAGTCGGTTAAGGGTCCGACTTCAGCTCAGGTCACGATCTCGCGGTCCGTGAGTTCGAGCCCCACGTCAGGCTCTGGGCTGACAGCTCAGAGCCTGGAGCCTGCTTCTGATTCTGTGTCTCCCTCTCTCTCTGCCCCTCCCCCGTTCATGCTCTGTCTCTCTCTGTCTCAAAAATAAAAAATAAACATTAAAAAAAAAAATAAAAAAAAAATAAAATTCTCCTCAATGTTTTAAAATCCTCACATATTTTTAAAATTCTCAAATCACTTCTGGTTCCCTGAGGGAACAGAAGATTTTTCTACAATGGCCATGGATTACTCAGCTTTCTAGACAGGATGCCTTGCTTCCCTAAGGAGCCATCTAGCATTTGATTCCAGAGGAAGAACAGGGAGCTGCAACACAGACCTCTGGATGACAGGGCCATAAGAACTCTGGGGCACAGTCCCCAAAAGGCCACTGGGGTCCTGTATGAAGCATGGGTCCTTAGCTACCCCTGATTCTGTGCTCTAAGATTTCTTAGGTGAGGTAGGGTCCTCAACCGGAAGCTTCAATCTAGCTTGCCCAGTGTGGGATAGAAACCTGGGCCCCGGGAAGAAGGTGCTTTGCCTGAGACCCCAAAAGTACTTTCATACCTTGAAGGAAGAGAGGTCCACAGTCTGGAAATGCTGCAGGGCTTCATTGAAGGAGATTAGCTGCCCAGGCTGGTCTGAGCTGGCCTGACCTATAGCAAAGGGGAAGACACTCCAGGATTTATAACAGTAGTCATTCCATCCGCGAACATTTACTGAGGGCCCTCTGGTTGTCACCTCTAAGCCAAAAGCTGGCCTTCAGTTGCAAACGTCAGATACCTACAGCTAAAACCAATTCTTTTTCAAGGGGCTACCATTATCTGCTGGGCCAGCTCCCTTTTAAGACCAGGCTGTTCAGAGGCTTGCCAGGCTGACCTCTGCAGCTGAGTAGGGACAGATCTGACCTGCGGGGGGTGGGGGAGGGGGGGTCCCTAAATTCCACTCATCTGTGAGGAGGCAACTCACTGACTGGAGTAGGTGCCCCTGTGGGAGCATGCCAAGGTCTGTTTAGGGGCCTTTCCTAACTGCTACTTTGCCCCTTCTCACACCCTGTATGTGAATGACCCCCTTTCTGTCCTTTGGTACTGTCCACAGGGAATTAATTATCAGTTAGCAAATATAGGTGATGACTGATACAGTCCATTGTAATGACTTTTCAGGAGCCCCAGGGAAACTCAAGCCAGGTATGGGTCCCAGTTCTACCCTCTTATAGCTCCATCCAAACCTGTCAAAAAAGGAAGTGAGACCATTTTCACCCAGCCCTCAGAGCCATCCAGCAGGTGGCTTCAGCCCCTATCTCCAGAGACCTCCCCGTACAGTGAACAACCTTAGGCAGGGACCCTGGCTGCTGGCCTCCATCCTTCTGCCCAATCTCATCACCCTGCAGAAGTTGACCCTGGCCAAGGTCCTCCCTGTCTTCTCTCAGGTGTGAGTGGATGGCAGCCCTTTCCCCATGGCATTCGTCCCCATTTCCTCCAGAGGCAGAATGTCATCATCTCTGGATTTGGGAAGATATTTTATTCTATGTCAAAGGGCTAAAATGAAAATGCTCAGTAATTGTCTCCTAATCTCAGAGTCACAAAAATGTTAGCCACACATGTGGATGGCACCCTTCCTAGCAGCTGGGCTGTGTGGAGACAGTGCCGTTCCCGTGGTTACCTGTCTCCGTCCGGATGTTGTCCACAGCTTCCCATTCTTCTTGGGCTCTGAGCACCTCCACACTCACAGCTGTAACAGTGAGAAAGGGAGACCCTCTGAGATCTAGGTATATCTGGATCGCTGCTGCAGCCCCCGCCTTGGTTGCCTGTCTTGGATCTCATTGCCCTCAGGTACCCTCTCCACACGGCTGCCAGTGTGAATGTTCAAAAAGGCAGCCCCCTTTGATGTCAGCCCCCTGCTCAAAACCCTCCAGGGATTCTCCATAATTCTCAAGATAAAACCCAAACTCTTCAGCACAGCATCTAAATACGTTCACAGTCTGGGTCTCTCTTGCATCTCTAGCTGTCCCGTAGGGCATGCAGAATCCCTCCACACCTCCCACCTTCGGTGCCTCTGCACAGACAGTTCTGCCACCGCAAAGTCAGCACCCCAGTTAACTCTGATGCCGGCCCTCACCCACACACCTTCTTTGACTTCATTAAATCTGGATTGGGAGTCACTCCTCTGTAAACTCCTGACACCCAGTGCTCGTCAGTGCTGGAATGGTCTCTCCCACTACACTGGGAGCTACATGAGGACAGGGTTCTCCAGAACCTAGCTCAGTGCCTGACCCAGGGCAGGTGTTCAACAAATGTTTGCTAAATGAATGAAAGCACTGGAAAAGCAGGAGAAAACAAGCAGCAAGATAGGTTCTCTATAGCCACCACCCAGCCCTTTCTCCAAACCACAGCTGTCACTCTTTAGCCCAGACTGCTGGTGGCACGTCCTGCCGCGGGCTTTTCCCGTTTGCGAGAGAGGAAATCAACAAATAATGGAGAAAACAGAGACACTTGAGTCCAAGACCCCAAATCACGACCCCTCCAGCCTCTACCTCCAGTGGTAAAAGTGAGGGGGCAGCTCCTCTCGGCCATGCAGTCTTGACTGAGGATAGCACAGGACAATTAACTGTTTTGAAAATATACTTGCTAATAAAATAAAATCAATAAAATGCTACCAGAAACTCAAACCACTAACAGATATCGAGGAAGAGAGTGCTGCTGGGAAGCCATGGAGGGCTGTTACTGACAGCACACTCCAGAGCCAAGTGCCGGCGGGCACCTTCCCTCTGCCGCTCCCCAGCGGTGCTTCCGTGGGCGAGGCACGGACTATGTGCCATCACTCACTGCCACGAGGAGGGGCGTGACTCCTTAGCTTCTCAGGGCAGAATGTGGCCCAAAGATGGGTACTCAGTATGTGTCAGCTAGTATTACTGACAGTCCTGGGTTCAGGTCCAGGGGAGCAGTGGGTAGTGGCAGCAGGGGACATGGGTCTGGATTTCTAGGAAATTCAATCTTGCCAGCCCCCGTCTGGAGTGGACTGGGACCCCGAGCCTCAGGGCTCCCAAGCTAGATCACTTCACCAGGATACAGACTGTCTGACCTTGGATGGTGAAAAAAATAAAACTTCCTTCCAGCATGCTGGACCCCGGGGAGATGCAAAGGAGGGAGAAAGCGGTTGAACAAAGAGAAGAGTGGAGTGGCAGTGGGGACTGCTCATTATGGTGCTGACAAGGGCCTCGTCACCCCTCACCCTCACCAACACCCAGCTTCACGGACTCTTCACACCACAGGCCCTCGTTCCAAGCAACTTGGTCAACTTTTCACCCCACATACCCTCACCTACCAAGAACTTGCCAGAAGCTTGTGAGTCAGGAGGAGAAACCTCACCAGGAAGGTGTACGAATCTGCTGAGATTGCAGGTTGGTCAATAGGAAATATAAGGTCCCAGCCGGCAACTGCACTCCGGTGCCTAAACACTGGGGACAAATGTCCAAGGCACGCAAGAGCATCTCCTCCCCTTCCTCTTGGAACCAGGGAGACTCCTCCTCCATCCAAAGATGATCCTGACATTAAATACTAATGCCCCCCTGACTAACAGAAAAAAGTGGAGGCAAAACACAAATCTTCAGGATAGTGAATGCAGCTCACATTAGCACAGGTCTTTATCTTTCTTCCTCTTTCAACTGCCTCCTTTATTTGGGCTCTCTTTCACTTACACAGGAAACAGCATTGCTGAGTTAGTAAGCTTGCTTATCTATCTATCTATCTATCTATCTAATTTTTTTTTTCAACGTTTATTTATTTTTGGGACAGAGAGAGACAGAGCATGAACGGGGGAGGGGCAGAGAGAGGGAGGAAACAGGCTCCAGGCTCTGAGCCATCAGCCCAGAGCCCGACGCGGGGCTCGAACTCACGGACCACGAGATCGTGACCTGGCTGAAGTCGGACGCTTAACCGACTGCGCCACCCAGGCGCCCCATCTATCTATCTAATTTTTAAAGATTTTATTTTTTCAATGTTTATTTATTTTAAGAAGTTTCTGTCTTTTTAAGTTTATTTTTTAAAATTTATTTTGAGAGAGAGAGAGAGAGCACGTGTACAAGTGGGGGAGGGGCAATGAAAGAGGGAGAATCCCAAGCTGGCTCTGCACTCAGCATGGAGCCCAACACGGACCTGAACTCACAGAACGTGAGATCATGCCCTGACCTGAAATCAAGAGTCGGACGCTTAACTGACTGAGCCACCCAGGCGCCCCTAAATGTTTATTTTTGAGAGAGAGAGAGGGAGGGGCAGAGACAGAGGGAGACAGAGGATCTGAAGCAGGCTCCACGCTGACAGCAGAGAGACTGATGTGGGGCTCGAACTCACAAACTGCAAGATCATGACCTAAGTCTAAATCGGACGCATAACTGAGCCACCCAGGCGTCCCCAAAATTTTATTTTTTTAAAGTAATCTCTATACGTGAGGCTCGAACTCATGACCTCAAGATCAAGAGTTACACAGTATGTCTGAGCCAGTCAGGTGCCTCATAACCCTATCAATTTAAATGAGCTGAGAGCAATCTGAAGAAAAGTGTAATCATTCAATGCGATTAAAAATATCTGGCATATAGCTGCCAGTTGTACTGAAATATAAAATATTTTAGCATTTAAAGCAAGATGTCTAATAAATGTTAGGTTTGTCATCACACAGTGAAGATAAAATTCTGGGTTTTTTAAAATGTTTGTTTTTGAGAGAGAGGGAGAGAGAGACAGAGTGTGAGTGGGGTAGGGGCAAAGAGAGAGAAGGAGACACAGAATCCGAAGAAGGCTCTAGGTTCTGAGCTGTCAGCACAGAGCCCGACATGGGGCTCAAACTCACAAACCATGAGATCATGACCTGAGCTAAAGTCGGATGCTTAACCAGCTCAGCCAACTAGGCACCCCAAAATTCTTTTTCTTTTTTAAATGTTTATTTATTTTTAAGAGACAGCACGAGCGGGGCAGGTGCAGAAAGTGGGGGACAGAAGATCCAAAGTGCGTTCAAACTCATGAACCACAAGATCAAGACCTGAGCCGAAGTCAGATGCTCAACTGACTGAGCCACCCAGGTGCCCTGTTAAAATTCTATTAGAAGAAACTTCATAGATCTCCAAATAGTTTTTCTACATTAGAATATTTTTAGCAAGCCCCATATTTCTGGAGATTATATTTTCAGTTTGCGGAATTTAAAGATGACAATACAATGAGATTTATAGTCTGTGTGCTAAGCACTTTACCTTACTTAGCTCACTTATTCCTTACACAATTCCTGTTACACAGCAATTCTGTCTGATGCACGCCCAGCTTCATAGATAAAGTAAGTAAAGGTTAGAAGGTTAAGAAACGTGGCTCATGATCCTATAGCTGGTGGGCAGAAGCAGCACTTAACCCAGAGACATGGGATTCCAGAATTGGTGTTTCTCAACTATGAGTGGGCATTTCTGTGTCATAAATCAGCAAGTGAAATGAGCTTTAAATACAGTACATGAGAGAATCATAAAGCCGATAAAATAGGATACTTTCTCTAAGGCTTTTCACATGCACTGAAATCATTTTATTGTCACAGTATCCCTCTGAGGATAAAGGAGGCATTGATATTCCCACTGTAGACACAAAGATGATATGACTTGCCTAAAAGTACACAGTAAGCCACGAGCAGAGCTAGATCAGGACTCAAGCCTTTTGACTCCTAATCCAGAGTTGATTCTAATTTTCCTTGAAGAATGATAAATCTATCAAGTTGTATAGGACAAGTAGTGAAAGAAGTACAAATGATGAAGAATAGACATGGGGAGCTCTGACTTGGGTCCCACCCAGGCTCCAAGGGCCCTGAAGGGGACCTTACCACCTGGCTCCCATCCATTCGCTTCTGCAGTCAGGGCCCGGAGGATGCCATGGTTCTTCAACTCTGAGATCTGTAGGGGCAGCTGACCTTTAGTGTGAGGGCGAATCCACACCCCTCCGTCCACACAACCAATTCCCACCCTTGGAACTGGAGACCAGAAGGATGGGTTGATTAAAGCCAATCTTAAAAGAGAAGCACATGGAAAACTCCCGCTCTGATGTACAAGTTGCGCGATGTGGGGACAAGCATGTGCTCTCCTTGAAGAGTAAATAAAACTTCACGTCACTCCATTGAGACTGTGGTGTGCCTTTGGTATTCCCACTGCACTTTACAGTCTGCTTCACTAGCGCAATTATCTTACTGGCTAGAGGTTGTTTTGCAAGTTTGTGCCCCACACCTCTGCTCCCAAGTGTGAGTTCCTGGAAGCAAGGTCTGTGCCGTGCTGTGTGCCCGGCACCACAAACTCGCAACAAAAGCCTGCATTGGCAGGAGGTACTGGAGTTGGGTGATACGTACAGGAATTCCTCTGAAAGCCTGAAGAACACTGTTTTCCTTGTCATATGGTGGAGGACACACAGCACACACACTTTCAACCTGTAAGACAAAGCAGGATCAACCTCTTGGGCACATATAGGTCTTCCAAAGTTGACAGCTTAAATGTCACACCTTTTCGCAATACCACACACACAAAAATGGCTGAACTCCTGAGAAGTCAACTACAAGGAACACTGTAAGGGAAAACTTCTGCTTCATCTGGTTTTTTGGGTTTTTTTTAAATTTTTTTTTAACGTTTATTCATTTTTTGAGAGACAGAGAGAGACAGAGCGTGAGCGGGGGAGGGGCAGAGAGAGAGGGAGACACAGAATCTGAAGCAGGCTCCAGGCTCTGAACTGACAGCACAGAGCCCGATGCGGGGCTCGAACTCGCAAACTGCGAGATCATGACCTGAGCCGAAGCCGGATGCTCAACCGACGGAGCCACCCAGGCGCCCCTGCTTAATCTCGTCTTAAGAAAAACTGCAAAAAGCTTAGTTAATGCTATCTCGGATTTCTTGGCTCCGTGAAACATCTCAGGGCTCTGAGTAAGTAAAGCTCAGTCAGGCAGTTCCCTTACCTTTGGCTAAACCTTGCCCCATCAGAGGGTAAAAAAAACCACTTGACCAACTTTTGCAATTCAGATTACCAATACAGGGCTAATTTTACTAATAATGTTGGAAATAAAATCCTACAAATCAGTTAGGGAAAGAAACCCGACCCAGTAGAAAGACGGGCATGGATATGGACAGCTTACAGAAAAGGAAACACGAATAGTACTGAAACATACAAAAAAAATGCTCAACCGCACTCATAAGAGAAAGGTCAGGGGCACCTGGGTGGCTCAGTCAGTTAAGCAACAGACTCTTGATTTCAGCTCAGGTCATGATCTGATGGTTCGTGAGCAGAGCTTGCTTGGGATTCTCTCTCCCCATCTCTCTGTCCCTCCCCCGCTTGTTCTCTTGTTCTCTCTCTCAGAATAAATAAATAAACTTAAAAAAAATATGAGAAATGTCAAATAAAACTACTCTGAGATTGGGGTGCCTGGGTTAAATGTCCAACCTCAACTCAAGTCATGATCTCACAGTTCATGAGTTCGAGCCCCGCATCAGGCTCTGTGCTGACAGCTCAGAGCCTGGAGCCTGCTTCGGATTCTGTGTCTCTCTGCCCCTCCCCTGCTCGCACATTGTCTCTCTCAAAAATAAATAAACATTGGGGCGCCTGGGTGGCTCAGTCGGTTGAGCGTCCGACTTCGGCTCAGGTCATGATCTCACAGTCTGTGAGTTCGAGCCCCGCATCGGGCTCTGTGCTGACGGCTCAGAGCCTGGAGCCTGCTTTGGATTCTGTGTCTCCCTCTCTCTCTGCCCCTCCCCCGCTCATGCTCTGTCTCTCTCTGTCTCAAAAATAAATAAAAACATTAAGAAAAAAAATTTTTTTTAAATAAAAAATAAAAAAAAATAAACATTAAAACAAAAAAATTTTTAAAAATCTACTCTGAGATAATATTTTTCACTTATCATATTAGCAAATATCAAAAAGTGTGATAACACGCTGTGTCGGCTAGCAAACTAACTGTGTCGGCTAGCAAACTAAGTGTTAGAACACTCTGAACGGTAAACTGTTTCCATCCCTACAGCTTGATAATATCTGACAGAATCAGATACACTTTGTGCATTTTGGGTCTGCAACTGCATTCTAGGAATTTACCCAACAGATATACTTGTCCGTGTGCAAAATGACATGCTTATAGCACTGTTCACAGTAGCACTGTTTGTAATGGCAAAAGGCTAGAAAAACCCCAAATGCCCACTAAAGGACTAGCTAAACAAATGAAAGCACATTAACTCAACGAGATCCAATATAGCCATAAAGAAAATGAATAAGAAAGTACTTTGTGGACAATATGGAACGATCCACGTGATATATCAAGTGAAAAAAGCAAAGGGCAGAGTATATATGCTATTTTACCATGTGTATTTTCAGAAAATACACAAATACATTTGCTTTGCTCTGCCAAGACGTTGTCCAGAATTATACCCAAAGAAGCAGTGACTTGGCCTCCAGAAGAAAACTGGGTGGCCGGGGCACAAGAGTAGAAGGCAGTTTTTTCACTATAGATACATCCTCCATGCTTTTTGGAGTCTGAACCATGTGAATGTGTTATTTTCTCTAAAATAAATAAAAGAGGGGCGCCTGGGTGGCTCAGTTGGTTAAGTGTCTGACTTTGGCTCAGGTCATGATCTCACGGTTTGTGAGTTCGAGCCCCGCGTCGGGCTCTGTGCTGACAGCTTGGAGCCTGGAGCCTGCTTCGGATTCTGTGTTTCCCTCATTCTCTGCCCTCCCCCACTAGCGTTGTCTCTCTCTCTCTCTCAAAAATAAATAGACATTAAAAATTTTTTTTTTTTAATTTTTTTTCAACATTTATTTATTTTTGGGACAGAGAGAGACAGAGCATGAATGGGGGAGGGGCAGAGAGAGAGGGAGACACAGAATCGGAAACAGGCTCCAGGCTCTGAGCCATCAGCCCAGAGCCTGACGTGGGGCTCGAACTCATGGACTGCGAGATCGTGACCTGGCTGAAGTTGGACGCTTAACCAACTGCGCCACCCAGGCGCCCCTAAAAATTTTTTTTAAATAAACACAAGAAACTAATTAAAACTAGTAAAAAAAAAAAAATCAGTGCTTTTGTCAAAGCTGTAGAATTCCAGCTTATTCTGTTACTCTAATCCTTCTCACATACGTTTGCCAACTACTACTCCTTAAACAGAGCTTTGATTCTTTTATGACGAGGACACAGGAATGGCTGCCGAAACACACCATGGCTGAAAAAACTCCTCTGTCGCTGGCCTCATGATGCCCCCTCATGAATTTTTTTTTGACAGTGTTTACTTATTTATTTTTAAAGATGGGAGAGGGGCAGAGAAAGAGGGAGAGAATCTCAAGCAGGTCAGCCCAGCCCCGACATAGGACTCCACCCCATGAACTGTGAGATCATTACCTGGGCCGAAATCAAGAGTCAGCTCCTCAACCAACTGAGCCACACAGGTACTCCGATGCCTTCTCACCGTTATTGCCCACTTCGCCCCCGTGAACACCCTTGCTGTAGTTCCTCTCGCCTCCATCCCTCTGGTTGTGTGGTTTTCCTCCAGAATACGCCCCTACCGCCACCTCTTGCGTCCTCCGGCCCCTTTAAGATCAGCTGCATCTCCTCAAGGTGGCCCACCTTACCCACTGGGGCCACACTACAAGGGTCTCTCCCCTTCTCTCAGCCCTGCAGCCAGTCCTGTGGGCGGCACAAGCTCCCTGCCAAAGGCCCGCATGATGAGGAAACAGCTCTTCTGAGTTGCTTCCTCAGGGCTGACAGTACGACAAACCTGCTTACAGCCAGAGTCTGGACATTTAGACAGGGACCCGGGCTTAGGATTCCTGCTACGAGTGCCTGCTTTGCTTTTTCTGGGGCATCTTTGAAAATAATCACTTAGAGTTGAGCCCAAGAGAAGTCAGTGACCTCCACCTTATGAGCAATAGGGGTACTTGCTCATGATCTGGTACTGAGGACCACCCTTACCTAGGCTCCCTGCCCCCTCTGCACATTCACCCCTGCCGCGTTTCTGGGGTCTGTAAGTAGTAAGTCTTGTGACTCCTTCTTTGTGAGTATGCTGAAATTGTACCTAGAGTTTTTTTCTTGTTTTAATGTTTATTTATTTTTGAAAGAGTACAAGTGGGGCAAGGGCAGAGAGAGGGGGGGACAGAGGATCTGAAGCAGGCTCCGTGCTGACAGCAGCGAGTCCAATGCAGGGCTCCAACTCACAAACCGTGAGATCATGACCTGATCTGAAGTCAGACATTCAACCGAATGAGCCACCCAGGTGGCCGGTACCTAGAATTTTTACTTCCCCCCAACACAGTCTATCTTTAAATCACACTCTGCTGCTTTGAGTGGAGGAATCTTCTCTTATACTTCTTTCCTGTTTCTGACACCCATTAGCAGAGTATTTGGCACAAAATGCGTTCTCAAAAATATGTGATGATTCATTATGCTGAACAACTCCCTGTAGGGGTCTGTGTACTCAGGATTCATTTCATCCTTCCTTTCCCTCTCCAATTCAGTCCCTTCCAGTGGCCAAAGGCTTCTCTCTGTAGTAGAGTAGAGAAAACCTTCCTGGACTCCCAAAGCAAAGGCTTTATCCCAGAGGCTAATAAATCCCACAGGGTCCCTGTAAGACCATTTCTGGACAAGGGAGGGAGAAAGGGAGGTAGAGTCAGCTTCCAGACTCACAAGTCATCACCCTGGACTCCGAGTCCTGAGGATAATCAAGCCAAAGCATATGTGTGGCAAAGGGTCAATACAGTAACAAACTGATGAGTCACAAATACCTTGGGGGATTCCTCATTGAACTTCTTCTCTCACCCAAGCAAATCCAAAACAAAATCCCATGACCCACTTAGAACACAAGCTACCAGCAAAGGCAACTGACCCAGAGGTGAATGAATAGAAGCTTCTCCTAATAGAACAAAGAACATTATAATGAAAGTTTTCCTGTAACATTTCGAAAGTTCTACATTCTAGTGATACATCCTCTGTGTTACCACTATTAACAATATATCCCCAACCAACACCTTCTTCCCTAAATCGAAGTACTTGCTTACCTGTCCATCTCTTAATTCTTTCTCATGGAAAGAGCAAGAGTTTTCATTCATGATTCAAAGTCATTTGTTAAGTGAGCTTTGTCCTTGGGCTCAGAAAGGAGTTTAATAAGGATTAGAAATATGGAGAAAGCCTGACACCCAACTGTTCCGCCTTTGCCTTCCTTCTTGGCAGTCATTCAGGCTAAGAGTAGGAAAACAGTCCCTGTGTGCCATCACCAGGGTGTGGGAGGTTTCCGCGAGTACTGAAAGAAGTCCCTGAAGTCTCTGAAGTCTCAGCACTGTTAAAAAAAAAAAAAGAAAAAAAAGAAAGCTAGTTTCATCATTCGGTAAAGCCTCTGTTAAGAAAAACTGACTTTAAAAATTTTTAAGCAAGAAACTTACTCTGAATAAATCAGCTGCTTTAGCCAAATCCTAACTCTTACTATCCGTGCCACCCGATGACAAGAAGGGGATGGTGTAGGAGTCTGAGGGTTGGATTCTCAAGTGTCCAGAAGGCAGAAGCACCGCTGTTAAGTGGTAGGGTCAGTTCTAACCATGAAGTCACTGGGATTTGGGGGCAACTTATCAAATGGTGGCATCCTGGTGGGTGGTCTTAGCTGAAATGCTTAGGCTTTGCTTAAGTCTCAGACACGGGTTGGGTCTGGGGGCTTAGAATACTAGGCCTGGTTCCTATGATGATAGAAAATCAAAATCCAACACGTTGCCTTGCCAGTGAACGCCAATATGGTACATGTTAGCCAGTGTGGCTAACTCTAAGGCGGTCATCCTACAAGCCCGCCTTGGGAAGGGGGCTGGACAGGCCCATAACCTACCATGGAGGAGCTAGACATCATGGATGCCTGTTATAACAATCTGGATCGTAGGTGGGCAGACAGTCCACCACTGACTGACAATCACGCTTCACAGATGTGGGTAACTTAGGAAGGAGGGTGGCCTCTCTTTGAAGTCAGCTCCCCACTGTGGGAACATGATCCGGATTCCCTAAGAACTGGCTGCCAATAACAAACTAGAATCTCTGCCAAGATGCACTGATTCCCAGCACCAAGAATGGGAATATTTCCTGGCTATTAGGCTGGACGTTTGGGTAACTCTAATTAAGGGGGGAGGACAGTGTTCGGTGGTCATGGTACCTCAGGAATTAGCTCTCTCTCACTGTATCCTCTGAGGTCTCAGCATCTGGTTCCCTTTCCTTTCCCTTCTCCTTGACCTCCATGACACCATATAACAAAACACTCACACATCAGCCAACGCTGGGAAGGTGACAGGCAGGTATGGTAAGAGCGACATCAAGCAGCCTCTTCTGTTTCTGTGTATGAAATGAATCAAGCAGCTAGAAGTATGACCGGCTTCACACACCTGCTAGTGCCTCAGGTCTGGCTGGAACTCTGGGGGCTTCAACAGGTACAGTTAGTATCTGTATCAGAGACAGAAAAGAGCAAAAATTCTGTCAAATAAGCAAGTAATGGAAGTTAAGAAGTCACTCCCAGCAACATTAGGCTAGTTCCTTATAGTTGGGCCCAAGGAAATGGCCTTGCTCTAAGGACGGATCCTTTACCAAATTAAGGATTTATGGTGCACCCACTTTAGGCAAGGAGCTACATTAAGGGATATGATTTTCAAACTTCCTGCTGGAGCTTTCACTCTCTGAATAGGTATTTAATACAGTAACTGGGTCCATACGTTAAATACAAATGACCACGTAGGTCTGACAGTCCTTCTTTAATCCTTTCATCAGGCTTGTCGCTGGCAGCTCCCCGACCCTCACTACCCCACGGAAGGAGGGTAGGTGCTGTGGGGCCCCAACCTGCGGCTTGGGGGCGCCTCCAGGCCCCCGCCGCAGGCAACGCCATCCACGGGGCCGCCGCGGTCGAGGGCTGAACGATTGGCCATCGCGGGATGGGGATGGGGTGGGGGCACAGGGTTGGGTGCTCGCCGGCTGTGACTCGCGATCTCAACAGGAATCTCACTCCATCAAGAAACCCCGCCAGACTGGGGCTGTGTGGATTCCGGACGGAAACCTCCTCGCCACTAGGTACTGAAAACAGGTAAGCAACTTGCCTCGGGTCATTCGGCGAGCCCTCGGCAGAGCGCGGACCAGAACCCAGGCATCCTGGGCCCCGGGCGGGATTCTCTCTCGGGCCTGCAGCTCCCAGGCTGGTCTAGGTCCGGGACGACCATCTCCACTCCACGCGTCCTCCGCAGAGTTGGGGGCTCGCGGGCCGCGGCCAAGGCTCCCGGGCCTTCCCAGTCTCCGTCAGCCCCCGGCCGCCCCTCCCCGCGCGTGCGCACGGCGTCCCGGCTCAGCCTCCGGGCCCGGAGCGCCCCGCCTCCCGGCAGCCTGGGAAACTTGGCGCTGCAGGAGTACGAGCCGCCCGGAGGGCCAGTCCGCGCCGGACTCCTGGCTCCAGGCCGGAAAGGTTCTGGCTGATCAAAGGTCGATGTTGCCCCCGCCTCCTGGCCGGGAAGGATAAATACGCGCGGCGGGGGCACTGCAGTACAGGCTGGGGGTCGTATCTGCGGACCCCGTCCTTGGGCCCCGCCGGCGCTATGTGGCTTTCGCTGCTGCTGCTGCTGCTGCTGGTTGTGCCGCTGTTGGCGGTCCTCTGCAAAGGGCACCTGCGGCCGTTCGCAGGCGGCTCCCCGAACCCCTTCTCCGAGGACGTCAGGCGGCCCTCCGCGCCGCTGGTGACCGACAAAGAGGCCAGGAAAAAGGTTCTCAAGCAAGGTCAGCGAGAAGGGCTCCAAGGCTGTACTTGGGCGGCCTCTCAGGTTTGCGTTCCGATTCCAACACGGCGATCCGCTGCCCACCTGGGCCTCAGTTTCCCCATATGTAAAGTGCTGGGAGGGCTTCCTTGAAAGTGGAGGCGCCCCGCTTTCGTGTCTCCTACGGGTGACAGACTTTGCCCAAGCAGGCCCCCAGGCCATAGTGGCCCCACTATGTCCTGTCCTCCGCTTTCTGAGGTCATGGCGATGAAGTTTTGGGGGTGATGGTGGGGTGGTCCTGAGCCTGGGGCCAAGAAAAAATTCTTGGTGCAAAAAGGTGATTTTATTAAAGCACAGGGACAGGACCCATGGGCAGGAAGAGCTGCACTGAGGTTGTGACAGTTAACTCATTATATACCCTCAGGTTGGGAGGGGGTCAGGGATAGAGTAAGTCGCTAAGGTATTTTGGAAGCAAGATTTCTAGGACCTTGAGGGGCGAGCTGTTCCTAGGGAAACACCAATTACCGTTTAACAGAACCTCAGTCATGAGAGGTTCTGTTACATCTATACATAGATGTATATTGGGAGGCCATACGCTTGGAGTATGATTGCCAACATATATTTTGGGGTAATTGAGATAAAGGAAGTAGACTTACAAGATGGGTCCTCAAGGTTGTGACAGTGCTAAGCTCAGGTTCTCTTTTGCCCCTAGCAAAGTGCCATCATTGAAACAGCTAAGCTCTGACAGGGAGGTCACTCTACCAATTTCAAGGACTCGTCATTGGGCTGTAGGCAGTAAGGGAATTTAATTTTTCATTTGCCTTAGTTTCCCACATCACCATGGCAAGCACTTAAACCCTTTTCCTTTGTTCTTGGGTAGCCAGGAGTGTCCAAGGATTATCACACAGATCCCACCTGGAGTTGGGTGTGTGTGGGGGGGGGGGGGGCGGGTACTAGATTGTGTTTTGCCCCTCAGCCTGCCTCATGCTCCCTCACCAATGGCATAGCCAGGAACAGGTCCACGACCCGCAGGATAGACAAGAAGAGACCTTTCCCCCACTTGGTTATAAGACCTTAACTTTCCCCCTTACTCTCCCCCATGGTTCAAGGGCATGGAGGAGCTGCACATCTCTTCCAACCTGTGTGGGAAATTGTATTTCGCCCATCAAGTGATTTGAGTGGCTATGCCTCGTCCCAACTCTTATGGTTGGTTCTAAAACTTTGGGAGAGGCTCAACAGGGTGCCTCAGGCTGAGAGCTGCTCTTTGGTCAACCAGAGTATCTCCACTATCATCTTTAGAACATACTTTGGGGTTCCTCATAAGGTTTAAAGAAAGGGTTGTGCTGCTTTAAGAAAAAAAAGTTAGATCTCCTCTTTGATCTCCAAGATCCCTCCCACTTGTAAATTTTAGGATTCTGTGTGATACATCTTGTGACACAGGCGGAGACAATACTGTTTTAAGTGGAAAGACTGTTAGTCTGAACTTCTGAGATGAGGGTTTTAGCTTGGATTCTGTCATTAATTTACTGCATAGCCATTATTAGCAAATTACTCCACTTCTCTCGGGTTGGTCTAGAAGTGAGATGACTGGGGCACCTGGATGGCTCAGTTGGTTGAGCATCTGACTTCAGCTCAGGTCATGATCTCACAGTCCGTGAGTTAAAGCCCCACGTCGGGCTCTGTGCTGTCAGTTCAGAGCCTGGAGCCTGCTTCAGATTCTGTGTCTCCCTCTCTCTCTGCCCCTCTCTCACCCACACTCTCTCTATCAAAAAATGAATAAACATTAAAAAAAAATTAAAAAAAAAAATAAAAATGAGATGACTGATGTAACTTTTTCCAGCCAGGTTGTGTGATCTATTAGTGGATCATGAACTGGATTTAGTAGGTTGTATTTCAAAATGTAGTAGAACAGAAAATATCAGAGTCATCATACATAGTTCTGTAATACTTCTATTTCAGTTATTGTGAAACTTCAACTCCCGTTATTTAGATTATATACTTATTTCTATTTTGAATTGTGATATAAAATGTGTTTTTCACTAGACGTTTTTCTTTTTTTTTTCTTTTTTTAATGTTTATTTTTGAGAGAGAGAGAGAGACAGAGTGTGAGCAGGGGAGGGGCAGAGAGAGAGGGAGACACAGAATCCGAAGCAGGCTCCAGGCTCTGAGCTGTCAGCCCAGAGCCCGACGCGGGGCTCGAACTCAGGGACTGCGAGATCATGACCTGAGCTGAAGTCGAACACTTAACCGACTGAGCTACCCAGGCGCCCTAGACGTTTTTCTAAAAATGTTGGAAAAGTTAAAAGTTTCCCAAGTTCTCTTGCAGCTTGGAAAAATTCCAAATCTCAGTTCAAGAATGATCTTTAAAGAACAGATCACGTGTTGAAGTGCCCACGTGGCACCATGTGCTGTCCTTTTATCTTGCTTAGGTGCTGATCCCTTAGTTCTGCCTCCAGACTTCTCTGATATGAAAGGGTGGTGCAATGATTTCTCAGCTCTGTCCTGCTCAAGCCTCTGCTTCAGGATCTTGAAGAACCATCATAGGACCAGGCTGTTCCACTGGTGCCTACAGACCCTGTATTTTTCAAAGATAACCGACTTATGAATGGACAATTCCAAGAGCCACAGTCTGCCCACAGCACTCTCCTGTGTCCCCCGTTTCCTTGTTTCTTTCTTCCCTAGCTCTCTATCTGCACTTAAGTTTCTCAGCCTGTATTATTATTGTCAGCTTTCTGTTTCTGTTTGTGTTTGTTTTCTTTAAAGTAGGTAAAATCCCCAGGTACATATTGGTTTTAGTTAAATCGGCTCCAGTAAGACCAAATCACTGTCTTTAATCTGCCTGGCTGGTCCTGAGTATTTCCCAGGTGCAATGTGTGAGATATTTTAGTCGGTTGCTTCATGCCAAACTGCACTGGAGTTTTCTTGCATTGTATAAGCTAGCAGAGCCTTCCTTGGTTTCCGTGTCTTTGCTCTTTTGCTGCCCCTGCCTGAGAAGCTCACCCTCTAACTCTTCCCTCTGCTGCAGCTTTCTCAGTCAGCCGAGTGCCAAAGAAGCTGGATGCAGTGGTGATCGGCAGTGGCTTTGGGGGCCTGGCTGCAGCTGCGATTCTAGCCAAAGCCGGCAAGCGAGTTCTGGTACTGGAACAACATACCAAGGCAGGAGGCTGTTGTCATACTTTTGGAAAGAATGGCCTGGAATTTGACACAGGTAAGGCTTGTGTGGGAAGGGGTTGGGAACATGGCTGTATCTTTAGGAGGCTTGGAGCAGCCACTGTGGGATGACACTGGACGTTTCTGTTGTTCTGGAGGCCCCAGCTTCTCTCTGGGCACCACTTTCTTTGTCTGACAGCCATCACCGCGGGGAGCTGAACTGGGTAGAGATCTGGTGGTTTCTGCTGCAGCACCTCCCCACAGAAAGTTGTGGGTAGCACTCTCCGGGCACGGACTCAGCCATGCAGGACTACCTCTTTCATTTCGCTTCTTTTATCTACCGTTCCAGGGATCAGCTCCCTTATCCCTATGACACCTTGTTCTTCTGTCTCCCAACAGGAATCCATTATGTCGGGCACATGCAAGAGGGCAAGAGTAGCCGTCTTATCCTGGACCAGATCACTGAGGGGCAGCTGGAATGGGTCGCCTTGTCTTCTCCGTTTGACATCATGGTACTAGAAGGACCCAACGGCCGAAAAGAGTTCCCCATGTACAGTGGGAAGAAAGCTTACATTCAGGGCCTCAAGGAGAAGTTTCCCCAGGAGGAAGCTGCCATTGACAAATATATAAAGCTGGTTAAGGTAACATGGATGTGCTGAGGACCCCCCCACCCCCACCCCCCGTTTATTCCCGACAAGGCTGACCTTCATTAGTGCAGTGACCGGTGGGCGAGGCAGAAAGGGAGGACCGGTCAAGTCTGCCCTGAACTTAGCCCTACCCTAGTTGGCCTCTGCCCAAATATATTCAGAAAATATATTTATATTCAGAAAAGGACTCATCTGAATGTGGAATGGGAAAAATTCACAGAGTACAGATTTTTAAAAATCCAAGTTCGGCCAGGGCTAAATGTTGCTGGGCCCCGGTGCTGGGCTGGTACGCAGGCCATTGGAATGGTGATTCCGTTACAGTGGCTCCTCGCTGCTTATTTTTTTTCTCAGGCGGTGTCCCATGGAGTCGTCCTGGCCATCTTGTTGAAGACCCTCCCATTGCGCATAGCTCAGCTCCTCAGCAAGTGGGGGCTGCTCACCCATTTCTCTGCCTTTCTTCGTGCTTCCACCCAGAGCCTGGATGAGGTCCTGCGGCAGCTGCCGGCCTCCCCGGAGCTCCGGGCGGTGCTCAGCTACATCTTCCCCACTTACGGTGGGTACTGGCCTGGAGTCCTGGGCGGCTCCTGGAGGAGGAGGTGTTGCCCTCTTGGCTCTCAATCTTTCTTCCTGAACCTGCCTGACTGACTGAAGTGGAGCAGGATAAACCCAAGGCCCTCTGGAGCTCTTGGGTGAGAAGTCTGTCCACCTACCTGCTGGACTCCCTGGCACACATTCCCTGCGCCATGCCCTGGATGCTTTTCCTTTTCAGCCAACCGTGTCCTCCCTCGTCTCAGCAGCATGTCACTTTGAGGGAGGACATTCCCACTGGCCCCCGGATCTGTAAGGTACCCTGTGTTTGGATGGCAATAGATAGGCCCTCTGGCTGCCCTTAGCCCTGGGGATCATTTGGATCCTGGGGTGGGCAGACCGAGGTTTGCATGCTTTTTGACAGGAATCTGTCTTCCTCTTTAAATGCTGCTGCCGCCTGCTCTTGCCTCATCGCCCCTTCCTTCCTTCTGTAGGTGTGACCCCCAGGCACAGTGCCTTCTCCATGCACGCTCTGGTGGTGAACCACTACATGGAAGGGGCCTTTTATCCCCGAGGGGGTACCAGTGAGATCGCTTTCCACACCATCCCTGTGATTCAGCGGGCCGGGGGCGCTGTCCTGACCAGTGCTACTGTGCAGAGTGTGTTGCTGGACTCCACTGGGAAAGCCTGTGGTGAGAGCCCCTCATCGTGCTTCATGGCTCCTGGGCTGGGGTGGGAGAGAAGTGGGGTGCAGAGAGAAACAAGCACAAGGTATAGAAAAACCGACCTCCTCACGGGGAGTTCAGGGCCAAAATTGCCCAGAGCAGGGGCTCAGGGAAAGCGATTAGAAAGGACGCAGGAAGGATAAAGGATTGCATGGTCCCCAAAGACCAGTATTTGATCATTTATTCCATAGGCAAAAATAGGGATCCAGCAATCCAAGATCCCCTTGAATGTAGGGGCTGTGTCTTTTTTTTTTTTTTAAGTTTATTTATTTTGAGAGAGAGAGAGAGAGAGAGAGAGAGAGAGAGCGCACACCAATAGGGGAGGGGCAGAGAGAGACGGAGAGGAAGAGAACCCAAGCAGGCTGTGCACCACCAGCACAGAGCCTGACGTGGAGCTCGAACCCACAAACTGTGAGATCATGACCTGAGCCAAAGTCAAGAGCCAGATGCTTAACTGACTGAGCCATCCGGGCGTCCTGGGGGCTGTGTCTTTATGCCTCTAGATCTTAGCACATAATAGAGGCTCCATACATGTTTGTTTAGTGATTGGTGGGATGAATAAATAACCTGGGCACTTGAAAGGGCATTGTGGAGGCCAGCGAGATGCTCTGCCCTCAACCTGTAAATGGCAGAGTGGAGCCTAGAATCTCGTTATCCTGGCTCGGGTCTTTACTGCCACCTGCCCAGAGCATCAGAATTCCACCGTGGATGAATTCTGTGAGGAGAGGGTGTGTGCAGGGAAGGACTCTGGTAAACAGAACAGGCCATCCATGATTAGGGGGTGCTTAAAGAAACATCAGGGAAGGAGACAGAGAGAGACCTGAAAGAAGAGGGCTGGTGTGACAGTGAATTCACCAGAGAAGTCTTTCAAGGAGGAGGTGTGTGGATGGCCCACTGCACAAAAAAATCAAGGGAGAAAAGGTCATCAGCGATCTCTGAGAATACATTTGTAGAAGAGACTAGGAAGTTGCTGGGTGAGACCGGAGAGGTGGTTGGTTGTGTGAGATTTTTCTCTGATGTCCACAAGCAAGTTCCTCTTCCAGCCAGAAGAGGTCCTTGAAGCAAGGTGGGTTTATCAGTTCAATTAAATTCAGTTCAGAATATTACTCGTATTTTTCAGGTGCTAGGTGATAAAAAATGGAGATAAAAAGATGAGATGGCTATAAAGAAAATCTGTAATTCAAGAAGTTTCTAATCATAGGGAAGATCATTGAGATGTAAAGTGTCATACAAAGGTACAGACTAAGGATGGAGGAAGGAGGGCAGAGGTGCTTGAGGCAGGTCATAAAGGGTGAGAAGAAGCTAGCTCGAGCTTTTGGGATGTTCCAGGCAGGGGGAACAGAATGTGCGAAGGCACGGATGCATGAAAGAGCTGACTATTTTTAGGCATCTGGAAGTAGGTTGAACCCCAAAATGCTACTGTTTTTATAGGTCAAAGTGGTTGACTATCAGCTGTTTGATATGGTGCCACCTAATAGTTTAGTGCGTGTGGCCAGAGACAAGGCTGGAGACACAGAAGGGACCAGATCTTGGAAGGCTGGTATAAGACTTTGGAGTTTATCTTACAGAGGTTGTGGTGTCATTGGAGGGTCTCAGAGTATTTTGGAAATAGAAGTCTGGCAGCAGTGAAGAAGGGCCTGGGATTCCAGTGGAAGGGCTTCAGCCCATGAGCTTTGTCACGGTTAGTGTGGAGGTTTGGCTACAGAAAAGGGTGCCCACATGGCGTGGGGAGAGAGCCAGGGAAGGTAAGTGCACAAGTGACTGTGGGGTTAGGCGGAGAATGCTTGAGGATGTTTCACTTGCTTTGCAGTTTTGCCTGGAGCCTGCCTGCCTGACCATAGCTGGGCTGGATGCCCAGGTCTAAGAAGATAAAGTGTAGGCTGGGAGAGATCTGTGTAAAACCTGGAGTGCAAAGAACCTCAGCCAAGCTCTTGTGCCTGCAGGTGTCACTGTGAAGAAGGGTCAGGAGCTGGTGAACATCTATTGCCCCGTCGTGATCTCCAACGCAGGACTCTTCAATACCTACAAGTACCTACTGCCAGAGAATGCCCGCTGTCTGCCAGGTAAAAGACTGGGCTACTTTGCTCTGCGAAGCTCCTAGCAGTGCTCCCTCTGGGGCTAGCCTGCCCAGCCAGGCTGGTGTTCTTGCTCCTCTTGACTGCCCTGTGACCATCCTTAAGCAGAACAGGTGAGCACGAGCACACCATCTCTAGCATCTGTTCCCAGCAAGACCTCTGTGTTTAGGGGTTGGGAAGCAGCTTTCTTTGTATTGAATCACCCCCACAGACCCCTCGGTCCTTATCTCTCATTCCGTCCTTGGCATATTTACCCCTTATCCCCTATAACCTCACCCGCTTTGCCCTCTTCTCTTTCAAGTCTGTTGCCTGTTTTCAGCTTCCCCAGATCTTAGAGCTAATAGTTCATGATGGTGGGTAGCGTCCTAAAGGAACGCTGCTTGGGTTTGTGGTTTGAATCCTACTTTTTTCCCTGAATTCTTCACTTACTTTGAGTGGGAAAGCCTGGTCTGACGTCAGTTAAGGAAGCTAAGGCCGGCATGGAGAAGAAAGTCTTGCTATAATTGTTGTGTGCTTTATTTGGGACCCAAGGTTCTATTTTTTTTTTTTTTTTAACCTCTTTCAAGAACCAGCTACTTGCTGGGGCTGAAGCTGCGGGAGTACCCTTCTGGCTTTCTTCTGTCCCTTGAGCTCTGGGCTTGTGCTTGAAATCTGTGGCCTGGACAGAAATAACCCTCAATGCAGTCTTCTCTTCTAATAGGCTGTGTCCAAACATAATAAAAGCCTGGTTTTGGGGGGTGAGGGGCAGTAGGCTTATCTGTGGGTGAGCCCTTCCTCGGTAAGTCTGTGTGAGAGGCTTTACCTTTGTCGTGGCACGTGATCCTCACTGCCACCTGGGAGACAGATGTCATCATCCTGATGTTTATGGGGCCGGAGGAGAAGTGAGACCCATACAGGTGAAGTGACTTCCCAAGGCCACCCAGGTGAAAGCAGCAAAGCTGAGATGAGAACACTGGTGGTTCTGACTTGAAAGCCTGGGTCCTTGGCCCCGTCCGGACTGAGAAACGTGGAGCTTCACTCAGCTGGGCCTCAACTGGCGTCTGTTGCCAGAGAAGGCCTGTCCTCCCTCACACTGTGTGGGGTGTGGCAGACTGGCCGGTGGCAGGGCAGCTGGCAGACTTTGCGTTTGGTACTTCCTGCCTCCCTGCCTCCCGGGTCCCCTGAACCCTGGCTCTGATGGGTCCCAGTGCCCCTCCTCCTGCCTGCCTCCTCCCCAGGGCGCCCTGTCAGGAGTTACAAGTTTAGCTTGCCCTCCCTTCTCTAGTTACAGTGTTTACTGCTTTTGTGTATCTAATCTAATGGCACAAACCCCACCTGGCTGAAAAACCATTTGCCCCCTTAGGAGGAGCAGTTGGATGTTGCCTCAGATGAATCCCCGTTTGAGAGCGTTTCAGGCAGTGGCAGCCAAGATGCTTAACTCCGGAGACCCCCAGGTGCTGGGACTCCTTTGTTTCCACCTGCTTTGGGGGTGGGGGTTCTCATAGGTCTATCTACCTCTCAGAGTTGAGAACCAGATGTCTGGTGGCCTTTGGGGCAGGCAGTGCTGGCTGGAGTCGTGTGGAGGTGGGGTGGTCAGGCAGAGGGAGCCTCTGTGAATAGGAGCACTTTTCTTAAGTCCACTGCTGGGCCTTCAGGAGGTTCCTGGGGATGGTTTGGAGAGGAAGTTGTTTGAGTGGGGAAGACTCATCGGACAGTATCAATAAGGGAAGCTGAGGCTGGCATGGAGAAAAAAGCCTGGATATAATTGTGTGCCTTATTTGGGACCCAAGGTTCTATTTTTCTGCCAGGTATGTGGTTCCTGGATCCCATCCTTCTAGTTGGAGAAAAAGGGAAAGGAAGGGCTAGGTGGGGTAGTTACTGTTCTTAAGGGCCTCTGGAGACCTAGATGGTTTCACTCCTGGGCCCCCTGTTTTCTCCATGATCACCCCCATCCCACCTGGAGAGGGGGAGCCGGCAGTGAGATGAGCCCCAGATGCTGGAACCCGGGTGAGAAGGTGCTCCTACGGCCCCAGGGCAGCCCGCCATCCCTCCCTGTGGCGGTGGAAACCCACATTCCCCTTCTGTCCTGATGGCGCCCCCATGGCCCAGTGGTCTGTCAGTCTCTTACTTGTGGTCCTACTGGAATTGCTATCCCGCCTCCTTTCACTCTCAAAAGCCTGTTTTGGATGATAAATCCTATGGTCACCCTACACATAGCACTCAGCTCTTTGTAGCCTCTATTAGGAAAGCCAGCTTCTTTCAGGAAAGCCTCTTTTCCAGGAGACAGGCATCATATCTGATTCCTTGTAGTGTCCCCAAAGCCTAGCAGAGGATTCAGCACATTTTAGGTCCTCAACAAGTACTTGTTTAACAAATTAGGCACAGTAGCCAGTGGCCCAGTTACCCCTCAGGCAGGTGGTGGTCCTGGGAATGGGAACAAAGGTAAGACTTTGTGGGAGCCATTTCCAGAAGGCTGGTCTGGGGTCATTTGTTGCGAGGTGGGGGAGCCCAGCTGCTTAGCTCCAGGGGACATCAGATGGCTGTCACAGAGGCTCTTGCTTCCACAGTGCTCTTCCCTCTTCCCCTACCTGAACCTAAAATGCCAGCTGGCAGGAACGGTGTTGGCATTTGTTCATCTGCGTTGCTTACCATTTTGAAGTCTTGTTCAGCCTGTTCAGCACACTAGGAATTATGTATATTTGCTCATTGGATGGCTTGTATTCTTTTTTAATGCTTTTTTTATTTTGAAATCTTCATTTTGTTGTTGTCTTAATGGTGAATCTGGTTGTTCCTTTATAGTTACTATTTGAACACCTATTTCAGGAGGGGTGGTATTTTTAAAAATTGTTTTTAACATTTATTTTATTTTTCAGAGACAGAGGGAGAGTGTGAGCAGGGGAGGGGCAGAGAGAAGGCGACACAGAATCCAAAGCAGGCTCCAGGCTTGAGCTGTCAGCACAGAGCCTGACGTGGGGCTTGAACCCACGAACTGTGAGATCATGACCTGAGCCGAAGTCAGACACTCAACTGAGCTAGCCAGGCGCCCCTACATTTTTTTTTTTTTAATGCTTATTTTAAGGGAGGGAGAGAGAGAGAGACAGAGCGAGTGCACGCGCAGGAGAGGGGCAGAAAGAGAGGGAGACACAGAATCCAAAGCAGGCTCCAGGCTCTGAGCTGTCAGGACAGTGCCCGACACGGGGCTCAAACTCACAAACCGCGAGATCATGACCTGAGCCGAAGTCAGATGCTTAACCAGCTGAGTCACCCAGGTGCCCCTAGATGGCTTGTATTCAATGTAATATGGAAATCAAGGCTTATAACAAACTACTGTTCGTACGTATGGTCTGTATAGTGTGGAGCCCAGTAATCTGCTCGTAACTTAAAGCCAATAGGGAAGATTGCAGGCACTGAGCCAGCTTAGAGAAGCTGGGCCTCCTGGGCCTTCAAGGGAACTTAGAGCAGAAGTGGGGGGTGGGCAGAGGAGTGGGAGCCCGGGGGTGTGTTCTTACCAGGCAGAAGTCAGAGAAGAGCAGGCCCTGTCAACACTGTTATTTTAGTATTAAAACAAGAGTTGTGAAGATGGCCAGGTGCTAGGCTGGTCGCCGAGGGTGAGGCTGCAGATAAAGCAAGCAAATTCTTCCAGGCAGGGAGTGGCTCCCCCTGCCGGCTGTGTTCACATGGCCCTCACCTCCACTTCGGCAGGTGTGAGGCAGCAGCTGGAGATGGTGCGGCCTGGCTTGAGCGCCTTCTGTGTTTTCATCGGCCTACGAGGCACCAAGGAGGACTTGGGGCTGCAGTCCACCAACTACTTTGTGTATTTTGACACAGACTTCGACAAGGCGTAAGGCGTGTGTGTGCATGGGGTGGGGGGGGGGGGGGAGGGTGTCAGCTGGGGCCCACAGCCCATGGGGCTCTTGCCTCCTCCTCTGACGCTGGAGAATCCGCAGCAGTTACGGAGCGGGCCTCAGCTTCATCCCTGTGGGGGGTCCCGGGGGCTGGCCTGTCCTTGGGGCAGTGGCAGTGAGGAGCCAAGGCCTGGCATCGACAGCCACAGCCCTCGCCCTCAGGATGGAGCATTACGTCTCGATGCCCAGGGAAAAGGCTGCAGAGCACTTGCCCATCCTCTTCATTGCCGCCTCCTCAGCCAAGGATCCCACTTGGGAGGACCGGTTCCCAGGTGGGCCTTTCGGTCGGGGGCGGCACGGGGGCCGGAGCAGGGAAGGGGCCTGGCATTAGTAACCCCAGCTGTGTCCCCAGACCGGTCCACGATGATCGTACTGGTGCCCACCTGCTATGAGTGGTTTGAAGAGTGGCAGGAGAAGGCAGAGGGAAAGCGGAACAGCGACTATGAAACACTCAAAAACTCCTTTGTTGAAGCCTCTATGTCGGTTGTCATGAGACTGTTCCCACAGCTGGAGGGGAAGGTAGGCGGGCAGACCATGTGGTAGTGACAACATACCTCTCGGTGCCATTTCTGCTCTTTCTTTTGGGGAGGGAAATAAAGCCCTGAAATAACTAAGCTCCAGGGAAGGGCAGGGAACCCATGCAGGCATACAGTTCAGTTGAGGAGAACAGAAAAGGGAGGAAACGAGGATCTCACAAGGCCCCACTCCCACTCTGCTGCCTTTTGTCTCCTCAGGTGGAGAGTGTGGTTGGAGGGTCCCCGCTGACCTACCAGTTCTATCTGGCTGCTCCCTGGGGTGCCTGCTATGGGGCCAGCCATGACCTGGACCGCCTACATCCTCATGTGATGACCTCCATGAGGGCCCAAAGCCCCATTCCCAACCTCTACTTGACAGGTACACTGCCCCATTTCTCTAGGGCCTACAACCCCAGGCCTCCCGGTCACCCAAAGTACTCTGTTCTGTCTGCAGATCCTACTGTCCCCTGCAGCCTTCCACATTGGGATGGGCTACCCCAGCAGGCTATGGACCCTGGTCCTGATGTAAAGCCATCTGTGGGTGGCCTAGCTTGGAGGGATGAACAGGAGAGCCTTTGCTCCCTGTCCCCCCGCTTGGGGAAGATGCTCATGGGCCTGTGCTCTTGTCTCCTAGGCCAGGATGTCTTCACCTGTGGGTTGGTGGGGGCCTTGCAAGGGGCCCTACTATGCAGCAGCACCATCCTGAAGCGGAACTTGTACCTAGACCTTAAGAATCTCAATTCAAGGATCCAGGCTCAGAAGAATTAGTCCAGAGTGGAGTCTGAGGAATTTGGCTGGTGCTATGGCACAGCCCTGGACTTAGCCATAATGTCTTCCTGTACTCGTTCTTTCCTCACATAAGGCACTCTACTCTGTTTTTGATTTCTGAAGAGGTCTGACACACAGGTCACAATTCTTCAATCACAGTTCTCAAGTTGCACCTCTTCCAGCTGGGCAGGTGATTGCTCAGAGCTAACACTGCTATCCCTGGTAAAAGGCCCGGGGTGGCCCAGTGACTTGGGCAGCCCGTTTGGTCAAGCAGTGCTTTGCACACTGCGCTCCCATCGCCTCCCAACCCAGAAGAGTCCAACTGAATATTCTTTTGGTCAGGTGGACAGAACCCTCCGTAGTCTTGGTCAGCTGAAGCAGATTGGGCCAGATGTCCTGAGACTTCTCTTCATTCTCCTTGCTGCACCAAAGGAGCTCCATACTGCTGTTGGAAAAGGGTGCCTAGAGAGGTTTTTGTCAAAACCTGGGCATGGTTTTGGTTGTAGTTCCGTGGGTTCAGAGGCCCCCAGAGAGCCTGTTTTTGTTGGTTCCAGTGGCTCTTTCAGAGGGTGGGGAAACACCTAGGGTAGTCTCAACGTGGTTGTGGGAGTTGGGGGTAAAGACGTTAGCGCAGTATATATTGAAATATCCAATTCACATGCAGCCAGGCCCTAGGTTTGTCTTCCTTATTTTCACGGTAACATTGGGTCTCCACTGGGTCAGCACCAAGATACCCTCATGGAGCTCAGTACCTGAGCCTCAAAAGTTTATCTTCCAAAAATCCACAGCAAAGGGTGATGTTAGCAGTTACAACACTGGACTGGAAAGATGAGTTCATGGGGGTTGAAGCAGACTGAAAGAACGTTCCAGGCCAAGGTTACAGCAGATGACAACCACAGAGGTAACTGACTGTAAGACAAATAACCCAGCCACCTCCTAGACCTAGAACATGGGCTGCCTGGCAGGGAGGAGTGGGGCTGGAAATCAGTCAGGATCAGAATGTGGAAAGCTACGTAACGAGTGTACAAAGGTCAGGGATGGTGTTCCCATTTATTGGTACATACGGGGGGGGACTGGATGGAAAGGTGAACAAAGGCTGAAGTTTTTTTTTTTTTTAATGACCTTTCACTTGTATCAGGCCTTATTTCTATCAATTTGATTGCCATTTTAATAAATTTAATGTTTTTATAGCTTTAATATTTGAAACTTATTTTGGTTTCTGTGCAGTGATACAAAACTACATTGAAACGGCATTCAGAGAAGCTCAGGAAAACATTACGTACTGAAAAATACTTATCATTAGACCAAATAAGCTTTAAAAAAATAAAATTAAGTAATCATATAGTTAAGTTAAAAAAGCTGAAAATATAAAACATTGCAAAAACAGTGGCACTCTACTAATCCGGTAAACAAAAAAGGGAGACAACTTCAACAATCATTTATTTAACATGAGAAACTTCTGAATTAAAGGAATATCTAAGTGTGAGGAGGCTGCTTTTGTTGGCAGCTTGTAGCTACACAGCTCAGACCCAACACTATTACGGAGGAGTTTCTCAACTGGGACATTTAGGAAATTCACAGGTGTCTTGAGGAACTAGGTGAGTTGAGATTCTGTCTTGCTCTGGATGAATAGTTAAATGGAACCTGGAAATCTTCCCAGGATTCTTCCTTAAGCAAGGCAATGTCAAAGGCAACCTTCTCAGCAAGACTTCTCAGAAAACAGCTGGAAGAACACCAGGATCTGGTGTCTGGTGTACAAGATACTCTTCCCCGTTCAAGTGATTCAGAACACGTGTGAAGCGTGCTAGCTTTCATCACACATACATAACAGCATTATGTATCAAGTTACCTTGTAAAAACAAGAAGCAGGCTTCCTTTTTTGATTTAGATGACATGAAGTAGAGAAAAAAATGAGAATCACCATCAGGGGAATTCTAGAGGTTTATAATTCTATCACCAAACGTTTCATTAAAAGCCATTATGGGAAAAGAAACGTCAGCATACATATAGCTCATTGTCAGGTCTTTCCGAGTTGTTGTAGCCTTTCTAGATAGACTGGCCTTCGTTCCCCCAGAGTCCAGAAGAGCATCTTCAAATAATTCTACTCAGTAATCTGTAGCAAGAAACGAAACCCCTCTACTGACATCCATGACTGAAACACAGATTCCTCCTACTAGAAATCAATTTTCAACCAAAGGCTGGGGCAGGAAAGACATAGCTGTCTAGATAGCGGTGCTTCTCGTGGCTCCAGGGACTTCCCTGCCCACCCCTACCCTTCCCCCCCCCCGCCCCCACCTTGAGAGATGCCTCAAGCCAGCTCACCCTCATCCACACCACCTCTAGAAAAACATGCTATCAATAGTTTATCTTCAAAAGGACAACTACTGAGAAAAGTTTTCCGCTGGTGTCAGAAAGTTCCTTCATGGGGCGCCTGGGTGGCGCAGTCGGTTAAGCGTCCGACTCCAGCCAGGTCACGATCTCGCGGTCCGTGAGTTCGAGCCCCGTGTCGGGCTCTGGGCTGATGGCTCAGAGCCTGGAGCCTGTTTCCCATTCTGTGTCTCCCTCTCTCTCTGCCCCTCACCCGTTCATGCTCTGCCTCTCTCCCAAAAAATAAATGTTGAAAAAAAAAAATTAAAAAAAAAAAAAAGAAAGTTCCTTCAGTGTAATTTCTACAATGAAGCTTAAATTCTATTGTACTCTTTTAGCACAAGAAACGATACTTCTCAGATGCTCAAAAAAGGGAACTATGCGGACTCCACAGAATCCTTCTGCATCCACTTGGTGCCAACCCTCTTGGTTCCTGAAACCAATCTTTCTTTCTACTCACCCTCCTTACAAGCAAAGTCTATCAGTAAGGGACAGCAACCAGTAGCCAGGAAGAGCTGTATGAGATGTCAGGTAAGTCACATTCAGACGTCCTGAACAAGGAAAATGTCTCTGCAAGAAGACAGTGAACTCCTGAAGTACCTAGGGGGTGTCACTACACTAGGCAGCTATGCAGGTGGTGCCAAGGGCACTCCTGCAAGTAGCTTCGTTTTGGGGAGGAGAGACCAGATACAGACATCAGATAAGTCTGCTCTTTTTTGCTGGAGTTATAAAATTTGTGATTGGCATTATTAAGTTATTAGAATAGAATGGAAAGAGCCAACAATCACGTGGTGGAGGAGTTAAGAAGGTGCATGGAAAAACCTGAGCTGGGGCCTGAAGAAACATCTGGGGAGGCAAGTGAAAGAAGAGAAAGGAGTGTGCCCTGACTGAAGAACAACCACGGAAGCCAGGGAATGGAGGGCACAGCAACAACAAAAAGGCACAGAGGCCTAGATGGGCCTGACAAGAGGAGCCTTTGGCCTGGGCAGGATGCAGAGAAAACCTGGCAAGAAAGTGCCCATCTGCAGAGTCCTGAACACTACAGTCTATAAAGCTAGATTCTCTAAGCCATGAGAGGTAGACAGAAGCTTTAGATCAGGGCAAGGATTTTGGAAAGATCAATCTGTACATGACAGAAGATGGACAGGAGGACCAGTTAGGATGCCTCTTGGGCGGGTTGGGAATTCAGGAGAGAAGTGAAATGGTGGGGGTGCAACAGGAAAGCAAGGAAAATGGAAAGAAAGATTATACTGGAGACTTTCTGTTGTTGTTGTCGTTGTTGTTAATGGATAGGTCTGTTGTAACAGATAAAAATGGTAAAAGACCACATAGTTTGGAGCTTAGACAAATAAAATGGGCAGGTGAGATGGGCAGCTTAATGGGTATTAGAGAGAACTTCAGTTTTTAGTGCCAACAGAGCAAACTAACAGCACACAACAGGATTTGGTTCTTTGGGAACCAGGCCAAGGATAAATACTTGGGAGTCACTCACTCAGAGGATGAGGGATGGATGAATTTCTGGGAAGATGAAGGAAGAGAGAAACCAGCCTTTGAGAGCTCTCTTCCCCCACCAGCACAGGGTAAAGCAAAGTTCTTAGAAGCCAGGACAGTCAGTCAAAGAAACCAGAAGGGGGGAATTTCAATTTGGATGGTCAATAATGTTCAGTTCTATCCAGAACAAGACTAAGCTTTGAGAATAAGCCATTACCTTTGGCGATCTGAACCTCAGGAAAAACACTACTAGTAGGAAGACAGGGACCGACATGAGTGTACAAAGGTTACGAAGGGAAGGAGTAACAAACAGGATGGATGGGAACGGGAAATCTGGGCATGCATAAAGGTAGAAGGAAAGGTGCTAGTGTAGACGGAGAAACAGAAAACATCAGAGGGGAGAAGGAAAGGTAGGCAAAGGGGAACTGTGGTTTTATAGAATGCTAGGAGAGCCGGACAGAAAATTCCTCAGAGGAAAGTGTTATAAGACTGATGCACAGGAAGAGGGCATGACGCCGAGATCATTCATTTATTCCTTGTCTCCATAAATCTCAACTCAAAGCCATGCTGTTTTAAGTGAGGTGCAAGGTAATGTGCCAACAGGATGGTCCTTTCTGCAGAATGACTTCAGCAGCACAGAATTCATCCCACCCCTCACTTCCCACATTCTTTGTATTTCCCTGAGATCAGCTATTCTAATTCCATTTTTTCTCTGCAGAACAACTCTCTCTAGGCTCTCTATAATAGGTAGCACAGCTAGAACGGACTTAAGTAAAACTTCAAACCACAGCATGATCCAAAACACTACCCTCAGTTACCCCAGGGGAACTCTCTGAATTTCTGAAGTTTTAACAACCTCTGACATGGAATGGAAGGAGAGTTTTTACTAATTACCCTTGACATCCTATATCAGATACAGAACCATTAACTAGATTAAGGTAAAAGAGACAGTACAGTTAGTTTCTGACTACAAGTCTAATTTGTCTATTTTAGGCAACAAATGTCAAACAGAGTTTATGGGAAACCTTTCATAAAACCCTAGGAAAATAATGCAGGTCAAAACCAAACCCTCCTGCACATTTTCTGCTGCAAAGTATGAGCTCACCCTATTTTAAAAAGTTCCTGTTACAATTATGAGTATAGACAAGCACAGTATTTTCAATAATCATAACTATATTTTAAAAAATCTGTGACGGGAACCGTGGCTTTACAGCTTTACTTCCAGAATCCCCAAGTTCAGTTTTATGCTCAGTACAACCAAATGGAATTTGACTCACTTTGTCTTAAGTAATACGAAAATATCAGGAAAATGTGAAGAACTTACACTAGACAGGTTGGACTGCAGGCAATAAAGCACTTTTTAAAAGCTGTTTGGGTTTGCTGCTGAAGCCTTTGAAGAGAATTACGTATTCAAAGTAGCCCTTTGCCCGTCAGCATTCACCTTCTACATCTTTTGTAGGGCACGTCCCTCCAGATGAGGCCTTGGTATAGAAGCACCTCAACCTGCAGGTGAGTTTTCTCCTAGGTCTGCAAAGATAACTTGTGGTGGGTGCAATGCTGTTTTCAAGGGGTAACTATGAAAGGGCCAAGGCCCAAGGGAAGGCAGTCAGCAGCAGTAGCCTGCCTGGGGCTGAGGTCTCCCTTTGGTCATAGCTGGCTTCCCACATGCTCCCTCTACTCACACTCAGAGGAGGAAAGGATGGAAGACACCAGCATAGGTGATGGGGACACAGGAGTACAAGGTCACCAAAGTGCAGGTGCAAAAAGCTAAGCAATACCCCCCCGCCTCTGCCAGGCCCGATTTGCCACCAAACCCTAGAGGAGGGGGTGTCTCTTAGGTCACAGTACTTTTTTTTCTTCATTTCTCTTGATTTAAAAACAAATCAGCAGGGAGGACAAAGTTCTCAAGAACACAGAAATCAAATCTGAAACGAGAGCAACACAATTCATTTGTGACATTAATCTCCTTCCAGGGGAATACACCTCACTGCTATGAATCTAGGGGAATGCAAGATCCTATAGGAGTTGCAGTTCAGGGAAAAAATTCAGAATTAAGATAAGCTGCCGCTCTAACATACAAAGAGCAATCGGTAAAATAAAAGCACTAAAATTATTTTTAAAGTCAGTTTGAAATCAAACATATACTAGAAAGATACACACTTGGTGAAAGGAATATGGAAATCCTGGTCTCTGCTTTGTAGTATTTCTGTGTTGTTTTGAATTGTTTACATGTGCATTTTAATTAGGAAAGGGAAATGAATCCTTAAAGTCAATTATCCGGAAAGGTACTAGGCCAAGGCTAAATTGTGAAGTTGACCTACTGGGCTAGTTAGCAAAGGTGTTTGGAGCTGAGTGGTTTATTCTGTTGCTGGTATGGGCTATACATGTGAACTGCGTTACCTGTAGGGAGTCTTAGGAAAACTTACAGTCAAGCCACCAAGTACTATTTACCAATGTCCTGACTGTCCTTACATAGAAGGGGAAAGGAGGGGTGTGTGCTGGCAAGGCAGTGGAAATACCCTGTTCCCACTCAGGCTGCTTTTGGAGAGAATCCTGCTCAGCTCCTACTCTGTGGGGTGGAAAGAATGCTTTATTTTCTGGCAGGCGTGAGTTGGCTGCACTTAGGAAATCGAGTCCACAGTTTAGTAGGGCTGATCTCTAGAGTTGGAGGCCTAGATGTTTCTGGACTCACTGGTATTCGGGGAGTGTAATCAAATGCTCTGCTACCTAAAGCATGGCTCCACAGCATGTGATGTCACCTGGGAACTTCCTAGAAACGTAGAAGCAGAGATTCCACCCATATGTAATCAGTCAGACTTTTCAATACAATTCCCAGGGTGATTCATGTGCCTACTAAAATTTGTGAAGTGTTGGTTCGGTGCAAAAAGCACAGGATGGGTGCCTAGGGGGTTGCCATCAGGTCTTGATTTTGACACAAATTTGTAGTGGGAACTTCGGTGCGGGGGCGGGGAGGAGGAATCAGGTTTCTGGGCCTGAATTTCCTCTTCTGTCAAGGGAGGGAGCTGACTTACAGCACGTGGAGGTCTCTACTAGCTCTCATATTGCAGACACGTACATATGGACATCTCTACTTTGTGGTCCGCAAAGGGTGGGGCAACGGCCATCGTGTCAAATATAAGTGCTCTGCTGGGCCTATCTGAGACTGCCTATCCCTCCCACAGACCTGGGGCTTCTTTCCTTACCTTCTGGTCCAAACGCTGGTAATCACTGGCCTTTGGCCGTCGAGTAACTTTAGATCTTTTTCCTTCTAGCACAAAAGCAATAATCTGGGGAAAGGAAAATGAAATTAACAAGTGACTCTACAATGACAGATCTCAGTCTCTGAAATCAGAGGTAATCACCTGGTAGTACATTTGTTAAGGACCCTGACAGTGAAAGAGTAGTACACCCACAAAGAGACCTCTTTAAGTTATGACAATTTTAAGGAGGACAGGGCCTCCAGTCACCTCAGAATCTTTTATACTACTAAGTATGAAGTAACAGATGGGAAGAAGACTGTTCTGGGCTTTGGCTTGTGGGAGTCTATATGATTTACTCAAGAGTACAAAGATCTGCCAACTCCTCCCCAGAAAGCTCTAGGATAAGACACTCCTTTTTTACTCACAAGCAATAATCATTTCTTATCTGCAAATGTACTTTTTCACCCCACACTTGCTCCACTTTAACCTTACCACTTTCACATCTACGGTTACTTTCTGGTTGTAGAATAAGGAACACCTTTTTGTTAAACGTCTTCCCTCATTCCTTACAGTCATAGGCATATTGACAAATTGAACGCTCCAATTTTAACCAGGCTGTAGAAACTGCTAAATTCTTAGGACTCAATACGAAATGCAATCATTTTGTCATCAGAGTGGTTGCTAAGCAACAGATATTACTGTACACCAAACATTGCTAAAGTAGTAAAAGATGAGTGTCTCCATGCAATTTCTGGCCATTCTTCTAATCAGAAACTCAACTGACTGTAGAAGACAGTCCCTGGGCTCTCTGCTGTTGATGTCAAAGACTATGTAACCACTCTTTCTGCCATTGCAGACGGAAGGTAAAAGCTTGGGAAAGGAAACTAGAAATCATTCACCATCTTCAGAGTACTGTATTTACGAACTGTCAGGTACTCAGGTTCTCTAAGGCTGTAAAGGAAGGACCTAAGTTTAAGATTATGGGAGGAGACCCCAATTCAGGTCAGATCACAATAATGTCCTTACTTAGCACCTAATACAGCAGCAGAGGGCACTCAAAGGTATCTGACATGAAAACAAATCATTTATAAAATGAGAGTAGAGAGCCGTAGCAGAATCTGAGGATAAACTGAAGTTTGTCTTAAAATCCCCAGTGCTCATAGGCAGATGAGTGATAGATACCGGCCCACACACCAAACTTTCAGGGTGGAGGAAATCCCATTCCTCTTCTTAAGGCAACTCTTGACTTACCTTCCGCTTGTTGTGATAGGCAATATAGAGGACAGCAACAAGTATGGCTGCGGTCACCAGATATGCAAAGAAGTGGCTGCTCTCTGCACTGGCACTTCCAAGACTGTCTTTATAAAGGTCATCATTCTCCCTACCCATGGAATCCAAAAGTGTTCCTTCACGGTTCTCACTGGAGGCAAGGCCGGGCATCTCTTTCTCTTCTTGGGGCGGTGAACCTTCAGGCTCTGTATCGCCTTCCTCAGCCTTCTTGGGCTCCACATCTTCTGTAAGCTCTGAAGACTTACCTTCTCTCTCCTGCTGTGGAGAAGTGGGGTCAGAGTCCAGTAATACTGTCTCCCCAGATTCACCTCTAGAAGCATGCAGAGAGGTATCTTTGTCAGCTGGTATGTTTAAGTCAGGATTGGTGGGTTCCTTGTTATCAGAGGAGGGGTTGGAGACCAGCTTGTTGGAGTTCAAGGACTGCTGCTGCAGCTTCTCCTTGCTAGGGTCATCTCCCGTTGTCTGGGACTGGGGCTTCTGCTTGCTGGAGCCCTGTCCTGTGGACTGCGGTTGGGGCTTTACCTTACTAGGGCTGTCTCCCACGGACTGTGGCTGAGACTCCACCTTGCTAGAGCCATCTTCCGTGGACTGTGGCTGGGTATTCACCTTGCGAGAGCCGTCTCCAGAGGACTGCGGCTGGGTATTCACCTTGCGAGAGCCGTCTCCAGAGGACTGCGGCTGGGTATCCACCTTGCGAGAGCCCTCTCCCGTGGACTGTGGCTGGGGATCCACCTTGCGAGAGCCCTCTCCCGTGGACTGTGGCTGGGGATCCACCTGGCGAGAGCCGTCTCCCGTGGACTGTGGCTGGGGATCCACCTGGCGAGAGCCCTCTCCCGTGGACTGTGGCTGGGGATCCACCTGGCGAGAGCCGTCTCCCGTGGACTGTGGCTGGGGATCCACCTTGCGAGAGCCCTCTCCCGTGGACTGTGGCTGGGGATCCACCTGGTGAGAGCCCTCTCCCGTGGACTGTGGCTGGGGATCCACCTTGCTAGAGCCGTCTCCCGTGGACTGTGGCTGGGGATCCACCTTGCGAGAGCCGTCTCCCGTGGACTGTGGCTGGGGATCCACCTTGCGAGAGCCGTCTCCCGTGGACTGTGGCTGGGGATCCACCTTGCGAGAGCCGTCTCCCGTGGACTGTGGCTGGGGATCCACCTTGCGAGAGCCGTCTCCCGTGGACTGTGGCTGGGGATCCACCTTACTAGAGCCGTCTCCCGTGGACTGTGGCTGGGGATCCACCTTGCTAGAGCCGTCTCCCGTGGACTGTGGCTGGGGATCCACCTTGCTAGAGCCGTCTCCCGTGGACTGTGGCTGTGGATTCACCTTGCTAGAGCCGTCTCCCGAGGACTGCAGTTGAGACTTCTTGTTAGAGTTAACTCCCGTGGACTGAAGCTGGGGCTTCTCCTTGTTAGAGTCATCTTCTGTGGACTGCACCTGGGACTTCCCCTTGCTAGAGCCGTCTCCCGTAGCCTGAGGCTGCGACTGGCTAGAGTTTTCTAGCGGTAGGTCTACTGAAACAGAGAAACCAGTTGGCCCTGAAGAGAGGGAGGCCAAGAGAAGGGAGCCCTCAAAGCTAGATGAAACCGAGGCAACTGGCAAACGGGGGAGGTGGGTGATAGCAAGCGGAGGAGTGACTACGGCAGGGAAGTAGCGAGCTCAGAGAGCGACCCGGGGCGGTGAGGATGGTGGGCCTAGGGGTGAGAGTGGGATTATTTGGGGTGGGAGTTGGGGGGGGGGTCTTACCCGCCACTACGACGCTCAGCACGATCAACGCAACCAGGAACCGCATCCTGCACTAACTGTGCTTCCGCCCTCTACTGCTCTCGCGAGACCCGCGCGTGCGCGCTCTTAGTGCCCTTGGCTCCGCCCCTTCCTGCGTGCGTCTTCCGCCGCACGCTCAGGCGAAGGGAGGAGCTTACGAAAAGGCCTGAGCGTCTGGTGGTTCCTCTCTTACTCTGTGCTGTGGTCCAATTCTTCAGTGCAGGCATCTAACAGTCTCCTCCTTTTCCAGGTTTCTTCTCTGCATAGCAGCCGCTACAAACATCACTCTCCTTTTCTTCTCTCCCCTTGTACTTCCGAGACGATACAGGTCGAACAGGAGCTCCCTGGTCCGCGGGTGATCCCATGGGAGTGACGTCACTGGGGTTCGGCCCCTCTTGGCTCCAACCTGTGTTCACATTTTGAACTTCTCCCTTTCTCGTGGTTCTTTCGCTGTAGCACACAAACGTGCTGTACTCTGGTGTCTCCTATCTGGAAACAGACACCCATCCTGCCACCTTTGTAGCGGGAGTCTTCCCATCCCAGCTCCTCTCTTTCCCGACCCCACAGAAACTGCTCTCCGAGGTCCCCAGAGATCTTTTCCAAAAAATACATGCTTTTTCTGGTCATGGAAATTACTCATATTCACTGTAGAAAATTTAGTGAACCTGTAGAAATAGAAAACAAAATCGTTGTCCCACTCTTCCAGGATAATCACTATTAAAGTTTTAGTGTATTTTCTGTCTTGCAAACATTTAATATTTTTGATTAGGTAATATATTCTAATGGTTCAGAAATCAAAATGGGATATTAAAAAAGAGGTATACAAAAAAAAAAGAGGTATACATTAGAAAGTTTTTGCTCCCTACCATTCTACAGGTTACCACTTACCTTTGTTGTGTTCCCATCTAGCGTGAGTTTTTTTTAAACAAATACAAAAGCATTCATTTTCTTTTCTGTCTTAATTGGTGTATTTTTTTCTATGCATATCCATTTTCCTCCAAGTTGATATTATTGGGTAAATAGTTGTATCCCACTGTTTAAAGTGCTGTTGTTTATACATTAATTACCGCTTGAAATCCTTTTATAAACATTTGCCAGGCGAGCTAACTTAATGGAGCATGTAATCTAGTGGAGAATACAAATATTAATTATTTATGGAAATTGTGTGTGTGTGAGTATGCATTCTAAGAAATGCCAAGAAAGCAAAGTGCCGAAACTGTGATCTCTGTTGAGAAAGGGACTTTTGGGCTGAGAGCCAAAGAGTGTATTTCCCAGGTGAAGTTGAGGGGAAAAGGTGAGCTCTCCTGGCTGAGTGTACAGTGTGTGCAAAGGTCTGGAGGCAGGTGGGAACATGACATTTCGTGTAAGTCTTAAAGACGAGGACAGGATTGCCAGATAACAGACAATAAGGAAAATGGCAGGTGATGAGGCTGGAGTAGAGCCAGATTAGGAGTAAATGATGTCCAGGACATAAGTCTTTGTGAGACACAAAAGTACATCAGAAAATATTCCAGTTAACTAAGGTTGAAATGTAATCCTACCAAAAAATACTACAACCACCAGGGGAAATAACACTGTAATAGTCTGTTGAGTACAATCTTTAGGTTATATGCCATGTAGTTCTAGTCAGTTGAAAGTCTTCAGAATTTCAAGGAACAGTACGTGGCATAAATATAGTTTTCAGGACCAAGTACTTTGTTATTTAAAAACTCTTTAACATGCTTCTCAATGTTTTCCTGTTGTAAGAAATCTCTCTCTCACACACTCATTACTGAGGAGAGAATAAGAATCACAGAGAAGTGAGAAATCTTTTACCAAATTATTTCAGAAATGTGACTGTTCTGGCTAAAAGAAGTGAATTGATAAATGAACCTTTTTTTTTTTTAAAGATTTTTTAAAAAAGTTTTTAAGTAAGTAATCTACCCCTCCCCCCCTCAAAAATAAACATTGTTAAAAAAATAAAACTTACTACAGAGCTACAGTAATCAGGACAGTGTGGTACTGGCATAAAGACATATAGATGAGTTGGATAGAAGTCAATAGAGTCCAGAAATCAGCCTCTACATTTATGGTCAGCTGATTTCCAATAAGGGTGTGCTAAGACAGAAGTCTTTTCAACAAATAGAATAGTCTGGGAAAACTGTCTAATAAGCATGTGAAGAGATGCTCAACATTATTAGTATTACATACATATCAAAATCACACTGAAATGCCACTTCATACCTACCAGGATAGCTATAACAAACAAACAAAGAAAGAAAAACTGTGCTGGTAAGGATGTGGAGAAATTGGACCCTCATATATTGCTGGTTGGAATGTAAAATGGTGCAGCTGCTATGGAAAACAGTTTGGCAATTCCTCAAAAAGTTGACACAGAGTTAACCGTATGACCCAGCCATTCCACTCCTAGATATACACCCTAAAGAACTGAACACAGGGACTCAAACATACTCATATGTTCAAAGCAGTTCACAATAGCCAAAAGGTATAAAAAAACTCCATGTACTCATCAATAGATGAGCGGATAAACAATGGCTTGTATACATAATGGATTATTCAGCTGTAAAAGGGAATCAAATTTTGATATGTGCCACAATGTAGATGAATCTTGAAAGCATTGTGCTAAGTGAAATAAGCCAGACACAAAAGGACAAAAATATTGTAGGATTCTATTTATAGGAGATAACTGAGAATAGGAAAATTCATAAATAGAAAGTAGATTAGAGGTTCGTGAAGTCTGGGGGTCAGGGGGAGTTAGTGTTTAATGAGTAGTTTGTGTTTTGGATGATGAAATAGTTCTGGAAATTGACAGTGGTTATGGTGCATGATGTTGTGAATGTACTTAACACCATTAAATTGTCCATTTAAAAAGTTAAAAAAGGGGCGCCTGGGTGGCTCAGTTGGTTAGGTGTCTAACTCTTGATTTCGGCTCGGGTCATGATCTCACAGTTCTTGGGTTGACCCCTGCGTCGGGCTCTGTGTGTGCTAACAGCTCAGAACCTAGAGCCTGCTTCGTAGTCTGTGTCTCCTTCTCTTTCTGCCCCTTCCCCGCTCATGCTCTGTCTCTCTCTCTCAAAAATAAACATTAAATTTTTTTTTAAGTTAAAATGGTAAATTTTATATTATATACATTTATAATAAAAAAAAAAGCTATGTCTGAGTAGGGTAAAACAAAACAAAAAAACAAAACAAAACAAAACAAAAAAAAACCTGGCAAGTACTCAAAAAGGTAAAGGAAGACTGAAGTATTTTAGCAAAGCTCAAAAAAAAAAAAATAAATAAAAAAGGAAACATATTTGGATACATGCTACAAAGTGGATGGCCTGGAGAACATTGATTTAAGTCGAATAAGCCAGGCACAAAAGGACGAATGTTTGATGATTCCACTTACATAGACTATTTGGAATAGGCAAATTCAAGGAAATTTGATGGAAAGTAGATTAGAGTTTACCAGGGGCTGGGGTGGGGGGGGGCAGTGGGATGGAGGGAGGTTATTGCTTAATGGTTATGTAGATTCTGTTTGGGGTGATGAAGTTTTGCAAATAGTGTTGGTGGTGACACAACATTGTGAATGTAATGAGTGCCACTGAGTACATTTACAAATAGTTAAAATGGCAAATTTTTTTTTAATTAAAAAATTTTTTAAATACAAAACCACAGATTTTTAAAATGTTTGTTTATTTTATAAGAGAGAGGGAGGGAGAGTGTGTGTGTGAGCAGGGGAGGAGCAGAGAGGGAGAATCCCAAGCAGGCTCTGGCACAGTCAGTCTGGACCTGATGCGGGGTTCAAACCCATGAACTGTGAGATCATGACCTGAGCTGAAATGAAGAGTTGATGCTTAACTTACGTGAGCCACCCAGGCACCCTTAAAATGGCAAATTTTATATTACATATGTTGTACCATCACAAGTAGAAAAGGGAATGAAGTACTGAGACATGCTACAACATGGATGACCCTTGAAAATCATAGGCTGAAAGAAGTCAATGAAAAAGGACCATGTGTTGTATGATCCCATTTATTATTTTTTAAAAACTTTTATTTATTTAAGTGATCTCTACACCCAACATGGGGCCTGAACTCATGTCCCTGAGATCAGGAGGCACATGATCTTCTGACTGAGCCAGCCCCCCGTATGGTCCCATTTAAATGACATGTGCAGGGGTGCCTTGGTGGCTCAGTTAAGCATCGAACTGTTGATCTCGGCTCAGGTCATGATCTCACAGTTTGCAAGTTTGAGCTGTACATTGGGCTCTGTGTTGATGGCGTGGAGCCTGCTTGGGATTCTGTTTTTCCTTCTCTCTGTGCCTCACCGGCTTGTGCTCTCTCTCTCTCTCAATAAACAAGCTTAAAAAAAAAAAAAAAAAATGACGTGTCCAGAGTAGACAAATCCAGAGACAGAAAATAGATTTGTGGTCGCCTGGGACTGTGGGGGTTGAGGGGAGGAATTAGGGATGTCTTCTAAAGGGTTTTCGGTTCCTTTTTGAGGCAGTGAAAATGTCCTAAAATTGACTGTGATGATGGATGCACAAGTTTGAACATACAAAACCCACTGAATTGTATACTTCAAATGGGTAAATCGCATGTTATGTGAATTAGAGCTCAATAAAGCTGTTAGACAAGAAATTAATGGTGGTGTTAGGTACCATGCAAAATGACAAAGGCCCCCCTTATATCTTGGCAATTATAAGATAAATGAAAATAAAGATTCCTCTCTTTGGATCTCAGTTATTGATGCTGACTGGTCTCTGTACATTTGAGGCTGAACGTTGGGTTGCATTTTTCCGTCAGGCATGTTTTCATATTCTCCCCTCCCCGGGCCCCACAAAAATCCAGCACACGGCTTGGTATGAAGATGGGGGCTTGATTCAACAGAAGGACTAAAATACTCAGAAAAGGTCTTGCAACTGCAATTTTATTTTCTTTTGTGAAAATAAACAACTGGAAGTTTAAATTGCTCCAAAAAACCCCATAAAAACAAAAAGAAATACACACAGAAGAAGCATGTGAGGTGATGGGGGGAGGGAGGAGGGAGTTTCGACCTTTGGCAGATTGTGCTAGCACTGACCCAGGGGACAAGAGCCAGGCCTGGGGGCCAGGTCTCGTCTGCCACTCTGGGACCAGGAGAAGAGGTCTGGACTGGTGAGGGGGTGGCACAGAGACTTCTTCACCAAGGAAGTGGCAGGCACCTTGAATCCCTTTAAATGTGGGGGAAGAACCATTTCGGAGGACCTCTCTTCCCACCAAAAGCTGGAGGTTGTTGGGTTAGGGCCCACTGAGGAAAAAGGGATGCTGGTGGAGACAAATCAGGCAAAGGTGGCTTCTCACGTGATGACAGCCTTACCCTGGGCAGAGGACGGAGATGAAGGCAAGAACCCACGGAGCTGAGCAAAGGAGAAACACTTGGTGAGGGAAAAGAAAATGTCCAGGAGCGCCATCTAGATGAAGAGGCAGCAGGCTAGAGGCCCAGAGATGGCCAACATGCGGACTGGGAAGGGAGGGGGGCACGTGGGAGCGATGAGAACAGGGAGCAGGGCAGAAAGTGAAAGAGGTAGAGAGAAGGGGGTCTTCTGCCCAGGCCCATCCACCACTGCACATACAGGAAGAATAACACGCTACTTTTCAGTTCTCTTTCTTTTAAAGATTTTTTTTTTTTGTTTTGTTTTGTTTTGTTTTTTAAAAAAGCCTCAAGATCAGCTACTGGTTACATCTACAAAACGTAAAGTGCTGTTGTTACCAGTCACTTTACAGAACAGTCCAGAGTGGTCAAATATTGACCAATAAAGTTTCCTTTTTTTTTTTTTTCCCCCGTTGTTTCTTCTGAATCATTACTACTTGACGAGTCACTTGACAGCCTGCATAGGTCAGGGGGCAGCTCAGTGGGCAGACTTGGTAACCAAGGAAAGAGGCTGGGCCTGGAGGACCGGGAGGGCCTGGTGGGCATGGAGCGTGGTGGGGAAGGAGGGGGGGGAAGTCAGCAGAGCTGTGGGCAGGGACCCGAGGGGGAGGGGCCGGGAGAGGAGTGGGGGCTGGCTGCCCATCTGGCCAGAGGAGGTGGCTGTCGCCTTAGCGGACAGGAAGGCGGCCGAGTGTAGAGCCAGCTGGGCCCGGCTCTCCGGCTTGGTGGTGAGGGAGAGGGGCTGGGCTTGCTCCGAGTGGGTTGCAGCAGGGGCAGCAGGCGACGCCAAGGCCGCGGAGGGGGTGGCCGGGGAGTCGAGCATGCTGCCGTGGGAAGAGGCAGGGCTGTCACACGACTTCTCGGGGGGCAGGTACTGAACACATGGCTTCTTGCTCTTGGAGGCCAGAGCACCTACGGGGGAAAAAAGATACACGAAAGGCTGAGCAGCTAGTGGCTGTGGGTGAGGCAGAACACAAGGATGCTCAGTGGGAGGGGAGGGAGGGCCTGAAATTACATCTGAGGCTTTCAAGACCAGGAAGCTGCATTCAGGGACACCTAGAGCACGGAGAAGGGGCAACGTCAAAGTGACAAAGACCTATTCAGCATCTGATAGCAGGGAAAACAGCTCGGTCTATCGCACCGTCACCTTCCTTGCCTAAATCTTACCACTGCGGGAGACAGATCTCCATTCAATGTGCCTTAAAATCTCTGCCTTAGGGTGCTATCAGAGAGGGCACAGCACCTGCTAACCAGGGAGGTATACGGTGGGTTGGGCAGCACGTACACACTTTACTTATGTGTCCTCGTACGTAAACGAATGTACAAATTATATAGACGAAAGAAAAGAAAGAGAAAGGGAGGAAGAAGAGAGTAACAGCATGTTGGTACCAGCTGCTCTACACTCGTCCAGAGGTGTGCATGAGGTGGGGGCACAAAGTGAGGGGCATGACCTAAACGCCTGTCACCGCATGAGCATCTCCGTGCCAGGTGTGGCCGCAGTGTGAAAAGACAGAGCACATCATTTTGGCACAAAGCGGTCCCCATACCAAGCAAACTCTTTCGGGGTTCGACCAACCAAACCTTGCAGGAAACCTGCTTCTATTGGATTCACAAATAGGTGGCATGTCGGTCTCTGCTGCGCCCCCTTCCCGACTGAATTCCAGAGGTCATTTCAAATATCTCCAATTTTTACCTTATACATTTATTTGAGAACCCTCAAATAAGATGCAACTCAGCTGAACTGAATGCCTAGGCTTTGAAGTGGGAGAGTGCTGGGATCAAATCCTGCCTCCGCCATTTAACAAGCGGAATGACTGGGAAGATCCAACTTCTCTGAGCCTCTTAATCTGCCATCTCTAAAAAGGGGATAATAAGAACACTCACCTGGGTATGCAAGAGGCTCCCAAGAGGCAGAGGCCCTGAAAATGGCAGCTATTATGAAACAGCGCTGTCGCTGTACCCTTCAGAGAGCCAGGAACAACCCACAGGCAAGCGCGAGTGTGACGGCGGGAAGAAGAGCCAGCGCCCTCCTTAGGACTCACCCTCTGCCTCTTGGACTTGCTGCTGGGACTGTGTCTGTGACAGCTGCTTTTCTCTCTTCCTCTTCTTTTTCTTACCCTGAAAATTATGGCCAAAGAAAGGGGTAACCAGGGACAGCTCTTTAGGGGGACAGAACATACTGCCCATACTGCCCTTGACCCTGGGTGAGAAGCTGGGGGTGGAGGGGAGTCACTCAGGTCACACTCTCCACAGAAGCCTCTGAGGAGCCTTCCTGGAAGGTGCCTTCCCTTCCCCATTCGATTCTTCCCCCTCCAACCCAGTGTCCTGGCCTCCTTGGAAGGCCTCACCCTTCAGTGCCCTTGGGCACTGCTCCAGTGTGATTCTCGATCTTTTTTGAGGGGACTCAGGCCCCACTGAAAATCTAAGGCAGTTCTGAGGCCTCTCACCAGAAAGAAAAAAAAAAAGCAAATAAGAACAGACATACAAAATCTGTCTTGTTTCGAAGAGTTATTAGAAATGCCAGCTGAGGTGGCTCAGTCGGTTGAGCGTTCAACTTTGGCTCAGGTCATGATCTCATGGCTCATGGGTTCGAGGCCCATGTCGGGCTTTGGGCTGACAGAGCAGAGCCTGCTTTGGATTCTGTCTCCCTCTCTCTCTGCCCGTCCCCTGCTTGTACTCTCTCTTTTAAAAATAAACATTAGAAAAAAATGCCAGCTGAGGCTCATACATTGTTCTCCAAGCCCCAGGTTCAGAACCCTTGGCTGGTGACACCCTTGCCACCAGAGCCAGAACATAGCTCGCACTGCACCTTGACTTATGGACTCGAAGGCTGAATCCACCTCAAATGAGAGGGTACAGATTTACCTCGGTCCATAGGATGTCAACACCATGTGCTTGTTGACCTCCTGAGAATTAAAATGCCTTCCTTATTTCTAGAGCAATAGAGCCTCTCCCTGGCCTTAAGTGTCCTCTATAAATGCAGCCACGTCCCCCTCCCCGCTTCCTCTCGCAGACGCTGCCGTCGGGGCCCGAGGGGACACGTACGTAGTTGTCCCGGGCTGACCAGGTCGGGTAGAGCTGGGAGTGAAGTTGCCGCTCCTTCCGGGCCAGTTCATAGTACTTGGCCTGTTCTTCTCGGGACAAGTTGTGCCACTGCGGAGAGAGGGTCAGAGATGACGGGGAGCAGGAATGCGGGGGTCGCTGACCCGCACAGCCTGGAGGGAAACAGCGGATCCTACCTTTCTTCCCAGGATTTGGTTAATGGCCGCGCTCTCCTTCAGGGTGCACTCGGCCACCACCTTGGCCCTCATCTCCTTCATATATAACATGAAGGCATTAAGAGGCTTCTTCACGTGGGGTTTCTTTTCTTCTTCCTTTTTCACCGTGACTGGTGATTTCCTGGGGAGTCACAAAGCTGTCGGTTAGCAAGAGTCAGTGGTCACCCTGTCACCTGACCCGCAATCCATGCCCCTCACGAGTGCCCGCGGGGAGGAGGGATGACCGGCTGTCATCCATTCAAGTTGCCACGGCTGCTTACAGCCCCCGAGTGTCTTCCACAAGCAGCCCTCAGCCTTGGGATGACCTCAGGCCATAGTCTATGAAAGGCTCCTGAAGGAGCAGAGGAGCTGGTGAGAGCCCCCTGTCACAGGTGATAGAGAGGAAAGGGGGCAGGGCGCTTTGGGCAGAAGCAAGAGGGAGTCTCCCCGCCATGAGGCGTGGACTTTGGCTTTCCTGCTGTCTTCATGGCTCAGTGGACACAGCACAGGCCTTGCTGGTAGTCTCAACTCCGCTACCGGTCAGCTATGGACCTGGAGAAAATCCTCCCTTAAGGGCTCATGTTTTCATGCATAAGGGAGAGGGGGAAGGAAGCCAAAAGCATTCTCAGGTCCTCTTTCAGCCTCTAAATCCTGTCTGTAAAACTCTCCTCACTGTGAGAAAAGATGTCTGAGAGGGTGGGGACACAGAGAGTCAAAGGGAGCAATTCCTAGGAGAAAGGGTATGGCTGAGGGAGGCTGCTGGCTGCCTGCTAAATGCCACCAGGGAGAAAAATAAATGGCATCTGCCGCTTGGAGACTGGCCACCATCCCATCCAGGCTGCCTGATACTCACGCGCTCACGGCGGGGCTCAGGCTGGAGGGTGCTGGCTCCTGCTTGACAATGGGGGAGACGATGGCGGGGTGGGGAATCCCTGAGGTGGGCAGACCAGGATGGGCCGGAGCCACCATGTGAGGAGAGAACCGACTGGAAACCAGGCTGTGTATCAGGGGGGAGACAAGTGGACAACACGAGGGTTCAGGCTGAATGCTTGTCACCCGGCAGAGGACCTGGTGGCTGCCTGCCTTTATGGCAGAGCTCGGTAAATACCTCTGCCACGGCAGACTTTGAGGAATGGAAGCCCATTCACTGACCTCGACAGAACCAGGTTTGGGAAACACCCAACAAACCTCCCCTTCCCACACAAACGCACAGGACTCCTGTATTTCGTACTGGATGCAGGTAGGATGAAAATCCAAAAGAAGGTGTGGCGGGTCAGAGGCCAGTGTCCGCAATGGGGAACCACACCATATGCCGTGGGTTCCACTTCCTTTGTGACCACAGGTACCATTGTCAGGTAGATCTGGCCCCTGGGACAGGAGCCCCCTTTGCTGTTCCCTCTCCTGACATCACTTCAGGAAACACTAATCATCTCCAGTCTCTGGCTTCAGTGCCACAAAGCCCAGCAGGTGGGGGGACGTGTGGGGATGCTGAGTACTAGGGCTTTGAAATTCTTCCCTTAGAGAGATGGGCAAAGAACGAGCCGAGTCTGTGGTCTCCATTCCGACCATACAGTATGTGCGAGGAGGCGCCTCAGCAAAGAGGGGTGGGGAGAAAAGGTGAGCCCGTGCCTCCCAGTTTAGGGCCAAGAGAAAGCTTTTCATGGTCACAAATGACAAGGACACGAGTAGAGGACCATTCACTGCAAGGGAACTTCATGCTCACAGCCCCCAGTCCCGGGACTCACCTGGACATTGAGGCGTTCATGGCGAGGGCAGGGTAGGGGTGCCGGAAGCCACCAGGAGGAAGGGAGTACATGGGCTGTCCTTGCCTATAAGGGCCGGGAGCACGGAAATCTGGTCAGCATACTGGTTACAATGGGACTGTTCAGGACAGGGAAGGAGAGGGGGCTGGAAGAAAGGATGAAAGACAGAGGGCAGGAAGTAGGAAGTAAGAGTGGGGAGCTAGCTGCCCAAGGGAGAGAAGGGAGGTCTGAGCTGTGGGCTTTGATGAGAGAGCTCCACTGTGGGAGGTGGGGGTGCTGCACACAGATCCCAGAGCACGCTGGAGGTACAGGAGGCCGAGCACAGCATGAGGAAGAAGGAGGGTAAGAAAGTCTGCTAGTTTCCTTACTGCGGGACGAGCCAGCCGAGAGGATGAGGGATTTGTCCGACAGCTCCAGGAGACAGTGGGTAATATGGAGACAGCTCAGATGGGTGAGGGGGCCGGGGGATTCCTGCTTCAAAGAGACATGTGTCAGACTGTTCCCTGGCCCTACCAAAGCACCTTAAAATAACACCAAATGGGAAGTCCCTTGCCCCATGTCCCCAAGTGTGCTGGAGCACGGAAGGCCTTTCATTGTCCTTGCCTTCTGTCATCTCTCCAGCTCTGCTGGCTGGTGAGTCAAGGACATATTCAAGGAAGGCAGGACAAACACAGCCAGCTCTCTCTGGCTACATGGATCCCACCTATCAGCAGGAGTAATTTCCAGCTGCTTACATAGGAGTCATCCAAGAAAGGGGCCAGAAATCTTGGACTGAGAGACCCAAGACATTCTCCGGAGTCATCAGCTAACTACCCCTTTAGAAAACCTGCCTCATTCATGGAGAAGTAAACTTTGGATTTCTATTCCACTTTTGTCCTCCTCATTATTTGTAACTTACAGTAACTTTGATTTCCTTAAAGGGGGGTTCCAAAAATACTTTGAGCCACTGCAACTCTGGGAATTTGATGAAGCTATGTTTCCCTAAGATGGTCAGTTCTGGTGAGCAATTCAAAAAAAAGAGAAGAAAAGAAAAGAAAAAAGAAAAGAAAAATCCAGCTCGGCCTTACCTCTTTAAAGCTATACTTAGAAGTCTGGCTAGATTGGTAACTCTATTTGAAAATGTTCAGTGTAAGGCAAAGGTCTTGGTTTAGGAAGGCACAGCCTCCAGCTGGGCTAGAGTTCAAGGTCAGTGAAAAAGATTCCCACCCACCCCCACTTCCAGCTCATTGCACCCCAAAGTATTAAGAGAGTCTAAATAAAGTAAAGAATCTATGGCAGAAGAGTGCCATCTCCTTACTGTGGAGCCAGGCCCTGACACTGCCTCATAGAATTTCCTTTAATCCTCACAATGCCTCGATGATGCGGAAGGGACACAGGAGGTGTGGATGAAAACACTGAAAGGGCTAATGTCAGTAGGCAGGGTTATGGGCTCTTGGGAGTTGAAGACATGACCTGAACCCAGGGCTGCCGATTCCAGGGTCATTATGTTCCCTGAGAAGACAAGCCTGCCCCACTGGAGCTCTCTGCACAGGGGCCAGCCTGGGCGGCAGATGACTCACCTGTCTTTGGATCAATCTCTGGGGAGAGATGTGTGGGAGGGGAGCCAGGGGAGAAGTGGTCGTTGCTGTAGGTGATGAGGGGCGTCAACGGGTGCATGTGATGCGGGGGCTGAACAACAGGAACTTTATTAGACTGAAACAGAGAAAAAAACTAGGCATAGTTACCAAGGAGACAGAGAATACAATCCGCTGTTATTTACTGTGTCCAATATGTGCCAGGTATTTTCCATGCAATAGCCCATCCAGCCCTCAGACAGCCCTGGAAAGAAAGTAGCAGTCTACACAGCAGGGACAGAACCAACAGAATTAGAGGAGGGATTACACTCACCTTCCCACATACCTACTCTTTAAAAAAACATATATTTACTCCATGTATGCTGTGCAGTACAAAATGCTATATATAGGTGATTGAGTTATCATCTGTGCTCTGTGTAATCTCAGTGAAGTTTAAAAGGTTCAACACACCCTTTCCAAATAAATTTCATAGAAATAGTAGCTCACAAGCTCAAGTCTGAGGCTGGGAAACAGACCAGTGGGGAATTGTCACCGTGAGACCTCATGGAATCAGCTGTCATGTTCAGGCTTTACAGACACAATCCAAGAGCACTTAAAACAGGTCTCCCTGTAGCACTTCAAACACAGCTAACCTAATTACCACATTTCCTTGAAAACACCAGCAAATGCAAGAAGTACCATTATTTTATAGAACTGTTAAGAAGGAAAAAAACCACTGGCATGCCACTGACACATCCTGATTTCTGAGATTTAAAGTGGGAAAAACCTGTAAGTCCTAGAATTGGTGAACTGAATTAAATTGTTTTAATCCAATCTGAGTTAACAATCAGGGTTTTATTATATAAAAAAAAAAGAGCTACAATTTATTGAGCCCTTCACTACAAGCACAGGGCTAGGCAATACATCTATTCCTTATAACCTAGCAAAGAAGCTGTGATGACCCCATTCGAGGGATGAAGAAACAGCTCAGAAAGATTAAGTGGCTTAGCCATAGCCAAGTTCACAGAGCTACTAAATGGCAGAACTGGATTCATGTCAGCCGTTTAGAGCTTTAACAAACCAGAGTGTTTTCTCTGGTCCTACCTGCCTCCCCAAGAGCCCAAACATATATCTGCCAGAAAGGACTGACATACATTTTCCTGCATAATAAGGTAAATGAATTACATACAAGTGGAGAAGAGATTTGCTCTGAAAAGAGATGTGCAATATGGAGGATGATCTGGAGGCAGCCCAAGGGCTACGTTTCCAAACTGCTGTCTTTCCATTTGAATTTTTCATTTCATAGACTCTGGGAGCCCTTTCTTTCTTTCTCACAGTGCCCATTTGGTGCTCCTAATGCAAATCTCGATCCGTATGTCTATATATCCGTGTGCTGACAGGTAGTCTTGCTCTATTTTCAGTAGGCTAAGCAGAGAGAAGAGGCAGAATACTGAAGCAAGGTCCCCAGCCAGGAGAGTCCAGCTCCCAGACCCGCCTATGCGAGGCAGAGAGTTCAGACTGTTCATAACCCACACCACTAGGTGGCGCTGGCACATGACCAGGTGCTGTGGATCTGGAACCACTTCCTATCACCTCTCAATCCCAGTGGGCTCAGTTGACTTTTACCTATAAATTCTAAAATCATTTCCTTACTTTTTTTCCTGTTCCCTGACTGGCTTTTGAAGGTATCTCTATGTACACGAACAAACAGCACAAATAAGAGTATAAGAATTATTTTAAGGTCAGGTTTCTTGGAACCTAATGTATTTAAATGGTGCATTAGGGTTTCCTGGAAACAGCTTTGTCTAAAGGATGATTTTTTGGTATCATAAAAGCAACAGAATGATTACTAAAGTAATAGTAAATGATAAAAGAATCACACAGAATGATTACAATTAAGAAAAAAAATACATAAACGCTATGTTAAAAAAAAAAAAAAAAAAAAGACAAGAAACCCACCAAAATGTAAGCAGTAGGTATGTCTGAGTGGTGGAGTTATGGGTGATTTTGTTTTTCTTGTTTCTATTTCTGTATTTTCCAACTGTAATTACTGTCTATATAAAAAAGTACACTTATGATTAATCAAAAAAAAAACCCCACAAATTGTATTATAAAGCATTTAGAAAACACAACCACACTAGCCTAATCCAGCCCCTATTATCATTTTGGTATATCTCCATTCATTTCTACTTTGTGTACATCTGGTTTTTTATTTACATTAATTTACATCATTTGTACCAATTTTTAAAAAATTTTTTGAATGTTTATTTTTGAGAGAGAGAGAGAGAGAGAGAGAGAGAGAGAGAACGAGTGGGGGAGAGGCAGAGAGAGAGGGAGACACAGAATCCGAAGCAGGCTCCAGGCTCTGAGCTGTCAGCACAGAGCCTAACGCGGGGCTTGAACTCAGACTGTGAGATCATGACCTGGCCACCCAGGTGCCCCACCAATTTTTTTTAATTAATGTTTTTTTCAGCTTTTCTGAGGTATAATTGACAAAACTGAAATCTATTTGAAGTGTACAGTATGATTCTTTGATATATGTATTTATGGCCATCTAAAAATACTTAACAGTATTGTGAAATCCTGACTGCCTATGTACTGGTGAGCCTGACCTCACCAGAAGCTTGCAAACAGCACTGAATAGGTAGCAAGGTACAAAGCAGAGAAATGTGAGTTATATTAAAAAGGTAGGCATCCTCACTTAAATGCTCTGAAAGTTATTACTGGTTCCCATTAGGTGGCATCATTGTCCAGAAAATGGACTGGGAGGTGGTGGGTTCACAGAAAGAGAAAGGAGGGTAAACTTTTCCTTGATCAGTCTGGAAGATGTGGCCTCTGGGCCTGATAATTGAGAATTGCCTCCCCAGGGAAGGTTCTCCTTAGAGGCTACTGTTCCAGTAAAAGTTCCCACTCTTTTCTCCTCTCAGCCACCCTCAGTGGCAGGATGTCCACAGCATAAACTCAGGCCAAGTGTAGGAATATCAGGAACCACTCTGCACCTCCCAATGGGAAACCTCAGTACAAATAATGCGCACAGGCGAAGCCACGGGGTTCACTTAGCACAGTAGCTGAGTCCAGATTTACCTGAGGAAGAGCATCTCACAGCCATTCAGAAGGACCTGAATCCTTCTGCAGTCACGTATACCCAACCCTTTTCCAGTTCAAGTCCTCCTCGAATGTTTTAATCTGTTTCTAGAGTTGGTCCAAGCCAAAGTTCCTTAAACTCCGGGTCCTTGAGGAAGCAATGCCTCCTCTCCCACCATCAAAGACTTAATTTCAAGTTTAAAGTAAAGCTAACGCCACACAGCTCTAGCACAGCCAGAGAGACCATCCCTCCACAAGTCCCCTCTCCTTCAACTGGTCATTGGAGACATCCACAAAGCCTCCTGGCTCCTATTGTTCATTCACTATTGTCTTTTCTTCCTGATCCTGATTTCAGAGATCAAAAGGATAAGGTTTCTTAGATCAGGCAAAGATGAGTCTTGGCTTTGTGGTACCACTCATAAAGCAGCACAGACTGGCCAACAGACTGCCCAGGAAAGATACTGAGAGTTCCAATAGGTTGCTAACTGTATCTGATTTTATGTATTTAAAAACTCTAATCTATCTACATCCATTTGTCTGTTTACTGATGGAAACAACCTTCTCTGTGGGGGCTGGAACTGTGTTCAAGAGACTATGCCTAACCACAGGGCTCAGGGGGGTGGGGGGAAAGAAACTGGAATAATTGCTAAAATATCAGCCTATTCACAGCGTTGTAATGCCCGTAGGGAGGAAGAGGGTCTGAAGTGGTCATGAAGGCCAGAAGAGGACTGGTTTCTCCCAACGCAGGGCTATCTGCTGAGAACAGTCAACTGCCAAAGAAAGAGGATTTCCAAGGACTTGCTGGCCCCCGCTACAAAGTTCAGTGTTAACTCCAATTCTAACAGTGACAGACGATCAGCTGGGCCAGGGGTCTCTAAATTTTTTTTTGACCACACAACTTAATAAAAAGTGTCAGTTCTACCATGTTTTGTTTGTTTGCTTATTTGTTCCTTTGGTTTGTGTTCTTAGTAGGATTTTCAATCTAAGTTTATTGCAGGAATCTTTCAAAGCTACTTGTCCATTTCCTCATGGGTTATTTTACTTAAAACTAGGTAATTTGTGGGGCGCCTGGGAGGCTCAGTTCATTAAGCATCTGACTCTTGATCTCAGCTCAGGTCACGATCTCACAGTTTGTGAGTCGAGCCCCGTGTTGGGCTCTGCTGACAGCACGGAGCCTGCTTGGAATCCTCTCTTCCTCTCTCTCTGCCCCTACCCAACTCGTGCTCTCTCTCTCTCAAAATACATAAATAAACTTAAAAAAAAAACAAAACTCGGCAAATTGAAAATCGATGTAGCTGGGCTCAGGTGAACTGTCATTTGCTGAGAACCAACAAGTAGGTGAAGTTCATGCTATTGATCCCCCCTCACATTCCATACAGTAATGATGAACTTCTTCCTAATGATTTTAGTGACAGTGTTTTTACCTCTGACCTGTACCTCAATGGAACATCCTGTGTGTGCACAACTTTTTGGAGACAACTAACTGGATTCACTGCTCAAGCTTGGAGAGAGAACAACTTTCTTTGCATGTACCCTATTTCAGGCCCTAGGAACTGTTTCCTTAAGTTCCTTACGTGTTTCTTTCCTAGCCCTATAGATGGGCATATCACTTAATAAAATCAGTATTCCCTCTCTCTGACGAGAACTCATCAAGCATTGGAAGACAAACACCTTGTTCTCTGAAGTCTTCTGTTTCCCTCATATGCCACAGTCTCTGGACTCCTCACTGTTTTCTGGCCACCTGTCTCTAAATTAGCCCCATGTCTTTCTTAAAATTAGTAAAATAGGGGCGCCTGGGTGGCTCAGTCGGTTAAGCGGCCGACTTCGGCTCAGGTCATGATCTCACAGTCCGTGAGTTCGAGCCCCGCGTCGGGCTCTGTGCTGACAGCTCAGAGCCTGGAGCCTGTTTCAGATTCTGTGTCTCCCTCTCTCTGACCCTCCCCCATTCATGCTCTGTCTCTCTCTGTCTCAAAAAATAAATAAACGTTAAAAAAAAAAAATTAGTAAAATATCCCAAAGGGAGTTGGCCAGTTGTTAGTGCAGCAAATAAGATTGAAAGATTTATATATAATAGAACAGGGGCCACATAGGAACCTAATCAAAATTGGTGGGGGGGGGGGACCTCAATTCTCTCTGCGCGCGCGCGCGCACACACACACACACACACACACACACACACACACACACACACACAAACACACACCTCTAACAAATACTACTTGAAAGGCAAAATGTAAGCTTTTTGCCATTCTGTCGTTGTATCCTATTAAGGGAAGGAAGTCTGAAGTTATGTGTCTCCTATATGGATTTTTCCTCTACTGAGAGAAATGGAAATCTACACTTTTATGTATTGGGTAAATGTTTGTGGAGACTGTCTGTACCGTAGGCACTGAGTTGGGCAGCCAAAGGGCTGGAGGCTGATAGAGCAGAGACAGAAGACTCGGGGTCTCTGATGACATAGATGGATTGCTTAACTGCCTGGCTCTGCAGAAAACACTGATCACAACAATAAAAGCAGTAGGATAAATTCCTTTCTTGTTTCGCTAACAAAAAAAAAAAAAAAAAAAAAAGAGAGAGAGAGAGAGAGAGAGAGAGCAAAGAGCAACAGGTATTTATATTGTACGTCCTATATGCCAGCAGTTGCTTGCTCTAGGTCTTGTGAATGCACTAGAGACTCATCTATTTAGGCAGAAATATCTATTCTCATGGTACTTATATTCTAATTGGAGAGATGGAATATAAGTAACATAAACCGCGCAGTAATAGTGAGAAATGCTAAGGAGAAAAACTAAGTCAAGGGCGAAGGGAGTGTGGGTTGTGACGCAGGTTGAACAGGGAAAGCCTCAAGCAGAAAACGACTTTTGAATAAATACCTGAAGGAAGTGGGGTGCTAGATGTGTGGATAGACAGGGGAAGAGCATTTTGGCAGAAGGAACACCAGTGCAGTGGCTTTGAGGTGGGCAGTGTGCTCAGCATGTTTGAAGAACCACAGGGAGGCCAGTGGACTGGAGCAGAAAGAAGAAATGAGGACACGGGGCTCCATGTGACTGTATTAACAAATGCTTTCTGGGCTCCTCACCCGCGGGAAGCAGTTGTGCTGCAGGACAGAAGACGTAAAGATAAACCAAGAGTCTCTGTGGGGCAACGGGTGAGACCAGGTTTAGAGAACTGGAATGCGTTTCAGGTCCTTCCAAGCAGTGTCACATTTTTGAGGTCCTCGCAAAGTGGACTGTGCATAAAATTCTTGAGATAAATCTTTTTCCTTATCAAAACTCTCCTTCTCTGCCCTTGTGTTTGCTGGCATTGAAAATGGCAAAAGAGGGGCGCCTGGGTGGCTCAGTCGGTTAAGAATTCAACTCTTGATTTCGGCTCAGGTCATATCATGATTTGTGAGTTCGAGCCCCACATTGGGCTCTGCACTGACAGTGCGGAGCCTGCTTGGGATTCTCTCTCCCCACTCTCTTCAGGTGAACTCTTCTGATCTATAAATTCAAGTGTTTGTTTCTAAAGCCCGGCTTCACCTCTCTCACTGCCTTTTGTCGTTTTCATTGGCTCGGTCTCTTTTGCAGGGACACATCTGTTGACTGTTTTCGTAGCTTCTGTCCTCTACACCTTGTCATCTTTTCCAGAGTGTTTTCGGTGCACAGACTGGACTTGTCACAATGACTGCTCTGCTGCTCTATAGTAAGATTCATGAGCTGGGAGACAGAGTAAGAATCTCCCAAAGCTAACTTCTCCATAGCAGAAACTAGTAAAGGGATGGAGGCAGGTAATCCCCAATGACTGCCCAAACTAGAGGGTGAAAGTCTGATGAAAAACAGGACACGCACACGGCTGCAAAGCGTCTCCCTACAGAGAGTACTTATTAGTTACAAACGGAGAAAGAGCCACTTCACAGTGGAAACACACGGCAGACACCAACTTAACCGAATGATTAAAGCTGACATCTCCACTATGGGGACAGATGGACACCGGGAGCCTGCCCCCCCAATGTGAGGCACTGAGGAGGACACAACATCAGTGCAGTAGTGTTCTTGCTGAAGACACATGACTGGAGCCTAACCAGGAGAAAACAGACAAACCCTAGAGGGAGGACATTCTACAATAGCTGCTCAGTACTTCTCAAAAAACATCAAGGTCAGGAAAGACAAAGGCTGAGGGACCCTGCTAGATAAAAGGAGACAAGGGACATGGCAGGTAAATGCCACGTATGATCCTGGATTGGACTCTGGCCAGGGAAAAGCACATGGTTGTAATGGATACCATTGGGACATTTGCCAAAGTTTGAATATATACCATGGGTTAGAGAGTAATGTGAAATGTTCACTTCTTGATTTTGATAACTGTACTGCAGTCATTGTAAGGCAATATCTTTGTTCTTAGGAGATACATCCCAAGTATCCAGGGATAAAGGGGCATAGTGTCTCCAACTTACTCTCAAATTGTTAAAAAAATCTGTACATATATGTACATGTGTATATATGCATGTACACACACACACACACACACACACACACACACACACACAAAGAGAGAGGGACAAAGCATGGGACAAAAATTTCTGAATCTGGATAAATGTATATGGGAGTTCCTACGGTGCCTAGGTGGTTCAGTAGGTTAAGTGTCCAACTCCTGATTTCGGCTCAGGTCATGATCTTGTGGTTTGTGAGTTTGGGCCCCACAGTGGGCTCTGTACTGACAGCTCAGAGCCTGCTTGGGATTCTCTCTCCCTCTCTCTTTGCCCCTCCCCTGCTTGCTCGCTCTCAAAATTAAAAAAAAAAAAATATGGGAGTCCTTGTATTATTCTTGTAATATTTCTGAAAGTTTAAAATTATACCCAAATAAAGAATTAATACTGCACAATAAGAATTGAAATCAGTATTGGAGGCAAACCAAAGCAGCAACAAGCTATGTGGTGAGCTTTGAAGTATTTTGGGTCCACAGCAGGTATACCAGTAAGAATATGGAGAAACTATGCACAATTTAAAAAGGAAAACCTAGGGGTGCCTGGGTGGTTCAGTTGGTTGAGCGACCGACTTCGGCTCAGGTCACGATCTCACACTCTGTGAGTTTGAGCCCCACATCGGGCTCTGTGCTGACAGCTCGGAGCCTGGAGCCTGCTTCAGATTCTGTGTCTCCCCCTCTCTCTGCTCCTCTCCTGCTCATGCTCTGTCACTCTCTGTCTCAAAAATAAATAAAAACATTAAAAAAAATTTTTTAAAGGGAAACCTCAATAATTTTTTTTGTTTATTCATTTTTGAGAGAGAGCACACGGGTGCAAGCGTGCAAGTGGGGGAGGGGCAGAGAGAGAGAGAGAGAGAGAGAGAGAGAGAGAGAGAGAGAGGAAGAGAAAGAATCCCAAGCAGGCTCCATAGTGTCAGTGCAGAACCCGATGTGAGACTTGATCTCATTAACTGTGAGATCATAACCTGAATAGAAATCAAGAGTCGGATGCTTAACGGACTGACCCAGCCAGGTGCCCCCTCGATAAATGTTTTAAATTGAGAACTGGCATGTTAAGCAAAGTCAGACTTCTCAGCTCGAAGGCGAAGCAGCGAGGCGGCTGTTCTTCAGAGGAGGGCTTCCAGGCACTGGCTTGACAATCCGACAGTTGCTTCTGAGAGCGGCCCAATATTTAATGGCAGAATGGGGAGCTTACTATTTAAAGGAAACATTTTGGTCATCTTCTAGAAAGCAAGTTACAGGTGCACGCACACACACACACACACACACACACACACACACACACACACACAAACACAGAAGAGAACGAAATGCTGTATAACAAAACATGTGTGGGTTGTGGGATTATGGGGCTCTTTCTGTGCACTTTGCATCTTCCCAAGTGTTTTACACAACACGGGCATTACGTTTATGGGTTCAAAAACAGATTCAGTTAAAAAAAAAAAAAAGTCCTGTAGGAGAAGAGGGAATGGAGCAAGAAGGAGAGAGGGCTTTAGAAGGGGTATCAACCTTTCCCCCATCATTTATTCTTCCATTCATTCACAAATGTTCTACAAGTACCTACTCTGTGTTAGGTGTTAACAATAAGCGCTGGGTGAATGAACGTGACCAAAGCAGGTGGGATTCCTATCTTCGAGTTGGTTATGTTCTGGAAGTGCATATATTTGTTTTGTGTGGCTGGGCACAGTGCTCCAGGGAGAGAAGAGGGAAAAGACGGGGGCCAGGCACATGGGGCCATGGTAACGGTCTGGGTAACAGTCTACGTGCAAGGAGATTACAGTGATCAGATATTACAAATCGTTACATAGAAAATATCACAGCTATTCGGTTTTTAGAGCTTGTTTTTAAGGCATAAAACCCAAGCAGTAATAACACTTAACTCCATCCCCACCCTGGCTCAGTTATGGCTTGTTTATACACATTTCCTTGACAGGCAGCTTTGACACGACTCACTAAATCTCTGCCAAGTACGCAGGCAGTTTCCTTCACTTGCCCTTCTCCCGGGGCCAACCTCATCTTAAAATATTCTGCTCGTGATTCTAAATGCAACTTCATAAGCAAGCGTCTTCAACTTTCTAATAAAAACACCAGTGTCCAAACCTCCACAACTACTTCCGGGAACCTCCAAGTTCTGCTTACGCCTCCAGCCTAGAGAAGCCGGCACCTAGCAAACTGGGGTTGTCTCTAGCTCCTTCCCTTTGGCCTCTGATTTGTGATTAGGGCAAGGATTCTCCATTCTGGCTGCCCCTAAGAACCTCCTGGGTGAACTTAAAAAACGAAGATACCAACACCGCCTCAGACCAATTAAATCATATCCTTGGGAGAGTAATTGTGAGATTCTATAAGCTCATTATCTCTCTTACCCTCGTGATCCGTCCACTTGAACTGGCACCTACCGCGGGCCCTCATCACCTTTTCATCTGCTAATTAAGCAGTATTTTAATTGCTCTTTCCTTGTCTTAATAACAGCAACGGTAAGTGGGGATGGCACCCGCAGTGAGCTGACAGTTACTGAGGGCTTACTTCGTGTCAGGCGCAATTCTAAAATCATTACAACGCACTGGTTCGTTTGCACACGACTCTTGAGATCGAGCCCTCTTCTATTCCATTTTGTAGACGAGGAAACCAAAGCAATGAGAAATGAGGAAATGTGGCTAAAGCTGTACCGATAGGAAGAGGAGGAGCTGGGATTCACACCCACGGTGTTATACATTCTCTGGCACATAGATGGTCCCCCCCAGGTGTGTCAGGCTTTGCTCCCACACATACATGTATCTCAGAAGTTGGAATGAGACGCTCCAACCCGAAAATTGAGAAGGGGGGGGGTCTTCTCCCAAACTGTAGGATTTCAAGTTAATGTTAAGGTTTTTGCCCATAAATTTTCCTTCCTTGAGCTTTTGAGGCTCGTTTATGCCTTTTTAAAATTTTTATTTTTTTATTAAAAAAATTTTTTTTTTAACATTTATTTATTTTTGAGACAGAGAGAGACAGAGCATGAACAGGGGAGGGTCAGAGAGAGGGAGACACAGAATCTGAAACAGGCTCCAGGCTCTGAGCTGTCAGCACAGAGCCCGATGCGGGGCTCGAACTCACGGACCGCGAGATCATGACCTGAGCTGAAGTCGGCCGCTTAACCAACTGAGCCACCCAGGTGCCCCAATTTTTTTTTTATTCTTAAGTCATCTCTGCACTTAATATGGGGCTTCAACTTACAACACTGAGATTAAGATGCTCCACTGACTGAGCCAGTCAGGCTCCCTTCTGCTTTTTTTCTTTTTTTTTAAACTTGAGACGGGGGTGGGAGGGGCAGAGAGAGAGAGAGAGAGAGAGAGAGAGAGAGAGAGAGTATCTTAAGCAGGTTCCATGCTCAGTGCTGAGCCCATGACTCTGGGATCATGAGCTGAATTTAAGAGTTGGACACTCAACCAACTGAGCCAGTCAGGCTCCCCTCTGCTTTTTTTTTTTTTTTTAACTTGAGCGGAGGTTGTGCTGGAGGGACAAAGAGAGAGAAAGAGAGAGGGAGAGAGGGAGAGAGAGAGAGAGAGAGAGAGAGAGAGAGAGAGAGAGAATCTTAAGCAGGCTCCATGCTGAGGGCAGAGCCCAATGCAGGGCTCAAGCCCATGACCCGGAGATCGTGACCTGAGCTGAATTCAAGAGTCGGACACTCAACCCACAGAGCCACCCAGGTGCCCCTGCTTTACTATAGCAGAATATACAGTGCGATAGTACACAACCTACTAGAAAATTAGCCGTTTTGTCACCTACGGTGTAACGTAGCCACTGTTCATGCTTCTCCACGCTGACAAATTAGGGGCCCCTGTTCGACCGCCAAGCTGGATTAGTTTTTGCAGAGCACTATCTGCAGGGGATGGGCGTCTGCCTGGCTGGTGGAGCCATGGGCACAGAACCTTGCTGAGAGGTTAGCGATTTCATGTATCTTTAGGTCACTCACATGGAGGTAATAAGTGAGAATGGGGACCTTGACTTATTTGAGGAAAATAGTCCAGAAAGAGAATGCAGGTGTAGAGAGGGCCTGGAACTGTTAGCGTGTGTGCATACAGGCCTCTGGAGTCACGAAAGCCCGAGTCCAGGAAGCAGAGCGTTGCAAACACTGTCCGATGCCACCTGCGTTGAGGAAAAGCAGGGGAAACGCTTGGACTGAGGCATGCGACGCAGTCGCTGAGCCGGGCCGAGCCCGGCCGCGGTGGGTTGGCAGAACGAACGATGCAGAGGCAGAGGTGGAAGTCCTGCTCTTGTGGGAGAAGCCAGTGGTGGACACCACATGGGAAATCAGATAAAGCTCGCAGCAGGAGGAGGTCTGGACACATTTCATTTTATTTTCCAGAGACAGATTGCTCTGCGCAGCAGGAAGGATGGGAAGCTCAATGAGTCCCCATGCTAGTTTTAAAGGGAACTCACTTCCTCTAAAGTAGATAGAGGGGCGCCTGGGTGGCTCAGTCTGTTGGGCATCCAACTCTTGATTTCAGCTCAAGTCATGACCTCACGGTTCGGGTGTTCGAACCTCACGTTGGGCTCTGTGCTGACAACATGGAGCTTGCTTGGGATCTTCTCTCTCCCTCTCTCTCTGCCCCTCCCCTGCTCTCTCTCTCTCTCAAAACAAACAAACAAACAAACAAATAAAAACTTACTAAAAAAGTAGGGGAGATTTTAGACAATATGCAGAGAGAATATGTGGAGGGAAGAGAGGAGAGAGGGCCCTGCCATCTCGGGGTCCACTGCAGTGGTCTGGGGGATGCCACAGGATAGGTGGGGGGGTGAGCAAAGATTTGAAACAGTTGAAGAGAGACAGCTGTGCCTGGAGGGGACAACAAGCCAGGTCTGTGGCAGGGTAGATGTGGGAAGTCGTGTCCTCCACTGGGACCGACCACTAGAGGGCATCGGGACCTCGCGCTACGCCATCCCACACAGGACTCTGGGGGACCAGAGACGCGACCCCGGCCTGTTCCTAGGGCGGCCTGAACCAGATGGCTGGCTGCTCACCGTTCCCTACACAGTCACTGGTCTCTCCTAGAGATGGCGGAAACCAGCTCTCCCCACTTGTCTCCCCAGTGGATGGCAGCGACAGTCATCTGACAACTACACAGGACACTGCTTTATAAACTTCCAAGGGCTCTGTCACTGTAAACTGCTCTCACATGTACTGGAAATCATACAGGCTCGCTGAGCCCGAATTATCTTCTCTGTATATCTAGACTCTCAGCTTTTAAATGAAAAAGGACTGTCAGGGTATCTTAAGATGTCCTGAATGAGATGAAATAATATGTCTGGGATTTATTTTAAAGCAACCCAGTGTAGTAGGAGGAGGTGTGTGGGTGAAAGGGAACAGGTGAAATTTTCCATAATAATGTTTCTAAAAACACTATGTTTCCCAGGTCTCCTTGTCTATAAAATGCATAGGTCATGCCAGTGGGGTTCCTTCTAGCTGTACCCTCTAGGACTCAGAGGCTCACTGTACAATGCATAACACCAGTTAGCTTGAGGGGTGTGTGGGTCTTAAGGCTAGGGAGGCCCCAAGCTCCTAAGAAAAGTCCTGGAATGCAATGTCCCAGGACCATCTCTTGTCTATTTCAGTCCACCGCAAGCCCTGAGGAGGCGAGACCTGCTTGGACCTCATTGCTCCCACCTCCCAGGACCATCCAGATCTTCCTTTGGGACCTGAGTTGTCACAGGGCTTGGCACAAAGGTCTCAGCTGCCCCACTGGGGTTTTCGTTTGCACAGAGCCTCTTCAACTGTTGCTGCCAGCAACAATGAGAAGTGGCAGCAATGTAGAACGAGCTCCAAAAGAGAGAAGGAACACCGCTGCCCAGGTGGAGGGGGCAGAGGGGTTCTTAGGGAAGCGGCAAGGACCAGGGAACCAGCCAGGGTTGGTGCCGGCATTTCTAATCATACGACATCACAGCTGGTATGTGCGTGTGTGTTGAGGTGGAAGGGGTGGAAAAGCGTACAGGTAACACGGCCACACCCCAACTGCTCAGCTCTTCTCCTGAGACACACACTTGGGGCAACACCGCCAGACCCCATCAGCTTCGGGATGGTCTATGGGATGCAACAACATGGGGTGAGGGGAGCGAGAAGATCCCTTTGGCACTTGAAGGGGAAACAGACTTACCAAGTGTGCCGGGGATGGTGACCTGGTGTCCTTGACTGTGGCACTGGATGGGACATCGAGGAGGGGCCATTTCATCTGTAGGTACTGCACAGGGGATAGAAAACACAAGGCATCTGGTGAGATGAGGCCTCGCGAGCACCCCCAAGTGAGCAGAGGAGGAGCTGTGCAGGTAGGCTGCTGCTGGTTCTCCGTGACCGCACGTGCTCCTTCCTTGCTCAGTGTCCAGATGATTATCTCAGGGGAGAGCACACACTCAGAATCACCACTACCATCACCTGCCCCCTCTGTCATGTTGTGGGGGACACACAACAGGACAACCAGCCAAAGTGTCCAAAGAACCTATATCGCTGAGGGTCAAGCTCTCCCTGCTCTAGTCATGGGACAAGCAGGGCACATCTAGGGACCAAGGGCTCCCACATGGTGATCCTGCCCCATTCATTCCCATCACACACAATACTCCCTAAGAAATAGCCTCCAGAAGTATTTGGTGAAGGAATGAATAAAAACCATCTGCCCGACACTCGCAGGGTCATGGGTAATATCTGTCCGTACTCAACGATGCTGATTTAACTTCTAGCTACAGTGTTTCTCAGCCTTGAAAAGATTATCCAGTACCTTACCCTGTATTATTGCAGAAAATCCAAACCAAACAGCAAACCCTCAACATACACATGCACATACTTTCTTTAAACAAAAAGCTTCTTCTTGGGGCACCTGGGTAGCTCTGTCATTTGAGCAACGAACTTGATTTCGGCTCAGGTCATGATCTCAGGGTCAAGGGATTGAGACCTTGCACTGGGCTCTGAGCTGAGCATGAAGCCTGCTAGAGACTTTCTCTCTCTCTCCCTCTTTCTGCCCCTATCCCCTGCTCACGCGCTCTCTCTCCCTAAGATAAAAAATAAAATAATTTAAAAAAGCCTCTCCTCAACCCTGGCATGGCAGTCTTTGGCAAGGGCTGGAAAGGAATGAGTGGAGAGGCTAAGAGGGGCACTGGGTGAGCCCGCCTGGGGTCTGGAGTCAAACGCTCATGGGTTCAGGGTCTCACTCTGCCAGTGTAGGCTGTGCAACTCTGGACAAGCATCTTAACAACTCTGAGTCTCGGCTTCTGCATCTGTAAGGCAAGGCTACTCTCAATAACTTTATAGGTTGTTAGAAGGATTAGGGACAATGTCAAGTATTGAACACAATGCTTCGCACGTGGGAGACATTTGATAAATGGCAGCTAGTATTTTCGTAAGCAAACCATTAGTCTTTGCCAAGGGCAAAGCATACATGTTGTCTTAGTGTCAACACTGACATGGTGTTTCTGGGCAGCAGACCAGCTATGCAGACTCTTTGCAAAATTCTTGAGGTTACTTTGGAAATTACACCTCCAATAGGAAATGATGGCTCCAGGAAGAGTTTCATAGACAGAAATAAGTTTCTGAGTTATCCCTTGCTCTGGTCACTCAATTTCAGGGAAAAAGAAATCGTGAGTTGGCCTTGAGCTATGTGCACAGGATCAGAAAACTAGGATGGGCCGTGCCCCTTTGCTTTCCATCAAAGAGTCCACAAATATGGACTGAGTGGGCAGGGTCTGGGCTTTCAAAACAATGTCCACAGGCAAGGATAATGGCCCTAGGACACATCTACAAAGGGCCAGTGAGTAGCACAGACAGCAGGTGGGATGGACCAATCAGGCCTGGCTGTGGGAGGCTTGGGGGGTGGGAACAAAAGGGGGTTGTGGGGGTGCTATAAATGAGGGCAGTCTTCACTCTGGGCCCTCTGTTGTCTGCCCCTCCATCCATGAGGCCACACCGAGTATCATCCCTGTCCCTTCATTCTGCTGATTCGTCCCACCCCCACCTGTCTTCTTCCTTACCCAGAGCCTACGCTTTGTAGATAAACTAACTGGGATTTCAATGCCTTTGGCAAATTAAAAACACTGGACAAATACTGGAATCATGAGTTAAAACTCATTTCCTGGGGTGCCTGGGTGGCTCAGTAGGTTAGGCACCCAAATCTTGATTTTGGCTCAGGTCATGATCTCAGATTGTGAGTGTGAGCCCCGAGTCGGGCTCCACACCGACAGCTCAGAGCCTGCTTGGGATTCTCTCTCTCTGCTCCTCCCCTGTTTGCTCGCGTGTGCACATGCACTCTCATGCAGGCTCTCAAAAATAAATACATAAACATTAAAAAAAAAAAGCCCTCATTTCCTCAGTGAATAACATCTGTGCCATACTGGCAGTTTCCAAAGCATTTCCACACACATAAACCAGTTTCCTCTTCACAACAACCCTGCTATTGCAAGTAGGGGTGACTGTCCCAAATTTTTCAGATGAGCTAATGGAGGTAAACAGGGTGAGTGACTAGCCCAAATTTATGATGGGAACTGAAGTTGAAGTCTCTTGGCTTCAACTCCATGCTGTTCACTGCGACAGCAGTCATCACATCACCTTCTCGAACCCCACCCCCCCAGCCTTTTCTTTGCTCCCATGGGTTTTTCTCCTTCCCTTTCTGTCTCGCCCAGGGCTGGCAACCTCAGAGCTGAATGAATATATACACACCAATGTTCTCCTGTAGGGACGCTTGAGGTGACCCAAGCTTACACCGTTCATCACACTGTTTCTCTAGAAGCAACAACCTGAGCATTTATCCGTTTTTCTTGAAGTTGAACTACAATCACAACTATCACGTGCGAAAAGAAGTACCCCAAATCCACCCCAATATGAAACATAGTAGAAGGGGCTCCTGAGACCCACCAACTCTACCAGCATCTGGTTTCCCTAATTGACGTCATAAAGACACACGCTGAACACTCCTCATTCTTGCTGGCCAGGGATGTTCTTAGATCAAATAGGAATCCATCTGAATCCTAGTTTGGGAAAGAACATTATTAGTGGACCTTTTGAGTTGTTAGGCAGAGCAGGCTTCTAGGAGTCTAGTTCAGGGCTTCTCAACCATGGCACTAGTGACATTTTGGGATATTGTGGGGGCTGTCCTGTGCACTGCAGGATATTTAGCGGCATCCCTGGCCTCTGCCCACCAAAAGCCAGTAGCGCCCACTCTCCTGCCCATTTGTGACAACCAAAAAGGTCTCCAGACTTTGCCAAATGTCTCTGGGAGTGGGAAAACCGTCCCCCAATGGGAACCACTGCTCTACTATGAGCTCCATGAGGGTCTGCCTTCAGGCCGGGGCTATCAAGGTACAGATATACATATGGACACACACACACACACACACACACACACACACACACACTCAGAGAAAGTGCTTTTAGTAATAGCTACTGTGTTTGGTTGTCCATCACATGCTTGGTGTCTTACCTACCCACTGCCTGGACTTCCAGGGGGAGGAAGAGACCACACTGTCCTCGTATCTCTGTAGGGTTCCCTCTCACTCAATGACTTTAACAGAGACCTGGAAGCTTAGAAGTGTGTAAAAATCTTTAGCCTTGTCCACGACCGAAGCCCGGCCCCATAGAGATCTGTCAGACAGGTGGGGAGAGTGGTTTTGGCAGTGGTGGACATCTGGCCCAGGACCTTTCCCGCTCCAGGAAATCTGGGGGGTGGGGGGCGGGGGTGGTGTGGGTGTGCATGTGTACAAGGAAGGATTCATTCGATAAAGAAATAGAGGATAGTCCCTTCCCCCTTTCTACTTTTCTGCCTTTTTAAGATTTTGAAACACGTGATGCGGGGTGGTGGGGAAAGACCTATAAAAAGACGCAGGGGCCCACTGCAGCTTCGCCATCAAACTCCCCTGGATCGCAATTCTGAAGAAAGGAGCATTCGAAAGGGACAGCTGAGCTTCCCAGAACCACAGATCAGGGCAGCAGGGACCTGCGGCAGCACCTCTGTAAGCCTCTCCCACCTCAGCACCAGATCTGTGGAGGTAGCCGGGCAGTTCTGAATTCCTGGGTCAGGCGTACCCCAATGTTTAGGGGCAACAAAACTCTCTTTGGCTGCAATTCTCATCTGAAGTCAGCCCACAATCAGTTATCTGGGGAGTAAGAGAGATGTGGCTGAGCTTAGATTCTTTGTATGGTAATGGCACGTGGGCAAATTAAAAATGCTAGGTTTCTCCAAGCCTAGTCTAGGTTTTCCATCCAACTGACCACAACCGGCTCCTGACCAGTGTTATCATGCACAGGCTGTAGCGCAGTGAGGATGGGCCGGCGGGCTGCCTCCCTGCCCGGGATGCTCTTTGGAATGTAGACCATGGAAGCTGTGTGGCACCAGTGCAACTGACTGCCAAGTGATAGCAACGGCCACCACACATGGGATGCTGACTAGGAGGTAAGTATTCTCTTCTGATACTCAGAAAGAGAAAACTAGACTCAAATGGTGAGTACTACCACTCTCGATTTACTCATGCTGCTTAATATGCTACCGTATGTTGTGACTCTCTGAGACAGGACAGATAGGCAGTTTCCTGATCTGACTGAATTTGGGAAACTCTTTCTGGGGATTGGGGTTCCATAGAACACACTTGGGGAACTTATGGTTCACAGTTAGGTAGACTGAGGCTGTGGTTTAGAACCTGTCTGACTCAGTTGTGAGATGTATACATAGTGATAGATTTTCTTACACGAAAGCATCCTTGCATGCCGCAGGTAAACCCTATTTGGTCACGGTGGCTTGTTCGTTCTTGTACTGTATTGTGGAATGCAAACTATGAGTCTCTTAAGATTTTGACTTCAACATTCCTAAGGGAGAGTGAACAAAAAGTTTTTTTTGTGGTATTTTTCTCAAGGGCTGCTATCAGTGTTATTTTGGCTTTACTCTTTATAAAGGGGGCTGTACCTCTTTTTCTTTATGCTCTGGGTCCCTTTCTGCTTCTGGGGCCCCTCTTTAGTGCCCTTAGTGCCCTCCTTGCCGTGAATACTTGGCCAGGTGGGCTATTTCCATTCGACTTGGCCCCAGGGAAGGGTCCCTCTGAAGGGCGCTCTCACCAAAGAGCCAGAACCTCCTTTCCTGCAGGGAGGCAGAGAATCGGTCCTACAGGATCCCTGCTTAGCTTGAAGACTGTGCAGCAGATTAATTGCAGCTGTGCCCTGGAATTTCCCCAACATACAAATCTTCATGATGTAAAACAGCTGGGAGGAAATCCCAGCATGCCCCGTACGGAGGCAGAACTGCCAATGAGCTATGGAGATTAACCCTCCACCTCCCAGAAGGTAGGGACCCCCCCCTCCCCCTCCCCCCGCCCAGCCATATCTGCCCCTGTTCCAAGCTTGCTTTGGCGTGGACAGGACTCTACAGGACTCTGGGTACCACCCACAGTCTTCCCATTCACAGGTTCTCACAGAAAACCCTTTAGGCAGGGCCCAGGCAAGAGAGGAAGCAAAGCTTCATGTTACAGAAGCCAAGAGCAGAGCTCGCCGAAGTGCACTACAGTTGGAAGCGAGGAAAGAAGTCCTCTCCAAAAGTTTCCCAGGTGAGAACACGCCATTCCACAGAATTTCGTCCACTTCTTGAGCTCTTCCCCCTGGCTTTACCGTCTCACAGGTTTTACCCTTCAGTAGCAGAAGCTTGCCAGTGGAGATGACCAATCTTTCCTGCATCTCTGGTCCCCAGTGATAAACAGACACTCTGGGACCCCAAAGCCAGGGCCCCTGGAACAGAGAAGAGGGCTTTCTTCCCCAGACCGCCCTCTTAGCAAACTGCATGGTGTAGCCACCCAGCAAAACAGGCCAGAAACCCAACCCCACAGGCTGTCCACCACAGAGTGACAAGGACATTGGGCAAAATGCAATTTTTTTTTTTTTTTAACATGAAGAATCGTATTCTAAAAACATGTGAACCAGTGATCAGTTTCTCTTTACTCTCCATTCTGCCACAATTGGGGATGGGGATAGAATCAGGACCACTGCAGTGGCTTCCCGAATTCAACGCTAGTTTATCTTCTAAAAACTAAGTCATCGGGGTGCACCTGGCTGTCTCAGGCAGTAGAGCACGTGACCCTTAACCTCAGGGTTGTGAGATCGAGACCCACATCGGGTGTGGAGCCTACTTAAAACAACAACAACAACAAAAACACCTAACTCATCAGATATCTTCCTTGCTTAAAAAAATCCTTTCCTAGTTGGTTGCTGGGCCCCCCAAAGTCCTCAGCAATCCGGTGCCAACCTATCTTTCCAGCCTTCATCCCTCAGGGCTCCCCTGCTCCTCCATCACCCACCGACGCCAACTGCACTCAAGTTCCTACAATATTCTGTGCCATTTGATCAGCTGCTCCGCAGCCTGGAGTATCCTTTACCAGCAGGAATCTCTAACCTCTTCTTCAAAACCCTGTCCCAAGGTCACCTTCCCAGACAAGCCTTCTGCAGCTCCCCACAGGAGCCAGGCACTCTCACCTCTGTGCCAGCTTGGCGTTCCCATGGCACTCGTCATGCTGTGTGGCTGTTATCCACTTGCAAATTCTGTCTGTCTCTTGGACTGTTAGCTCCTCAAGGGTCACATCCACATCCCCAGTTCCTCGCCCAGAAGCCAGCATTCATGCTTCCAGACCCTGTCTCGCTTTGAGCTTAAGCGTTTACCAAACTCCTAAGCCCTAGTTTCCACATCTGTAACACTGGGTTGTCCAGCCTCTTCCTGAATCCTTTGGAGATGTGGAACGCATTTAACGGAGTTTCTTTTCACTCTTGAGTGATTGGTTCTTACGTTAATTGGCCTACTATTGCCAAGAATCTGTAAATGCAGCTTGGAGGCTCTGATACCCAACCCTGCCAGTTCCTGGAGGCCTGTTTAAGATCCTCTGTCTTCTGTCAGAATGGACATAAGTTGATCTCAATTTGAAAGTCTACCAACATTGAGCAATGGGCTCATTAGTGGGGAGACAGAACCGCTCTCCCAACTAAGAACAAATGTTTCATTTCAGGAAATCACTGAACAAGATAAAATGAAAGTATTTAGGAGAACTGGTTTCCAAACATGATGGATTAGACAAAGTTCCAAGAGCGAAAGTATAAAAAGCAAAGTTTACACTCCTCTCCCTTATTTTCTTTTCTCAAGATGAGTAGTTTCTGCATTTGCTTCGTTCTGTGGATGGCACTAAATCCCAAACACAATCACGATTTTGTTTTACTCATGGGCAGAAGGTGGGGTTCCTTCTTAAGTTTCTGTTAATAGGTGAGCTGTTACAAATAAATCCAAATGTCTTAATACAAGATCCTTTTTTCATGTAATACAACACACATAATTTTCCTTGGAAAAGTTATTTAGAACCGCATTTTTGCAATGTTTTAAACCAATGAAATGACTTTTTTCTTGAGGCACCTGTCACAGCATTTAAGTCAGCAAATATTTTTGGAGCCCCTCCTGTGTACTGGCAGTGGAGGGGGCTCTAAAAATATTTCATGACTGAAGAGTAAACTCAAGAGTGGGTTGGATGGGTTTCAGTTTTCCCATAAACACCTATTCCCTGCCCATACCCTCAAATAATCTCCCTTCTTTCCCGGATGGCCTTAAACCATTCTCTTCCTCTTCCAACTCAGAGAATCTGGCAATTCTGCATACCAGACTTGACCAAAGGTTGGTTTTTAAAAACAGGGGCGCCTGGGTGGCTCATATGGTTGGGTGTCTGACTTTGGCCCAGGTCATGATATCACTGTTTGTGGGTTTGAGCCCCATATTGGGCTCTGTGCTGACAGCTCAGAGCCTGGAGCCTGCTTCTTGGATTCTGTGTTTCCCTCTCTCTCTCTCTCTCTCTGCCCCTGCCCTGCTGGTGCTCAGTCTCTTTCTGTCTCTCAAAAATAAACAAACTTACAAAAATTTCTAAAAAAATAAAAAATGAAAACTGGCTCCCTGCAGAGGCCAATTCCCAGTGTTGGAAGGATATAGCATGGAAAGTAGAGAACAGAGTCCCAGGCTCGTTCTAACCTCTCTGGACTCGATCATTTCACCTTTAAAATGGGAGTATTTTACTGGCCTGAAGGCAGGGACCTGGACCAGATGGCCTCCCATCTGGAAGAAAAAAAATGAAATGTCTGATTAAACCACAGTGGGTTCCTGGGAGTGGAGACTGCGTTGAGGTACTCAATAAATAGACTCAGGAATCCTCGCTGGTCCCCATTTACAAGCTGTGTACCTGAGGAAGCGACCTCACCCTTCAGAACCTCTGGTTTCTCACCGGTGACATGGGAATAATAGCACCTACTATCTGGCAGAATTCTTTTTAATTTAGTGCAGCAGTCACTTGTGAAAGGACTAACCAAAGGGCTGAGCACGTGGAGAGCTCTTAGGAAACAGGTGTTTAGTCCCCAGGACTTAAATTTCCTTTTGTTCAACGGGCCTATTACCTGCATTTTACCCAGGGTCAAGGAAGAGCTAATTAACATAGAGTTGGACCATTCACTCCTCTCATGGCGCTTCACATGAGAGGTCCTGCTCAGTGGTGTGTTAGTAAATGTGTGACGGCCAGCCCTCTAAGCAAAAACAAAAACACAAACACAAACCTAGCTTTGTAGTATTTGCTGGGATCCACCCACAAGTGTAAATATTCCCACCATGGCTGATGTCAAGATACCATGGTGAGTCCCTGATGGCAGGGATGGGAAGAGAAGCTAATGGCTTCCTAGGTAGCAGCAGGCTCTATCACCCACTGCCTGCGGACAGGTGCTGAGGGGCCCTGGCGGACGGGGGCTTCTGGTTCTGCCCACAGACGGCTGGAAGGCTCTCATACATGTGGCCCTCGGCTGAAGTGGGCCCAAGGTCTTGATGCAGAGTCGGACACTTGGCCAGGCAGATCTTTCTGGCAGCTGCATGCTCCTTTTATTTATTTATTTTTTTTATTTTTTAAAAAAAAATTTTTTTTTCAACGTTTATTTATTTTTGGGACAGAGAGAGACAGAGCATGAACGGGGAAGGGGCAGAGAGAGAGGGAGACACAGAATCGGAAACAGGCTCCAGGCTCTGAGCCATCAGCCCAGAGCCTGACGCGGGGCTCGAACCCACGGACAGCGAGATCGTGACCTGGCTGAAGTCGGACGCTTAACCGACTGCGCCACCCAGGCGCCCCTGCATGCTCCTTTTAGAAGGAGCAGGGAACCTCTGCCCCCAGAGCACTGGGCATTCAAAAAAAACAGTCAAAGTGAAACAAACTGCTTTTGGGTCATCATTTCTGAAGCCTAGAGCTATAGGCCTCCTCAGTCTCTGTGGCCTCTCACACTGGCTGTGATCTTGGGGTTTGCTGGGCCCGGGCAGCTTCCGTGCTCAGTGCCTGACAGTGTACCCACACAGAGAAGCTTCTTTGTAGGAACTGACCTTGGACGCCTGGCCCTCCTTTCCCTGCGTCGAACCCTGCCTGACCCCTCCTCCTCTCCCTTCTGCCTCGGGTCTTGTCATGGCCCTGTCTGGTGCATGATGGCAGCACTCCCCTCCCTCCGCGTAAGATCATCTGTCCTGGCCCCCACCGTGGGCTCGGATGCGGCCGAGAGAACCTCTGCCGTGGCACAGCTTTGGGCCCTGTTCTCTGGCCTGCACATACGCACCCCCATCTTGATCATGTAGCAACATGTTAGAGCCGATTCAATTCCGTGTAATGACTCCATGGTATCCACTGTACAGAAAGGCCATACTCTAATACACAGTCCATATTCACAGACATGTAAGTGCCTCCTGGTCTTTTGCTGCAATGAACATCCTCAAACACTCATCATTACGCTCACGTATGAAAACAGCTGCAGGATACGTTTCCAGCTGGGAGGGGAATTGCTAGGTCAAAGGTACGTCCATTTAGGTTTTGAGAAGTATTCTCGAACTTCTCTGTCTACACTGCCACCAGTAACATAGAAGAGAGCTTAGACCCTTGCCTAGTGTCCTCAAACTTAACTGGTCGACACCAAACGGACAAGTGGAAAACAGTAAGTAGCTCCTTATTTCCAATTTGCATTTCTCTTGCTGCAAGTGGGGCTGGGAACTGCCACATGTGTAGGTAGCGATTTGAGGGCTAGACGAGATGTGCGTAGACAAGAGGAAGCAGGCTTATGAGGCGGGGGTACGAGGTGGCGGGGAGGGATGGAATTGGTATGGCATCTGCAGGTATAATGGAAGGCTGGGTGAGCTGTGCAGGAGAGGGGTCTCTGTGGCTTCTCACGAGTTACAAAGCTCTGTGCAACCTTCAGTGCACGTGACCTTCACTCAGGGGGAATAAAGGGCAGATCTGACAGGAGCCGAGGACTCAGCTCATGGGGTGGATGACTGTGGGAGGGGAAGAGGAGAGCCCAGGAAGCTGCTGCTGCTCCAAGCTGGGTGAGCACGGGGGACGGTGCACGGCTGCGCTTTCCCTCCTCCCCTTCCAGTCTGGCTTCTGTTCCAGCAACTCTCCTGTCTCTGTCCCTGCAAGGACACTGAGGACCCGAGAAAGGGAAGTGGCCTAGTACCTACCAAATCCCGTGGGTGTCCTTCAGGCCTCATCATATCTGGAAGCTCTGGGGAAACACGTTTCCTGCACGGAACCGCCCCCCGCCCCGGTCTCCTATGGTTTCAGGCTCCTCGTACCCTCTGGTTGATGTACCAGCATTGCCCTGAATAAATGTCTCGGACAAACTGTTCAGGGAGAAAAGCCAATTAAAGAACCTGTAAGGACAGTCACCACAATGTCACCACTGGGTTTCAGCACTCAGGCAAATTTCCTTTTTTCTTGGTGCTTTTCTTATTCATTAGAAATTTTTACAATGACCGTGTCCTATATCATAACAAGAATAAGCAAAGCTATTAAAATTAATCCCAGATTAATTTTCTTTGTCCAGTCCATGCCTTCAGTTTTTCTAGCGGGAAATCTCAGAATCCGCCTTCACGTCTTTGCTTTCCCCGCCTCCTGTTGGCCAAGAAGTTCCATGGATTCAAGGCCCCTTTCCAGATTCTAGGGATTCAGGTCCTCCTTATTTCACGACAGGGCTGCTGCAGCAGCCTTCTGTCTGCTTCTGATCTCCTGGCTCTGGTTCGATTCTGCTCCAGACTCTATCTAGGAGGCTGCAAGCCGGTCTGAAGGGGGTGGTGGTGCGGGTCACTTTGTCTCACACGGACAAAACATCTGGTGTCTACATCAAAGAACAGGGTGTTGGATGGAGATGAAGGCGCCCCAAATCTTCCTCCATAGTGGCACCACTGCTTCTGTCTCCCTCCCTATCTCTCCCAGTCCACCCATCACTTGTCCCTACAAATATCTTTGTAAAATATAAAAACTAAGCTATTTCAAGATGGCAGGTGGCTTCCGATTCTTACAGAACTGTCTCCTTCCTGATAGAACTGGTCGAGAAGCAATGGCAATTGTACAGAGCACTCCATAAATGTCACATGGGCACCTTCTACACAAGGTGGCTGTTCAGGTGCGTGAGGTGCCATGGGGGAGGTTTTTTTTTTGAGTGCTTAAATAACTAGAATGTAAGTCAGCAAATGACAGGTTCACAGAAGAGAGGGGTTACGGTGAGCAGGATTCTCATGGAAAGACTGGAAGACTTCATCCAGGAGGTGGCACAAGAGCTGGGTCACACAGGCAAGATACACTTCTGTAGTTATTTTACTTCTTAAAGCATTTTTTAAAAAGTTTATTTATTTATTTCTTGAGACAGTGAGAGAGAGAGAGAATTTCAAGCAGGCTCTGAGCTGTCAGCCCAGAGCCCGACGCGGGGCTTAAACTCACGAATCGTGAGATCACGACCTGAACCGAGATCGAGAGTCAGATGCTTAATTGACTGAGCCACCCAGGCGCCCCATACTTCTTAAAGCATTTTATATTAATTACCTCATTTCATCTTAATGACCGTTAGATATGGATAGATAAGGCCAGTATTATCATCTCATTTTATCTATTTATGTTTAATTTTTTTGACGTTTATTCATTTTTGAGAGACAGAGCATGAGTGGGGGAGGGGCAGAGAGAGAGAAGGAGACACAGATTCTGAAGCAGGCTCCAGGCTCTGAGCTGTTAGCATAGAGACCGACGTGGGGCTCGAACCCACAGACCGGGAGATTATGGCCTGAGCTGAAGTCAGATGCTTAACCAGCTGAGCCATCCAGGCGCCCCCATCATCCTCATTTTAAAAGCGGGGGAGACGAGCCTGCTGGAAGCTCCTGGATTTAGGATTTCCCATGGTCATGAACTCATTGATGTCCAGTTGGCACTAGAATACAGAGCTTCGGACTGTTACGGTATGACCCAAAGGTGCAAGAGCATGTTTCTGGTCACCTAGAAGCTTCAGTCTCACCTTGGAATCTTAGGGTATCAAATACAGATCGTGAATGCCGCTGCAACCCCCTCGTGCCCATGGTGGACACTGCTAATAGATCATGGTGTTCTTCCCTGTGTATGTGAAGACCTCAGAATGTTCAACCCAGTACACCAGGCAGCCACTAACAATTGATTCAAGTTCATCTGGGAGGTGCAGTCTATTTATTCTGTCTGATTTAAGCCTGAAGGTCGATGTAGATATCTTGGCTAGTAAGATGGGGGCCGGGGGGTGGGGGAGTGGGGGAAGGCCAGGCCTCAGGAACATTTGTCTCCAGGCCGGCACATTGAGGAACTCAAGTTTCCAGACAGAGGTGGAGGAACCACAAAGAATGTGACTGGATAGCAAAAAGAGTGATGACTTGCATGAAGCCCATTGACCAAAGAGCAGGCCTGGGAATTCTGAAGTTTATGGATTTTCCCCTGTGGGAGGAGAAGCTGGAAAGCATCCCAGGTATTGAGGAGAAAGGAAGCAGGATCTGTGTATAATCAATGGGGCACAGGAAGTGCTTATCGTAGGCCAGTAAAACACACAACACAAAAGAACAGCCAGGCGGCCTGGAGCCGCCTCTCAGCGCACGGAGCTGCAAGGGCCTCTCTCCAGAAGCCTTCTCCAGCACTCCTGCAGCCGGCGGCTGGCCAAAGTCAACAACTCCCGGGCACCAGGAAGTGGGACATGTCTGGGGAGGTCCCTCAATAGGTGTGCAGTTCTGGGAGAGCTCTCTGACCCTACTGGCGAGAGAGGATGCTAAGAATAAGGCCATGCCGGCCATCTCCACACAGGACCATCACTCCTAATAAAGGAGCCTAAAGTATAGATTCCCGCGTCCCATCCTGGTGTGCGCGCGGTAGGTGGACACAAGTGGGTTGGTCACTTATAGGGCATTACAGAACGACTCTGCATTTGTACTGAGGTGAGGGCACCGAAATTAGGATAGGATAGTGGAAGGGCTCTAAGAAATGAACATTTATTATGAGTAGACTGTATATATATACTTTAAACATCTTACCATGGCACCAAACTCACACGTCTCCTCCTCCTCCTCCTCACTTCCCGAGGGTCTGGCACCTCTTTCCCAGTTCCCATTTCAATTCTATTAAATGATATCCATTTTTGTTTTAGTATTTAAACTATTCGTTCTAACAGGCATTAAAATACATACATATTTTATATATAAAAAAGGAAAACCCGTGTCTTGAACACTGTTGCTTTAAATGAAGCTCGATTCTTCATTTTTTTAAAGTTTATATCTTTATTTTGCGACAGAGTGAGCGCGAGCCAGGGAGGGACAGAGAGAGGCAGAGAGAGAATCAGAAGCAGGCTCTGCACTAGTAGTGGGGCTGGATCCCACGAACTGTGAGGTCACTACCTGAGCTGAAATCGGGAGTCCGCTGCTTACCTGCCTGAGCCACTCAGGTGCCCCAATTGAAGCTCCATTTTTAAAAAGTGGGGAAAAAGTGAGTCAACTCAAAGAAAAACATTAGGTAAATAACATAGATGCCATGTGGCGTATGGGCGCCATTCAAGGACACTGTTATAGAATCACGTGTTTAAGGCCATGCGGAGGCTAGCGCAAATTATGGGTGAGGATATCCCCATATCCCTAGGAACCAGAAGAGGTTCTGCACGCAGATCGAAATGTCAACATGTGCCAAGACGCATCACTATCTTCTTCCCAAATGCTTCTCACTCAGACCCACTCAGAGTGCTAGTGCACTCCCAAGTCAAGACCTTAGAAATCTTTCCCTCCTGCCTCTGCCTCACTATTTGCTGGCTAGCCGGTCACTAAGTCCTGTCCATTGGCTGACACAGGATTTTGTCCATTTCAAACACCCCTGCCTTTGCAATGGCTTCCTAACCACTCCCTGCCTTGGTTCAGTCCCTCCTCCCAGTCATTCACATACTCTGCTGCCCCATAGCCAGACTCTTGGATCCTGTGTTACCTCCTCCTAAGCTTCTTGGGCACAGGAACCAGAATTCATTTGTCCCTTGGATCACCATGGCCCGTGGCACAGTACATCATTTGTGAGAGGTGCCTGGTAACTACTGCGGCGTGTTTTAGAGTTAATTAGGGACTCGAGTGTCTCTCCCTCCAAGTGTTGCTTCCCAGCTAGTTCCAGGGGAGAAATATATTCAAAAGCCAAAGACCATCAGTGGCCATGCTCCTGGGGTTGTTGCCAGAGACCCTAATCTTGGTGGCCCAGGGTGAGAGCAGTGGTAGCCACAGCCTTTTGGGAAGACTACGGACAGAGTGAATGGGTCTGTCTGTCCACTGCCAATGGGAATCTACTAGCTAATCAAGATTCCATTTACTTCATACAGTAAGACTGATGAAATCAAGCACTCGCTGATATCAAATCTGCTTCCAACTGTTTTTGTATTTGCCCCTATAGTGTACATGTTGATTATAAAATATAACTTGATACATCTTAGGTCTTCTGTAGTGGGGGCCATGGCAATGGAATTGTGTTGCTCAGTGAAATCATATTGTTTGATATTAGTATCATTTCAGGTAATCAGATAAGTAAGTGCAAGAGCCAAGGACAGCAAACTGTCTGTGTAGAAGAGCAAACAGATTTCTTTAAAGATAATATTTACTGATTAGTTATCTTGTGCCAGGCACTGTACCAAGCTATTTCCATGTGTTATTTCGTTTAACCCTCTCAGCCTCATAGGCTGATGCTATTATTTTCCCTACTTAACCGATGAAGAGATTAAGGTATTGAGAATTTAAGTAACCTGCCCAAGTCCTGTCATCTTGTTAGCACTTTCATTTATACTAGTGTTGGAGGAGAATATAAGTGCAACACTCCTCCAGCCCATCCCGGCATTTGTCAGATAAGGGCACTCAGGCTACTGGCAGAGCTGTGATTAGTTTAGCTTGGGGCTTGTATGGATCAGGTTATTATTATTTTTTAAAGTTTATTTATTTATCTTTGAGAGAGAGAGAGAGAGAGAGAGAGAACGAGAGAGAGAGAGAGAGAGAGAGAGAGAGAGAGAGAGAGACAGCGAGCATGTGTGCGCATGCAGGCAAGCAGGGGAGGGGCAGAGAGAGAGGAGAGAGAGAATCACAAACTGTGAGATCATGACCTGAGCTGAAATCAAGAGTTAGACACTCAACCGACTAAGCCACCCAGGCACACCAGATCAGGTTATTTTTTGCAACCAACATATAAACTACAGGGGAAAATATAAAAATAATTGGAAGGGGATAAAATATTTCTCTTAGTAAATCAACATTATGAATGCCAACCAGCAGAAGTAATACAACACACAACAAAGGAATGATTGTATTAATCAAGATTTCACTATGGAGTGTGGTCACAGTTCCACACTGCCCCCTGGTGGTTCCCATGCAAACACAGGAAGCACGCTAGGCCAATGACTAGGGGGAACAAAGGCTCTGGATTAGGATACATGCCATATTGATCCTGTGATCTTGAGCCCCCACTTCTCTCGGTTTCTCTCCCTCTCTCTCTCTGTCCCTCCCTCACCTGCACCCCGCTCCAAAAAAAAAAAACCAAAAAACAAAACAACAACAACAACAAAACCATGTCATATTGAAAACCACATCAGGGAACGGCCTTAGAAAACCCAGGGGGGTTGGCAGAAACCTAGGGGGATTGACAGAAAAGATCCTCTTGAGATTTTGAGAATTTGAGATTAAGATGTTATGAACTCAGTAATGAGTTAAATACTTTTAGTCCGTCAAATTGGCAGAGGCTTTCCTCCTTTTTAATTACCATGGGCACTTTTCATACCTTGTTGGTGGGAGAGTAAATTAGTAAACCTTTCTTGTGCAATTTGGAGATATGTACCAAGTCTTCCGAAAGTCTACCACCCGCAGGAATGTATCTTAAGGAAATAATTAAGGATGTGAGCAAAATGTAACTGTAAGAAAGTTCGCTGAAGCGTTGTTTATAATAGCCGAAAGATATTAAGTACATTATGCTGCAGTTATGCTATCTGAATTTATGAAGTAGGTGAGTATGTACAGACAAAGAAAGGTGTTTACTATATACTGTTAAGTGAAAGAGCAGTATACAAAACATGTGTTGATTCTACTTTTAAAAAATATGCATCTTTGGGGCACCTGGGTGGCTCAGTCGGTTGGGCGTCCGACTTCGGCTCAGGTCATGATCTCACGGTCGGTGAGTTCGAGCCCTGCGTCGGGCTCTGTGCTGACAGCTCAGAGCCTGGAGCCTGTTTCAGATTCTGTGTCTCCCTCTCTCTCTGACCCTCCCCCATTCACGCTCTGTCTCAATAAATAAACGTTAAAAAATTTTAAAAAAAAATATGCATCTTTGTGTATGTTTTGATGAGAGAGATCTGAAGAGAGATCACTCTAAAAGGTGAACTGAACTTCTCTGGATGACAAAATTATGGGTGATTTTTCTTTTCTTCTTTTGACTAAACGTGCACTGCTTTTAAAATGTGACAACGAACGCATGCAATGAAAATCACTTTTTGCTTAGACATTTTAAAGACCGACAAAACCAATCCGAAAAAACAACAGCAGTAGAATCTATATCCAAACCTCCAGTCTCACATTTCTGAACTTGCACGTGCTATTTCCCCTTGAACAGTAGTATCCTGCCCCGGACCATTCTTTCTAACCATCCCCATTCGGGCCTGAAAAAGGGTGATCTCAGCCACTTAGGAATCTCCACTGCTCCCAGGACAAGATGTGCTTGCTGGGCCCGTGGTGCTGTGACCGCCAGCTGCACAGGCCCGTCCGTCCTCAGTTGAGGAAGGGTCCGCTCTGCTGGCCCTGCACTTCGGTGCTCTCCTCTTGCTCTTTCCCTTCCCTGAACACAGAAGGGAGCCCCCAAAGGGGAAGATTGGAGTGCCATTCTCCTCAGAGGGGAAGAGCTGTAGAGATAAGCCAATGTGCTGGAGAGCTCGGACCTCACTGGGCATCAGAGTTGCCTGGAGGACCTCTAAAAAACAGATTCCTGGGGCTCCTGGGTGGCTCAGTCAGTTAAGCGTCGACTTCAGCTCAGGTCACGATCATGCAGTTTGTGAGTTCGAGCCCTGCATCGGGCTCTGTGCTGACAGTCCAGAGCCTGAAGCCTGCTTCAGATTCTGTGTTTTCCTCTCTCTGCCCACCCTGCCCCCCACTCTGATCGGTCTCTCTCTCAAAAATAAATAAACATTAAAAAAAAAAAAACCCAAAAATGAATTCCTATCCCTCATCCCCATTATGGTCTAACTGTTCTTGTAGGGCCTAAGCATCCCTTTGTTTGTTTGTTTTTAAAGCTCTCCAGGTGATGCTATTGTGAGCTTTTCTCCAGATGCTAACAACACCTCCTCCTACAGCCCCCACCACCCCCCCTCACCCCGCATAACTTTCTGCAGTTCTACACCCTGGGCTTCTCTTCCAAAGATGGCATCCATGGATCTGTGGTCCTGTCCCTTGTCCACTCTCCTTCTCCTCCAGAGCAAGCATCCACCAACCTTTTTAGTGCTCCTGTATGACAGGTACCTAGGTCTCACCCCTGCCTAAATCCTTGCCCAGAATACTATCTTTATTACAGAAGAACGATTATATGGATAATGCTCCAAGAGGAAGTTTCTGGTAAATATGGAGTATCCAAAACCTGAGAGCGGCCCTTGCTTGGGCGGTTAGATGGGAAATGCCTGCAACCGTGAATCCTGCTGATATTACTGGGCAAATTCACCATATTCCTTGAACATTCCTAATGGCGTCAGCACATTACATGCCTCATTTCTGGGTTGGGAGAGGGGCTGTGTCACATTCCCCAATCTCTCCAACCAAATTGAGGGCTTGGTCTTTATGGAATTTCAAATATCCAGGCTAGGCTAGTTGGATTGGGGAAGGGGGTACATTTCAGAGCACAGAAGCCCTAAAGCATTTCTCGAATCTCATGTCATTTCCCAAGTGACCTGGGAGCACACCAACTCTAGGCACAGCCGGTGCATGAGGCTGGTTACAGAACTTGACTCTCTCACAGGCTGTTTGGGGAGCTGGGCTGGGAGATGGTCAGGCCTTGTTCAGGGCCTGCGTCTGATGACCCCAAGCTTCCATATCCCTGCCACTTCCTTCCTGAGGCTCTGGTCCCCATACGCTGGCTCTGAAAGGCAAACACCGAACTGGGTGACAATATCATCTCTGGGTCCAAAGACCCATCATGCACACAGAGCCAGACTGGGTAAGTGTGGTTCATCCAAATGCTTTTTTCCCCCCCTCAGTTAATTGGCCAAATTCTCTATTTGATTCACCTTGGTTTTCTCTGTTGCATTCTTTTATTTTTTTTTATGTTTGTTTATTTATTTATTTTGAGAGAGAGCGAGCGCACAAGTGGGGAAGGGGCAAAGGCGGGGGGGGGGGGGCGGCGGGAGGGAGAAAGAGCGATTCCCAAGCAGGCTCTCTGCCACCAAAGCAGAGCCCGACTCAGGGCTCGAACCCATGAACTGTGAGATCACAACGTGAGTTGACGTCGGACACTTAACCAACTGAGCCACCCAGGTGCCCCTTCTCTTCTGTATTCTTAAACGTCCCACACTACTTATCAATTCTTTGGGGTCAGGCATACTCATTCAGAGTCACTCAAACACAATACTGAATTAAACTCAAAGTCATGGTTTGAGTCATGACTCAAAGTCATTAATTTCTTCTTCCTTGATTTCCATTTTTCCTTCCAAAGAAAGAAGACCAGTGCAGTTGGTCAGTCCCACAGTTGGGTGGGTCCCTGCTGCTGCTACCTCTCTTCTTCCCTATAGTCTTCTTATAAAAACCAAAGACACTGAACTCTTGTCCCTTCCACTCCTTCTGACTCCTTGGCCCAGTGCAATCTGGCTTCCGTAACACTGACACTGCTGTTGTTAAGGTTGCTGCTGGCCTCTTAACCAAATCCAATGTCGTGTCTCAGGTGTCTTCCCTCACAAACCCTTACATTCTGCCCTCCCCCCTTTCTGCTAGTTTTTATACTTCCCTCTCCTACCACTGGTGTTCTCTCGCCCACCCCCCGGGCTGGTCAGCAGCCACATGGTGATCACTCTCATCTCTGTGGTTACCCTCAATGTTTCTCCTGAACCCCTTGCCCCTCATTTCCAGCTGCCTCCTCTACATCTTGCCACAGGCAGCCCCATCCCACACACACTCATCAAAACCCAGCACCACTCCAGTTTCCTAGTATCCTACATAGCAGCATTCTTTTGCAAGTGAAAGGGAACACTTTTAACAATTATATTGGATGTGATGGTTAATTTTAAGTGTCAACTTGCCTAGGGCATTGGGTTCCCAAATATTTGCTCAACATTATTATTCTGGGTGTTTGGGGATGAGATTAACATTTGAATTGGTAGATCTGAGTAGAGCAGATTGCCTTCCCTCAATTAGGTGGGCCCTATCCAATCAGTTGAAGGCCTGAATAGAACAAAAAGGCCAGTGAGAAAAATCCTTCCTGCCGGATGACCTTTGGAGTGGGACACAGGCTTTCTTCCTGACTTTGGACTCAGAATGAAACAACAGCTCTTCTGGGGGCTTGCGTCTGTCAGCCTTTGCATGGAAACAATAGCGCTGGCTCTCCTGGTTCTCCAGCTTGTTGACTCACCTGCCTCCATAATCATGTGTCCACACACACACACACACACACACACACACACACACACACACACACACCTTATTGGTTCTGTTTCTCTGGAGAACCCTAATATACCAGACAACCAATGCAGACCATGAATATGGTCACCCTGACTATTCTACAAAACCTGGGCATAGTTTTTGGTTTCTTCTTTCCTTCCCTCACCTTCAAATCTGATGGAGGAACCAAGGCCTGTCATCCTAACTCTGACTCATATCTCAAATCGCTGCCCTAGTGTGTTCTCCTTATTGCTGCCCTGGACCTCTACAGAGACCCTTAACTGACCTCTTACCTCAACCCTTCCTCAGTCCAGCCCATCCTTCACGCTACTGATGGTGTCATCAAAAGCTCTGGTGGCTCCCCAATGCTTGCAGAACAAAACCTGCCTGCTCAGTGGGCATTAAGTCCCTGGCCTGCTCCTGCCATCTCCAGCCACCTGCCCCCAGCCGCCAATAAAACCCTCCCTCCACGTGCCAGTCACCCCACATTATTCTGAGTGTCTCACTGTTCACACCTCTGAGCTTTTGGCAAAAGGCTGCTTCTGCCCGGGGCTGGAACACCATCCTGGGCACCTTTGGCTCGTGGCCCATGCTGGCCAGGAGTCCTAGGGGGCCTCCCCTCTCCCCAGGTGCATCTGGAGGCTGTACAGCCATCACAGTGTGCATAAGAGAGACAGACGCTAAGACCCTTATAGCGGCCTCTGCTATTTCTGGAGATCCAGGGCAAGGGCAGGGTATCCGAAGCCACAGCAGTAGCAAGTGATTAGGCCACTCCTCAGTCCCCAAGGGGTATCCAAAGGGAACCTGCCAGAGGACTTGCTCAAGGACAGCCTCAGGCACGATCTCCATACTCCTGCTCTCTGCTTTCAGGGTCCCTGGGAAACCCTAGGGTGGCCACGTGTCACCCATGTATTCTTCTGCAGTTTGTTCTCTGTTGCTTTTGGCAACATCTTGAGGGGAAAACCTTTCTGGGAGACTTCGAGCCTGGACCTTTAACAAGTCCTTGAGGGAAGTGCCCTGGAACCACCTGCATCTGTACCGGAGACCGAGGCACACAAGGTCTTCCAAGCCACAGCTTCTGACCCTGCGGACTGCTTTCTCCCTCCCGCCATGCGGCCCGTTGGAGGCCTAGGGGAAAGGATGGAGTGGCTTAGGAGAGGAAGTCCTGAGCCCACAGCACAGCCTTCTTAGGTTTGACAACAACCGCTTCTACTCGCCCTGATCGCTTAGGCTGCTTTTTGGTTACGGCCAAAGCCTATCTTCTGGTACTTAGGACCGCTGTCAAGACACATGGATACCGGTGGAGTCATTTGTCCCCCACTTTACAACGTCCTCTCGTACCAACCAGGGAGGTATCAATGGCAGACTCTTCAGCAGGTTGGCTCTGTGGCCCAAGCTCATGTGCTCCATAATCACAAACGCACAGAACATGCTCTTTGCTTTAATGCTTGCACTGAGTGGCCACAGGCGTGGGGAATCCAGAGGGTTCGCCTGAGGGCCTTCTGGTATTACAGTTCGCTTTTATGGTGGGTTTTAGGGGCTTAAACAATTCTACTGATATTATTAGAAGTAAATTTTATAAGCATTGGCTTTGGAAAACACACACACACACCCCCCAGAAATAATTCTGTAAGTAGTTGAAAACCAAAATAATGCTCTCGAGTGTATGTTCAGCTACTACACAGTAACTGTAAAAGTAAACCACAAAGAGACTGATTAGAAATGGCAGAAAGGTTATTGGCAGGGAAGATCTCAGCAGACCTGTTGGGGGCCTGTCACAGTAGATGTGATAACTGAGGGTGAGCAAAGGCGTAGAAATTACAATAAAACCCCCAAATCCCAGCAGAACTACTTCTACATCCTTAGCATGGAGGACGGTCTGCCATTTGGATGGACTCGTTCTACCCAGCAAAGGCTGAGGTGATCCTGAGCCTCCTGAAGGCAAGACAGATGATTATTACTTTTACATCTGTATCTGTGGAACAGATCACACAGCACATTATTTGCATCTGTTTGTTACATGACCACTAAAACGTCTTTCAAACAGGTTTTAACAAACGGCCAGGCCCTAATCTGAACTTCAGAGACAAGGTTTCTTTAAATGATGAATCAGGGGGCGTCTGGGTGGCTCAGTGGGTTGAGCATCAGATTCTCAGTTTTGGCTCAGGTCATGATCTCACGGTTCTTGAGTTCGAGCCCTGTGTCAGGCTCTGTGCTGACAGTGCAGAGCCTGCTTGGGATTCCCCCCCCCCCTCCCCCTCTCCCTGCTCCTCCCCTGCTCACACACATTCTCTCTCTCAAAATAAATAAATAAACTTTAACAAAAAAATGATGAATCAGAAACATCAATCTCTCTTCTGTTTAAATTCCAGGCTACTGCACACGGCAGTGCTGATTCCTCGTAAGCACTAGAGAGTCATTAGCCATTATCTAGAGAGTCATTAGCCATTACCATCATTTCTTCTTGTTTATGCTATTATCACACTGTGGACAGAGCAGTGATGGCCTTAATGAACGAGGGTGAGTTTGCAAGGCCTGCCCTCCGGGGACGTCTTAGTTCCAGGTGTGGTCCCGGAGTGGAGAAGCGAGATAATCCTGCCATTTGGGTGAGCCCTGAGAGGTGTGCAGGGGTGCACCGGTCCTCTGTGAGCCCCCTCCCTCACGCTCCCCCCAAGGCGCGTGTGGTGCTCAGGGGCACTCTCTGCCCTCCCCTTTCATCCCCGGTCAACATCCCACACCGCCTGTCCATTGTTCAGAAAGAATGAATCAAGCCTCGACTTGAGGCTTGGATTCATCTTGAAAAATTGTGTGGTTCTAAGGGTCTCCATCCAAGTTTTTTTTTTTCCCCAAAAGATTATTGTCCAAGGAAAAAAGAAAATAAAATGGCTAAAGCTCACAAATCTTTAGTCTCCATTATCCCACGGCTCTCTTTACCCCCTTGAGACGCAATTTTCAATAGTAAACTGGGCTGAAGTTTGAGGGCAAGGCCTAGAGAAGCTGTTTAATTCCTACCACCACAGACAAACTGGGATTCTTTCACAATTTCCCCTCAGGCTGGCCTTCTGCTTCATGGGGCCAAACCACTGAAAGAATACATGAATGCAAAAAATTCACCTTGCAGCAGCAAACACAAGTTTTTCTACAAATTCCCAAGCAAACCCACCCCAAAGATAATAAAAATGAGCGTGGGGTTTGCTGGGCTTGTTAGAGGCTGGCTGCCTAATTTTCTTCAGGGTCTGAAAAGGTTTACATGGAAAGGAGGGGGGGGGGGCGGACCCTGACTGACACAGCAGTTCAGGAAAATCAACACAGGCCCACAGGACACTAATTAGTCTGCAGTGAGCTCACCCCTCATTCCACAAATACTCGCTGTGCATCTAGCGTGCTCAAGCCCTGCGCGAGGTGATGTGGGGGACACAAAGCCAATGTGGTTTGGGAGGAGGCCACAGCCCAGTAGGGAAGAGAGGACTTGCGCCCCAAGTGATGAATGCTATGGAGTGTGCAAGTGGGTAGTGAAGGATAAGAGGTAGGATGTGACCTAGACTTTGAAAAATGGAGATCAAATTGCCACCTGGACAATTTACACAGAGCAGGGCTCTATTCTAGACTAATGTATTAATAAATAAGCAAAAGTTCTGAACCGAAAGGATCTAGGGCAATGTGTTCCTAAAGACAATATGGAGGAAGTCTCACAGGTCAGTGGTCGTTACCCTTTGGGAAAAGATGGGCAGGCACACAGGGTGGCCCACCCCTACAATCTGTGAGGCCCAGGACAAGATATAGATGGAAGCCCATATGCTGACATATTTAAAAGTTATAGGGGTGCCTGGGTGGCTCAGTCGGTTACGTGTCCAACTCAATTTCAGCACAGGTCATGATCTCCCAGTTCATGGGACTGAGCCCCACGTCAGATTCTGCACTGATAGCACAGAGCCTGCTTGGGATTCTCTCTCTCTCCCTCTATCTCTGCCCCTCCCCAACTCGTGCTCACTCAAGCTTGTGCTCTCAATAAAATAAAATAAACTTAAAAAAAATAAATAAAAGTTATAGCTCAAGCTAACAAAATGTTATATGCATTCTACCTTCCTACCTTGACAAATATCTTCCCAGTGTCTTTGAGCCCCTAGTCTCAAATTAAGAATTCCTAGAGTTCCAAGTTCCAGACCAGAAAGTGGTGCCGGTGGGAGAGTCTGACCTGGCACCCTCTCCTTTCTGCCCTGTCCTCAGTTCCATCCTGTATCATGAGGTCTTGGGACCACACATGGGAATGCCCAGGACACCTCAGCCCCAGACAAACAAAGAGCCCCTAGGCCCCCCCTCAGTCTAGGAATGTGCACACCAGGGGCTCAGCTCACACCCAGCAGGATGGACCAGAGGCAGTCTCAAAATCCCACTTCTCGGCTTCTGGGCCCCATGGATGCTCTAGTCTGAGGGGAAGGGAAGAAGGAGGGTGAAAGAGCCGGCTTGGTAAAGCGGGGGGGGGGGGGGGGGGGGGTCCATGCAGAGGCTCCTCTAGCTCAGGCCTAAGGGGGACACTGTGTACAGAGAAGGACTGGGTTCCCCAGACTGTGAGGCACAGTGTCGTGTGGCTTTGAATACGATGATGCTGGAGGCTAACCTTTATCCCAGATGATGAATACAACATGCGATCAGTTTTCACTTAATCTTCTTGTCAAGCCTATGAGCTCGGTGTTATTGTTCCCATTTCACATATGAGGAAACTGAGATTAGAGAGGTTTTAATTTAACCAAGGCCACCCAGCTAGGAGTGGTAGAGCCGGGATTTGAATGCTATACTGAGTCTCGTGGCTGAAAAATTCTCAGGAAAATATTTCCTGATCGTGAATCATGGAATCAGAGGCAGAAGGAACCATGAAATTCATTATGTCAGATCTTCCCAATGGTGATTTGCTGGTGGACAGCAGCCGAGGAGGAATCCAGGGTTTGTCCTGCCTGCCGAGAGCCATTCCCACCGCACAGCAGGCTCCAGCTCCGGGGGAAGCCACTTGGGGCTGGGCAGGTGGCCAGGGCATGTGTGGCTGGGAAGGTGACCTCACTCCAAGCAGGGCCCTGGGAGCTGTTTCCTATAGCTGCTGCCTTTGGTGTTTCCTCCAAATCCCAAGAGCAAAGTGGCCCATGGCGGTGGGGAAGCCCCAGAGTATGGCTGAGGGCGACTTCATTCTGTTTCCAAACAACAAGGCAGGAGCTCGGACACCCATGCCACCCAGGGCAGTCAGAGAGGCCCACAGGCCAGGCCTTGAAGGGCTGGAAGGGAATCTTTTTTCTTTCTTTTTAAAATTTTGATTAAAAAAAAAACCTTTTTGGGGCACCTGGGTGGCTCAGTCGGTTAAGCGTCCGACTTCAGCTCAGGTCATGACCCACGGTTTCAAGCCCCGTGTCGGGCTCTGTGCTGACAGTTCAGAGCCTGGAGTCTGCTTCAGATTCTGTGTCTCCCTCTCTCTCAAAAATAAGCATTAAAAAAAAAAATTTAAATGTCTCCCTTTCTCTCAAAAATAAGCATTAAAAAAAAATTTTAAATGGAGGTATAAAATTTATATAGAAGTACACAAATCCTGTACATAGCCCAGTAAACTTTTAATACATACGTATTACTTAACTACCACCCAGACCAAGATACAGACTCTTTAAAAAAAACTCTGTGCCCAACGCGGGGCTCGAACTCCCAACCTGGAGATCAAGAGTTCCATACTCTAATGTATGAGCTAGCCAGGCGCTCCAAGATAGAGAACGTTTTAAAAATTGATTATAAATTGAAGATGTGACACATGAACACATTCTCTTTGTGAAGCATTAATACAGGACATGTGAGCTGACCCCCCTTTTGACCCCCTCTACTAGTAACTCCCATAGGCACACAAGGCCCCACTGTTACAATTCTGTGTGTCCGGAAGCTGGGGCTTCCCCCTCAGCATTCCCAGGCCTTCAGGCAGAGACGCAGCCTGACCAAACAGGTTTGGGGTCTTTCTCCTCAAACATTCTCTTCTGCCCACCCCCTACCCCCATCCAATTCCTGCAACAGATAAAGGGTCTGTAGATTTGCACCCCCACTCCCGCTGCGGATAGGACGCTTCCCCATGAGGAGTGCTGTGGGCCAAGTTAGGGTCGCAGGGAGCTCTCTCCATTCTCTCAATTTAAACGAATTCCGACCCCCTAAAGATTGGCAGGCTCAAATAAAGAGTGACCTTCAGGTGCCTGGGCTGCTGGGCCTACACAAGGTAGAGGACTGTAGGGACGCCCAGCTCCTGAGGCAGGGGCACACCGAAGCCAGAAACTGCCCAAACTGGTTACATTCCAGCAAGATTAGCACAAGGCCTGGGCCTGCTCCTGAGCCCACCCCTCCCTCCACTCCTAGACCATGAATAGGATTTTAACTATTTCCCTCCTACTTGCTGTCCAGCTTCACTTGCTGACAATGCTCCCTGCTGTTTGCACATTAACCTCCCATTTGCCAGGCAGCGGCTCAGGGGCTGTGGATTAACACCCACCAACCCAGACAATGGTCTCCGGGGAGGGATGCAAGGGGCTCAGACAAAGGCTCCAGGCGCCAGGCCCAGTCAATCACTGCCCACAAGGGCAGGGGCTCCCAGACTCTTCCCCATGCAGGACTACTGAAGTGGGCTGAGTGCGCTTCCCTAGCAAGGGCCTAAGGAATGGGGAAAGGATCCCCACTGGGTCGAATCTGGATGTCATGGCCCTGCGGTGACTGCATTCAGGCCTGCAGGGACCAGGGGCTAACGTGCTAGGATGGGGTGCCTTTGGGCAGGCCTGGCAGACCCAGCCCCCCAAGTTAGATTTCCTCCTTTCTCCAGGTAAAACTGAGCTCTCGGGGGATACAGCAGGACACAGATGCCTCTGGCCCTGACCCTGAGGCTTCCTGGGAAAGCTGCCGGTTCTCTTGGCAAGTCCTGACTCAAGCAACTTTCGGATGTGACTCTGCGTCGATGCCATTTTCTTACCCTCGTGTGCAGGTGTACACGCATGTGCATGAACCTGGAAAGGCAGCAGCAGGTCAGAAGGGGAAGAGGAGAGAACAGGAAGTATCTGGTATGGAAATGGCCCTTTAACATCCTAAACCACTGCCTTCTCAGCCCCAGCTGGGCTGCAGGATAAAGGCCTGGGCATTAGTATTTTACAAATCTCCTCCAGGTGATTCTAATGCAACTTTGTCCTAAAACAGAGCCTCTCAAAGCGAATGTTCGTATGAATCAGCCTGGATCTTGTTAAAATGCAGATTCTGAGTCAAGAGGTCTGGGATGGGGCCTTAGATGCTGCATTTCTAACAAGCTCTGGGTCGAGGACCAAGTTTGTGCGCTAGGCACTAGATCCAGCACGTTCATCAGGAGGCCGAACCCTCTGGATACTCTTCAGTGTCAACTCTTCTCTCAAGGCAGCTAGTCCTAGCTGTCCACACCTCTGTTGGGGTCCTTCCTTATATTGATAGGACCCCTCCAACTCCACATCCCCCAGACCACAATCCCTCTTCTCCCTCTCAGTCCCTCTTCTCTTGAGCTACAAGAAAACTTTCTGGTTTCCCCTCCTGTTTTTCCCTCCTAGTCTGGGCCATTTCTCTGATCCTCATTTTATTCACAGAACTAATACCAAACAGGGAGTGGGTGGGGGCAGGATGCAAACTGGTAAGGCTATTGGGGGCAGGGCTGGGAATAAAGCCCCCAGTGGAAACAGAAACCAGAGTTCCAGCCCTGAGGCAGTTAACATCCAAGAAACTTAAGGACAATTAAAAAGCAACAACCACAATTAATATGGTTTACACAAGCAAAACTCATTAGAGTGTGGGTTGGGTGGGGTGCTGGAGTTTACCTTTACTGGGCAAACCCTTTCTTTACATATAGGACAAATTAAGCCAACAAAGACTGCAACAGGGATATTTACAAGGCTGTGCATTCCAGATGCGGGTGACAACACAGCTGACCTGTAATGGACACACACAGGTCTTTGCTCAGACAGCCTTGGCCAGGCTGGCTTTAATTCCTGGTGAAGTTCAAATGCAACCTACCTGTGCTCCTTCAGAAAGGTTTTATTATTCAGAAGCCTCCTCGTTTACACTGACACCCACTCCAAGTCTGAATTAACTGTGTTTCCAGACAGCACCCCGGGGGCCCCTGTGCTGTTAAGGGAATCTCTTCACGGTCATTGCTGCAGAGATTTGAGCAGGGCTTACAGTCTGCAGTGGCAGCAAATCTACAAATGATGATCTCCAATGAGATGATATAAGAACAACCTCAAGGGGCGCCTGGGTGGCTCAGTCGGTTAAGCATCCAGTCATGGTCATTTGGCTCAGGTCATGATCTCACAATTTGTGAGTTCGAGCCCCAGGCTGGGGTGCGTGCTGACAGCTTGGAGCCTGGAGCCTGCTTCGGATTCTGTGTCTCCTTCTCTCTCTGCCTCTCCCTGCTCGTGCTCTGTCTCTCTCTCTCAAAAATGAATAAACACTAAAAATAAAAACAAAAACAAACCAACAACCTCAAATAAAGCACTTGTCCCACTGCCCTGTGCTCAGTGGGGCTTTCTGCCCTTTGCTGGGCCTAGTGTTTCTAATGTCTAAACTGTCCCAAAGACTCAAGGGTTCTTACTGCTATTCCCTGCCCCAAACCCCAGAAGGTCATAGACTACAGCAGGGTCTGGCCTAGCTAGGACTGAATCCTGACCACACCTCTTATTAGTTGTGTTACCTCGATCTAAAGTTACCCCATCAGGGCGCTTGGCTGGCTCAGGGAGTAGAGCATGCAAGTCTGATCTCAGGGTTGTGAATACAGTACGAGCCCCATGGTAGGTGTGGAGACTACTTTAAAAATCTGAAGCAGGCTCCAGGCTCTGAGCTGTCAGCACAGAGCCCGACGTGGGGCTTGTACTCACAAACTGCAAGATCATGACCTAAGCCAAAGTCGGATGCTCAACTGACTGAGCCACCCAGGCGCCCCTAACACTCCTCCTTCTTTCAGAGATGTCTCTCTTGAGACACTGACTTTTCTCTGCCCAACAGTCAGTTCAGCTACTAGTCTAGTTCCCTTGATATTGGCCTGGCAGACAGAAAGCTCCCCCACGGAGTAAGTCAGACAGAAAGCTCCCCCACGGAGTAAGTCACGGTCTTACTTATCTTTGAATCTCCTGTGATGCTCAACCCAATGCTGGCAATCCATAGGAACCTGGTTGGTATGTGCACTGATTTTCCACATGAACTCACCAACACAGGACAAAGCATGGATGCCACACCAGGTGGGTCCAGTGACAGTGCAAACCAGCCTCCCACCCATCGTAAGTAGGTTCCGTTTCTGTCCTCAGGAACAATGGTAAAACAGGAATTACATTTCTGACCTGGTGCCAAACTCCTCATGAAAATGACCACCAACACCCCCCCTCCCCCGCTTTTTTTTTTTTTTTTTTTTTTTTAATGAAACACTACACCGTATGTCTGCCACACAATGAGTAATCTCAAACCCCTGCGGTTTCGGGGGCCTTCTGATTCTTCTTTGGAAACACGATCCCTCATGTTTATACTCAATGTGACACAGGCTCAGAATGTGCTGTTCAACAGTCTCACTGCACTGTCCATATGTCCTACCTTGTTTTTAAGGAAATTGGTCATGAGGTCAGGGACCACCCCTTCCAGGCCATGACAGTTATGGTCTCTCTTGGGGGGTGGCGTAGCTCTAATTTTAGGCCTTATGAAAAACTGCTGTGCTGTTTCCCCAGCCTTAATTTCCTATAGTTATGTGATGAAGATCAAGTTTTTACGTTTTCTGAGGTTTTAAAATCGGAAAGTACTGCTCCCTTGGGCTCTCATCTCTTCAACCCTAGAAGGTTAGCCTGCACTTTGCGCCCCAAGAGCGGTGGGACTAAGCTCTGGGACGAGCCTCACCATGAAGCTGGGTACGAGCGGCTGAGTCCAGGCTAGGGCTCTCCAGGTAGGGGTGGGCCTGGGCAAAGGCCCAGGGTTCCGGGCGGAGCTTCTGGTGTGGGCTGCTCAGGAACCACACGCTTATTCAGATGACACTGTTTGTATGCAGATGTTTCTGGAACTCCTCTCCATTACACACAACACTCTTCCATGGACTTCTTCCTCTTGGTTCGGTTCAGCCTATCCCTCCCTGGAGCCAGGGACTCCCCAGGCTCCCAGGGAAGAGAAGTGCGTGGCATGGGCCTCTTTTGGAAGGTTCGTGCCAAGGCGCCACACCGAGGCTCGGATTAAGGTGTAACGGGAAGGAGACCGGGAGCACACAAGCATTTGTGTTGTGTGCGGGAGAGCTGTCTTCACGTTATGAAAAGGGTTTAACTGCCTGCAATAGCGTATGCGAATTGTCTACGAGTCCTGACACCGCTCAGGGGCCAGTCCCCACAGCTGCCAGTTCAGGTCCGTGGCTACAGCCTCAACAGAAGGATTGAGTGTTTCTCAACTGAGAACCACTGGGAAGCCAGAGGTGCAGGGGAATCTGTATATGTTGTGGGAGGACAGATCTGGGGCTCCTGGGTGCTCCTGGGTGACCATGTGGTCCCTCAGTCCATTCTGTTATACCTACCTCTTCAGCCTTCCTGTTTCTCCCTCCCTTTCCCCTCCGAACACGTACACAACATCTCCAACAGGGAAACTGCTAGAGTCTCTCTCAAATGCAATCTACATGAGAATGAGAAACGGTCAGCTGGTTTAAGGAGTAGCAGAACATAGCTCCTTATCGTGACATTTTCTGAAACAGGGAGCCGTCAAGAAGCAGAGACTCACAAGAGTGATCTTAGACGTGAGGGAGGGGGATCTAACACACAGCCGTTGTCTGATCCTCTCCTCATTAACCCTTCTGTCTGGCTGGTCCCTTATGAAGTGCTGAGGCCGGGCCCAGAGACTTGGGCTTGGTCACTTCACCCAACCGGCTGTGTGACCTTAGGCAGGTCCCGCCCCTCATTGAGTACAGCTGCTAAAAAAGCCTTTACTGAAACAATCATGTATTAAGCACCCACTGTTTATATTATATACTGTGCACAGTAAAACGCAGAGGCTTTTTATTTCTTTCCTACAAGACCTCTCTTTGTGTACGGAGAACAGTACTGGTTATCCCTCTAGACAATACCCAGATATGGGTCATTAAGGGGGGCAATGACCTACCCACTTGATACACTGACCTATTCTTGGTTATTTCAAAACATTATTCAGGCAGCATGATAATTGCTTAATTTTTCTTTCCACTCCTAAATTGTTAAATTAGACCAAAACCCCAAAACAAACAAACCACACCAACCTCCTACACACAAAGCAGGACCCTGATGCTAACTAACATCTGTCTCACTCCCGCAGTGGGGCTGGTTGAGCTCTCTCCCCCTACCGGTGGCCTCAGGCCATGTTCTTGGCATTTGGTCCCTAATTTAGCTGCTCTTGAGAATCGGGCTGTTCGTTATTTCTTTACCGCCTTCCCGTTGCTCAGTCGGAACTCAAACTATCCTCCGGAGCCTCTTGTTTCTACTTTCCTTTTCCCGAAAACTCTTTCAATAATTCTTTTTTTTCCTTAATGTTTATTTATTTTGAGAGAGAAAGAGAAAGCACAATCAGGGGAGGGTGGGGAGTGAGGAGCATCCCAAGCAGGCTCCGTTCGCAGAATGGAACCTAGAGCAGGGCTCGAACCCACAAACCGTGAGGTCATGACCTGAGCCGAAATCAAGAGTCAGAAGCTTAACACAGCCAACCAGGTGTCCCTCAAAGGTTCTTTATCTGTTCCCTAGACGTGCCTGATTCCCTGCATTCAGGATTTCCCTTGGAGGGGACAACACAACTTGGGGGCTTGTACAAAACAGTGTAATACAAATTACACAGGTTTATTAAAAGTCCTGATTTTGAACCAGTCTATGTTCAGGATCTTCTCACTGAGTTCTTTTTAAAAAGGCCCAATTACTAGTTCCTCTGTGAGGTAGGGGGAGACGGCCTCCCAGCTATCACAGACGTCTCCTGAAGGTGGGCTAGAGACAGCCAGCACTGGTATATTAGCGGTTCCTAACTCTGTTCAGCGCTGCCGCCATAGCTCGAAATTGGTCACGGTGGGGGTGTTTACACCATGGAAAACGGGAAATCGATGAACACTACACATCAGGACACGTTCCACCACATAAAAACAGTAACATTTAACTTTCTCCTCTGTCTAGCACTGTCCTGTCTTTACACATGCAAACTCGCTTAATCCTCATACCCAAGAGAACTATTATCATCTCCTTTTCACAGTTGAGGAAACTGAGGGCTCTTCCCCACCCCGTGAGTTTCCTACTGTCCTCTGAAAAGGCCTGGGTGGAGGCCCATGTGCAAAACACTGAAGAAAACACTCCACCAGAGTTCAGACTCAGGAGCAAATCATTTCATGGAAGCTTTGTTTCAGGAAGGGTTCTTGGAAGTGACAAAAATTACGTCAACTCTGAGGAGGGTTCTAGAGACCCCAGGGAACACTGTTAAGTGGCAGTTCAGGCCAGCTTAAGGAAGAGGGGTTTTTACATGGGCTCCTTGTAACAAACCCCCTTCTCCTGGCACACTCTGTCAAAGCCAGGGAACCCCCTTCCTCTTCTGGAGGGGAGAAAAGGAAGGAGGCACAGTGTACAATTATGAGAGAACAAATACATCCTTAGATTCTCACAGCAAACCAACCAGGGAAAAACCCAGCCCTCAAACCAGCAAGAAGTTGGATGTGGAACACCCCAAAGAGCCTCTGCTCACCCTTGCAAGGGTAACTGCACAAGAAACAGGGCACATCACGGGACAGAGAGGGGCCACTTTTTCCCAGCAGTCATGCAGGCATAGTGGCTGATTCTCCTGGATTCCCAGTTGGAAATTCTGGAGGGAACAGCTTTCTGCCTTCAGCATCCAAAGAAAGAAACTGCAATTAATGAATAACCAAAATTAAATGTCTTAATGCTGCTTTATACGATGAAAATAGTTATATCCTGCGAACAATCAGACATTAGGCTGGGCCTTTCCTTATGATACTTCGGAGAGATAGAAAATCAAGTCCACTCCCCTTTTCCCTACTTCCTCTTTTTTTTTTTTTTGTCCAGGGAATGAGTCAAGTCAGTCAACAAATATTTATGGAGCGCCCACAGGATTGCAGAGTCTGGGAGGAGACACGGGTTGCTGGAAGAAGCCCAGGATAGTTCTCACTTGAGACAGTAAAAGGAAATGTCAATCCTCAGGCCAGGTCTAAACAGGGCAGTAAGAACTGACTGCCACCCTGGGTGGGTTTATTCTGGGCCAATCACTCACTTTTGGCTGAGTGGCCTCTGTTATCATAAGGCCAGAGTGGGTGGATCCGCCATGATCATGCACATTTTTGGAAAAATACAAGCACAATGCTCACAATCTTGATGGTTTTGGGGGTGGGGATTGGGGATTGGCTGAGATGCTCTTCTTCCCTCAACTCCCAAAGGGCCCCAGAACGATCAGAATTAGTTCAACAAATGTCAGATGTTCACCATTTTCTCTTCTGCAAATGTAAATGTGTGTGAGCCGGAGGAGGAGGCTAGAAAAATCTAGGACCAATGGAAACAGTCTTTTGGGGGCCTGACCCTCCCTAGTTAGGAAACTGGATCCTATTTGCTTGGCTCCAGGGCCTTGCTTCCCAAAGTGTGCTCCACAAAGCAGCGACAGCGGCACCTGGGAGTACGTTAGCAATGCAGAGTCTCAGGTCCTCTCCTGCCCTAGGGAATCGAAATCTGCATTTCAGCAAGCTCCTCAGGTGGTTTCCACGCACCTGCAAGTTTGACAAGCAACAGTCCAGATAACCAGGCAACTGTTTGTTATTAAACCCCATAGACTCCCCCGAAGTCCCATTTGGGGAACACCTGTCCTCCATACTGCAGGAACCAGTTAGCAGGTTCCCAAGACTTTCCGTTCACAAAAAACAAATATTAGTAAAGCCTAAAGATTTGTAACTATATTATGACTCCTGGTTTAAAAATAAGTCACCTGGAAAGATCCAGGTCAATTACACATTCATGTAACCAACAGAGGAAGGCACATTCTTAGAGCATAACAGCACTGAATGCAGTGTGCCACAAAGCTTCCTTCCACTTCTGCATTTCACTCAACAGCGCACGCTGGCCTAGATTCTCTTCTGTTTTAAATAACCAAGTATGTTTGAATAACCTGTATGGTTACAATTAGGGTCAGCGCATCTGGGGAAGTCACCGCAAACCCCCACACATAAATATGGTGATTTTAATAACAAATAACACATTTGGAGCCTGGTATAGAAGTATGCAGGCGGAGGGAGCCACTGAAGATGTTAATTTGCATGTTCACAAAGGAATAGAATCCAGCTGCAACATTAATGCCTAATTCTACAGAGCCATAGGACACATGAACAACCTCACCATGGGCTTGCTCTAAATTTAAAGCCGATTTTCAAACCCTCACAATTTTGGCTTAAACTTAAATTTAGCTGCTTGAAAAGGAGACTGGATTTTATTTTAGTTTTTTCCTGTGAATCCTGAAACAATGGAATCGAAAAGGTCCATTTGTTTAAGTTTTGCAAATTAAATACAAAATATCTGAATAGGTTTGATCCGAAGTTTCTCAAAATATTCACACTGGCACAGGAAAAGAAAAAAAAAAGGTCTCATCATTGGAAGAGATTTCTTCTAATAAGGCTCTGGAATTTAAAGACTAAACTGGAGCTTTGCTGTTGCTTTCCAGTCTCCTATACCTGTTTTCACTCTTAAGTAAAATGCTCCAAGTATATAAGCTTTTAAAAAGAAATAAAAAGACAAATCTTCTGAAATAGGATGTATAGGAATGAATGTGTGTGTAGGAGGGAGAGGCTATTAATAACAATGGTAATATTACTACACATTGGTAACAAACTACTTATACCAGAATATATGTAATATGTAATATACTATAATAACAACAGGTATTGTGTGAATTTGGCCGTCTTTGGGGAGACAAGGTCCCGGGAAGCTTTGTTTCACTTTCATCATTTTCTCCAGGAATATGGTGTCTGTGTACTTGCTCAAGCATCTGCATAAAGACAGAAGGGGCCCCTGTAGGGGCAAACAGAACTCCGTGATAGCATAATCAATTAACTGTCTCAGTTATGAAGAAAATAGCTACAAAATCCTCCCATTCAAATGGTTTACACCTCATTGAAAGTTGTTGGCATTCGCACTTTACAGAGAACAGGTGAGTAGCCAGGACCTGTGGTGACAAGGTCTGGTCCTACAAGTGTCCGGGAGGGAAGGAAGGTTATTAGTCATCCTCATCTACCAAGCCGATGCACAGGAAACCCTTCTTGGGATGCACGTATCAGATAATGACTTGCTGGCATAATTTCACGAGATTAAAAATGTCGTGAGAGTTAAATGCTTGGGAGTCGTTAGAATTGTAGTTCTGCTGAATCTTTGGCCCATCTGTTATTAATAAACGCCGGTGGCAATATCCGTGAATACACTTGTCAAGGGGGCTACTTCCACATCCCCTCCCCCACCAGGCAGCAGACAGATGTGGAAATCAGGAGACCTGGGTTGACAGCCTGGTCCTGCCAGGGGCAATTCTGTCACCCCGATAAGCCTCAGCTCATCGCCTATTAAACAGGAGTGATTACACCAGCTTCACTTAATTCTTAGAACTATGTTGAGGCTCAAATGAGATAATGGATGTTAGTCCCTAGGTCTGTCAATCAGCCAATAACCCAAGCATATATGATATAATTTGGGACATCCATGGGTGCGAGGCTGGGTGTGTTAAGGGGTGAGCTTCCTTCTTCACTGTCATAAAAAGGCATGTGACAATCGTAGTACGTTCCCCTCTCTGGCCCCCAAACAGGTTTGCCTTTACATTTTAACACATTCAGAATTCATTAAGCAATTAAATCCATTTTGATCTAATTGGGTTTCCTTTGAGAGCAGCTTAAGGTTCCTTTAAGCCTGTGAAGCTTGTGCGTAATTGGAAGGTATGACTCCACCCCACTCAACTTGTGTTGAGATGTCCGTCATCAATTCCTTTCCGATGTATGATTTAAGCTCTCGAGATGGCTCTGTTACATCTGGAGACCAGAACCACGCCAGCCTCCACCACGAGCGGCAGCAATAAATAACACCATTGCATGGAGTCAGCACTGGATGTAGACGGTTCTGCCCTAAGCCACTAGTCAGAAGGAACACCTGGCTGCCATTTAGATGCAGACAGTCTTGTGGGAAGGACAGCTGGCCAGTCACTTGATACCCACGTGGGGCAAGGCCATCCTCTAACAGTTTCTTTTTCTTTAATTTTTTTAATGTTTATTATTTATTTTTGAGGGGGGGGCGGGGAGAGGGGCAAAGAGAGATGGAGACACAAAAGCAGGCATCAGACGGAGACAAGGAAGTAGGCACCAGGCTCTGAGCTGTCAGCACAGAGCTCGACACGGGGCTCGAACCCACGGACTGTGAGATCATGACCTGAGCCGAAGTTGGATGCTTAACCAAACGAGCCACCCAGGCGCCCCCCTAACAGTTTCTATATGACAAACAGAGGTCTTGGGCCTGATCTAGGAGCTCGAGGTTACATCATATGGTTGCTAGTTGCCAGTCCAGGGCTCTGTGTCTGCACTGTGGCCGGCGCAAGTCTCTTCACCCACTTGCCCCACCTAAGATGGCAGAAGGAATGGTAACAGGCCTGGTGAAGGAGGCTTGCCTTCACTTTGCACTCTGAGGAGGAACCCGTAGGTCTCATGCTCCGAAACCAGTCCTGGGCCCTAGTGAGCCTCAGCCCTGTTCGCCACAGGAACCTGCAGTGCAGAGTTCCAAGGACTCTCCTGAGGCTCCTCAGTGGCCTGGCATGCCTGGAATTTTGGAGAGGGGCCTGCTTTGCCCAGTATCTGCTTTGATTCCCTGCTCTGGAATCTGTCCTGCTACCCAGCAGAGTGCCTAGGCCATCTTGGGAACTCCATTGCCATAGCTCTTTTGAGGATAGCAATGACCCCCCCCTTGGTCAAACTCTCACCTTACTTGGTTCTTAGCAGCACCTGACTCAGGTGATCCCTCCCTCTTCTTTCATATACTCACTCTCTTCCTTGGCTCCAGGTCCCCAGATCCCCAGGTCCCTGATCCTCCTATCTCTCTGGCTGCTCCTTCTCAATCTCCGTCACCAGTTCCTGCTCTCCTCTCCAGTGTGTGAAAGCTGTGGTGCCCAGGACTCAGCCCCCCAACCCCCAGGGATCTCCTCCAGTCTCACGCTTTTGGTGCCATCGATTTGCTGATGACCCTAAAGTCTCTTTCACCAAGGCAGACCTCCTCCCTGAAATCTAGACTCACTCACCCACTGCCCATCACCTTCCCCACTGGATGACCAAAATGCTCAAAAGCAACATGTCCTAAACAGAGCTCCTGGTTGTCCCCCTGCTCCCAGATCTGCTGGTCCCTGGCTTCCCCGTTTTGGTTAACGGCATTTCCATCCTTCCTGTTTGTTGCTCAGGAGGTATTCTTGACTCTTTTCTTCCTCAGCAAGAAAATCCTGCTTCACTTCTCTTTCAAAATGCATCCACAGTCGGACAACTCTTCCCACTCCCATCTCTACTGCCACCATCTGAACTACCCTGACCTGCTAATTACACTTACCTCCCCCTTCAGTCTACTTTTATCACAGCAGCCTGGGAGCTCCGTTAAAACATTGATGAGGGGCACCTGGGTGGCGCAGTCGGTTAAGCATCCGACTTCAGCCAGGTCACGATCTCGCGGTCCGTGAGTTCGAGCCCCGCGTCAGGCTCTGGGCTGATGGCTCAGAGCCTGGAGCCTGTTTCCGATTCTGTGTCTCCCTCTCTCTCTGCCCCTCCCCCGTTCATGCTCTGTCTCTCTCTGTCCCAAAAATAAATAAACGTTGAAAAAAAAAAATTTAAAAAAAAAAAATAAATAAAAATAAAAAAATAAAAAAAAACATTGATGAGATCACCTCACCACTGTGCTCACACCTCTAACGCTTCACATCTTGCTCAAAGCAAATGACCCAAGTCCTCACCGTGTCCTATAAAATCCCACGACTGGCCCTCACTTCCCTTTCTGACTACACCGCCTTCAATGCACCCCTGCCGACCCCTGTGCACTCTGCTGCGGCCACACTGCTTCCCTTGCTTCCTCAAACAAGCCCGTCATGATCCTGCCTGAGGACATTCACATTCACCATCCCCTCTCCCTGGAATGTTCTTTCCCTGTGTGGCTAGACAGTTGGCTCTTTTCAGTCCTTACTGAAAAGTCACGCCCCTGGAAAGGCCTTCAATAAATAGTTGTTAGAAGAATGAACGAACAAATGAACTAACGGGTGGCTTCCCCCTGAACCCTCACTAGGGGGCTGGGACTCCAGTTTGCCTTCTCATTAGTTCTTTCCCTGGGGCTGGATCCTGAACCCTCTGCCCACCACGTCTCACACCTCCAGGGGGTGCTGTTCACCGTGTGGTCCATGACGGCAGGGGTCTGACTCTAAAGGCCAATCTGCTAGCTGGCACTGCCCATGAGAACAGGCACCATGTATCTTGTGTGTCAAAATATGCATACTTGGCTCCTCATATAGAGCAGGGCATATAGAAGGGGTGGCTCAGCATATACCTACTGAATGAATGAGTGAACCAAAAACCCTGGCTCACCTTTCACACTGAGCAAGAATCCTGTTCTCTTGGACCCCGAGACCCCTGCCTTGGGACTGCCTCTTTAGCCAGGTGACTCTCATCTCCCCATCTCACAGTCCAAGCATCTCGCCCCCGTTTTGCTCCCTCTCTTTCCTTGCTGACCTTCCAGTACCTCTTGTGCTGTTCAGACACAGACGGTGGTTTCAGAGGAGAAATGGGCTATTTAGTTTCGAAAATATGGATCCCCTGTAAATAGTGGGTACACACAGATTCCCCATGTAGCGTCACTGGGCATGTCCCCACAGTCCCTTTCCCCTTCAACCCAGTACAGATGTCCCATAATGCCTCCTCACGAGTGAGGTACAAAATGGCTCCTTAGGGACTCAAAACTAAGTGTGGAAGCTCTATCTGAGTTATTGAAAAGCCTCCATTTGGCTTCACCATTCCTGGAAATAAGCTAAAATTGCCACATGTTTTGTCCACGCCTCTGAATGATAGCTGGACACACCACGGTACTCCCTTCTCATCAAAACACATAAAGGCAGCATGGGAATCTCAAGCACGTAATGACGCCAAGCCGTAGCCATAACACGTTCTGGAATTAGTTCTTTTGAAGCACCATGCCAAATGATTATTAATAAATGACAAAAACACTGAGGGTGGAAAAGCTTCAGCTGAGTGCATACCAGTCTTGCACATGTTAACCAAGGTACCTGAGGTTCAAGTGGAAGCCAATTCAAGTTACTCATTGTTGAATAACTACTGCGTGCTGACACTTGGCTGCATTGAGGTCTGTAAGACTTGTAGGAGGCTCCACTCGAGAGGTCTGTAATCTAAATGGGGAAAGGAAAAAAAAAAATCCATGCCCTTTCATTCAAGAGTTTTTTAAAAAAATGCAGCAGCATACCGGGGAAGTCTGAGGCAAAATAGCTGCTTCTAACAATAGAGAGGCAGAGAAAGAAGGGAGAGAGAGTGTTCGGGAAGATTTCTTGAAGGAGACAGAAAACTAGAAATTTGCAAAGAGGGGGCGCCTGGGTGGCTCAGTCGGTTAAGCGTCGGACTTCGGCTCGGTCATGATCCCCCGGTTTGTAAGTTCGAGCCCCGCATGGGGCTCACCACTGCCAGTGCAGAGCCCGCGTTCAATCTTCTGTTCCCCACTCTCTCTGACAACTCCCCCTCCCGCTTGTGCTCTCTCTCTCTCTCTCAAAAATAAATAAAACATTAAAAAAAAAAAAAGAAATTCGCAAAGAGAAAAAATGCAAGCAACACATCCCGCACAGAAAAGGAGAAACCTGAGTAGGTCCCACAAGCAAAAGGCTCAGGGGGAAAATGTCTTCAAGTAGCATGAGACTGGGGACCAGTGCTGGCCTTCCCACTCACCACAAATGGCAACGGAGAGCCATCTGGTGAGCTCCATTTGGGGAGGAGGAAGGCAGGAGACATACCTCAGTGACTGCCCCCTAGAGTAAGAGTAGATGTGGAGCCGACAGAGTGCAGCTTCAGAAGTCATATTGTCATAATGGCCGCGGTGTCAGGTTTGGATGAGGAAGTGAAGCCAGAAACTCCTCAAGGCAGTGTAGGACCATCCTTGCCATTATTTGAGGCGTCGCACAGAAAAAGAAGGGGAGGAAACTCTTGAGTGCTATGTGTTCACAAATGGACAGGTGGGGATTTGGCTGGATGTTGGCATTTTACTGGGTTGGGGCTTTATCTGACATGGGTTCCACATTGGCCGTTGGTAGCCCTGGGCTAGGAGGAATGCCCCAGGGAAGCCAGCAGCCATAAGGCTACCAACCTCACGGCACCCATGGGAGCATTAAGGGATCAGATTAAGGGAGCATAAAGGATCAGAGATGGGGAAGGCCTGCTGGGTAACATGTAAGTCTCCCTCCTGCTGGGGTCCTGTAGGTAAATGCTTAGTTGGATTTGAACTGATCCAGACAGTGGAAGAAGTTCTCATCACCTTCTTATAGCTTGATGTTTTTAGACTCTGCATAATTCAAAAACTTTCCTTGCCATAAAAAAGAAAGAAAGCAAAAAGAAACTTGAAAAGGAATATTTACAGAGAAACAGAAACAAGCTATTCCTAGAGCCAGGTAGTTGTCCAATTCCTAAAGCCCAAATAAAGTCCTAATAGAGAGTTTAGTTAAAATACTAAAAATAAAGTGCCTATACTTAATTTATTTTAAAAGTTTCTAAAGTCACCAACAAATTTAAAAATATACCTGGGGGCCTGAATTATCTCACAGGAACTAGGACTGCTTAAAAATGCACCCAATCCTCCGGGTGTCCTCCTCAAGCCACAGTCTGTGAGTCTGTCAACAAATTTCTATTCAGTGCTATCATGTAGAAGGCACTGAGGATGGGGCACTCTCAGAGTCAGATGAGAAAACCCTAGTGTTCCCACTTCTGTTCCCACACTGGAAAATGCTGAGCTCCAAAGGGCATGCTGTATAAAAACGTTGAAAAGGAAGACAAACCCTTTAAAAGGGTGACCTTGGGTGTGCCCTTCCCCATGGAGTTAAATGTCACTGCTCTGAGAACTTGTACTTTCTGATTTCCTGATTTTGCAGAATCCAAAGCTAGCATAACGAATTTAAACCTTCCAGTTTCCTTCCTTTCTCCATTTCCTTGAAAACAAAAACAAAAGCCACAGACTTAATATTTCTATTAAAATACAACTTAACAGAAAGTCACACGTTTTTACAGTTACCGTGGTTTAGGGAAAAAACACATTTCCCTCTCTCCTTTTTTTTTAAACTGCAAGATTACTTTCTCAAATTTCAGCGAGACATTAAATTCTGCCCCTGAATAACTTAGCCCATAAGCATATGCAACCATTTTAGGCCATTTATGGCTTTAATTGTCCATATGGGTTTCTCAGTTATCTCTCATTTGTGACATGGTGACTGTCACCATCAGGAGGGAAATTCCCACATCAGTCCTTTGGGTTTTTCCATTCACACCTTCAGGGATGACAGCCTAAAGGTTATAAGATCCTACATCTCCGCTGCCTCCTAATGCTCCCACTCTCCCATTCGTTTGTATTCAAGAGGGGAGGAGGTGAAGGGACAGCATCCCCTCCATCCTGCCCATGAGGAAAGGCAGTCTCCCGGAGCTGCCCCAGGAAGCCGCGTGTGACTGCAGCACTTAAAATGATGTGTGGTACACGTAAAACACACATCAAAGACACCGTACGGAAAACGAACATGAATGACCTTAGTAATTATTTTTATATTGATTATATGTTGAAATGATAATATTGTAAATGAACTGGAATAATTTAGGGGGTGGGTGTCTGGGTGGCTCAGTCAGTTGAGCGTCCCGCTCTTGATTTCGGCTCTGGCCATGACCTCCAGTTCGTGGGTTCGAGCCCTGAATCAAGCTCTTCTCTGACTGCAGTGCCTGCCTGGGATTCTCTCTCTCTCTCTCTCTCTCTCTCTCTCTCTCTCTCTCTCTCTCTCGCTTTGTTCCTCCCTTTCTCAAAATAAACAAACTTAAAAAAGTTTTTTAAAATAAAAATGTAGTAGTTTCCTTTTAATTTTTTTTTTTTTTTACGGAGGCTACTAGAAAATTTTAAATTACCTCTATGGCTCAAGTTATATTGTTATTGGATAGTGTTGCCCTACAGGGATTGATGCAAAGTCATCCAGAGGGCCAGGGACGGACCTGGGCTAACCACTGCTCCCACTGCATTTGGGGTCACAGAGTTCCTGAGGAACTGGGAAGAGCTTTGCATAAAGAGAAAAACTGGTCTGCCCTGTGCCCGGAAAGGAGGGGCAGAATCTGCCTGTCCGGCTGTGTCCATGGCAGAGCAGGGCTCCAGCCCTCATGGCAGCAGGGGGAATGGGTACAAGGACCCGAGGGAGGGCCGGGGCCCCAGTGCCTACCTGGATGGGAGCCTGCACCAGAGTGGCAAGGGGTCCTTGGCCTGCCTGCTGGGCCAGTAGAGCAGGGAGGTTGCACGCACCTCCAAATAGGCACTGCAAAGTCCTCCCGTTTAAAGTAGCCCCTGGCCCACTAGCACAGCCCCTGGACTGTCTGCTTTTCTGCCCTGACCTCGGATCCTGGGACAGGGACTGGCACACAGAAGGCAATCTGTAAATGAGTGCTGGAATGAAGAGTGAACGGAGGAACCCAAGCGGTGGCCCCTGCAGTGCGTGGCGACCCCGGTTGCAGGACAGCGGCTGCACCTAACTTGCCGCCCTGGGAGCTGCCACAGTTACTTGTGTGTCAGAGGAAATGGAGGAGCCAGGAGCACGCAGGGCCTGGTGAGGGCTGGGGTTCCACCTGGGGTCTGGCTTCACTGTCTCCTCCCTCCGTTGCTGCCATTTCTAGCCGGTTTGCTCTGGCCCTTCCCTAAGTATCTAGAAGACATACCCCAGCTAAGCCTCCTCGGCCCTCCTCCCACCACAGGTGCTCTCTGCCTCTTCCTCCAAAACTCCTCCTGGGACACAAAGGGTGGTGTGCTGGCCTTTCCTTCCCACCGGCTTAGGGACTCTGTGAATGGGGCTCATGTCCCACTCCTGAGTCAAGGAGAGCCTCTCCTCATGTTGCCCCCAGGGGTCCAGTGCCTGTCCAGGGGGAAGAGGCACTCATCTGGAAGGCCACCCCCTTCCCCAGGCTTCCCGCATCACCTTCCTCTCATTCCACTTTCCTTCAGTCAGGTAGGCCCAGACTGTTTACACTTTTCGTCGCTTAGCATCACCCCTACTTTCATGAGTATGCCCTCTGCGTGTGAAAAATCTGGGAGCTTGTGCACCCCCCATGCCTCCTGATGGTGCCAGCCCCTCCCCCATCATGCTCAGAGTCCTGGAGGGCCCCCATGGAGGCCCCCTGATTGGTCAGCCCCTGCACATGGCACCCCTCCTTCCTCCCCATTATCCTTAGCTGCAGGCTGTCTCCCCCTGGACTGTTTACACAGCTGCAGAATGAAGGGACTTTCATTTCTCCCCGCCACCCCCGGCCCAGGGTTAATGCATGTGTATTTCCGGCTCCCTACAACTTGGGGCAATGGGAATGCTAACCCAACCCGATCTCCTGTAAATAGTCCATACGCTGATAATTGTACTTTCGGGGGATGGCAAACAGCGTTAAACTGCTTTCAGCAAATGGTCTTGTGGGTGCCTACACAGGGTGCACGCAGACTTTCTGCAGCCCAAGACAGAGCAGCTGTTCCACACCATGAAAGCCCCATCACGTAAGGAACTGAGAGGTGGCCATACTGCAGACTTCCAGGTGAACACAGTTCCAACCAGGAACTAGGGATGGGCATCCCATCCTTGATTTGGCTATGGTAGAGTCCAAGGCTTGACCAAGTATTGGCGGCAAGTTGCAGGAAATTTAAAAAAAAGAAAAATCTCCACTTGACAAACTATCCAATTCTAATAAATATCTGAGAACTGTAACTAAAGACCCTGAAAGTATTTTAGGCTTCTCCATCCTAAGACTTTACCTCAAAGAATGACCTCCTCAACCATACGTCAGGCAAGATGGGAGGAAGCAAACACAGAAAGCATTACTTTATTAGCCTACGGTAGTAATGGTGGTATCCCCAAGTAATGTGGATTATACAAGATCAGAGTCCTAATAAAAGAACTCACGACAGTGACTTCAGGTCCGAAAAATAACATATAGGATGAAGCTGGTGCTTTGACACCTCCATGATGGTTGACAGGTTTAGGGAACAAAGCATTGGGAAATCTCAATCACGGCCAGTGTCCCCTGTTCTCCTTCCAACCCTCTCACTCCACAATTCCTGGAAAGTCATGGACGTTTTGAGACTTCTGTCTCTAAAAGAGGAACTGTCACTTTGCATTCTGACTAACTTCCTTCAAGGAACTCAGACTGGGGTTCTTGTTAGCTCTTGTGTTCCCACTTGCCCCTGGATGACACACTGTCCTAGGGATAGATACATACCACCAACGACCCTCAGTAAGGAATCTGTACTGTAGGAACCAAGGGTCGTTTTCCTTTTCCACTTACAGAAGGAAAAATTTTCCTTTCCAAGAGATTACCTGACTTGTCTTACGGGGTGGCTCTAGCCCGAAACCTGACAAGCCCAGCACCTGCCAGTCTCTTGACACACCTTCTCTTGAAATCCTCCCTCTGGGCACCAGGGACACAGTAGCATGTTCACGCCATCCAAACCAGACACACACCCCTAGGAGGGGAGCCCTCAGGGTCTGACCCAGGTCAGAGACCCCTCTGCAAGGAATCCTGGGAATGACAGACCTGATTCTGTCTATGATGTCTTCAAGGGGCCCAGGACAACCATGATGACCCAAGTTAGCTCAGAGCAAAGGATGGAGCCCAGAAGAAACCTGCTTATGTGCAGCAAGTGTCATGGGGACTAAAATACTTGCTGACACAGAGGGGCCTGAGCTGAGGAATCACTTCAGCGTTGCTAAAGTCATCTTGGCCAGACCTGTCAGGTTGTTGTGCGGCCAAGCTTTTGGTTTTTATCATCACTAAAAAGGTACAAGGTTTACCCTTGCCCTTAAGGTCCTAATGCCTTGGTTAATGGTGAGTCTTACAGTTGTAATGCTTCGGCCACATCTCAGCTAAGTTCCTTGAGGGTCTGGGTTGAGAGAGAGTATTCACTCCATTGTACAAAAGAGGAAATGTGTCCATGGCCACACCACGGTGACTCCCAGTATGGGGACCTGCTCCTTTTCCACCCTGCCCCTTAGGAACTATACTCCCAGGCATCTCCAGAGAGTGATGATAAACCAATACCACCACCCATGGCTGAGTTGTGCACTGTAAGATACGGAAAAGGCTTGGGGGAGAGGAAGGGAGGACAGGCAGAATCCAGAAGTAAATTAAACTCAGAACATCCAAGTGCTTTGAGCTAATATTGGTGTGTTATTTCTACTTAGTGTGGATCCAGGCTTCAACTGAAGGAAAATAAAAACAACTTTGACAGCCATTTCCTTGCTTTCTTTCTCCACCCAAGAGGCACCAGTGGTTAACAGTATGGTGGCAACAAGTGGGTCAAAGGTCAGCCCCTCAGCCAGCACCGGTTTCCATGGAGACGGGGGCTATTCATCCAGCACACAGAGCCTCTTCACAGTCACTTACACACAATTGAGCTATTACTGAGAGCCCAGGAGAGCTGTGTCTGGAGCACAGTGCACTAGACAGGGCAGGGTTTAATGGAGCTGATTAAATGGTAGTTGGGGAATTATTCCAGAGCAGGATTTGGGAATGCCCTTCAGAAACAAGTTAAATCCCCAGGTCTCATCCCATTCCCCACACTCTCCCCTTGTGCTAGAATAATGCCAGTGTGTCTACACACTCTGGCTCACCTTACCCTTCTTCCCACATGTCCAAAGTTGAGAGGATAAACCCTTGTTCTGTGATTCCTGGACTTCTGGCATCTGTATCATTTGCTCAGCATTGTGGTGCATTTGTGACTTAAAAAGACATCAACCCAAAAACAAAGAACGAAAATTTAAGTAGACAATCCACTTCAGGCATAAAATGAATTCCAGTGGATGGTGAATGTGGTTCAAAACCCGTACTTCTTAGAGATGAGAGAGGCTTCGGCATTTGTTTGGGAATTCTTGAGATCTCTTTTTTTGCAAGAATGGAGGCATTCCTTCCAAAGTTGCACTGCCATCTGTAATTTATGAAACATTCTACCAAAATTTCTGCAGCCTTTAAACAAGAGAGGTAAAAAGTAAAATCAGCACAAAGACAAAAAGCCTTATTAAAAGATTATCCTCTCACATAAAAATTTTAGGTGAATGTTTTATACAGAACCACCAAAAACTGGAAGGAATCCAAATGTCCTTCAACAGGTGAATGGATCAGCAAACACAGGCTCATCCACACAATGGAATACCAATCAGTAACGAACAGGAGCTACTGATTTAAGTATCAACGTGAATGAGTCTCAAATACATTTGACTACACGAGAAGCCAGACTCAAAAGACTACGCACTGTATGAATCCACTTAGATGTCATTCTGGAAAAGGCAAAACTATAGAGACTAGACAGTGGTTGCCGGGGTTTGAGACTAACTGTAGGGGAGGTGTTGACTGAACGGGGTTGCCAAGAGGGACTTGGGGGGTGGGGGGCGGAGTGGACTTGTTCTAGATCGTAAGTGTGGTGGTACAATTTGTTAAAACCTATAGAAATGTACTCCACAAAGAGTGAATTTCACAGTATGTAAAAAATAAAGTAATAAGTAAGTAAGTAAATAAGTAAATAAGATCTAAATTTAGCCCTTTAGAGAACAAGCAAGAAAACAGTGTGCTGACTCTGCAGGCCAGGATAAAATAACAAATCTGCTTTGTTCTCCTACATCATAGCGGCCAAGCTCTAAGTACACCCCACTCTTTTAAATCTCTGTTGCTGTGATCTCTAACCAGGTTGAGGTAAAGATGAACATATTCAAGATCTGAAGCGCTGGATGGATGATCACAACTACTCTAAGGACAACTACGACTGGGTGGGGAACATCAAGATTTATATTTTTTGAGATGTTGCTCTTTGTGAGTATGCCAACTGAGGAAAAATAATAGTGGAGGAGATGCTCCTTAGTGGGCAGGAGAGAAAACAGTGGAAAGAAGGGTGAAAGGACAGCAGTTATGATCTCAAGTGGGTTCATGGCCATATGTTGAACAGGAGTGATCAAATTCAAGGTCCTCATGCAAAGGGTGAACGCAACCTCACAGAGGCCATATCCCATATCCCTGATGTCTACCCATATCCCTGAAATGACAGTTTCATCAGGACACTCAGATCGCTCCTGTGGCCCGTGTCCAGAACAGTACGGTCCCCACCAAAGGTGCACAGTCAGTATTGGTTGAGTAATGAATAAGTGAGCGCAGAAACTCGGAGGAGAAAATCTGATTCAAGAGAAACGGTGAAGAAAGACATGGTGGATTTACACACACCATTGGGTCAAGTTCAGTATTATTAAGTCCCCTGAGATTTTAAATTACAATTACAGGGTCGCCTGGCTGGCTCAGTCGGTTAAGGGTCCAACTTCGGCTCAGGTCATGATCTCACATTCATGAGTTCGAGCCCCGCATTGACTCTCTGCTGTCAGTGTGGAGCCTGCTTCGGATCCTCTGTCTCCCTGTCTCTGCCCCTCCCCTGCTTACGCGATCTTGCTCTCTCTCTCTCTCTCAAAAATAAAATAAAAAACATTAAAAAAATAATAAAATAACAATTACAAAACCAAACACACATAAAGCACAAAACAAAGCCAAAATAAACCTCAAAATAAAAAAACAGAAGGCAGGCAGGCCAGAAGGAAAGGCACAAGAGCCGTAATTCTCCAGCTCTAAGCCACTCAGCCCTGGGGCGTGAGCCATGTTGGCTGCTGATCTGGGAGGCTCCCTGGCTGGCCCTAAAGAGAACACAATGAAGACACCAAAGAATCTCAACAGGGTGACAGTGACAGATAGTTAACTTGTCTATTGTCTTTCAATGTCCAGGCAATGTTCCAAGTACTGTGCTAATATGAACTCAGTTAATCCTTACAATGACCATCTCAGGTGGGGCGGTCAGAGTACCTACCATTTTACATATGAGAAAACAGGCATAGGCACAGGGAAGCTATCTGAGTAGCTCAGGGTAGGATCTGAATCCATCCTGACCTGACAGTCTGCACACATAACCCCTAAATGTTACGGAAAAATGGGGGCAAATCCATGACAACAGTTAACAGAGACAAAGTACTATAACCACAGACCTCCCACCACCGAGGGTATAGAAGTGGGATATGACTGAACTGACAGCACATGTCACAGTTACACATGTGACAATAACTTTGGGGGAGTCAATTCTGCCCCACGGGTGCCTGAAACAGGAAGCTCCTTCAATGGCGGACATCCTCCAATGGTGCCTAGGGAATGGTGTTCTGCTTTTCAAATACACCCCCTTCCAGGAGATCCAGATTAGAGCAGCAGGCTGAAGATGTTCAAAACTATGTTGTCTAGAGATGTTCAGTGTGAAGAGAAGACAACAGGAGAAGGCTGTCTTCTGAAGAGTGAAAGGCCGTCACGTGGACAAGGAGGAATTCAATCTGCTCTGGGCTGCCCCCATCACTGCAGGTGTCCAGGCAGAGGCCAGACAACAAATTGTTGGACCAGATAGCCCTGTGATCTCAGCTAGTGATTAATTATTCTCAGATGCGAAGTGATTCTCAGGTCTCCAAGAGCAATTGAGGAATGGAAAAACCCACTTACAACTCAAAGAAGAAATACAAACAAGGCTGCTGGGAGGAAGCATCAGCCCTCGGAGAAGAGATGTTCTTCTGTGGCTGGGCCAGGATTGCAGTCCTGGGGTCGGAGGCATCCTAACAGACCTGATTTCCCAAGGGCGCTGACCATCAGTGACAGAAAGGAGCTGTTCCTTCAGGCTAGCTTAGCAACCTCATCCGTCAACAAGATTCCTGCAGTTTCAAAGTATTTTCAACGTGCCCTATAACGTTTCTGGGAACATTTATATGTTCTTCCCCCCTGAAGAGAGCACTAATCCTGAGGGAACGGACATTTAAAAGTCAAGGGATCTATCCAAGCTTAGACTACGTTTTGGAAAGCTTAAGACATTTGTTCCTTTACACAAACTAACAGCTAATTAGAAGGCTATATCCACCCACCCCCTCAGGCTTTTCCTCTGGCAACACAACCAAGCCAACTGTACACAGTGTAGGGCCAAGGAAAAACAGTGAAAACTTGAAGCTATTACTTTTTTTTAAAGACTTATAATCCGTTTGACTGTGCCCCACAAAAATGAGAGTGCCGTGTAGAGGTACAGAAGGAATGGGTACTCTGTGGGAGACCGAGGTATAAACAGGGTCAGCCCATTGCAAGGAAATTCGGCAACGAAGAGCTGTATAAACGTTCCTAGCTTTTTACTCTCGTAAGCCCATGTCTGGGAATCTAGGGTAATAATGCCAAATTCAGAAAAAAAGCTTTGTACGTAATAGACACGCCTTGCATTATTATTTATGACAGTAAAATACCAGAAAACTACAAATTTCTAAAAATAGAGGAATGGTTAAGTGTGTCAGATGGACGTGTTATGGGAGAATATCACACGAAAAAAGCAAGACTCCAAATTACACCTCAGTAAGAAGACACTGATGGTTAAAAAGAAAGAAGTCTAGGGGAGCCTGGGTGGCTCAGTCGGTTAAGCATCTGACTCTTGATTTTGGCTCAGGTCATGATCTCACGGTTCGTGGGTCTGAGCCCCTCCTCAGGCTCTGCACTGACAGTCTGGAGCCTGCTTGGGATTCTGTCCCCTTCTCTCTCTGCCCCTCCCCTGCTTGTGCTCACTCTCACAAAAAAAGGAGAGAAAGAAAGAGAGAGAGAGAGAAAGAAAGAAAGAAAGAAAGAAAGAAAGAAAGAAAGAAAGAGGAAACAAAGACCCTTAAAGAAAGGAGTATAAAACTTACACACCACAAGAAAGGTCTGCCAGAAGCTGGACCAATATATTTGAATGATTATGTTTGAGTGACAGGATTACTAAGTGATGTGGAAAAGGAAAAGGAAAAGGAAAAGGAAAAGGAAAAGGAAAAGGAAAAGGAAAAGGAAAAGGAAAAGAAAAAAGAAAAAAGAAAAAAAGAAAAAGAAAAAAAACCTTTCCTTAATATCCAAGTTTTCTTTAATATACACTACTTTTCCCTCCCTTTCTTCCAATAGCTCAATTAACACAAGGAAATATTCCCCCTGTACATGCTTCTCCCCAGACCGGTGTGAAACTTCCCTACCTCCTTTCTAGAATGTACGCCCACATATAAACATACATGTATGCAGATGGTCACATCTTTTTCTGCCTTCCTTCCTTTCCTTCTTTTCTTTCTCTTTTTTTTCTTTCTTTTATAAAATTAGAATTATATCACACTTATTCCAATAGTTCCCCAGCTTCCTTCAAAACAAGGCCCTAATTTCTAAGAACTCTGTTACCTCAGCAGCCCATATCTCAACATCTGCTTCCTTGCTTCCTGACTAAATCCAAACCATTGAGAACTCTTTGGGGACCCTGAGTCAGGTGCACACCTTGGACAGAGCCCCGACCCACTCTTCCTTCCCTTCCCTCAAGGCTTCCCTAGGAGTCAGTCTGTGTTCCATACTCACATAGGCTGTTCCTTCCCCAGCACCACGTCCTCACCCATAACTGGACACTCCCTCGCTTGAAATACAGTCCCACCAGGCTGGGGACCTGATCTTGTCTTATAACTCCGTCCCTAAGACACCCCCAGACTGCTAGCAGCTACTCAATGATGACTGAATAAAAAACAAATACCCAATACCACCAAATGGTTTATGGCTGATTGTAAGCCAATCAAATGTCTTAAGTATTTGAGAAACTGCTCAGTGAAGACAAATGCCATGAACCCCAAAACCTTATAAGGAGGATGGGAAATAAGACATAGACGAATTCAAAGATGTAGCCAACACCGGTGGTTCCTGTCAAAATGGTAGAAATAGGGACTAAGGGTAAAGTTTTTCCTAAAGCTACATTTACAGAGCCTACAGCACCGTTCTGCATGGCTGGGTAGATTTCTTTTCTCTCCTCACCCAGCACCCCCACCGCCGCCTTTTCTTTCAAAAAAAAAAAAATTGTTTTTTTTTTTACATTTGTTTATTTTTGAGAGACAGAGATAGCGCGTGAGTGGGGGAGGGGCAGAGAGAGGAGGAGACACAGAGCCCGAAGCAGGCTCCAGGCTCTGAGCACAGAGCCCAACACTGGGCTTGAATCTACAAGCCAGGAGATCATGACCTGAACCATCCAGGCGCCCCTCCTTTTCTTGATTATTGTTACTAAATTTTTCTTTTTGAAATGAAGTTATGGAGATAGTAGAGGGTAGTTTTTTCTATTAATTAATCTCTTCACTTGGTACAAATGCTATATATAGCTGGTGTTGTTCTGCCAACCCCTCTCCTTACCCAAGTTTTCTGAAATTTGGATGGTCTGGGAGACCCAGAAGTGGGGTCCCGGTGGCCAATGCTCTAGTAGTTTATGGGAGGAACGGATCCCCAGTGCCTCAGGGAGACCCTCTTTGAGTCGAGTCCTAGGAGTGGTTTTGATTTTGTAAGCAGAGAGGAGACCAAACCAGTAATGAGAGCTCAAAGCGCACCAGTGTGGGACCAAGAGGAATCCAAAGATATTCAGTAGGCAAGGCTTTTGTAGTTTGCTTTCTTAGGCAGATACTAGAAAAACAGTAAAACCACATAGGAGAGAAGACTCAGCACTAACTCACTCTGGGCCCAAACGCTTGTCTTGTCCCAAGCACGCTATGCACGTTTTTTCCTACATCTGACCGTCTCAAAGTCCCCATCTTGCAGAGGACACCATGCATTAGTTGCAGGGTAAGAAAGTGGCAGAGGTGGTATGTGAACCCAACTCCACTCTCTGCTCCCTGCCTTAGAAGTGAGACCCTGTGTTCATTGTATGGTCAGTGCGGATGCTCTGGAGGGTTGCAGGCAGGACAGTGGTATGAAGAAAGGGTGTGGCAGCAGGTTAAAAAACAATGAGGATAAAAAAAAGGGAAGGGCTGGAGTTGATTCTGCAATTGGAGGACAGTGGCAGAGACTCAACAGGTCCTGGGGACTGAATGATGATTATGGGACACAGGAGGGAAAGAGGAACTGAAGACTGCCTTAGGTGATCAGGAGAATGGGAAGGCAGGTAGGATAGAGAAGTTGGGGGACAAACTCTTACAGCCTTAGATTTCCACCAAAACATGGGAACGGCATGGACACGAAGGGCAGCAGAACTCAGCGTCGAGAACCCTGACTCTAGGTCTGCCCGGCGTCAAATCCTGCCCTTGCCACTTGCGAACAGGCAACCTCCGCGAAGTCATTTATCTGTGCCTCTGTGTCATCAAGTGTTCAGCAGAGATAAAGACCAGCACACACATCACAGGGGGTTGCTTTGAGGGCTAAAGAATAAGTTCGTTGTGAAGACTTAGCAAATGCAGGCCACGCAATGTTAAATTGCGGTCTGCCGTACTTCACCGCCGTGGTCCCCTGTGCACTTTTCCCTGGGCGTGGCTTCCTTCTTCTCCCTCCTTGCTGTTCTCAGCACACCTATATCCAGTTGGAGCTGGGGATACCCGCACCCTCACATCTTATTTATTACTGAGACAGAGAGACACAGAGCGTGAGCCGGGGAGGGGCAGACAGAGCGGGAGACACAGAATCCGAAGCAGGCTCCAGGCTCCGAGCTGTCAGCACAGAGCCCGACACGGGGCTCGAACTCACGAACCGCGAGATCATGACCTGAGTTGAAGTTGGACACTTAACTGGCTGAAAAATTTTTTTCTTTCTGATAATTCATTATTGGTGTATAGAAATACAAACAGATTTTTCTGTATTGATCTTTGTATTGATTTTACTGAAATTTCTTTAGTAGTTCTAACAGTTTTTTGATGGAATCTTCAGGGTATTCCATACATAATGTCATTTGCAAACAGTGACAGTTTTACTCCTTCCTTTTCCTGATCTTAGAGGAAAGAATTTCAGCTTTTCACCATTCAGTATAATGTTAGGTGTGGGCTTGTCATATACGGCCTTTATTTGAGAGGTATGTTCCTCTACACCCAAAGAGGGTTTTTTTGAATCATAATTTTGTCAAATGCTTTTTCTGCATCTACTGAGACAATCATATGATTTTTTATCCTTTATTTTGCTAATGTGGTGTATCATACTCACTGATTTGCAAATGTTGAACCATCCTTACATTCCTGGAATAAATCCCACTTGACCCTTTTAATGTATTGTTGAATTCAGTTTGCTAATATTTTTTTTGAAGATTTTTACAACTATATTCACCAGGAATATTGGCCTGTGATTTTCTTTTCTCATGGTGTCCTTGTCTGGTATCAGGGTTTTGGTATCAGTTATCTAACAATAATTTTTAATTTAAAAAATGAAACTAACTCATTTACCTAATTGTAGTTTTAAAAAGTGTTATTTCCAGTTAGGAACCATCTCTCTGTAAATAAAATGATATCTAATGTAAAGAGATAAAAAAGAAACACTAACATATCCATTACTTAAATTAAACAGTGTAACATTTTCCCATATTGATCTTAGAATTCTCACCTTATTTTTTTAATTAATTATATTTGAGAGAGCACGCACATGTGCACGTGTGTGTGCATGAGCGGGGGAGGGGCAGAGAGAGGAAGAGAGAGAATCCCAACCGGGCTCCATGCTGTCAGTGCAGAGCCCGACTCGGGGCTGGAACCCACGAACCATGTGATCATGAACTGAGCCGAAATCAAGAGTCTGAGGCTTAACCAACTGAGCCACCCAGGTACCCCATCACCTAACTTTTTTGAAAAAAGAAATAAAGTGATACTAATACAGCTAAAGCCCCCAGTCTCAGCCATACATTTCCCCAGACATAACTATTTTCCAAACGTGCTGTTTAGCATCGCTCTGCATGTTTTAATACTTTCATTACATATGCACGATCTACAATTTACAGGCTCAATTTAGGGGTTTTCTCCAACTTTTTATTTTGAAAAACTCCAAATTTATGGGAACGTTGTAGGAGAAATATAATGAAACCCCATCTTTCCTGCAACCAGATTTACCATCATTAACATGTTCCCAAATTTGCCTTAGGTTTACCTTTCTCCCCTATACATGTACACACACATACTTTTATTTTGCTGAGCCACTTGAAAGCAATTTATAGACATTGTGATACCTTATCCTCCAATATACCTCAGCACGGATCTCCTAAGCACCAGGACAATTCTCCTACATAACCACAATATGATTATCATTCTCTTGGGAGTTTTAAACATTCATATAAATGGCAGCACAGTTTAGGTATTCTTTGGCCACTTGCTTTTTCTAATTAACATTAGACTTTTGGAATGTGTTCGTGTGTTAGTACATGTAGATCTGGTTAATTCCCTGTATTCTACTATATGGCTGTGTTTATGTGTCTATTTATTTTCTATATCAATAGCTACTATGTTGTTCTAGTTTAGGCTATTCTTGTTCATGTCTCTTGTGCCACATGTGAGAGATCTGCTGGGTCATAAGATATGTGCATCTTCAACTTTTTTTTAACGTTTATTTCTTTTGAGAGAGACAGAGAGTGAGAGAGAATCCCAAGCAGGCTCTGCATGGTCAGCGCAGGGCCCTATGTGGGGCTCAAACTCATGCAACTGTGAAATCATGACCTGAGCTGAAATCAAGAGTCGGATGTTTAACTGACTGAGCCACCCAGGCATCCCTGTGCATCTTCAATTACTAGATATTGCCAAAACATTCCTCAAGGTATTTATAATGATTTAAGCATCATCTATTAATGTATATCCTTGCTGACACCTGCATTCTCATAATTTAATATTTGTCACCTCATTATGGTTTTAATTTTGCCTTTCTCTGATCCTGCATCTTTCTTTAAACAGAAAGTAAAGAACATATGTTTTTTTTTATTTTTTTTTTTTTAAATTTTTTTTCAACGTTTATTTATTTTTGGGACAGAGAGAGACAGAGCATGAACGGGGGAGGGGCAGAGAGAGAGGGAGACACAGAATCGGAAACAGGCTCCAGGCTCTGAGCCATCAGCCCAGAGCCTGACGCGGGGCTCGAACTCACAGAACGCGAGATCGTGACCTGGCTGAAGTCGGACGCTTAACCGACTGCGCCACCCAGGCGCCCCCATATGTTTTTTTTTAAAAAGAACACATTTAACCTTTTCTGAACATCTTATATCATCATCATTACCCTCCATTACAAAGTACCTTTCTGTATTATTACTTCAGTGTTTCCCTTTGCCTAGATGGTCACCTGCACTTAATCTGAAAACGATCAGGCTGTCTAAAAACCAAGTACTGTTCTTTAACCAAGTTAGTAAACCTTAGGTAAAGATCCAGGGACCCCTCCCATAGACAAAAGAGCAAGAACTCTAATAAAGGACACTATGTCAGTTTTTCAGTGAAACTAAACACTTCTTAGATCTTGATTATATGATAGAAGCTTAATCCACTAGAAGTGTAATATTTAGATGAGAGGCGTTAACTCCCAACTCTGGGAATTAGCAAAAAATGGACAAGACAGAGGTTAGAGATCTCAGCACCTCACCTTTCCAGAAAGATGTACAGCCTCCCAGCTTGAGGCAGTCAACTGCAGGGAACACAGAGCAGCCTCATTTCAATTACTTGGGAGGGGGAAGGGCAGAAAGAAGAGGTGGGCGGGGGTGTGAGATGATGCGAAATACACCCAGTTAGGAAGTTCAGAAGACCTAGCTGCTGGCTCCAGCTCATTTTCCTGGTCTGTAAAATAAGATAAACTAGATGGCTTAAAGTTTTTGTTCTTTCAACTCAAACATAATGGTTTTACAATACCATAAAAGCCTGTGAAAAATTCATTTCCCTTCAGCCCTGCATAAAACTGGGGTTCGTAAAGCTGATCCTGAGTCATCGAAAACAAAACAAAATGCAACAAAAAAGATTCCCTCTTCATAATTTAAGAAGTTAGAAAAGTATAGGATGCATTTTAGAATACTTCCACTGAAACGGCTAAAGTTAATTTTAGCGTTTTGACGAGGGAGCATCTATCGTCTGGAAAGCCAAATTTCTTAATGGATAAAAGACACATACATGAAATTTTTAGCCCATAAATACACAGTGAACACCTCGCAGGTACTCTTCCAGGCATGGGACAGAAAAACACCATTTCTGATCCCAAGGAATTCATTATCTAATGGAGGAGGCAAAGGAGAAAACAACAGTTTTAATATAAACTAGTGCTACTTTAATGCTAGTATAGGGTATTATTGGGGGAAAGGGTACAGAAGTCAATCGGGCAAGGAATTTCTAAGTCAGTGGTGGGTAGGGGGTATCAAGAAACTGCTCCAAGAGTAAACGATGCCAACAGAACCCTGAGAAGCAGTGGTAAGCACACAGGCACAGACTAGTAAGCGGTAGAACGTTGCAAGTCACACGGCTTCAGAGCATGGTGCTGGGACACGGGCCCAGAAGCCATGAAGCTCTGACACCAGTCGTGACATCAAGGGTGAACAGAAAGTGAAACAGAAAGTGGCTTCCCTCCTTCAGACTCATTTCACTTTAAATGAGGATCTTGGAAATTAAGAGTATAGAACACCCTAACTTTCCTCTTCTGTGAACAATTAGTTTTATGAAAGTCAAATATCTTGCTAAGACAGCAGGTTACGTTTTTCAGGTGAAAGTCGGTATAATTTGCCTGGTTGGTTTCAATCCTGCCTATTTCGTGTTCGCAATGATCAAGAATAGTATAGTTCACTGGATGATCTGGTCAAGTGATTTATGAACGCTTAGGCTCAGTGAAGATGCCCATCATGCAGAAGGGTGTTCTTAGTTGAAGATGTTAGAGTCCAGACACAGTGAGGGCAAGAGGTGTCTACACCAGGAGTCAATCTCAACACACATGCAATTCACCTTCTGAATGGAAGATGGTTAGCCTGTGAAAACTTCTGGCCAATCACCAGCATTCTAGGGATAATGAGGTCATCAAGAAGACATCTCTCTCCCCTCCCCAGGGTCCTTCCAGCCCCTGGACAGAGGGAAGGAAGGAGAGTGAGCTCCAGGCCACGACGAGAGCCCGTGCTAAGTGTTCCCTTGTGAGGCGCAGCCCGAACACCTCCTCACCAGGGCCTCCCCCTCACCCCTCCAGGCTTGAGTAGTCCTTTTTCATTTAAAAGAAAAAAATTCTTTTTAAGGTTTATTTTGAGAGGGGGGGGAGACAGAGAATCTGAAGGTATTCCAGGTGATGGTCCACTCTGTTTTGCCAGCCACTTGTCACATGTTTTGTAAAGACTGGTCTTCCTGTTTGTTCCCCTGCATTTTAAGCTCCTGAGGGCCAGGACCCTATCATATTCTACTTGGTAACCACAGAAGGTGTTCAGTAATTGTTAAATGGATGGACGGATGCGTGCACACCAGGCATCCTTCCAAAGCAGGCAGGCAGGCATGCAGGCAGGAAAGGGGTTGGAAATGTTGGCCTGATTAATTTCACAACATGGACGCATTCTAGAAGCAAAAGAAAGCGCAGAAAATGTGGACTGATGTGTTTGTTTTGTTTTGTTTTGTTTTGAGGCAAAATGAAGAAGGTAGGATGAACCGAGTTAACATCGCTAACCACTCACTGAAAGTTGTTTGGAATCCATCATTCCGGAAAACTCCGAGCACAGCAGAGCGCGAAGTTCCCAGGTGGTAAGTGGGGTATCGAGTCTTCACAGGCAACGGAAAGGGGCCAATTGCATTTTGCACAGTTACATACCTTCTCGACAGATCCCAACTATGATTTCCGCACCAGTCCAGTAATTCAGGGGCGGGAGTGGTAGATAAAAGGTGCCTGGAGCCAGGGTGAGGAGAAGGCTGGGCAGAGAGGGCCCCAACTTACCCACACTTTGTGAGCCTCCTTTCATCCCTTTGGAATAAAATCTGCATTCCTTTTCTGGGAGAAGGGCAGCCCTGCTCCCCACCTAACACAGCCCTGAATGTGGTGGACGTGGTGCCCCCCAAGCCAAGCTCCGCAAGGAGGCTGAACCCAGGCCAGCGTTAGCACAGAGGAGAAAGGGAGATTGTCCCCCTGGCCCAGCTCAAACATTTCATTCTCTTCCTAGGCCTCAAAACCCTAATTTGACCACAAAAACCTGGCCTCTGGTGTTTCTGTTATGAGTATCGGATTCCTTCGGCTGAACTTGGCTGTTCACTGCCTGAACAAATTACATTAACAATACAGAGAAATGTATACAGGGCCTTAAAAACACTGCTGAGCAGGGACCAAAACAAAGACGGTGGTGTCCTAGCAACAAACCTCACCCCCCAGCAGCCTCCGGCCCTGCCAGGGATTGTAAGCCATTGAGCTCCTCTCTTCTCTGCAAACAATTAGGGACAGAGAAGTCACAATTAGAGATGGGATTTACAGCCAGAGGAGCAATCTATAAATCACGGCGCTCCCACCCCCAGCCATTCCCAGCCAGATAATCAGAGCCAGATGTTCGCCACAGCTGCTTCAACGTGGGTACACTGTTGTCCGACTCGACCACGCTCCTGCTCTGAGAACCAGCAGAGGCTCCAGCCAAAGCATCCTGCCAAGCCAGAGGGGGCCTCTGCGCCCTGGAGCAGCCCCAACTGTATGAACAGTTGGGTCATGTGGGAAGCGTTTGGGAGAGCGACTGCAGAGATGCAAAGCATCTCCCTGGAGAGCAGTGCGGGTCCCGGAAGGCCCTCCAAGCCTGCATGATTCAGCGATGAGGGCCACAGTGACAATCAGCAGCAGCTGACTGCAGGTGGTGGCAGCATTAACTTCACCCATCACTGGCGAAGTACTGAGCACTGAGCTGAGTACTTTGCAGCTACCCCCCTGAGGAACACTCAATTCACAGATGAAGAAACTGGGCCTTAGAGAGGGCGACAGTTTTCTAGAAGGTCCCAGGGCGACTGAGTGGCAGAGCAGCAAGTTAAAGTTGGGTCAGCTTGACCGTGATGCCCCAATAACTTTGTTAAACTGTGGAATGATGGAGAGACTCATTCAGGATGCAGGGCTGGCACTTTCCAAGTTACTCTCTTGACTGTCAAACTTGGAAGAGACTTGTGGTTACTTTATTTCTCCATAGGTGGCTGGTGTTTTAGATTTCTTGGCTGAACCAAGTCAGATTTTAGGACCTGGGGCCACGAAACAGCAAACTCCGAGGGTGGTAAAAAAAAAAAAAAAAAAAAAAAGCTAGGCTACCAAATGTTGCCAAGGTGTTTCTCTTAATAGACCTCGTTTTTATGCACGTTTTCCTTCATTTTTTTATTTATTGATATACATACAGTAATGTGCACACATCTTAAAGGTACAGCTCAACTTACTTTTTCATATGTATAAACCCATGTAACCACCGCCAGATGAAGAGACGGAACCTTCTAGAACCCGTTTTACGAGGTTTTTCGCATGTCCCTTTCCCAGTCAGCATTCCTCTGCCCCCAAGGTAGCCACTGTTCTACCCTTTATCACCATATATACTTTTGCTTGTTTTTGAACAAACAGAATCACACATCACGCCTTTGGCGTAAAGACAGGTCTTCTGTAGAACTTTGGTTATTGTCAGGGTCAAAGCAAGGTTCCGGATTCAGAGTTACCAGCAATGAAAGGCTGAGATAACATAATTAGTTCTGCCTGCTACATCAGCTTCATGAGACTATCCCATGACATTTGTAACCCCTCTTCCCAGAACCCTGCTGGTGTTGTCTAAGATGCCCTGTCCTCAAGGGGTGGACAAGTCCCTGGCCATTGAGCCTCAAGCACTGCCGGTAACTGAATCTGGTAGTAACAAGCTGTGTTTACCCCACTTGTCACTCTCCATCCTTGACACCCTGACAGCCACCACCCTTCACTCCTCAGGAAGGGCAACAGGGCATGAAGGATGTGGCTGAGGCCCTTCCCGGGAGGGGAAGGATTAAATGGTCTGGAATGTCTGGGCTCCAAGTCCTCTCCAGGTTCGGGCTGCTGAGGCAAAGCGCTCCCAGTCACCCTCACACCGCTCATCACCCCAGGAGACTCTCGGCGGGACGCACTCGCCTAGGACAAGAGGAGGCCACCCACTCACCGTCCCCACACAGGAGCTGCCCCTGCTGGGTTGGGCCTCTCACTGGGAAATCTAGGCAGGAAAGCTGCATGTGGGGTTGGGGTCGCAAGAAATTCCAGTTGAGAGGATGAAAATGGCCAATACGACAGACAAGAGATTCTGAGAAAGGTGAACACTCCTGAGTGCTGAGAGGGGGCAGGGTTTTCTTTTCTTGGCTTTCTCCCCACAGTCTTGACCACCTCCTAAAGCACAGTGCTGCTCACCTTAACTCCTTGGCATGGCCCCAATTTCACTTCCCAGGGTACTTATTTTTAGCTGCACTGAACACCTGTTTGTTTCCATGACTGCTTAAAATTCTAAATCTGTTGGCATATTACGACACAGGACACTTCCAAAGGATCTAATACTACCAGCCGGAAGTGGCAGACCCTTAGGAATTCATACTCTCATCCAAGTATTTATGGCTGACACATAAATACAGTGATCCTAACTTCCAAATAAAACATCAGGGCATGGGATTTCACGAGGGATATTTTTGGAGGTGTCATTTGGATGGAGAAAGAGTAGAATCACAGCATATTCTTGATTTGTGGGGATACGTCTGATTGTCCGTGATGAAGACCATTAGACAATTTCGGAACCTGAAACTGAGGTAGACAAAGGCCGCTCCCAAGTTCAGCATTTTGAAGCCCAAAGCAGTCTCCTGTTGCAGCCGTTCAGGATCCAAAAGGCTACAGTCCGTTCCCACATCCAGCCCTAAAAGACCTCCATTGCCCCCAGCACACAAGACAACTGGAGGTTTCTCCTTCCTTCTCTTTGTTCTCCCCTCCATCTTCTGGGCTTCCCTTGGGTCACCTCATCTCCCCAGACTCAGCCTGCGCACCTCCCTTTCACCTCATCGCCTACCCCACCCACTTCCAGGACTCCTCCATTCAAACAGCCTCTTCTGCTGGGGGGACGGGTTGTGTCTGGTTCTAGTCTCGGGGGAGTTTCAAAAGGCTGGTCTACTGCCTGATCCTGTAACCGACACAGGAGGGTCCTCTGACCTTCCCATGACTCTGTCTGGACCCCACCATGGCCCCGACCAGAGCCGGCTCAGCGGGTCGGTGTTGCTGTACCGAGGACCGTGCACACCCAGCCTGTGACTGAGGACGTCCCTCCTCAAGGACTGAAGATACTGACGTGCACCTGCACGGAAACATGAGAAAACTCTCAACAGTAGGAAGACCGCACGCACCTGCAGCAACTGGGTACCGCACACTTTCCCGCTCCAAACTTTACTCTTGCGGGTCCCCCTGCTCCATCTTCTCTCCTCCCTCGCCCAAGTACGGTTCTTCAACACACAGCTCTTGGAAAAAACCGTCAAGACCCCAGGCTTCGTGAGCCTTCCTTCCCCAGAACCACAGGTCGAACATGCGAATGCTTCCCAGGGCCAGGCAGAGTGTAGTCCCCACAGTAACAGCAGCCACAATAATAATTATCGGGTGTGTCCTGGGAGGCAGGCCCTGCACCCGGCCTTTCACCTGAACTAACCATTGAACACCCACAAGACTTAGTAGGAGGCACATCACTACCCAGATGTAGAGAGAGACCAGGTCATGCCCACTGCTAAGTGGTGGGGCCAGCGTTTGAGCCCGGCCCAGGCTTTAGCCCAGACAACTCGGCTCTGAGGGAGGGGTGGGTACAGCCCATCAGAGGGGTGCTGCTGTTACCCTGCAGGAGTGTGAGCCTTGCACTGCGACACTTCTGAGACCCTCTATACCTCTCTTGTTTCAAGAGGTGCTGGAAATATGGCCTTTTACATGACGTTCTTTAATTCTATAAAAAGTTCCAGCCCCAGGCCATATCCGAAAGGAGACTGGGACAGTGGCCACGGGTCCTGCCTGCTCTGAACGCTGCATCGTGCAACTGCCCAGGCACTGCTATGTGAGGTCTCTCTTCCCACGCCTGGAATTATGATTTAAATGTTTGTGGTTTCAGATAGCTCTTCTTACTGACATTATAAGCTAATGGAGGACAAGGAGCAGGTCTTCTCATTCATCATGGTTTGTGAAACCCTTCACAGCCTCATGACTTCCTGGGTAGAACAGAGGAGAGACTTACCTACACAGAGACCCTACTATGTGCCAGCACTGTTCTAGACTCTTCCATGCACCAGCTCATTTAATCCCCATAATGACCTGTTGAGTTCAGTAATATCAACCTAGGTGCTTTTTTTTTTTTTTTTTTGGAGACAGAGAGAGAGAGAGACTGCAAGTGGGGAAGGGGGGCAGAGAGAGAGAGGGAGAGAGAACTCCAAGCAGGCTCCATGTTCAGTGTGGAGCCTAATGTGGGGCTCAATCTCACAACCGTGAGATCATGACCTGAACCTAAATCAAGAGTTGGATATTCAACTGGGCCACACAGGTGCCCTGCCTTTTCCTTAAAAAAAAATTAAAAAAATTTTTTCTAATGTTGATTTATTTTTAAGAGAGACAGACAGACAGAGCAAGAGCAGGGGAAGGCAGAGAGAGAGAGAGGGAGGGAGGGAGACAAAGAATCCAAAGCAGGCTCCAGGCCCTGAGCCATCAGCACAGACCCTGATGCAGGGCTTGAACCCATGAATGACGAGATCATGACCTGAGCCAAAGTCGGGCACTTAACCAACTGAGCCACCCAGATGCCCCTGAAAAAATTTATTTTAGAGAGAGAGAGAGAGAAAGAGCAAGAGTGGAAGAGAGGGGCAGAGGTAGAGAGAGAGAGAGAGAGAGAGAGAGAGAGAGAGAGAGAGAGAGAGAATCTTAAGCAGGCTCCATGCTCAGTGCAGAGCCCAACATGGAGCTCAAACCCACGACCCTGGGATCATGACCTGAGCCAAAATCAAGAGTTGGACGCTCAACCGACTAAACCACCCAGGTGCCCCCCCCCCAGCCTTTTCTTTTTACATGAATGAAGATTGTGATGCTCAGAGGGGCTTAGTCTCTTTCCTAAAGTCACAGACTTTAGTGGCCACACCACGCATGCTCCTGCCAGCTCACGGAACAGACATAGGTAACTGCTGAGATGCTCTATCTTGGTGGTTCCAGGCAGGGAAATCAATTCCCAAATTAATTAGTGAAGGAATTGTTTATGTTTTAATGGCTCTCAGTAAATAATAAAGTACTTGGATTCCTGGATAACGAAATTCCCTGAGCTCTCAGGACCATGTTGTCTGCCTTGAAGCCTGAACACTGTCCGAGCTTATTCAGCAGTGTTGCCAAACCCCCACTACGTGGGGGTTGTTCTCAAAGTGAAAAAGCAAAGCTGTCTCCAGGAATAGACCCATCACGCTGTGTAGCAAGAGGCAGCACCATGTGGGTGAAGCCTGGTGCGGCCCCTGGGCTCTAGCACTCCTGAGCAGTGTGACCCCTGCGACAGTTTCCTTGCTTCCCCACATTTCACTTTCCCTACCTGAAAATGGGAAGATGAGGACGGTGCTCACTAGGGATCCCTACCTCCCAGGACCAGTGTGAGGATTAAATTATTTGAAATCCATGTTTAGAACCGGGTCTGGCACATGGCAGAACTCCAGGAGCCGTGTTATTGTTCAGAACCTCAAGTTGCTGCTCCTTTGTCATCTCCCATGGAAGGGAGATGTCCCACCAGACAAGGACAAAGGGTCGGGAACAACCCGGATGCACCCAACCCTCCACACTGTCATCTGACGCTTCCTTCAGTGGCTTACTGAAAACTTCCTGCCTTGGACGGTCTTGGCTATGTCCCATTGTTTATGGTGGGTTTTGCTTGATCCTCTTGGGTTTCCCAGGTAGACATTCTATAAACAGTGGTTGTTTTCCCTCTGGCTTTCCAGTCTTTATTGTCTTGGCTACTGTACCAATGCAACCCTGTTCTCTCCCTCCCTGGCCCTTGCACTTCTTATCCGTCTTGTCTACCTGGCAATGACCCTGACACACTGCTAGAGATCCCGGCCATCGGTAGAAACTTCAGGGTGCCAGTGAGGGACTGCAGCCATGACAGGCCCAAGACCTCCCCAACAGGGTACACAGTTCCCAGGAGAATCTGGAATGAAGATGGGGACATTCAGTATGTGTGGGAAAGAGCCAGGCAAGACAGGGGGCCTGGGAGGCAAGGAGAGGCAGAGCTGAGGTCACCATAAGGAGTGAGTGATGGCCATATCACGAAGAGTGCCCCCCATGAGGCCTGACACAGGGCTGGGACTCAAGTACTGGTGAATCAGCACTGACCTGGGAAGATTATGTCCTGTCCCCATGGGCGCAGCCTAAGACAGACCCTCCCAGATCCTCCCCTTCTCTAGGATTTTAGGTATATGGAGATTCAAATGCTGTCTTTCCTTTCTTTTTCTTTTTCTTTTCTTTCCTTTTCTTTCTTTCTTTTCTTTCTTTTCTTTCTTTCTTTCTTTCTTTCTTTCTTTCTTTCTTTCTTTCTCTTCCTTCCTTCCTTTTTGTTTATTTATTTATTTTGAGAGAGAGAGAGAGAGAGAGAGAGAGAGAGAGAGAGAGAGAGAATCCCAAGCCAGCTCCGCACCATCAGCACAGAGCTTGATAAGGGGCTCAAACTCATGAACCTTGAGATCATGACCTGAGCACAGATCAAGAGTCAGACGCTTAACCGACTGAGCCACCCAGGCATCCCTCAAATCCTGTCTTTTCTTACCAAGAGACCTCCATATCTCAAATGGAGTTCCTTTCAAAGAAGGTAGACAGTTTCCTAATATATTAACATCCTTTTTTTTTAATGTTTATTTTTGAGAGAGCAAGCCAGCATGAACTGAGGAGGGGCAGAGAGAGAGGGAGAGAGAATCCCAAGAGAGAATCTGTGCTGACAGCACAGAGCCTGATGTGAGGCTTGACCTCACGACCCTGGGATCATGACCTGAGCTGAAATCAAGAGTTGGGCGCTTAACAGACTAAGCCACCCAGGCACTCCTAGTTCATTAACATTCTAACTGATTTCCCCGTCTGCTCCACTGGACTCCTGGGGAATGTGCATGTAGGATACATTTTGGGAAGTGGGGGGAGTCATCTTATAATTTGAAAATGCAGTATTTGCAGCAGTAGGCTTCCATGCAAAGGTGTTGCTCCCTATTACCAGGGTGCACTCCCCAAGCCAGCCCTGAGAGATAGCTTGTCAGTGTCAATGCTGTACCTTGGGAAGACACAGGAACTCGCATTTCAATAAGCACCCGGGATGATTCTGAAGCAGAGGTCCATGGACCATACTTTGAGAATCACTGTCCTGATGGTTCTGCAGGTCTGACGCCTCTGAGCATCCTCCCTATAGTTCTCTACTCCCTCTTCTGACCCAATAAGTCCCTTCAGATATTCAGGGTCCAAGCAGATCCTCCCAGGAGCACGGACAATGGGCAGATCACAGGAAAAGAAGCAGGCCGGCCAGCAACTCCTGGCACCGCAGCCCCATCCCCAAACGATGGGACATGGAAGGGGCCACAGAACATCCAGCTGAGTCTTCCTGTCTCATTCATGTACCCAAACAGGACAAGTGCCAGTGACCTCATGTGTAACCGTGTCCACAGGCTTGAGCAAAGGAAGGTGAAGATGTCACTTGGGTTTCCATGTGAGTCCCAACCACCTTCCTCCTTGGGATGCTGCCTAGGGATCTATGGCCTTATTCACCACCTAGGCCCTCCCTGCATGGCCCGTCGGCTTTCTCACTAGATGCGTACATTCATCTGTCCCCACTGGAGAAAACTCTCCTAACTAGGCACCTGTTTTAATGTGGCACTTTTTAGATTAAGAGAAATATCTGACCCTATTATTTGGTGACTACTGTAAAATTCTATCAAAGATATGGAGGAAAAAGAAATCAATGACATACAAATGCTTCTGGACCTGCGAAGCCCAGAATATTTTGAAAACTAACCTTGCTCTTATAAATTTCATATTGACTCCCAAGGGGAAAAAGAAAAAATAAAATCAAAATTTCATGACCTATCACTTCCTCAAGATAATAAAAAACAAACTAAAGGTAAAAAATTGGGGACCAAGGGCACCTGGGTGGCTTAGTCAGTTGAGCATCCAACTCTTCATTTCAGCTCAGGTCATGATCCCAGGGTCATGGGATCAAGCCCCGCCCTTCCCCCCTCCTCCTGCTCGTGTTCCTTCTCTCTGTCAAAAATAAAAAATGTAAATGAAAATTTTAAATGTAGTCCATAAACAACTTTTTTTTCCTTTCTGGAACTGCTTCTTCCACCAAAAAAGGTAGCTGCTACCATTCCAGAGGCTCCCCCTGCACTGGACTTCGAGTATTCAGCTCCAGACTTGTGGCAAAAACTAAAACTGCTTGTGTGACAAGATAAACACATACCTAGAAATCACTCTGAAAACAAGGAATGGTAAGAATTTAGCTTTTCTGTGATGAATTAGATCTGGCTCACTCCCTCACTTCCTTCAGGTCTCTGCCCAAACATCACCTCTGCAAGACCTTTCCTAACACCCATGTGCAACAGCATCCTGACCTTTAGCCTCTACGTGCCTTACTCTGCTTTCTTTTCTTTATCGCCACCTGACGCATTGTGTATTTGTTCATTGTCTCTCTCCCCAACCAGAAGGTAAGCAACTTGAGAACTGACATTTTATTCACTGCTACATGCCCAGTACCTTGAAAGTGCCTGCCATGTCACTGCACTCAAGTATCTGTTCCGGGAAGGAACCCAGCCACCTGCCAATCTATTCACCAGTCCATCCATTCTCCCAGATATCTACCCACTTAGTACCAACCATGTGCTAGGTACATGGCCCACTTAGGCCAACCATGGCCTAGAAGCCATGATGGATGTTCTGTAAATGAGGGTAAAGACTAAACATGGGTTTTGCTCCTGGAGAGACAGATACCTGACAGCTGTGGGTATTCAAAATACCTGGCAGGTGCACCTATGTTTGAGACAAGGAGAATGGGCAGGAAGCTGTGAGAAAGAAAAAGGTGACAGCTTTTTTAAAGTTATGGGACCAGGGAAGTCCTCCCAAGAAAGCGACCCAGAAGCTGATAGGGGGTTACCCAGATGAAGAGTGTGGGGAACGGGAAGCACAAGGGAAGGTTCAAAGTGGGAAGAGCTCGGTGGCTGGGAACAAGGAAGAAAACAGCACAAAGGAGACAAGAAGGAGTCAGACCACTCCTGGCCTCCCATCACCAAGGTGCACATGTCAGGCAGGCAGGTGCTAACCTGGACCTGAATCAGTTGGAGACAACAGGGCATCAACTCTGCTTATGAGATTTAGAGAAGCAAGGAATAAACAATCCTGAAATGTTTCTTCCCATACCAATTATAAAAGAGGACGAGATTTACTTTTAAAATAATCAGTTGAGGGGCGCCTGGGTGGCACAGTCGGTTAAGCGTCCAACTTCAGCCAGGTCACGATCTCGCGGTACGTGAGTTCGAGCCCCGCGTCGGGCTCTGGGCTGATGGCTCGGAGCCTGGAGCCTGTTTCCGATTCTGTGTCTCCCTCTCTCTCTGCCCCTCGCCCGTTCATGCTCTGTCTCTCTCTGTCCCAAAAATAAATAAACGTTGAAAAAAAAAATAATCAGTTGAAATCCCTATTTGTTTCTGCATCAGTGAGGATGCTTCTTAAATATCTGAGAAAACCTTGGTAGAAGAAACAAACGTAGCTAAAACATTTTTTGGTGATAGCGTATCATGCAGCTCCTTCCCAGCGTCACCCCAAATGGCATCTCTGACCAGGGAGTGGAGTCACTGTTCACATTTAGGAGACTGGATTTAATGTACACGGTGTTGACAACAAATACTTAAAAGACTGTGTTTCCTTTTCTGCTGGAACCAAATAGCTGATATCAGTTTGTGTCCCGGGTTCATTTTCTCCTACTACAATTATAATACATGCAACAATTTTATGTTGCATGAGATAAATGATGGCCCCCTTACTCAACTATAAGCTCTTTGAAGGGAGGCATTATCTCTGGATTTCTATCACCAAGAACAGTTCTCAACCCATAAAAAATCCTTTAAAACAAGTCTATTGAGATCAAAGGGCCTCAGTTCGCCAAGATTTTGCTAGTCTGGTTTAGCACAAACCCCGCTCTCGATTCAGTATGGGCCGCATGCTAGCTGAGGGATCACAGGCTCTGGAATTGACTTTTTCAGAAAATTAAATGAAACAGTAACTTATGAAGAGTACCTATCCTGAAGCCCAGGACGTGGCAGTTAATCAACAGACAGGTTAATCAGTAAGAAGGATTGTTGTTTTGTCCCTAATATGCAAGCAGAACCAAGATATTCATACAGCTTTTGCATTATGACCTTAACCATCTTCTATCAGAATCTGAACGTGGCACAAAACCACTAACCCATTGACACATTCTGTGGTCACAGTCCACAGGGCCCAGGAGGACTGCAGAGCCTGTCTGGTCAAAATCCAACACAAACGGTCTCAGGGATAAAAGGGCCGCCAACAAGGCAAGATCAATGTTGTGTCAGTAGAAGAACAGCCACTAACTTCCCAACAAGGTGGATGGAATCCCAACGGACAAGTCACAGGGCCAGTCCTAGGGACACACGCCCTCACCTTCCACCATGGCCGCTGCCCCAAGCCCCTCCAGGCAGGATGCAGGAGCCCGACAGGTGAGAGTTAATGTTCCTAAATGGCTATACCTTCATTTGGAACTATCTTTCTTTCTCAATAATAAAAGGTCAGCTGTGAATTACAGATGGGAGTCAAGCCAAGGAAAGAAATGCTGGTCAGTTCTTAGTAACAGGGCTCTAAAAAAAAGCATCCAAGTGGATGACAGTCCTTATCAGTGACTTATCAATCCCCAGGGTCCAACTGCAGTGGTAATTTAATTTTTACATAATGTCCACTATTTTAAAAATGTACAAGAGTGGAGAAACCACCTGGAAATCTTTATATGAACAAACTAGAATAAAGGACATGAGCTGAGAAGCACTCCTGCCTGCTGCCCCCAAAGGCTTCTATCAATATATCAATCCTGGGGCACCTGGGTGGCTCAGTTGGTTGAGCATCTGATTCCTGATTTTGGCTCAGGTCATGATCCCAAGGTCGTGGGATCAAGCCCCACATAAGTCTCCACGCTGAGCCTGCTAGGAATTCTCTCTCTTTCTCTCTGTCTCTCTCCCTCTGCCCCTCTCTCCCACTTGTACATGCTCTCTCTCTAAAATTAAATTAAATTAAATTAAATTAAATTAAATTAAATTAAATTAAATTAAATTAAAATTAAAATATCAATTCCCCCAGAGTGCAGGTGCATACAATATACCTGCACGCAAATCTATCATTTCAAGACTTAAAAAATACTCAGTGTTTAGTTGACAATAGGTCCAACAGAGGTGTAGTACCTCTGTTGTGGGAAAACAAAGACTTTCTTTTTCTTTAATTTTTTTTTAACATTTATTTATTTTTGAGACAGACAGAGAGAGAGCATGAACAGGGGAGGGTCAGAGAAAGAGGGAGACACAGAATCTGAAACAGGCTCCAGGCTCTGAGCTGTCAGCACAGAGCCCGACGCGAGGCTCGAACCCACGGACCGCGAGATCATGACCTGAGCTGAAGTCGGACACTTAACCAACTGAACCACCCAGGCGCCCCAACAAAGACTTTCAATACACACTTTATCAACTGCCTTCAGCTCTAGACCTGAGAGAAAAATAGTGACAGTAAACTACTCTTTACATGCTACTAGAGGCAGTGTAAATTGGTGAGCTACATCGAAAAAAGGCTGGCAATTCCTCAAATGTTTAAACATAGAGTTCCTGTATGACCCAGCACTTCCACTCCTAGCTATATACCCAAAAGAATTGAAAATGCATGTGTATTTTCACACAAAAACTTGTACACAATGTTCATAACAACACTGTTCATAATAGTCAAAAAGTGGGAATACCACAAACATATATCAACAGATGATTGGATGGAGGCACCTGGGTGGCTCAGTCTGTGAAGCAGATAAGTGTTCAACTTTGGCTCAGGTCATGATCTCACAGTTCTAGAGTTCAAGCCCTGTCGGGCTCTGTGCTGAGAGCTCAGAGCCCGGAGCCTGCTTCGGATTCTGTGTCTCCCTCTCTCTTTGCCTCTCCCCCATTCACACTGTCTCTCTCTTTATCAAAAATAAACATTAAAAAAGTTTTTTAAAAAAGATGAGTGGATAAACAAAACGTGGTATATCCATGCAACAGAATACTATTGGGCCATAAAAAAGGAATGCGTACTGATTCATCCTATAATATGAATAAACCTTGAAAAAATTATGTTACGTTAAAGAAGCCACTCACAAAAGGATACACGTTCTGTGACTCCATTTATTTTATTATTAAAAAAATTTTTTTATAATGTTTATTTTTGAGAAAGAGAGAGAGAGAGAGAGAGAGAGAGAGAGAGAGAACACAAGCTGGGGAGGGACAGAGAGAGAGAGGGAGACACAGAATCTGAAGCAGGTTCCAGGCTCCAAACTGCCAGCACAGAGCCCGAGGCAGGGCTTGAACCCACGAACTGTGAGATCATGACCTGAGCTGAAGTTGGACACTTAACTGACTGAGCCACCCAGGCGCCCCTCTATGACACCATTTATATGAAATGTTCAGAACTGGCAACTCCAGAGAGACAAAATATAGATTAGTGCTTGCCAGGGTTGGAGGAAGAAGATAAGAGGGAGGGAATGTTAACAGATAAGAGTTTCTTTTTGGGGTGATGAAAATGTTCTAGAGCAAGGTAGTGTTGATGATTATACAATTCTGTGAGTATAATAAAACCACCAACTTGTTCACTTTCATAAGAGGGTGAATTTTAGAGATAAATTTTATCTCAATTAAATAAATACATAGGATGTATTTTTTAAGCCATTAATTACATAAAGAGATAAAGGGAAAAATGATCTTGCCCAGTGTTTCTGGAAATAAAGCCTGAAAGCTTTACATCCACTGGCATACTCCAAACAATGGTTCCCAACCAGGGCTGCCCATTAGACTGACCCAGAGAGAGCCTTTCAAAACACAGAGATGCTTAGACTTCCCTTCCCAGAGATTATAATTTAATTGGTCTGGGGTGGGGCTCAGGGACTAGTGTTTCTCACAATCTCCCCAGTTGACGCTAACGTGCAGCCAGAATTAAGAACCTCTGCCCTAGAATTTGAGCTTTTAAAGGAGTCCCTGGTGTTGGTTTAGGTATCTGCTATTTTATCCTTTCTCATAAACATAAGACAGACAAAATTTTAAATGGCTCACAGTTTCTGGCTGTTAGAACTGGGATTTCATTTTATTGTCTCTTCCACATTAAAAAAAAAAAAGATCAGCAGGTTGCCATTTTGTAGACAGAGAATCTGAAGTACAAAATGGCTAAGACACATACTGAGGTCACCATAGTGAGTTGGGGTGGGGATCGGATTACAATTTCGTCCTTGGGAACCTACGACTCTAACTTGAACCAGGAGGAACAGCCACTCAGCACGGGTGGCAGGGACAGGCAGCACCGGGCACTGGCACCAGAGGCAGGAAGGCTGGATGGAGCCTCAGTCTGGGAAAACCGCAAACTCTCAAGTCTGCTGTCTTCACCTTCTGATTTGGTAAAATAGAACCACCCCTCTTCTGCACCCGCCCCTCCCCAAAACAAACCTGTTTTCCTTACAGGGCTGGGAAGAAGAGGTTCATTTCACCTCCTCATCTCAGGTAAGCTACCCCAAAGTGCTCACTTATTGGGAACACTGCTTATCTGATATTCATTATTTTCCCATAAGCTGGTGAAACCCCCGTCAGGTCTGCATTAGGCTCCACATTCATGTCGGAGCCCCAAAGCTGTTTCCAATTGGCAAAGTCATGGCCAGGGTGTGTTGTTCATTAGTATATTTGTGGGAGGCTGTCCAGGCCCCAACCCAGTCACCGGCCGTGGGAAATTCTTCCCAGATCGGAGGACCCTCCAGGCCTGAGGACAGAAATGAGGAGCTACCTGTGCCTCTCCCTGGGTTCCTGCTCGGAGCTCCTTCCCTACTCGCGAGGAACACAGACAGTGGTCGTTTGGGTTCTGATTTTGTTGAGTAACCTCTCGACGACTTGCTGCGCAGTTCCTGGCTCTTCCATCCCACCCTCCTCCCTCTCTCAGCTGTTTTATAAGCTGAATTCTAATCTGGGTTTCTTCACAATGTCGCCTTTGACTACAAGCTAATAAAACCCCAAACGGGAAATTCAGGAGTAATGGAGATGCCACGTGACTGTAACCTAAGGTTGTTGGTCAACTTGATTTGGTTTTCAAGCCTGTACCCCATCTGGGGGCTTCAGCCCCCCACCCACCTTTGTGGCAATAAAGAGGGTCTTTGTCTTTTGTCACACTGCACGTGGGCCCTGAACCTTTCTAAGGAGTGCCGCAGACAGCTCACAACACTCCAGGACCCCTGCACGCCCCTCTCCGTGTCTGCTACCTTGCCCGGGGCTCAGGAAAGCAGCTGCCTCACCTCCCAGGCCACAGACAGGCCTTACCTGCCACCTAACCTGACCAGAGTCACCACGGTGTCCACCCTGCACAACCAGGAGGCTGGTGGAACCCTCACACGGGGGTGGCACTTTTGTTATGAGTATGCAAATCCTCACCATAAACATCAGAGAAGTCAAGGAGAAGAACAAAGGTGTTTTGCTGCAGCCTGAAATTCAAGGTTGCGGTTGAGCCACACTGGTAATTTCTTTCTGAATTTTGTTTTTAATTGCAGAGAACGGGGGAAAAATCTCGATTTCCACAGATAAGTAGTAGCTAATGCTAACAGGCTTTCAGGAGGCTGCCTTTTGATCTTAGGATAGTCTTTAAGGTAAATCAGAGTTTCTCAACCTTTCTTTCATTATCACCCCCCCTTAAGGAGCCGTGGTAGACATTTTTTCCTAATTGTGCTCTCCTTCCTCCACGAAATCTTAACACCATAGATATACTGTGTATCTCTTTATGTTATAGTGACCCTTCGGAGGGCTGCGCACCACTGTCATAGCTAGATTTTTTTTGTCCCCTTGGAGGCAATACTACTCTGGTTGAGAACACAGGAGTTCAATTGACCCAAGGCTTGAAATAGTGGTAGACTTATTTTCTTTCAAAGTATAATTACTAAAAATGATAGCAAAACTGGAAACAATGGAAAATTCTTAGACAATAATGATTAGTTGCTAGACACTATTCTAAGCACTTGACCTGTACTTACGTAAGCTCATAATACTATTATTATCCTCGTTTAATAGATGAAGAAAAGGAGGCACAGAGAGGCCAGGTGACTTACCCAAGGCCACACAGGTAGTGGGCAGCAGAGGTGGGAATCAAGACCAGACTCCACACCCTAACCACTAGGCAATACTGGTCTCCCACAATACAAAACAACTGCTTGTGTCCTAATCACAAATGTAGAAATCAAACGATGCACCCAAACCCAACAATAAGCCTGTAACCAACCATCGTGAGACACTTCCACAAAGTGACACATCATACATTATTAAACTGGCCACTGAGCTATGAAGACACCCCAAGCCGGGCCCACCAAGAGCACAGGTGAGTATCTGCACAATAGCACGTGAGCGTTCTATGCATGCTTGAATATTTAACAAACCTGGGGCTACCTACAAGCTTCCTAACTAATACCTCACTTCTAAGAATTCCAACACAGACAAAAAGGCAGGGGACTTATTTGCCCCAATGTGAGCCACCCTGGCAGTTCTAGTTAGTGCATCGGTTGGGCTCCAGTATGTTGAAATGTGGGGTATTTAATCAGACAGATTTTATTTCGGTTGCACATTTTTATGTGGTGAAAAGAGAATTAAAAAAAAAAAAAAAAAGAGTCAAGCCCAACATTTGAGAAACCCCCATAGCACTGAGCCATAGCACAGACTCTGAAATCACCTGATAACCTTCCAGGGCCCTCTGGTCTGGCTGAGGGTGCCTGCTTATACAAGCTGGGACAGCTTCAACCCAGCCTCCTGCACCATATTCCCCACCCAGCTCCTGCTGGGGCATCACACCTCTCCCCCCATTCCCCCGACCTTCCAGCCCACGTCACTCAGCCATACCCTCGCCTCCCACCAAAGACCCATGCCCACACCAGTTCAGTCCAAGTCTGGGGCTGGGCCCAGCAGCCCTAGGTGTCAGGCTCCCCTGTGACCCTGACGTGTGAGGCACCTGAGAGCTGTCTGTCGTCCCTAGTTTCAGAAGGTAACCCTAACTCTGAGCAAGTCATAGCCAGCTGGTCCAAGCCCCTCACCTGCCCCTGAAAAGCAGGCGACTCTCATGTGTGTTCTTAGGCGCCATGATTGAGTGAGCAGGGAGTTCTCTTGACTTTCCACCTGTGCATGTGCTCCTGGTCCTTACTGCTTTCTTCCCATCCATGCATCTCTAACTTACTGTATGCCAGCAGCTGGGGAATCAAGGCAGATAAATACATCATCACTTACTGTTTCTAGCATTCTGCAAGAAAAAGAACAGGAGGCCTAATTTAGAGTTGGGGCAGGTGAGCAAAACTATCTGAGGAGTGAGGGTAACAACATTCTAGGCAGAGCGAACCCCAAGCAGGGAGACCAGAGATGTGGCATTTGGGCAATCTGAAAGCAGGTGGATGAGGCTGAGGAAGAGGAAGAGGCAGGAGTCTCCTCCATTATGAGGGCAGAGGGTTTTCTTCCCCTCTCCATCTATGGGTGGACAGCAGTAAAAATCACTGCAGTTAGGGGTCTGAGCCAGGAGGCGGGTCTGCCTTCACTGGCTGTGTAACACTTTCTCAGACCTGGTTTCCTACCTGTACATTAGGAATAATCTTTTTTTTTTTTTTTTTTTTTTTTTTTTTTTTTTTTAATGGGAGAGACTTCACTATTTGGGATTTTTTTTTTTTAATGTTTATTTTTGAGAGTGTGGGGGCGGGGCAGAGAGAGAGGGAGACAGAGGATCTGCAAGGGCTCTGTGCTGACAACAGAGAGCCTGATGCAGGGCTCGAACTCGTGAACCGTGAGATCATGACCCTGAGCCGAGGTCAAATGCTTAACCGACTGAGCCACCCAGGCACCCCAGATTAGGAATAATCCTAATCCCTACCCCAGATGGGGGTAGTGACTCAGTGCAGCTATCCTCTCGAGCAGGGGTTCTTGACCTCGCCTGTACAATGGAACCACCTGGAGCCTTGTAAAGTGCTGACGTGTGGGGTCCACTGCTGGGCCTAGCCCAGGCCCCCCGCATTGTTAAAGCTCCCTCAGCGACATTGAGGTACAGCTGCAGGAGGAAGCATCAGAGCAGGCCAGGATGCTGGGCACGCTGCAAGTGCTTAAAAGTTCTGAGCTGTTACCAACAGAGGGATCTCCAGGCCTCACTCCCACCCCTCTCCAAAAATGCCCAAGTTCCCAATCGAAATCATCCCACAGCCCTCCCACAATCACTCCCGTACAGATGACTTTTGTGATAAAGCTCTAACAACCGCATAACAGTCAAAGCCACAAAGACACAAAGTAGAAAGGGAGCTGCCATGGGGAGAGGGAACTGGGAGCTGTTCAGTGGGGACCGAATTTCAGTGGGGGAAGATGAAGAAAGTCCTGGAGACGGATGGTGGTGATGGATGCACAACAGTGTGAAAGTACTTAACCATTCGCTTAAGAACGGTTAAGATAGTACATTTTAGGCTACGTATATTTTACCACAATTTTTAAAAAAAACTGCTTAAAACGCGGTTTACTCATATTCAGAATGTCCTTCGATGTCCACAGAATACAAGAAATATTAACTTGAACAATAATGAATACACTTATACTTTTCCAGGTCTAAGAATCTATCCAACAGAAAAGCCACCTTGCCGTAAAGATACGTGTACAAGTGTGCTCAGTGGGGTATGTTGCAACAGGGCGAAAAGCATCAACAACCTACAGGTTCATCGCTAGGTGAAGGCTCAGGCACATCAATGTCCGTCTTGGGAATACTATGCAACCACGAAAAAGGCTGAGTCAGTGTGTGTCTGTGAACACTGACAGCTCGGGTGAATAACATGCTATTCCGGGAGATGCTGGGCCCCTGGCATCTGAACTCCCTCCTATCTAGGAATCCTTGCCTTCTTCAAGTCCTGGTGGGGGCCAGGTCCACCTCTCACTCTGGGGCCTGCAAATGCCACCAGTAACATTAACTGCAGCGATGCTATCAGCCTGGTTTTGGGGCATAATGGTGGCCGTGGTCCGGGCTGCTGCCTGGTGTCCACAGTCTGGGCCCACAGCAAGACTGGGGACCACCCTGATGTCTTTTAAAGAAATTTCCGTCACTATCGGCCAGCCGAGAGCTACTGTTTGCAACTAAGAACCCTACTGATAAAAATATTCACATTAGGACTTTTTGTTTTTTAACCAAAAAAAAAATTGGCCCTTATAGATCGGTAGATAAGGACGGCTAACATTTCTTGAGACAGTTACTATATGCCAGGCCCTGTTCTAAATACTTTTCAGGTGCCAACTCACTTAGTGTCCACAACAACCCTGTTAGGTCTGTACGAAGAATCTCATTTTACAGATGAGGGAACGCAGGCTTCGAAGAGGGTAGGTAACGTGCCCAAAGTTACAAAGTTTGCAGCTAGTTTGTAGGTGGTTCGAGAATGCGGGAAGTCTGGCTCCAGAGCCCACAGTCCCAGCCATTCGGCAAACACGATTCCACAGATACTCTGAAGAAGGACTGACTGCAGGAGCTGTCTACACCTGTTACCTCTGGGACGGGACTGGGAAGGGGGAGGGCGGTCGGGTTGGAGGAGGCCGTGGGTGTGTTCCTTCTGTCCGGTTTAAATCTTTTACAACAGGAACCATTCATGTGCTACTTTCAGATAAAGCAGCATTGTGGAGCGATTAAACTTGAACTAGGGTACCTGCACACCAAAGGCCCTGGCAACGGAGACTCCGCTGCCTGCAGTAGCTCCCTGCTGCCACCTCCCAAGGACCCGAGGAGGATTCAGTGCCACACCTCATGCCAGGGGTTTCCTCCTGGTTCTGTAACAACCCATGCCCAAGGTGTCTACTGTGATGTGGCACACAGGTAGAGGCTAGTTGTGTAGATCACACAAGCTCTGGGTTCCAGGGCACCTGGCAGCCCACCTCCAACACCCCACTCCTCAAGTTTGGTCTTAAAGCACCACATGGTCCCAGTCCCCCTCCTAGAGCTTCTGACCCTCCCATCTACTGCCCTGTCATCTGAACCCAATTCACTTGCTAAGGCCCAAATCAGAGCTAATTCTCCTGCCAGACTCAGTTTCTCCTATTCCCTGCACACATCATTTCCGAGTAATGCCTCCTTTGCTGGTGGAAGGGTACCATGTTCACGGGCCATTCTTAGTTTATCCACCCTCTTCTTTCTTCACTTGATAGTCTGTCTCACTGAACTCCTGAGGGCCACCTGCACCCTTTCACACAAACCCCCCACTACCACACAAGGGCAGGAGTTGCTAGAAACACCACCTTGATCACAGGTCTGCTCTACAATAACTCTAACACCCAAGGGCTATTATTTCACATGGGCCCTAACCAGATGAGGGTTGTTTTTTGTTTTTGTTTTTACTTTTTATTTTGAAATAGTTTCAAACCTACTGAAAAGTTACATGAGTGCAATGGACGCCACCTACTAAAGACCCCAAATGTGTATATTTAGTCTGTCCTCTCTCCATACAGTTTTTTTCTCTGAAACATTTGAGACTACGTTGCACACAAGATACCCCTCTAAACACTTCAGTGTACATTGTCTAAAAAAGACATTCTCTTGCATTACCAGTTTATTTGCCTAATCAGGAAGTTAGCATTGATACAATACTATCATCTACAGACTTTATTCAACTGTTGCCAACTGTCCCAGTGATGTCTTTCAGACACACACACACACACACACACACACACACACACACACAGAGAGAGAGAGAGAGAGAGAGAGAGAGAGAGAAGAAACAAAGAACAAACCCATGGTCCAGGATTCAGTCCAGGCTAAACACTGCTTAGAACGAAACTTCCCAATTTCTAGACCTGTCCATCCAGACTGGACAAGTCACTGTCCTCTCTGGGCTCCACCCTCCATAAACTATGAGGATAAAAGGGCAGAGAAGCCAAGGGCATTGCAATCCTTGTATATTGAAAGTGATCAGTCAGTGGGGCCACAATGACTATGATAACCTTCAGCTTCCCCCAGGCTTTGGGTCATTACTAGGTCATTACTTTACTAGATCATTATATGCATGTCTCACATGTACCATCTCATCTAAACCCAACTGTTTCTACGGTCATCCCCATTTTGCAGATGAAAAAATTGAGCTCGTGGTGGTTGAGTAACTTTCTGAAGACCTTTCCAATGCTTACAGAATTAGAAACAAGGATGGAAGAAAACATGCCTTGTCATTTGCAGTCTGACCAACCTTCGCTAGATTGAAATAGCCTGCTAGGTGAGAGGGAGGCAGATCTCTAAAGACAGACCACCGAAGCTGCAGCGGCCACCAGACACAGGGTGGTTGCACAGCTGCATAGCAAAAGAACGCTCTGGTCAAAAGCAGCACACAGTCCCCGAGGCAGAGGAGAAGTGGATTCTGGGACCACAGTGAAAACAGAACTACACCAAGTCCCATGCTGCAAAACAATCTCTCCTTGTGGCCTGGAGTTGAATTTTTGTCCCCTCCCTATGCATAGCTCTGCCCTATGCAGCTGAATATGAAGTCCCTCTGTAGGAAATTGGCCACATCCAGTGAAATAATCAACCTTTGATGCACTCACTAGAAGAGTACCAGGCACACACTTCTGCATCAAGTGCTGGCTAAGCCTATGAGGGTGCTATCCCATTTGACAGCCAGTTCCACGGCCCGCCCTGGTCTGAGCCGGCACAGGACAGACGTCTGTAAGTCCTTACATAGTGCTGGCGCCTTACAAGAGAAGCTGTTGGGGCCAGGTGTTTTGAAACAGGCATCACGTTAAGTGGACCCATATCCTTCCATTAGCTATGGGGCAAATCAACTCCTTCCCCAGGAGGAAAGGCCATGCATTTGTCCCAGTGGATTTGTGACCACCTTCCCAGGTTATGTGACATGTAGGAAAGTTCTTCTCTTCCTGTCCTCAGCACAGATGCTGCTGTGCCTCTGGCTGCCGGCGTTTGTAAATGTTGTAACATTTCCCAGCTAAATCGTGACGCTCTGAAAGACTTCTTACGATTTCTATTTTTTGAATGGCATGGCCCCAATAAAGGTGTGTGTTTCCTTTTCTCCTTAGTTCTTTAAACTTAGTTTCTACTGAAGTAGAAATTATGACAATCACGTGGTTCTCTGCACCAGCCCTCACCTTGGCTGCGATGAGCCTGAGCCCTTGTCTCCTCTGAAGCTCTGCCACTAGCCTGAGGAAGCCACTTAATACTTCTGAGCCTCAGCTATTCCATCTGTAAATGGGAATAATAATCTTTCCTACCTCAAAGTGCTTAAAGCCCTTATAATGCATATATTTTACGTGTGTGTGTGTGTGTGTGTGTGTGTGTAAAATAGCTTGAGTCAAATGAAGTATTACACAGAAAGCACGTACCCAGTAAGTTCCCAAAGAATGGAAGACACTATTTCTTCTGCTAATACCACTCCTGCTGCCGTGATCACCACACACAATTTTGCAAAGCTGGGGAACACAAGGGCCCCTTGGCATTTCGGTCTGTGCCTCCTATTCCCCCCCCACCCCCGCCCCGCTGTTCTCAGCATGGCCCTAGGGTGAGCAAACCACAGTGAGGACACAAGCCAGAGCTAAGAGCCAGAGGTTTCCAGGGCTCTGGCTGCCAAATGGCACAAGCCACAAGGAGTCAATTAAGTCCATGCTCCCAAATCCACATTTACCACCAACGGGTTCCAAGTCGGCCCAAGGTACTGCCCCTTCCTGCAAACCAGCCTATGGCTGAGCTTCCAGATTCTGAAGGCAGGTCCCTGGCTGCCACGAGACCCTTCTCCATGGCCACTTGTGACCTTGAAAATGTCCTTTTGTCCCTTCAGCGTCTCAATTCTACTCTCCCTCCAAATAGGAGACGATCGAGTTCTTTCAGAAGGTTGTCCATACCCCAGGAACAGAGGACACTGTAGTCTCATCAAAGAACAGTAAAGTACCTTTCCATCCATGTACCCTAGGCCTAATTGGAAGGGGCACCAGCCTAGTTCACTCATTCAACAAGCACTTGGTGGCTGCCTCGGTACAGAAGACTACTACGAAGATGATTAAAAAAAAAAAAAAAAAAGGCAAGGTCTCCGTTCTTAAGCAGGGGATCAGATGGGTGATACACAAAGATAAAAGCTGAAGGTCAGAGCCAAAGATAAGCTCAAGCAGGTCCAAGCTTGTACATTCCTCCTTTGCTGCAAGGTATTCCCACCCCGCCCTCCCTGAGCCCCCAAGTGCGCAGAGTGAATGAGCCCCAAATGGCGGTCCAGCGTCACCCCTCTGGGCTCACTCCTGGGCCCCGGCCTCCGCCGAACAATCAGGGCTTCTGGAGGCAGGCCGAGCAGGCGCATTCTCATGTGCAGGGCCCACAGCGCCCTTCTCAGCTGATTGTGTCCAGGCGGCCGGGGTCTCCGAGGCGCATGAATGCCCTTGAATGGGCCCATTCAAACTGATGGACAGGAGCTGAAAGCTGCACACACACAAAAGCCACTGGGCAGCCGGGAGGGCTCCAGCCCCGGGGTTTGCCCACGGGAAGGGAGGCCACCACTCCACAAAGAGCAGTGTGAAGACTTCTCTACACTTTCAATGGCATCTCTGGGCGCCAACTACACAGTACCCGCCCCCACCCCCACCAACCTCGAAGTGGGTAACAGCAGCGGACGATGGCAGTGCATGGAGAAAGCTGAGGGGGTAGAGGTAGAAACGCAAATCCAACAAACAACAAATAAACAGAATACCCTTTTCTTTCATAGCAAGATAGGGCTCTGGGCCAGAGTCGCTGAAGGGCGCCTCCGTGTGCCTATCTTGTACATTGGTTAGGGCTGCATTCCTGACACCCACGGTGACCTTTAAGGACTCTGGCTGACCTGAGATTGTTTAACATGTCACCAAGAAAAATGATCTCGAAAGGGCGCAGCCAATATTTAAATGAGGATTGGAGAAACCTGGTCCCATTCTTGTGCCACTCAGCGTTTTCAAGAGGGGGGGGGGAAGAAATCTCTGAAACGACATTTGTGTGTTTAAATAGGACCAGGAAGGGGAGAACCACCCACCTGGAATTCTTTTAATTGCTTCAAGGGAGGGGCAGGCTCTGCCAGTCAGAGGAGCAGAGAAGTCTATTTACACTGTTGCGTACAAATATTTTACGCTCACAGTCAGGTGGCTACTCTGGAAAGGGTGATTCTCAGCTCCCGAGATCACGTTACTTTAGAAACAACCCCCCAAAAAGATAATTAAAGATAGTTCCTCCTCATAATGCAATACTATAAAGAGCAATTAAAATTAAATTAGCTTGTCATAGTAAAAAAGATGGATTGCATTCTTAGGCTTCCCGACCCGGAGTTAGTAAATTCATGGAGAGAAGGAAGAAGTCTGTGACTGAGTAGCAGTTTTACTAAAGAAATATTAAGTGTTCAGACAAATTCTGTGAACAGACCAAGATAACACGGAGACAGGCACCGATTTCACTTTTTAAATTATAGAATAATTCAAACATATAAAAAAAAAAGGACAGAGAGAAACATAAAAACCAATAAACCCACCAACCCAAATTCACAATTGCTAGCATTTTGTCATATTTGCTGGTTTCTTTTCTTTTTTTTCTTTTTTTAAAGAAATAAAACGCTATAGAACCAGAAGAAGCCACTTGCCTCCTTCTGCAGAGGCAGCGTGTCCGTGTTTTTACAGATTTGCCATTACTGACACAACATAAACAGACCATAACATTGTCGTGTGTTTTCTCCTAATTTTTAGTTTGAAATAATTAAAGACGGACACGAAACTGAAAAGCGGTGAGTAGGGAGATCCCACGCACCCTTCACAGACTCCCCCAGCGTGAACATCCTGCATAAATAATTACAGCACATGATCAAAACTAGGAGAGCAGCAGTGGCGCAACCCATAGAGCTTACTCAGATTTTACCAGTTTCACAAGCACTCGTGTGTGTGGTGGTGGGGTCCGTGCAACTTTCATGTGTAGCTGTGTGTAAGCACAACAGTCAAAATACTAAACTATACTCTCCCTCCAAGACTCCCTCTTGCTACCCTCTTCATGGGGACACCATTCACCTACCCCATCTCTAACTCCTGACAACCACTTAACCATTCCCATCTCTAGTTTTATTCCTTCAAGAATGTGCTGCAAGTGGAATAAGCAGTGCGGTCTGTAGGCGTTGGAGACTGGCTTTTTTTTACAGTGTCACGTCCTCGACGTCCGTCCACATCGTTGCGTGTATTGGTGATTTGTTCCTTCTTGCTGTTGAGCAAGCGTTCCACGGTATAGATGTACCAAAGTTTGTTCAACTATTCATCACTGAAGGATATCTGGGTAGTTTCCAGTGTGTGGCTATTTTGAGTAATGGTGCTATGAACATGCACGTGTAAGTTGCTCTGTGAACATGAGAGAAAGGCCCTAAAAGAGTCTAAAAATCTTTGAAAAAGAATAAAGGAATCTTTCTTCCCAATGTGAAGGATGACTATACAGCTACAGTAATTGTGACAGCATGGAGGTAGAGAAAAATACACACAGATCAATTGGGACAAAAGAGAGAACACACAATCAGCCCCACACAAATATGCCCAGGTGATTTTTGATAACAGCACAGTGAATTCAATGAAGAACGTGTAGCTTTTTCAACAAACAGTACTGGAGCAACTGGATACCAAATAACATCAACATCAACTTCAATTTCACACTTTATACAAAAGGTAACTAAAAATGGATCCTAGACTTAAATGTGAAACATACAACTATAAAACTTTTAGGGGGAAAAACAAACAGGACTCAGGGAGATAACTTAAGTTTCTGTAACTCACAGGACAGCAGGAAGAGCCTCTTAACACATCTTCTCTGATGTGTCCCATGTGATTGAAATTCGACTATTAGACAGTCATACCTTTGGCTTAGGGGCTCTTCCATAAAATTCCTTTGGGAGAGATAAGATATGAGCTTTAAATCTTGGGGTGAGTCAAATTTCAAGAGCTCTCCAGTTGACAGCTGACAGGAGGCTCTATAAAGAAGGAAAATTTAAAAAAACCAACACTAAACACTCATGGGAATAGAGGACATTAGAAAGGAGTCAGAGGAAAAAGATGACCTTCTGACACGTTCCATCTACCTGACAATGCCAAGGTCAGTCCTTCCAAAATCCCATCTGGTTCACAGTCATTGGCGACAGTGATGCTGGGGATGCGTTTTCACCAAACTACACTCACCCAATGTGAGCAGACACTCATACAGGGTGTGCACCAACTTACATGCAGAGAAAAGAAAGTGTACATGGGTATAAGAGGGTAGGGGGTTGTGGATGTTTCCTCAGTATAGTACAAATCTAGCACAAAACAAATGATTTCTATTCAAATAAGATAACAGTATGGATGATGTATTCATTACTTATCCAGCGTTTTCCTTCCTGGATTTATTATTTCTATTCTGTGGATGTTTTATAGAATTACTCAGGCAAATGCCTTTTGGGAACTTGCTCTTGGAGTATCCTAGATACAAACGCATTGGACATATAAAAAGAATCAAAAACAATCAAGAGCTTTTAACCCTAAATTCTGTAGAATCAAAATTTTCACCTATGCTAATTCAGGAGGCACAATGGATGTCGTATGGTCTTGTAATCATATTTATCAAACCATAAATTTGTATCATACAACCTAAAGAATAAGCATCATAGAAACAACAGAAATGAACATGTTAAATCCAGAAAGCGTGGTCCCATGAGATCTAAGGCTATCGTCGCTTGTTTTCCCCATCCACGTGGGAAGAGTGTTCAGAGAGGAGGCATCAAGTCTCCACAGCACCCCCTGAGGGCAAGGAGGAGTCACAGCAGGTTGGAGCAAGCCCTCAGCTTTTCCATATCACTTTGGAGGGACCCTGAAAACATCTTCCCTGTACTCTCTCCTGACTGGAAAGGAAACCCTTATCTCCTAGTCAGGCTCCTCAGAGAATATGACGCTCAAGTCAAAATGAGGCAGCAGAGAACACAAACAGACCAGGAGGCAGGGCTTCAACCGATGGAAGTGACACATACAGTGAGGGCCCTCTTAGTTCTGACCATGTTCCCTCCTACCAGCTAGTCACAAAAAGCCGCCATAGGCCATGAGCTGCCACAGTCTAAGCGCAGTGTAGCACCTCAGGCTTGGACACGGCCATTCTCTCACTCGAGGCAGCCTCCTGAGAAAAGTCACAAGCACAGGCAGGACAGCCCTCTGGGGACCAAAGGCCACCCTGAGCCAAGTGAGCTTCTGTGAGGAGCCCGAGCTGCCCCGAGGTTAAATGCCCCTGCTTGGGGCTGGGCAACTCACTCAGACTTCTCTGCCTCAGCTGCCTCAGCTGTGAAATGCTGCGACGTGGATTCATGAGTTAGTACGCCGGCCTGGCAGAGGGGGTCCTCAGTGCAGGCTAAGTATTATGATCGTCTGTCTTGTTCCTAATGCACACTCACCTAAAGCTGATTTCCCAGGCGTCTCCTGCTCCCTGCCTAGGCAGTCACAGTCTTAAGGAACATAAAATTCTTCGTCCAAGCTTAAGAAAGATTCTGAGTGCTGGCGTGAGCTCCAAATGCGGACTCAGAGAACTGAGACACAGGCAGACCCTGGCACTCAACCTTGCTGTGACATCTGGGACAGGCCCTTGACCTCTCTGAGATGACGAGAGTCTTCACCTCGCCGTGGGGATCAGCAGGGAGGGCTCACGCGAGAGACCTCACAACTGGCCATAACAGGAGCTCTTGGGCCAAGTCGACCGGCAAAAGCCCGCTTCCTGATGACATGGGTGGGCCCAGGCAGAGCAGCGGAGGACCGGGCTCTCAAACAGAGGGAAGCACCGTTGCTGAGAGCCTGCCTTGCCCCATCCCATCCCCATCTCAAGAGCAAGCACAGGGGTATCACTGGGAGAGGACCAACACTGCGGCCCTGTGCTTACACCTGGCAAGGATGGGCCAGGAAAGGACGGACGAATGAGATCATCCTCCACTGGGCTCTCCAAGTAAGGAAGCTGACCTCCTACCTTCACACTCTGAGGGCCGGGGTTGTAAGGAAGCCTCTTCATAACCACCATCATGAAGACGCCAGAACTACCAAAGACTTATATAGACCTTTTTCCTGCAGGCTGACTCTTTTTAATTTAATTTTTTACATTTATTTTATTTTTGAGAGACAGACAGAGACAGAGCACAAGTGGGGGAGGGGCAGGGAGAGAATGAGACACAGAATCCGAAGCAGGCCCCGATGCGGGGCTTGAACTCACAGACTGCGAGATCATGACCCGAGCCGAAGTCAGACGCTCAACTGACTGAGCCCCCAGGCTGACTCTTAAATGTGCCCCTTGTCCCTTCATTCCCCTCCAACACCCAATCTGGGCACTCTCCACCAGTTTTCTAAAATCACCTTCAGGTCACCTTCCCCTGGAATATTTATCCCATGATCCTCAACCAGACTCTACTTTCAGTAACTTTGCCTCTGCCAGGCCTGGTCCAGCCCCTCCTCCTGGCGGTCAAGGCCACCTCAGCCCATTCCTCGGGCCCCTTTCTGTGCCCTACTTTTAGGGTTCTTCTGCTGACGAGAATGCCTTCCCCTCCTTTTTTTTGCAGATTTATTGAGATATAATTGACACATTACATTGTGTAAGTTTAAGGTATACAATGTAATGATTTAATTGTGTATGTGCTATGAAACCCTCTCCCCCTTCCATCCGCCCAGGTCCTGACTGGCCTTCATAGCTTGGCTGAAGACCTACTCCACAGAAAGATCCTTACAGATTTCTAGCCCTCACAGACACTTCACTTTTCTTGTAATCCAATTTCTCTCCCAAAGACACGGCCTTAAGATGGAGTCTGCCAAACTCCACATGAACCCTTCTGGTGCTGTGCGAGGTAGCAGTGTGCCGTGCTCTTGGACTGCGACAGTGGTCCGAAAGCTCTCCTTCTACACTTGAGTCAGAGACCCACCTCACTCCATCTGGCTTCCACTCTGACCTCATCTTCCCGTCGTCCTCCCGCTGGGACTACTGGTTACATCACACCCCTTCCCACGACGTTACAAAAAGGTCATGGTGGCCAATGTGCAGTATCACCTTCCATTTCCTCCAGACCCAGGCCTCCCACAGACCCCTCACTATCATTTGTTTGTCTAAGACCTGCTGAAACTGAAGCCCCCAGAACTAAGCCTGCCATACAGAGTTGTTGGGGCCGTTCTCTACCTTGAGCTGGGCTCTCTCATGCGACCACTGGCAAACACACTTGCTGTCCTCACCGAGCCCTCCTTCTATTTGGATTGACTTTGGCCTCTATTACCAGGTAAATTCACTGAAAGTGGCCTGGGGTCGTGGCCTCTTGCATCTTCTAGAGTGCTAGGCACAGGCAGACATGTGACAACTACCCACTGCTTCACCCACCGATTCTACCCCAAATCAGGTCTGAACTAAAAGACATGCCTATTGGCCACGCCTAAGAGTCAGACTACATAACACTTTCTGCCCTATACAAGCAAGCAGGGGTTTCAGTCTGACAGTCAGCAGGCAACAGAGATGAAGAAAAGACACCAAGAAGGAACTGGGATCATCCAAAACAAAGTCCATCGTGTACAAGAATTACTCGACTGTGTGCAGCATTCCTCTTGAGGCCTGAGACATAAAGGTTGGACTAGGGATACCATGGACCATCCATCATAGGAAGTTGAATCGCAAATGACTCCCGTCTATACTAACATGGTGGGACCAGTTGGAAATTCAATAATGACCTCCATGAACATGCTGCCTTCTTGAAAGGCACTTATACCACGAGCAAATACTTATCTTGGTTGATTTCCTCCACGCATGTAAAATGCTTTTTGAAACCTAGTATTTCAGGCACACATGAGGTGCAATCAGGACCCGTGCTGTGGCAGAGACAATGCCATTTTATTTTCTTCCTGGGCCCACAAAAAGACTACATTTCTCAGCCTTCCTTGGAATTAAGTGGAACCACTATGACTGAATTCTGTGCTCTCTCTTTCCTCCTCCAGGATTGGATGTAGTTGAGAACCGCTGCTCCAAAAGATGGCAGAACTTTTAGATGGAAAGATCTAGGTCCCAGAATGAAGCACGGTGCTACAGACCTGCACTGGAGATAAAAAGTAACTTGCAGTACTTAAGCCATTTGAGGGGTTATTTTGTAAAGTATGTATTCTGGTATTCTGTCCCAATAAAAACACTAATAATCACTGGGCTTCTACTCATTGGGGCCATTTCCCGCCTGGGGGTCCCCAGGGGAAAGTTCTCTGGAGAGCAGCAGGCTGGGGTTATTTTATCCTGGCTGTGAGAGCCCGCACAGGAACCCTTTCTACCCACTCATTCATTCGTTCAGAGCCTGGCTGGTATGTTAACAATGGGGGAAGCGGAAGTCACTGCAGGGCCAGGATCAGATAGCAGCCAGCTGCTGGTGTTAACACATTCCTGCCACCCTCCGGCTCTCCTGCCTGCCACAGGCCGCCTGCCACCCCAGACCAGCAGCGGCCTGTTTGTCTTTTAAGGGCATCCAGAGCCCAAATCTGGGCCCGAATTCACAGACAGCGAATATCAGGGCCCCTGTGCCTGCAGCTCCTGCAGGTCCCAGGCTGTCCTGAGAGGCTGGGACGTCCCCCTGGCCATCCATGGCAGTCGAGTTCAGGTCTGAGGGCCTTGCCTCTCCTTGCCGTCTATGCCTCTCCTTTCCAAATGAAATACCACTTACTCCTCAAGGTGTCTCTGACTGTTCCCTTTTCCTGTACCCTTAGGCATTTTATATCTGAGACTCTCAGTGTGGCCTCAGACACCACCGGGCTCACCCAACACGGTTTAGCTGTGTTACCCAGAGTTCTGTGTCTCCTCATAAGAGACAGTTCTTCTGGAGGATAGGGCCTATGTTTGCATGCCTTCCCTGTACCCCCAGTCTGGGCACCAGGCAAAGGCCACTCACTAAATGCCTGCTTAGTGATCAATGAGTGAGGTACTGGGGGGACCAGTGATACCCTGATGACACTGTACATATAACCACCGGACCAATAAACCTAGATTTAAGATGCAAACCAGTCCTCTTTGCTGGGGGCACACTTGAGTCCCAAACTTTCTCCTCCAAGCAGATTCCCTCCTTTCCCCTCCAGCCTCTTGCTCCTCTAGGATTATTCCATCACAAAAGAGAATGCTTCTCCTCGGCCCCAGGGGGCTGCCCGGGATTCTCTTGCTGTGGTGGACTCTCTCCCTATCACATAATTCTTTGTTCCCATGGGCTATTTATTCCCTTTGCTGCTACCACCAACAAGCAGGACCCGGGGCCCAGCACAGAAGCACACATTCCTCGGAGAGCCTCCCAGACCTCCTTCAACCTTCCAAAGCAGGGCCTTTTCCTGGGCAATTTTAAAGGATGTGGCTTACTTACCTACACTTCATTTCTGGCCACACACCAAACTGAACAAGGAATGTATTCCCGCCTCCCTTCCCCCCCCCCCCCCCCCCCCCAGCATGCCGGCCACTCCTGTTAGGCAGGTCTGCTCACCAGGTGATCCAGCCCTCTCTCTCAGGTGCCCCCTGCTCATCGTACTTCTCTCTTCCCAATTCCCTACAAGAGCCCCAAGTCCAGAGGGGCCCCAGGGCAGCCTGCCTTAGGAATTTAGGAAACCTAAATCACCGGCCTCCCCTTTCTCGCTTTCTAGCAGGAGAAACAGCTGACCGCCCCCATAGCAGCTCTTCTGCATGTCTCCAAGGTGAGCATCTGTCATGAGCCCTTAGCAAGGTGGGACTTAGGGCTGCGCCTGGGGAATCACGTGCTCTAAACCCGCAAGGGAGGAGGCAGTCTAGCTACTTGTTCTAGGCTGGCCGCGTGGCGTTAAGCAAATCATAAAACTTCACAGCACCTCAGTCTTGCTACCTGTAAAACAGGGCTAATAGGACTGATAGGTGCTAACCTCCTAGGGTTGTTATGAAGATTCCAAGAGGGAATACATACAGACACTTGGAACAGCTCCTGGTGCATAGGAAACACTCCAAAGAGGTCAGCTGGTACTCTTATTATGGTTATTATTTCCTCAAGCCTCACTTCAGAAGGTCACTAACCTCTGGGAGAATGTGAAAGGCAAGGAGACGAGACCAGTGTGGGCCAGAAGATAAAGGAAAAAGGGGTGCTCACAACCAGAGAACTGCTCCCGAGCCTGTATCCTCCATAGAAGAGCATCCAAAAAACTCCGGGATTATGATGCTGGACGGAGTTCCATCTTTTCAAATCCCTTACCCAGGACCTGAGCTGAGTAAGGAGCTGAGCGGGCGGTGATAACTTCACATGGCGAAGCCATTTAATTCAGCATTAAACTCAAACACGTTCATTTCAACTCTGCAGATTTCTGTTTTCGGAGAAAAAAATGTATGGATGTGTGTGTGTGTATTCATATACATAGATTTTTGAGCTGGAAAGTAATTTTTTTTCATTGATAAGCATCAGGGAGGGCACCTAGGTGCTATCAAGAATGTTACAATCTAGGGGGCACCTGGGTGGCTCAGTCAGTTAAGCATCCAACTCCTGGTTTCAGCTCAGCTCTTAATCTCACAGTTCGTGGGTTGGAGCCCTGCCTCGGGCTCTGCACTGATGGTTCGGAGCCTGCTTCGGATTCTCTGTTTCCCTCTCTCTCTGCTCCTCCCCCACTTCAAAATAAATAAACTCTAAAAAAAAAAAAAAAATGTTACAACCTGAGAGAAGCTCCAAGGACCTCTCTCCTTAGTGGGGACACAGGAGAAAAGGTTGAAGAAGACCTGTTGAAGGGGGCAGCACATGTCATGGGCTGGCTTGAAGGGTTAGCAACATATAGCATGCAGCCTACCATACCGTATTGCCGCATGCACCAAAAACGTGGGGCTTCTGTAGCAGAAAAGGTGGAAGAGAGATCCAGGCTGAGGAAGTGGTATGAGCAAAGGCCAGGCAGAGTGCACACCTCCAGTGTGTTTAAAGAGCAGGAAGGAGTTTGGTGCGGCCACACCATCGACAACATAGAAGGCAGCAGAAGAGATCAAGGTAATCATGTTGGCGAATGTCAGCACAGGGACTCGGCACACATTTGTCAAGCTCCTACTGTGTGGCAGGCACTGGGGATCCAGAGGTGAAGACGATAGGCACGTGTCCACCTGCCACGTGTGGTGGACATTCTCCTAGGGAGGCTGGGTAAACGAGCTACCTGTACCGAATACAGATTCCCAGGCCCCTCCCCCCAATTCAGCAAGTCTTGGCAATCCCCAAGATAATGATTTTTTTCTTCTGTTTTTACTTTTATTTGCATTTATTTTATGCAGAATTTACTGCCAGGCCATCAGTTTTTGTTTCTTCAGTTTCTTCTGGGACATGTTTTTCTTCTATGCAACCTCCCCTTCTGGTTTAGAACAATCTGCTCTTTCTTGGTAAGCATCATCTCAATGTGGCAGGGAGAGCTCATGTGCAGGTTAATCTGACCATGAGCTCTGTAAATTCTATTCCGCATCTTGGGGACTTTGCTCACCTGGATGTGCTCAATGATCAGAGAATCTACACCTAAATACCTTTTATTTGAGAGAGAGAGAGAGAGAGAGAGAGAGAGAGAGCAAAAGAGAGCAAAAGAGAGCAAAAGAGAGCAGGAGAGGGGCAGAGGGAGAGAATCTTAAGCAGGTTCCAACGCCCATCACAGAGCACAACACATGGCTCTATCTCACAATCCAGAGATTGTGACCTGAGCCAAAATCAAGAGTCGTACGCTTAACCAATTGAGCCACCAGGCGCCTCTAAACTCTGAAGTTCAGCATTACTCTCTGCATTTTTAAGCATGTGCAGTAAAACTTCAGCACTATTTTTGGGGGGGGGGCACTGACCCTGTGTCCCACCCCAGTGTTTGGCCTGGGCACACCTACCAGCCCCACCACTGCAGTCACAGAATGGCATACATTGCCTCTGCAAAGAGACAACCTTCAGATAGTTGATGGCTTTTCGGATCTGCATACCCTTGGCGGCCTGGGCAATTTCATGTGTGTTCTTAAAGTGAACATGAAGATTTGAACCTCTTGATTTGCATGATTTTGTAGTGTTTTCTGGGTCAAGGGAATAGCCAACCACTTACAGAGATCGCCTCAGGCCACTTATGAGAAGAGGAAGGATACTGGATTTTTTTTTTAATTTTTTTTTTAACTTTTATTTATTTTTGAGACAGAGAGAGAAGGAGACACAGAATCTGAAACAGGCTCCAGCTCTGAGCTGTCAGCACAGAGCCCGACGCGGGGCTCGAACTCACGGACCGTGAGATCATGACCTGAGCTGAAGTCGGACGCCCAACCGACCAAGCCACCCAGGCACCCCTAATACTGGATATTTTTAAAAGCACAATTCTGATACACATTTGGGAAACACCCATGTGGACCCATCTTAGTCTCAGGAGGGCTGGAATGCCCTGAACACCATAACTCCCTGGACTTGAATCCCTCCAGAGAAGGAGGGCCTACCGCCTCTCATGAGAATGCTTTGCAAACTGTAAAGTGTCCCATAAAAAAATAAGCAACTATTATTATCGATGCTGGGTACTTATTCTACCTTTAGACAGATCTGCCCTTCTAAAGAGCTGAAATTTTCAGCCTGTGGCACCCTTCAACTTATTCAAAGCACAGCTCCTATCACCTCCCTCTCTTCCTTCCCTCCAGAGCTCAGCAAAGTGTCTTCGCCTCTGGTAAGACTCAGGACCTCGGGGCACCTGGGTGGCTTAGTCGGTTAAGCATCTGAATCATGATCTCGGCTCAGGTCATGATCTCACAGTTTGTGAGTTTGAGCCTCACACTGGGCTTTGTGCTGACAGCACAGAGCCTGCTTGGGATTCTGTCTCTCCCTCTTTCTGTCCTTTCCCTGCTTGCTCTCTCTCTGTCTCTCAAAATAAATAAACTTAAAAAAGAAAAAAAAAAAGACTCAGGACCTCGGGGTGCCCCGACCTGACCACTGCCCGCCCCCCCCCCCCCCCCCCGCCAACCCCCAGGGCAAGCTCCAGTAGTTCTAATTCTCTCTTAACATCTGAGTCATGGCACTGACCCAATATTCACCCAGGTGCTCTGATGGGACAGGAGAACACATTAGCAGCCCCTCCAACAATCCTCCTAGACTCAGACCATGTTCCCTTCTGTGTTGTTTTAGATTCCACTCCTCAACAGAGCTGAGATAGGCTTTGGGATGCTCCTATTTTCTCTATCAAAATGACAACATGAGGGCACCTGCTGGCTCCGTGGGAAGAACATGAGGCTCTTGATCTCAGGGTCGTGAGTTCGAGCCCCATGTTGGGTGTAGAGAATACTAAAAAAATAAACTTTAAAAAAAAGTTAAAAAAAAGACATCATGGATCCAAGCATCAGGAACACTGCCTTTCTATTTACTCAAAACAAAACTAAAAAGCCCATCTATTGTCTTCGGCAAAGTTTTTTAAGCCCCAACTCCTTCTGAAACCTAATCTTGTAGACGCTGTCAGCAGTCTGGGTTAACCTAAGGGTTAGCATCCCAGAATGCTCCAAAGGGCCCTGAACAAGCACCATCAAAAGCAGATGTGGGAGGCTCCCCAGGCCAATTTAGCTATCCCCAGGGAGAGTTGAGTGCCCGGAATGGGGCCTTTCTTAGCCAGGCTCCTTATGACTGGGCTCTTCTCCCTGGCTTTCCCCCACTGCCTGTGACACAGCCTCTTCCCCCAGTTCTCTGGTACTCTCTTCCCCCTTCACGCTTGGGGCCAGAACAGCAAGCCCTCTCCCTGCTGGCTGTCCCCTGGCAAGTCGTCAGCTTGCCAAACGCACTCCTTTCAGGAGCTGTCGTGACCGTCACGGCCCTCACACGCATCCGCGCTCTCACTCTGGCCAGGCAGGATGGGCCCAGGTGGGAAAGCTCTGAAGCCAAGAAATTTTTCTCATGGGCCATGGGAAACTGTCAAGGGCTTTGAGGAGCAGTCTGGGCTCAGCAGGTAGCTAGCATAGCGATACGGCAGAGGGAGGAAGGACAGACTGGGAAGGGGATAGATTGGAGACTGGCTGGGAACTCCTGTAATAGCTGAGGTGAGAAACTTAGGAGCAAACTAAGCAGGTGGCAGAGGTGTTAACAGAAACAGTGACCCTGAGAGGCTGGGGAGTCACTGGGAGTGAGGGCCAAGGGGGAATGCAGTATGGACAACCAAGGATTAACTAGGGTGGGGATTATAATGCACACTCGAGGGGGTATGATAACAGCCTGAGTCTGGCCATATGAGGCTGAGATGGCGAGGGTCCCGCAAGCAGACACGATAGGCAGCCAGGTTCTGGGCTAACACATCACCAACCCAAAGCTAACCAAAAGGAGCACTCTGCAGATCAAAAGCCTGGGGGCTCAACATTGGAATTCCAGCCACATGCCACATGTCTCTCCCCCACTTCCCCAAAGGGGGTGTCCTTGACCCTCTCCCCAGTGGATGCCCCTCTGCCCCACCTGGCCAGTTACTTGGGCTCGGAGCTATTCCCAGGGCCTTTGCTGAGCTACACGCTCAGCAGGAGAGTGAGAATCCCCCACATCCTTGAAACCATTAAAAATTAACTCTAGGGGTCTTGGAGAGCTAAGGAAAGTCAGAGAATTTGTTTAGAAGAAAAGAACATTAACTGCCTTTTTTTTTCATTCAACATCTAACAACAGTTATGACTCAAGAGAACAGTTGTAGTTCTTTCTTTCAAAAAGTGATAAATCTTTTCTATGCACTTACCATGGAAAACACTTAGCTTGTTAAATTCCACGTGCTGAAAGGAGGAACCCATCACCGCACCAGGGTGGCTCACTCGGCCCTGCTCTAATCCCCGCACTGGGTGGCAGGTAATGGGAGGGGGTCAGCCCCGGGGGTAGGGGTGAGGGGCAGAGCCAGGGGACAGCTTAGCTCTGGGGCTTAGCCAAAGTCTCTTGACTACTCTAGGCTGAAAGGCAAATAAATCCTCTCTCAGACAATGGCTCTCTACCACACTAACTGTGTTGGTTTTGGGAGGTGAAGAGGGGGAACCAAGGCCCAAACCTGAGAGAGGTGTTCAGAGTGCAGTCCTGGACCAGCAACACCATCATCCCTGGAGAACTTTTCAAGGCCCCCCTCCAGACCGACTGCATCACCCACTCTGGGAGCGGTGCCCGGCAAGGTGATTCGGATACTTTTGAGAACCATTACTCCAGCATTTAGACTGTGTTTCATTCCATGGAAAATGAGAAACTGATCTGTGCCCACCTGGGAGGAAACAAACTCCAGGTGTTCCCAATTTCTTTGGAAAGGTCAACATCGGGTTGAGTTCAAGGTGAGTGGCTCTATTGATTTTAACGTGGCAGTAAAGGCAACTATTCTCTTTTTACTGTTATGGTGCAAAAGAAAACAATGCCTGCAGAATGTGGGTGGCTTTGGAGAGAATGCAGCTCAAAAATGTCCGACTAACATCAGCTCAACCATCCGGGACCTGTACTTTTCCCAGGAGGGGACTCTGAAAGGCCCTAACACTCCTGGTGGCCACTTTTTCTCATCCTGGGTTAACAGCCCCTTTCTCCTCCAATCCACCCTCTTCTTGATGGTCTCCTCCACCCAAACACCACCCACCCACAGAGGACTGCAGTCAGGAGGCCCAAGCCCAGTAGGGCTGGCTGAGGCTCCACTACGACCCCTAACTTGAGACATCTAAGACAACTGTTTTAAAATGCAGCCCTAGGGGCTCCTGGGTGGCTCAGTCAGTTAAGCATCTGACTCTTGACTTTGGCCCAGGTCATGACCTCACCACTGTGAGATCAAGCCCCAAGTTGGGCTCCACATTGAGGATGGAGACTGTTTGAGATTTTCTCTCTCTCTCTCTCTCTCTCTCAAATTAAAAGAAAAGAAAAGAAAAGAAAAGAAAAGAAAAGAAAAGAAAAGAAAAGAAAAGAAAAGAAAAGAAAAGAAAAATGTAGCCCTGACTATCTCCATGGCTCTCAAAGCTCAAACAGGATAGTGATGGCAACCACAGCTAAGCCAGAGCTTTAGTCGAGGCCATGCCAACCTGATTCTAGTGACTCAACTAGACCTCAATTTCCTAGATACAAAATCGACAAATAACTATCTAGTAGGTGCTCATTAAATGTCAGCATTCCTGGCCTGGAGAGAGTGAGCCCTCTGAAAGGGTGGGTGGAAGCATCCAGATGCTGGGATTCCAGCACCCACTGCCCTCCTACAACCAGTCCCCCTACCCCCTTCTGGAATCTTTAGTGCTTAGCAGGAGCTCAACAAATGGAGTGAATTGAGGGGTGAGAGGTGGAAGGAAAGAGACCCGTGAATGTGTGACTCTGGCAAAGGCAGGATTGATCAGTGATGGTATTTGAGGGGGAAGGAAATAGCTAAACAAAACAAACTGTGTTTACTACCATGAAAGGAAGCCAAAACAGTAACCGGCTAATATGAAACACAGGAAATTCTGAAAAGTATGTAAAAAGGGCACTGTTTTCTTTCTTTCTTTTTTTTTTTTTTTTTGTCTGAAAGATTAAAACAGTTCAAAAACGTATTCCTTGCCTCTCTAAAGAGCTCATTGTCCTACACATGGACATGTTCCTGGGACACTGGAATGTGGCACTACCTCACGCTTCCCCTCCCCCACCCCACCGTGCCCTGCTTTCCTCTCAGGGGTAGGGGACCACGACATCATTGATCCAGTCAGAACTGACTGGTTGGTGCCACTGGTTAATAAATGGTTTTCTATCTGTTCCACAGAATGAGATGCCGTCACCCCAGTGCTTACTATGACTGTGAGATGTTTGTGCTCTAGGCATGGCAAGACAAAGCCCCAAGAGCTGTGGGGCAAATTGCTGCACAGTGAATGAAGAAACCACCGAAACTCTGTGTACACACTCTGAGTGTAACTATTAATATGGATTCATCAGAATAAAGACAAAGGAAACACTCAACTAAGAACAGGTTTGTTAGGTGACAGGATTACCATTGTTTTTTTTAATACAATGTGGTGGATATGGACTTTGGAATTCAAATTAAAAAATATATATATACAGGGGCGCCTGGGTGGCGCAGTCGGTTAAGCGTCCGACTTCAGCCAGGTCACGATCTCGCGGTCCGTGGGTTCGAGCCCCGCGTCGGGCTCTGGGCTGATGGCTCAGAGCCTGGAGCCTGTTTCCGATTCTGTGTCTCCCTCTCTCTCTGCCCCTCCCCCGTTCATGCTCTGTCTCTCTCTGTCCCAAAAATAAATAAACGTTGAAAAAAAATTTAAAAAAAAAAATATATATACATACATATATATGTATATATACATATACATATGTATGTGTGTGTGTGTGTGTGTGTGTGTATGTGTGTGTATTTGGTACACATATCAGGTTACCAGGATCCACTGATCCTCCTTTGGAACATGCAACTCGCAGAAGCCACTATTTTTGCCAGGATATGTAAAGGTAAGAAGGGCACAGCCCACCTAAGGTCCAGTTACCCTGAGACAGGAAGGCTTGACAGCCAGGAATACGGAAGATGGTGAGACCTACGGTGGGGGACTCCAGAGGGGGAATGAAGAAGATAACAGCTGAACAGAAGGAGGAATCCCCCCACCAGTAGAGCTGTCTAACAGGGGAAGAAACTGCCAAGCCCCCAGTCTCCTGACCCTGCAGATGTCGGGGAGGGAGGTACTGAATAAACACCTACCTGCAGGAACTGGTAGGGCTTAGAGGCTTCCAGATCTCACTTCTTATTCTTAGCACTATGTGCCGCAAGGGAGGTAAACACACGGTCAGTGGAGGATGGGAGCCTCAAACCTAGATCTCAAAGCCTACACTGCTAACCAAGAGCTTCCAATCCAGTTGGTGCTTCTGGCCCCACAATGGGGCAGGATATGCCTGAGGCAGTCAGCGAGATCCTACTCTCAGTACCTCCAAGGTTGGCTGCCTCCAGCCTTTTCATTTGCTCTAATAAGCCCTACAAACATCACCATATTACACCCTTGCCCATAAAGGGGGAAGGCTGAGAGCACCTGTCATTACAGCGAAGAGAAGAGAGGATCTCCTACAAAAACTCCTAAATTTTTTATCAGAAGGAAGTTGACATTGTCCCATCCAGTCTCTAACTCAGATTCCAAGAGATCCATCTGGCCATCTTCTTTTTCTTCAGGAATGACAGCCAAAGAAAAACAACAACAACAACAAAGACTAAGCTAAACATGGCTGGTAACAGTGAGGCAAGGAGACAAGCCAACCGAAATGAAAATGCGGAGGGCCTGCACTCAGATGGTCAAAAGTACTTGGTCATACTTCCATATCCTGGCTCATGTTACAGCCAACTTTTGTGTACCAGGCCTCCTGATTCTCTTCCTGCCCTTCCCAGCTTCCTATTTTAATTTTCTTCTTTCTCTGTTCACTATTATCTCAGCAGACAATGAATACAGACAACTGAGAAGCAGTGAAAACACTCAACCGAGGTGCCTGCTCATGTCAGATTACCTGATCCACCGGGAGAACAGAGAATGACAGGTCCACCCAGAATGGGGCCGCACCTCATTGTTACTGATTTCCTTAAGTCACACCCACCCCCCAATCCTAACTGCAAATGCTCAAGACTGTGACCAGCAGGAAAGGGAATGAGAGGGAGTTAGCAAAGGTCCCACTGAACGGTGGCTGGGCACCTGCTGTTATTCTGTGAAATATACCCAGATAGGCATGGTCAGAAAGAAAATCCATAGTTTAAGTTTTGAGCAAACTTCAGGTTACTTTCCAGCTAGCTCAGCCATGCACTTCCAGGAATTAACAACGAGAGGTGAAAAGAGGATTCGAAATGATTTAAACCCGATCCCTGCTCCAAAGACCATTATACAACTAAGCAGGTGCCTCCATTCACACCTCCACCTCTCCAGTTACATGGCAAAGGGCTCGTAACTCCCAGACACCAAACCAGCCAGCATGCACAGAGAGCCCACTGTGAGACGCTTGAGGCCAGCCCAAGGACGAGGGCATTACAAGACACTGTCTGTGCCATGCTGTAGTGATGGAGAAAATAATCACACATACAAAAAAGAAAACACACAGTTAAACACAGTTCAGGGTAGTAATGTCAAAAAGGCCTGAAGAGCTTGGCTAATCTAAGGGTCCTGAGCAGGAACAGTGGGGTTGCTTGCTGAAGAATCCTTTGCCCCTGTAAGAGAGAACACATGAAAGCGGGGGCAAGGTGGAGGCCTTCAAGAGCAGCGTGTGAAGAAACCAGCTGGGCAGGAGTGGAGAATGGAGAGGTGGTAAGGAGGCCGCTGAGTTCAGATGTGACTCACTGATCAAAGGAGAAGAACACTCGGTAATCATACACATCATACACCGGCACAGTGGAGAAGGCCCACTTTCAGAGTGGACAACAGCCAGCTAGATGCGATGTCTGCACAACTACAGATCCTCGTGCTCACCTGGGCAGCACCCCCTCCGTTTTAGGAGCCAGGAAACCCCATTAGCACGAAGACTTTCATTACATTTCAAAATGGCTCAGTGGGTAGCCAAACACTAGGAAGAACCCAAATGCTTATCAACGCATGAATTGATAAACAAAAGGTGGCATATCCATGCAATGGAATATTACTCGGCCATAAAAAGGAATGAAGCACTGACACGTGCTACATGGACAGACCTTGAAAACATTATGCTAAGTGAAAGAAGTCAGTCATGATGACTGCATATTGAATTATTCCACTTAACACAGAGAAAGAAAGCAGATTAGTGGTTGCCAGAGGCTGGGGGGGAAAGGAGGATGGGCGGTGAGTGCTGATGGGGTGATGAAAATGTCCCAAACTTGGATACTGGTGATGGTCGCACAACAGTGTCTATGCTAAAAGCCACTGAGTGGTACCCTCAAAAGGATAGATTTTAGGGTATGGGAATTCTATCTCAGTGAAGCTGCTATTTTTAAAAACTGACTTGAGAGGTGCCTGGGTGGCTCAGTTGGTTAAGCGTCTGACTTCGGCTCAGGTCATGATCTCATGGTTCGTGAGTTCGAGCCCCACACTGGGCTCACTGCTGTGAGGGCAGAACCCACTTTGGATCCTCTGTCCCCCTCTTTCTGCCCCTCCCCTGCTTGCACTCTCTCTTTCAAAAATAAAAATGAACATAAAAAAAAAAACTGACTTGATGGGAGTTTTTTTAAACGTATTTGCTATTCCCCTATCCTCATATACAAGCATATTTGACTCAACGTAATCTTTATTAATAATTCAAAGTCATTGTTTCAATGATCAACCGATGGGCACCATATAAAACAATAAAAATAATACTCCCTCACTGAAGTGCTTCTCAATATCCCTGTATGGTGCCCCTTTTTTGTTGGTCTCCTGCCTCCAATGCTCACTGCCAGGCTATCATGCAACACCCCATCGCTGTGCTTCCTCCCCCCGGCGCCTCAGCTGTTCACGTGCAGGTTGGTGCTTGTGTCAATGCTCAGAACACATCGTTTCAATCAGGCACCTGGGTGAGGCCCCCTCTCCTGAGACTGAGCAAAAAAACATGCCAAGAAGATCACTTTGTTTTGTTTTGTTTTTTAATTTTAGAGGTGGGGGGAGAACAAGGGAGAGGGACAGAGAGGGAGGGGGAGGGGAGGGAGGGAGAATCTTAAGCATTCTCCAAGCTCAGCATAGAGCCCAACACAGGGCTCGATCCCATGACCCTGGGATCAGGACCTGAGATGAAACCAAGAGTGGACGCTCAACCGATTGAGCCACCCAGGTGCCCTTATCCCCTTGTTATCTTCATTCTCCTTTTGAAAGGGCAATTTACGTGACAAGTTTAATTTTTCCCTGGAAACAAGGTTTGTGTGAGCAAAGTGGGCAGATTTGAATCTTTTTAAATACTGCTGCCACTTATTAAAAATTGTTACTTTAAAGAAAAGGGTAAGGGGTGCCTGGTGGTTCAGTTGGTTAAGCGTCCAGCTCTTGATTTCATCTCAGGTTATGATCTCATGGTGTGTGGGATCGAGCCCCATGTTGGGCTGTATACTGTCAGCACACGAAGCCTGCTTGGGATTCTCTCTCTCTCTTTCTCTCCGCCCCTGTCACCCACCACACACTCTCTCTCTCAAAATAAATAAATAAAATATTTTAAATGGTTTATTGGGCACCTACTCTCTGCCCAGCACTCTTCAGGTGCAAAGACAGATCAGTGAACAAGCCTTATGGGTTTGACATCCTAGGGAATGGGGTGAACGATGAGGCAAATGATGGTGGTGGGTGTTACAGAGTAAGATAAAGCCAGGGAGGAAGATAAGAAAGGCTGGGGGAGGGGTACTGTGGTTTGAAACAGGTGGTCAGAGAACTGGGGAGGTGACTGTTAAACCAGAGCCACACGGTTATGGGGGAAAATGTTCTCAGTGAAGGAAGCACAGAACAGAGGCCCTGAGACAAGAAAGTGCCCGGTGGGTTTGGGAACAAGAAGTATGGATGGAACAAAGTACGTGAGGGAGCCCTCACTATTACCTGAATGTCACTTCATTACTAGAACAATTTCACCTGGGACCTACCTGTCCTACAACTCTGTTGGGTGTGCTTAGCTGGACATACAGCTGAATGTGACTTGAGATGGGAAGCACCGTGGGAGTCTCATGGTGGGTATGTGACTAAAATCTGCCTTCTGGAGGCAACATCAAGGAGACATTTCAAACAGGCCTTGAGGGATAGCACTGTCCATCTCACTGGATGGTTCAGGAGAAGACACAGGAGCAGTGAAGACTGACAAACTGGTCTCTCCAAGGTGCCACCAGGACTCAAGCCGTAACAAAGGATGAGTTTTGGAGCCAGAAGTGGAGTGGGGGGAGATAAGGAAGGTTTTTCCTATAGGATAAAAACAGCAGCTACTGAGTACCAGAGACACTTGACATGTCTCATCTCCATGCATTACAATAATCTTGCAATAGTGATGTCCCAATCCCCTCCCTACAGATGACAAGATGGAGATTTGGAAAGGCCAAATGGCTTGGCCAAAGCTGCAAAGCTAGCGTACAGGAGAGCTCAACTACAAGCCCCGGTCAGCCCCACTTCATGAGTCTGTCAGTCTAACCACATGGGATTGCTGTTCATCAACTATTTTTGAACTACAAGAAGGGATATTTCCCATGGACCATACGGAGAGGACTGGCACCCCCAATATTTACCCACAACAGAAGCTCTGAAGGTTCTTGATGGGGGCAGAACTTCTCATGAGTCCACTGTTGGGCTCAGTCAGTGGGAGCACACACCCCAAGGTCTCCAGGCCTGGCTGTTGTCAGAGTCACCCTTAAGAGATTCCTAGTCCGGGCTCAGAACATCCAAGGGTGAGGTCCAAGAATCTGCATTTTATTTATTTTTTTTTAATTTTTTTTTTTTTAACGTTTACTTATTTTTGAGACAGAGAGAGACAGAGCATGAATGGGGGAGGGTCAGAGAGAGGGAGACACAGAATCTGAAACAGGCTCCAGGCTCTGAGCGGTCAGCACAGAGCCCTACGCGGGGCTCGAACTCACGGACCGCAAGATCATGACCTGAGCCGAAGTCGGCCGCCCAACCGACTGAGCCACCCAGGCGCCCCAATTTTTTTTTTTTTTAACGTTTATTTATTTTTGAGACAGAGAGAGACACAGCATGAACGGGGGAGGGGCAGAGAGAGAGGGAGACACAGAATCGGAAGCAAGCTCCAGGCTCTGACCTGTCAGCCCAGAGACCGACGCGGGGCTCGAACTCGCGGGCCGCGAGATCGTGACCTGAGCTGAAGTCGGACGCTTAACCGACTGAGCCACCCAGGCGCCCCAAGAATCTGCATTTTAAAACAGAATCCCCCCACCTCAACCTGAATCACCCAGAATTGCCCTGCCCCACCCCACATCACTCTGATACAATCCTTCCCCTAACTCTGAAAAACCCACCGCCTCGCTATTCTTTGGCAAACACCAATAAAAAATTTCAAGGAGTGCATTTTCTGAGATGTTCCTAGGCAGAAAACCCAAGGGAATTATTCTGTCCACAGGCTGCCTGCCCATTGTTCTGCTCAGGCTCCAGACTGGGAGTGACTACAGGGGAGAGAAGAAAGGCTTTTCACACCTCCTGTGCCCAGGCTTCCTGTGCAGGTGGGAAAAACTAATTTTCAAAACTCCACTCTGGGTGAGCTTCCTGGGCCCTGTTTTACTTTCTTGGATGTTCATTGCTAAGATGTGTATGAGAGAGAAGTCGCTCAAGTTAGCAGACAGAGAGGTAAGAAGAATCAGAGAGAACTCTCGCCCTTTACAATAAGTCTTTGGATAGCGGCAGGAGGACAGTGACAAAGTGACCGAGAAGAGCTACTGAACGTAATCGGAAATTCTGACTTGCTTTAGAGCAGTATTATGGCAGCCAGGAATGACCCATGAATTGACACTCTAAACCATGAGCCGGGTTTTTGCTCCTCAAAATTTTTTTCTCTCTTTTTTATATTGCTCAATTTTCTTTTGATGAATATACAGGAGGGTGGACAGGCCTACCTCCTACCCAAACTGACTCAATTCTATGGTTAGAGATTGCTCACTTTGTTGAAAATGCCAGACTTGATGCTTCTAAAAAATGAAGCCCACTTAGGGAACACATGGTCTCCGCCCCAACCGTAAGACGGCTTGGGAGAGCAAAGTCAGCTCGTCTCCCCACGGAAGGGAAGGTGGTACGGAACATCTCCACTCGCGGGACTGAGGGAGCCCTCCCAGGGAGTTAGCTATCTGTTAGCCCTTGGGACCTCATCTTCCTCCCTCTGAGGTCCTTACCTTTCAAGTCTACCTTGTCGTGCTCTAGACTCAAATGGGCAGAAAGGTTTCAGCTACCTCAACTTTTAATTACAACATTGTTCCTTTTTTTAATTCTCATCTTTCAGTTATCTCAAAATGAGTTTAACTATCTCATGCTCAAGTAGAACCAAACCAGCGGCTAAAATATCCTGATTGTCAGCCCCTTGCATTCCAAGCTAATGACTACTAACCAGGGAGCCTATAGTTATAAATTCCAGTTTGCTTTGGAAGAGCCTGCAGAATAAGGACCCAGACTAGAGCCGTCTGGCACTTCGTGATGGGAGTTGGCTGTATTCCTCACTCAGCAAGTAATGATGGAGAATGCACACAGCCACACTGGGTGCCCGAGAGTAGACCAAAAATGTAGCACAGGGTCCCTGCCCTCCCCCTAGTTAGGAAGAGGAAGACTAAGCACAGAAACAATTAAGAGAACAACACAATATGCTTTGTCTTGTTCACTAATCACTTACAGATAAAAAACAAGTCATAAGGCTATACAATTATGTGCCAAAAGAATTGTGTGTGACTGTGAGGTACACAGGAGAAAATGTTGACAGCAGGCAAATCTGGAGTTCGGGTCATCCAAGTCAACACTGTTAGAAAAGGGACCGAATGCTGCGGGATGGCATCTGGAAGGGAAGCAGAAGCACGCTAAGTGCGGGGAAGAGGTGCGGCTCAGGACTGATCAGAAGTGAGCTCGATCCGACCAGGTGAGGTCAGAGGTGGGAGGCCCGGAGAATCAGGCATTGAAGTTCAGGCTCCGGGAGTGAAGTGAAAGACGGCGTTTGCTGCTTTCCCAGAAATGAACTTACAAGATGATGGTGCCTTTGGAAGATGGATACTAATGGGCAGGGTAAGGTGAGTGACGGAAATGGAGACAGGATGTTATTTCAATTAGATTTCTGTCCTGCGATGGTGGCAACCTTGGCTTCCTGCTACACGCTTAGTTTCGGAAAGTGTATTTACAGGGGCGCTTGGGCGGCTCAGTCAGTTAAGCGTCAAACTCTTGGTTGCAGCTCAGGTCATGATCTCATGCTTCATGGGATTGAGCCCCTTGTCGGGCTCTGCACTGACAGTGCGGAGCCTGCTTGGGATACTTCTCTCTCCCTCTCTCTGTCCCTCCCTAGCTCATGCTTTCTCTCTCTCTCTCTCTCTCTCTCTCTCTCAAAAATAAATAAATAAACTTTTTTTAAAAAGTATATTTACAAATGGGTTTGAGGCCCTCCTCTGATAACCTGCCCAGGGTTGTAGCTCCTAAGCTCTGTCTACATCCAGACAGTCAGTGGATGGATGATATGCACGCTTGGCAGCAGTGAGGCTCCCCCAATTTCCCAGCACTAGCATTACATCTCCTTGGGTTCACTGAGCCCCTGCAGAGACTGGAGAAGGCCTACCTAACTAAATCATCCTTCCCCACACCCCTCTGTAGCTCAGTCTAGTGTCCCAACACCGGCTCACGAGAGCTGGACTTGTACCAGGTACCAGTTCTTACCACGGGCAGCCCCATGTTGCTGGAATCAGCCAGGAGGAAAGCAAGGTGGGGTGTGTGACTGCAGGTACACAGCTAGGTGTTATCGCTGACTATAAAGGTTAAGTAATTAGCTGAAAACCTGAACCAAAGAAACTGGGAAAAACCAGCAAACAAAAAAATAACAATAGATACATGTGCACCAGTATCCCCAAATGGCTAAAACCAGAAAACCCAGACATGGTAAGCATTGTTATCCCATGTGGTTAGAGAATGGAGTGTTCCCACTTAATCAGATGTCCTGGTAAACGGAGCGATGCCAAAGGCACAATAAACACATGGCTTTGGGAGAAAGTTACCATCTTAGTTTGGAGGGTGCCCTGGAATTTCTATCAAGTGTCCTCCCTTCTACCATGGTAATCAGACCTCACAACGGCACAGGCAGTGGAGCAACTATCATCCCCATTTTGCATCTGGAAGACAGGCCCAGCAGCACAGTCAATTCAGGGATGCAGGGTAGGATGAGAGGGCTCCCGGGGACCTCCATGCCCACCAAGATAGGACCTTTCCCTACAACCCAGGCCCAGTCGGGGCATCTCTTTATTCCCTAACTGTCCTCTCACCCCCTATGAAGCTCTGGACCCCCAAGAGTTGGATGCTGCCCTTGTGTCCTGCCTCTTTTTTGCTGTACCCCCCACTCCCCAGCTCAGAGAAACACCCTGATCCCAAACCTGGGATGCAGAATGCTGTGCCTACGGAGCACGAGCACCATTGCCTCCTACAACTTCCACCGAATGGACTCCAGGTCCAGATTGGACCTTGAAAATGGCAGACACACCTAGCACAGGGTCCAAATGCTGCACAGGCCTGGAGATGCATCAAACCACTACCTCCAGCCTCGAGGCTGATGGGCTGTGCTTTCACAAAACTGATAATAATTCACTACATTGCGTGCCTCACAACTGAGTTTTAAAAATATGTTCTACAAATGGTTCTGTATTGTGATTATGGTGGTAGCTACATGAATCTTTGCATGGGATAAAACTGCACAGAACTATACAAACACACACCTAAGTGAAGGCATGTGAACAATGGTGAGAACCGATTAAGGTCTATAATCCAGCTGACGGTAACAGCAACGTATCATTGTCAATGACCTGGTTTTAATATTGAGTTTGAGCTGCAGAAGATGTCACCACTGGGGGAAACTGGGGAGAGATCCCAGGACTCTCACATACTATTTTTAAAAACTACCTGTGAGTCTAATTATTTCAAAAGGAAAGTAAAAAACAAAACTCCACCAAAAAACCCATAAACCTAATCCTTTGCCATCAGACCATGTTCACACCCACCAGGACCTGGGAGCTGGCACCCTCAGCATTGTCCCGGGCCACCTGGAACTGGCTCTGTGAGCCCAAGTTTCAAGTCCCAACACAGGCAGCTCAGTCATCCGTGCGAGGCTTGCACATTTCCAGAGTGACCAAGGGGAGCATGTCCCAGTGCATTTGGCTCTGGGAGGAATAAGTGATACCCTACTTGCTCAATGGAGACTGGCTGGCGAAGGCAGGAACCAGCTTTCCCAAACAGGGCCCGACAGCACCGCAGGGCATATTTAAAGCCGGGCTTGTTCTAAAATGTTTACTTAATCCTTGACGTCTTTGAAAGTAAGTCCACGTGAGTGCACATGCACACACATACACACATGGCTTAGCCCCAAGGAGCCCAAAATAAAAGATACAAATATCAACTAAATCAGTGACTGTCAAGACTGTAATCTAGAATTATCTCCATTTATAGGATTTACCTACCCACTGGGGACAGGAAGGAGTTATTACAAACACAAAACTAGGCTTCTTAACCTCTTTAATGCCACAGACCACCCCTTGGCAGCCTGGGGAAACCTGCAGACCTTCCGTAGAATGGCATTACATGCACAAATTAAATACATAACGTTACAAAGGCAGCCAATTACAATAAATTGCAGTCATCAAAATATTTAAAAATTTTTGCCATGGTAATATTTAATTAACATATTAGGTGAGACTCATCCATAAGCCTCATAACCACCTTAATTCTGAAGCAGTGATGAGGGTAACAATATTTAGAGACATCTACAACAACTCTACCATATTGGAAAAAAATCTCTGCAGCTGCTATTGGTGGTAGTCACAGGTACTGCTCAGGTCACTATGGTTTATTGTCTCCATTCGTCATCGAAGGAAACACAAATTGTCAGTTGGTGAAAATGAAATGTAATTTTTTTCCCCATCCAAGTGTTTGAAGCCTCCCTGAATTCTGTCCACAGTGGCTCATGCAAAGAACAGCCTCTGGAGTAAGCAGTTGATGTAGAATTTCCATGGGAATGAAACGCTGCCTCCTCTCCACACCCTTGTTACTCCCTAACCTGTTTACCAGTGATAATGTATGTACATTCCCAAGACCTACCATCGCATCACCTCCATCACTCTCCTCCAGAGTACAAATGCATCCACTCAAACCGATGCTTAACATCAGCGTGTGACTCTGGCCTTTATCTTAGGCAGGGGAGGCCCACCCCTCATTAGTTCACCTCTCCTTTCAGGCTCTCAGCTGCTTCTGCCACCGTGAGGAAATCAGAGGAATTCTATCCATCTCTGGGGGAGCCTGACCATAAACTATCATCCTCCAAGTATACCCAAAACCAGGAGAACAGATGTCAGTCTGTCAGCAAGTTAGTGCTGGATGCTGATAACCAACCAGCCCTGGGCTCTGTGCTCTGAGCAATTTGAGGGTGCAAAGAAAAATATGTGGCTCTACTCAGTAAAGGCTGCAGTTAAGGTAGAAAGCTTGGATGAGGGGTGCCTGGGTGGCTCAGTCGGCTGAGTGTCTGACTCTTGATTTCAGCTCAGGTCATGATCTTAGGATTCTCTCTCCCTCTCTCTGGCCCTCCCCTACTCATGTGCTCTAAATAAATAAATACATATGGGAATGCAAGCTGGTGCAGCCACTCTGGAAAACAGTATGGAGGTTCCTCAAAAAACTAAAAATAGAACTACCATACAACCCAGCAATTGCACTACTGGGCATTTATCCATGGGATACAGGTGTGCTGTTTTGAAGGGACACATGCACCCCCATGTTTATAGCAGCACTATCAACAGTAGCCAAAGTATGGAAAGAGCCCAAATGTTCATCGATGGATGAATGGATAAAGAAAATGTGGTGTATATATACACACACATATATATGTGTGTGTACACACACACACAATGGAGTATTACTCGGCAATCATAAAGAATGAAATCTTGACATTTGCAACTACATGGATGGAACGGGAGGGTATTACGCTAAGTGAAATTAGTCAGTCAGAGAAAGACAAAAATCATATGACTTCACCCATGTGAGGACTTTAAGAGACAAAACAGATGAACATAAGGGAAGGAAACAAAAATAATATAAAAACAGGGAGGGGGACAAAACAGAAGAGACTCATAAATATGGAGAACAAACTGAGGGTTACAGGAGGGGTTGTAAGAGGGGGGATGGGTAAACGGGTAAGGGGCATTAAGGAATCTACTCCTGAAATCATTGCTGCACTATATGCTAGCTAATTTGGATGTAAACTTAAAAAAATTAAAAATAGGGGCACCTGGGTGGCTCAGTCGGTTAAGTGTCCAACTTCAGCTCAGGTCATGATCTCACACTCCGTTGAGTTCAAGCCCCACGTCGGGCTCTGTGCTGACAGCTCAGAGCCTGGAGCCTGCTTCAGATTCTGTGTCTCCCCCTCTCTTGGCCCCCTCCCCTGCTCATGCTCTGTCTCTCTCTGTCTCAAAAGTAAAAATAAAAACATTAAAAAAAAATTTTTTTAATAAAATAAAATAAATAAAAAATAAAACAAGTTAATAAAAAATAAACAAATACATAAATAAATACTTTCTGTTATTTTTTAAAATGTTTACTTATTTTTGAGAGAGGGACAGAGCACAACTAGGGGAGGGGCAGACAGAGAGGCAGACACAGAATCCCGAAGCAGGCTCCAGGCTCTGAGCTATCAGCACAGAGCCCGATGCAGGGCTTGAACTCATGAATCACAAGATCATGACCTGAGGCGAAGTCGGTTGCTTAACCAACTGAGCCACCCAGATGCCCATAAATAAAAACTTTTTAAAAAGGAGAAAGCTTGGATGATATTTGTTATAGGTCGAACTGTATATGTCTCCAAAAAGATAGTCAAAGCCGTCACCCCCTGTACCTCAGAATGTAACCTTAGAGGTAGGGTTTTCACTGAGGGACCCAAGTGAAAATGAAGTCACGGTGGGCCCTAACCCAATATGACTGCTGTCCTTATCAAATGGAGAAATTTGGACAGACACACCCAGAGGGAGGACAATGTGAAGAGACAAGAGAGAAGACAGCCATCTGAAAGCAAAGGAGACAGACTAGAACAGAGCCTTCCTTCACAGCCCTCAGAGGGAACTAACCCTGCTAACTGACACCTTATTTCAGACTCTCAGTCTCCAGAGCTGTGAGAGAAGACATTTCTGTTGTGCTAAGCCACCCAGTTTGTGGCAGTTGACACAGCAGCCCTAGCAAATTAATACAACATATGAAATCAAATCTATGGCCTGGGAAAAGGAGTTCTTAATTCAGAGCCCATCACACCATGTCTCCTTACATGTACCACTAATCGGTTTAAAACTGGATTCTGTTCAGAGTCTGCTTCTGGTCTCCGGGAAGGAGGGATGGTCCAAGGCCAAGTCTTGTGGAGGATAAGGGGCTTAGGGAATCCAAGGGTGCGTTGCTGGCAACCTACCACCAGCCCTGGTCTTACTGGGGGGCCATCACCTCGGCAGGCAGAGATCTTTTTAATCCTTTCATTCAACTATTCTATGAGGAGTTTTGGCCTAGGGCAGTGGTTTACAAACTTGGCTGTGCATTAGAAGCCCCTGGGGAGCTTTAAGAAAATTCCACGCAAGCCTGAGCCCCACCCCAGACCAACTGAATCAAAATCTCAGAGGGTGGGGGTTGGGCATGAACATTTTTTAAAAGCTCCCCAGATGATTCTAATGTGCAGCCAGGGTTGAGAGCCACTGGACCCTATGACCTTTGAGGGCCTTTCCTTCTCAGAATTCGGCGAGAGTGCATTTTGTGTTTATCTTAGTGGTTCTCAGGAGCGTGCTGAGGCTGGCCTCGGTCTGATTTCTTACAGGTCCAGTCTATGGCGGCCTTTATTGGGTAGAGTGGAGCTATACTTCTGATGAGCAGGGGGGATGGTGGCAAAGAGGGCAGGGAGTTAAAAAATGCCTTTCATTAAAACATCAAATTTAATAAGATTTGGTTAGGAAGCTCCTACGTGCCAGGAACTCAAAAAATGATCCAGAACCAAGTTGACAGCTATTAAAGTGAGGAGTACCACAACTGAGGTACACACAGGGGCAGGGACTCAAGCCACCCCCACAGCAACAGAAAGTGCCCCCAGAGATCATCTCAAAGGAGAAACCAGAATGTCTTCTGTGAGAACAAAAGAGCACGGGAAGGCTTGCTCCATGGACTGAAATGATTTTGTTCAGCTAGAAATATAGGAGACACTCCATCTGTAGAGACCAAGAAAATAGGAGACCCCCTGGTTTGGGAATCTGGTATCTAACAAGGGGTGGCCCAGCTGGGGTCTGTCTGACACTGTTGCTCTCTGACCTCCCGACTGGGGCTGGCTTCCGCCTGTAGCCACACAGCAGCCTGCCGACCCTGCCACTGCCCAAAGCAAGGCATCTCAACCTAGCTATGCACAAACTTTTAAAGGCGAGCTTCTAACAAATACAAGTTCCGGCATCCTGCGACCTAGAGATTCTGGGCACAGGGGCGGGGCATGTGCACTTTCAGAAAAGGGTGAGGAGGTGAGCTCCAGGGAACTCTGGTGGGCCAGTAATTCTCAACCTTTGGGGTACCTCACAGCTTTGATCTCCACACTTCTGTTTCTGAGGGCAGTCTGCCAGGACTATGGCTCACCACCAGCTTGCCTTGCCAGGCCCGCCTAGTGAGACCCTTGGCCTCTGTCTCCCACTTGGGACTGCTCACCTGACTCCCAGCCCAGGCTCAGGCTGGCCACCAGAAGCTTGAGTTCTTATAAGGGCACTGCCAGGCCCAGCCCCCTTCCAGGGCCTTGATCGCAATCTGGCCAAGGAGTCGGCCCAGAGTGCAGGCCTCATAAGTTAATCACCACAGATGCTCAGCCCGCAGTGTGGAAAATCATTTTCACCCTTTCACATGGACTGAATATGCACAAGAGTATGAATGGGGACTTCTGTATGTCCTGTGTGCTTCACGTGTTCACCTGGCCCCCCAGACTGGAGACCACCATCCCGGGCGGTCATCTTCTGCTGCCAGGAGGCAGGAGGGGACCAAGGGAGGGCTTGGAGCTCGAGAGACCGGCCCCGCCCACTCAGGAGCACCTCCCCTCCCTAACAGCTCAGCTTCTCCCCACCTGCAAGGAAACTACACACCGACTTCTGTTCCCCTCTTGCAAGGGCCAATCACTTTGAGTGAATCCCATTTTTAAAACTTTATGTACCCTAAAATGTACCCTGAGTTCCTTCAAGTCCCCAGACTGCCGGAGAATCTGAAATTTTACCAGGATACTGGGCACCTGCAACTTATCCTGGACATTCTGGAGTCAACACTTCACTAACTGAGAAACATCTCGCATGAGATGAAGCTGTTCAAGTGCAGAGGGGCAGGGGGGCAGGGGGACAGGGGCACTTGGGCAAGTTGGGGAAGATTTTTTTCTGAGAGCAAGGGGGATGATAAATCCTTTGCTAGAAGGACACAGGCATATTCCCCACAGCAAGCCCAGCAAGGGGATTCATGTCTATGGGCTGATGGATCATACGTCCTGTCCTAATTCTTCCATACAGGCAAGGGGAGCCCAGACAGACCTCTACAACCACCCTTGTCCTACACCAACTAAACAGGTTCTCTCTAATGTTTGCACATGATCTTCGAGAACAAAAGCAAGCCTTTTAACTTTTTTGTTTCCAAGATGTACCAAAACTTCAAAAATAAAACATGGGCTCAAATCCACGGCCAAGAGTTTCCCGTGTACTTTTGTTCAACTCATCTTTCTTCCTTGGGCAATCTCTAGCTCCGGGTTGTTGTTGTTGACAGCATTCCTTTACACTTAGAATTCATCTGTGTCTTCTTATCAAAGTTTTGAAGCACTGGGCTAAGAGAAGTGTTTTTATTATAAGCAGGGAAACAGGGATGGAACGGATAAAAAAATGTCATGCTGTAGGTGCAGCTGAGGAGGAAGAAGGTTGGGTTAACACTGTTTTGTCCATACTGAAGGAGCACTAGTAGGCGTGAGCGCTCAGTGCAGCCGGAATAAAAAGGACAAAGGATGCTGGGGTGCTTTCCAGAGAGTGGACTTGATTTTCATGTTTCTCCCTTATACCACTATGGACCAATGAAGTTTCTAGGAAGATGCCCGTAACTTGGCCAACAAATCCTTAGGAAGAGTGCTGGAGACACAGCAGTGGTTGCCAGGGCAAAGAGGGATGGGAGGACACCTGCAGAGGGGTAGCACGAGGAGTTTTTAGGGATTTGGAACTGCGGTAGTGGCCACAGGAATCCATATGTGTTAAAATTTATAAAACTGTATACCAAGAAGTCAATTTTCCTGTTTATTAATTTTTTTTACTTGAAAAGAAAACCAAGCCTAGTCTTTTTTTTTTAATTTTTTTTTTTTTTAACATTTATTTATTTTTGAGACAGAGAGAGACAGAGCATGAACGGGGGAGGGTCAGAGAGAGAGGGAGACACAGAATCGGAAGCAGGCTCCAGGCTCCGAGCCATCAGCCCAGAGCCCGATGTGGGGCTCGAACTCACGGACCGCAAGATCATGACCTGAGCTGAAGTCGGACGCTGAGCCACCCAGGCGCCCCCAAGCCTAGTCTTTAGGTAGAAGGAGGCAAGATTTGGCAGAAGATAGGACACGCAGCTAATGCCCTTCCTCCCTCTTATGACAGTGTCTCAGGGCTCTACCAGGGCCTGTATGCCAGCTCAGGAAAGCCCTTTGGGCAGGTGGGCTCTTAAACCCGAGAACCAAGGGACCACCACGGGAAAAGGAGTAAGCTGAGCCAACCGGGGAGCAGGAGACACACTTCGAGAAAAAACTGGGCCCCTACGCAATAGATGGAGAAACCGGGCCAAGAAGGACCTGGTGAGGGACAGAGGGAAACTGCCGGGCATGGCAGGAGGAGGCTGCCGGGACAGCTCGGCCAACAGCACACTCGGTCTAGGATCAGACCTGCTGTGAGGGGGGAAACCAGATGTCCCACTTTTCCTTAAGCATGCCCCTGGGCCTTGAGCCAAGAAGGCCCAAATATGATCTTTAATTTCTTGTGGGCTTCTCCCATCTCTGATGCCAAAAGGCTTACACTCAAAACCAGCCAGAGGGCCGGCAATGGTATGGAAAACAGAAGGAATGCCTGAACCGGTCTCCCTTCGAACTCTAACAGAGTTTCCAAAGTGCAAGCAGCCAGGTATGCCCTTCTTGGTCTCCAGGGCTCCTTCTGGAGAGGACATCACCGACCGAAATGTAAGGAGTGAAGAAAAGCCAAAACAGGGCAGGTATCTGCCTAACTGGTTCCTGAGTAACCCAGAGCTCACTCTACCGAGGCTGCAGCTGGGCCACGCAAGGGGCAAAGTGTATCTCTTTGGACCACAAAAGGGGCCCAAGCCAGGTTCCTGAAGGTCAGTGGTTGGTCCAAGGCACGCAGGGAGTCAGGGCAGCTCCAGGAGGAGAACACAGGCCCCAGGGCCTCCTGCAAGCCCTAAGAAAGGACAACAGGCTACAAGAAGCTGCAGAAACCCCAGGAAGAGTTTCCTGTCTCGAGCGCCAGTCTCTCTCATTCCAGGAATCCCCTTTTCCTGAAGCTAGCTTGCTGTTATTTATTTATACAAGGCTGAACCCCACCTTGCAGGGCTCGGCAAAGCCCTCCTGCACCACAAAGCCCGATTGTGCTTCCACATCCTCGCAGCCAACTCCGAGCCAGAAACTTGCCTGAGGGAAGACAGTCTGTACCAGAGATGGAAACACAGTCAGATTTAAAGGCACGGTTCTTCAATAACAGAGATCTTTGTTGGGATGGAGAACAACCTTCTGACAGACAGAAAGGCGGGGTGGGGGCTCCAGCCCATCTCGGGGCCAGGAGGCCCTTCGGCAGGTGAGCTGTGGCTATTTGGTTTTGGACCATCTCCAAAGAACCAGGCCTCATCGCAGGGCTAGCTGAGGGATAAATCAGCTTGCTATTCTGCTCAACTATCCACTTACAGAGAGGCATAATAACATTTTATTAAAGCAGGACACACAGATGAAAGATACATCAATGATAGAAAACCCCAGAGTTTTGTTTTGTTTTGTTTATTGTTTTTGTTTTTTTCCCCAAAAAGAGATAGGAAAACTATTATCCCCAGAACTATTCTGGCTGAAACAAGAGTAATTTTGGCAACTCAAAGCACAATGATTTTTCTTAGGGCTTGCAATGTGGATGGATCTTCTCTCAGCCCGCAAACCTCTCTTGTAAAAAGTTTGGTCAGAATTTCGTTTTAAGTTTATTTATTTATTTTTGAGAGAGAGAGAGAGAGAGAAAGAGTGAGTGTACAAGTGGGAGAAGGGTGGAGAGAGAGGAGAAGAGGGAGAATCCCAAGCAGGCTCATCAATGTCAGTGTGGAGCCGGATGCAGGGCCCAAACTCATGAACAGCAAGATCATGACCTGAGCCGAAGTTGGATGCTTAATTGACTGAGCCACCCTGGCGCCCCTGGTCAAAAATTATTTTTAAACAGGCTCATAACTCCTCACAACACATCTGTAAAGTGCGAAAACAGCCCACGGAAGGTCTGGATCTTGGTGCTCTGGACAGGTTTCACCTTCGCACGGAATCTATGTGATTCCGTCTATATGAGGGTCTCCTGGACACCAAACCAAAAAGCACAGAGGGATCCTGGAGGGGAGCGGATGGCTTATGTTTAAAGCACCTCCTGCCAGAAGGATAAGGGAAGAAAATGAAGTCTGTCCACTGGTCAGTTCCTCAGTGCGGCTGCACAGACGAGGCTGAGGGAGGGCTGTGAGCCGCTGTCACGGACTGGACCCCGCTTCCTGCCAGTCTCCCAGCCGCTGTCCTCATCCTCTGCCCACACTGCCGGTGCACACTCAGCTGTGTGGCTGGCTCCTCACTCATACCTGGGAGTATCTAAAGTTGACCTCCCTAGGAGAAGGCTCCTTACCTTCCTTCCTTCCCACAGAAGGCTTGCTTTCCTCTTGGTCTTCCATGCAACATTCTGACAGAAGTTCCCCGGCTTCTCTGGTCCCAGGAGGCAGCTCTAAAGCTGTGCCCCGTGTCTACACAAATGATGAGTAATTCCCACTAATTGCCCCTCACCTCCTACTAACCCCAGGACCTCCCCTGAGCAGGGAAGGAGGGAGAAAGGAGGGGAGGGCCGGAAAGCCAGTCAGGGTCTCTCCCATCCTGCCCCACCCAATGGGCCCTGGGCCGGTCAGGTGCAGGTGGGGCCGGCTCTCCACCCAGAGGCCTCCTCAGCAGGGCTGAGGGTTCTACAGCTCAGGGCTTCTTGGACACAAAACTCTGGCACTGGTGACCATTTCCAAACTGCAGCCTTTGAATGCAACCCCTGGGAAGAACTCTGTGGGTCACCCAGTTCAGCGTCTTCCCTGTACATGCCACGTCCCTCAAATTCACACAAGCCATCAAGTGAGGCCCAGTGGGAGGCAGTGCCACCTAATAGGAGCTGGGCAAATCTGGGTTCTCTGCCAGTCCCTGCCCCTGGATTGTTGGGTGGCCTCAGACAAGTCTGCTTTCCTCAAGAATAAAGCAGGAATAACCACAGTCCCCGCAGGGTCATTCCGAGGATTAATGAGGGAAGGTATGCAATTCTTCTCAGGGACACAGAGAACAATCAAAGAATAAAACTGTTATCACTGCAAGAAGCACTATTCGGAAGAAGAGAGCCTCAAGGACCAGTCCTGCTGTGTTTCTCACCAGCTCCATGAAATCAGCAACTCTCTTTACCCCTCTGGGCTGGGTTTCTTTAGCTGCCAAGTAAAATCCAACTAGCATCTCTAAGGTCCATTCTTAAATTTTTTTTTTTTAATGTTTATTTATTTTTGAGAGAGAGACAAAGCATGAGTGGGAAAACATGGAACCCAAAGCAGGCTCCAGCACAGGCTGTCAGTACAGAACTTGACGCGGGACTTGAACTCATGAACCGTGAGATCGTGACCTGAGCTGAAGTCGGACGCTCAACCAACTGAGCCACCCAGACGCCCCTAAGGTCCATTCTTTTTTTTTTTTTTTTTTTTTTTTTTTTTAATTTTTAACGTTTATTTATTTTTGAGACAGAGAGAGACAGAGCATGAACGGGGGAGGGTCAGAGAAAGAGGGAGACACAGAATCCGAAACAGGCTCCAGGCTCTGAGCGGTCAGCACAGAGCCCGACGCGGGGCTCGAACTCACGGACCGCGAGATCGTGACCTGAGCTGAAGTCGGACGCTCAACCAACTGAGCCACCCAGACGCCCCTAAGGTCCATTCTTTTTTTTTTTTTTTTTTTTTCAACGTTTATTTATTTTTGGGACAGAGAGAGACAGAGCATGAACGGGGGAGGGGCAGAGAGAGACAGGGAGACACAGAATCGGAAACAGGCTCCAGGCTCTGAGCTGTCAGCCCAGAACCTGACGCGGGGCTCGAACTCACGGACCGCGAGATCGTGACCTGGCTGAAGTCGGACGCTCAACCGACTGCGCCACCCAGGCGCCCCAATCCTAAGGTCCATTCTTAAAAACACACGCATGCACACGCGCGCGCACGCGCACACACACACACTCTCACGTGGTTTATTTCCTATATGTACACAATACGTATCTGTACACCAGAGCTTCTCAAGCACAGCACAAGGACATTGGAACAATGTAATTTTTTTTTGTGAGGAAGCATCCATCAGTACATTTTAAGATGTGAAGGAGCAGCCCCGGCCTCTACCCACTGGATGGTAAGAGCATCCCCCCCAAGTCTTAACAACCCACAGGGTCTGTCTCCAGACCTTGTCAAAATTGCCCCGGTTGAGAACTAGTTGTGAACACACACACACTGATACACATGCACACTTGGACACACATGGAATCCTAGGATGCCTTATGCTGATAGTGAAGAGTTAAGCAAGGTAAGAACAGAGGAACCACATTTGCAGGTACAGCCCCTGCAATGTGTTCATGGAAACTTTACAGGGACCGAGATTACACACACACACGGGACTTCTGGGCGTCTTTACATCTGTGAAACAGTTACTGTGCTCATAAAGATTGCCTGCAGACTTAATTTGGCTTGCACATACAGAGTCCTATTTAGTGCATAAATTTGCCAGGGCAAGCTCCCCAGGTCTAGTCAAAAGTGTGCTCAGGACTCGGCCTGGGCGGGGAGAAGAACACAGGGGGTTCTGTGTGCTCACTCCCTGCACACTCACCTTGAGCACACTTGAGGAAAAGGAAGCTGCCTTGGGGCAGCAGATGGCTGTGGACCATTCTTAAGGAAGAGGGCAGCTTGCCACACGCATGCTTCCCTTCGACTTCGTGCGTTAGCAGGTTTGACAAAACTTCGATTTTCCCAGTTCAGAAGAGCTAGCCACGTGGCAGACAAGGCTTGTGTACACGGATATGAGACCATCCGTAAGTACCTACCCACTTGCTAATCTAAGTGCAAAGGAAGAATAATCACGAAGATGGAGAGGTAAGCGGAGGAGGGGAGGCAAGTATCTACCTTAGAGAGAGGTCTGTTTACCCCGAGTGTTTAAAAACAAGAATCCTGAACTCTCTTTCTACCTTAGTATGACTTACTTAACATTTGTTTTTAATTTACCCACGATCATAATCTTCACCCCGGACCACGTATAAGCCAAACTTGAACTTGAAAAGCAAGCTGGACCTTGTTCTGCCCGCATTAATTAGTGTACAAAGGGGCATCTGATTTCACCCTCCCCTAACAATCTGAAACACTAGTTCCTATTTATGTAACGAACACTGTTAGAATAGGGCTGCAGCCGGGCAAGTGGGTAATGGGCCCTGAGACAGGTATCAGGAAACTAAGGACCCGCTCCTGGCGGACTCACTTCTGCGCCACGGAGACAAGCTATTCCAGGTATGGAGCCTCGTAACTTTGAATACGCTGACAGTTCCCTGCTAGCTGAGTGCGCTGAGTAAATTAGGTAGAATTATGAAGAGCTGCAGAATTCCAGTTATTCACACTAAAATGAAGTACCAGGAATATAATGATAGCACAGACCCATCCAGGGTTCCTAAAATGGGTTCTGTGGAACACCAGTCCCAGGAGATGCCACACGGAAATGAAGGATCCTGTGGTTCCTTCATCCATCCAACAAATACTTTTTTTTTTCAGTTTATTTATTTATTTTGAGAGTGAGAGAGAGAGAGAATGAGAGTGGGAGGGGCAGAGAGAAGAGAGAGAGAATCCAAAGCAGGCTCCGCAGTGCAGAGCCCAATACAGGGCTGGATCTTAGGAACTGTGAGATCATGACCAGAGGCAAAATCAAGAGTTGGACGCTTCACTGACTGAGCCACCCAGGTACCCCCATCTAACAAATACTTATTGAGGGTTTTCTTTTTTTTTTTTTTTAATTTTTTTAATGTTTATTTATTTTTTGAGACAGAGAGAGACAAAGCATGAATGGGGGAGGGTCAGAGAGAGGGAGACACAGAATCTGAAACAGGCTCCAGGCTCCGAGCTGTCAGCACAGAGCCCGACGCGGGGCTCAAACCCATGGACCGCGAGATCATGACCTGAGCTGAAGTCGGCCGCCTAACCGACTGAGCCACCCAGGCGCCCCTTATTGAGGGTTTTCTAAATGCTTGGTGCTATAACTACAATGAAGAACAAAACAGAGCCACTCCCTGACTTCAGTAAGTTTAGGATACAAAGACAAGTATCAGATAATTACTAGGCCACCTATTTACCAACAGTAAAGGGAGCTCATCAACATGCAGCAAGCAACCACATCTGAGTCTGGGAGGCAGAGAGCAGGAGGGGAGACTTACGCTTGTGGGGGGAGTGGGAGTGTAGTATTCCAAACACAAGGCCGGAGGAATCCTGCATAATACACTCCCCTGTAAGAGATTCATGGTAGGGGTGCCTGGGTGGCTCAGTGGGTTGGGCGTCTGACTTCGGCTCCGGTCATGATCTCACAGTCCATGGGTTCAAGCCCCATGTCCGGCTCTGTGCTGACAGCTCAGAGCCTGGAGCTTGCTTCATATTCTGTGTCTCCCCCTCTCTCTGAACCTTCCCAGCTCATGCTCTGTCTCTCTCTCAAAAATAAAAATTAAAAATTAAAAATTAAATAAATCAATAAAAATAAAAATAAAGACATTCATGGTATACACCAGCATGTTAAAGGCCCAAGAAGTCCTGCAGAAATAAGGCTGAGCATGCCCTACCTATTAACATCCCAAGGATGTTACTCTGGGAAATGCTGATAGAGGCACTATTGTTCTCATAGCCTACAAGAACCTTCCGTATAAAACAAAAGCTCTTGTTCATAGAACTGGAAAACTATGTGTCCTCTCAGAACAGCCAAAATACCTTGGAGTTGCTAATGTAATTCTAAAGTATTTTCCTTGGCACAGACCTATAAAAACATATGGCTTCCACAACTGCTGACACACTCCCAGTATCACAGATGAAGGAAAATCCACAGCTAGAAACCAGCAGGCCAGATTCAAAGGTCTACCTCCAGCACAGACATCTGCTTTATTTTTGAAAAGATGTATGTACAGCCTCAGTACTGGGATGAATTGAGAAAACCTTCAAAAATGTAAAGTAAAAATGATCAACCACCAATGATCAACTTTACAAAGATTAAACCCTGAAAGATGCCAGACGTGAACAAAGATTGCCCTTGTTAGCCTAAAATGTCCGGGAGGAAGACAGATTTTGCTGTTTATTACACATGATGCATAAAGAAGGAAATGTAAATAAATAACAAATACACCTGTGCAAATTTTGTATACAAGGTACTGTGCTAGGGGTGACAATGATCAAAAGGGACAGAGGACAGCCAGGGTGCATAAGAATATGGATTCTAGAAAAGTAGCAATCCAAAACTGAGTATCAGTAAGTGCCCAACGAATGGTGTGGTATAAAGACTAAATTTTATAGGAGCTAATGGGCACCTGAGTGACTCAGTCGGTTAAGCATCCGACTCTTGATCTCAGCTCAGGTCTTGATCTCAGGGTCGTGAGTTCAAGCCCTGCGCTGGGCTCCACCCTGGGCATAAAGTTTAGTTTAAAAAAAAGTTTGTGGTTTTGTTGTTGTTGTTGTTTTTAACAATATCTCAGAACTGCTAATAATGAGTTTACCTTAACAAAGCCCTTATTGTACCAGACACTGTTCTCCATGCTTGTGTACAACTTAATTAATCTTTGCAACTATGAGGTAGGTCCTAGGAATATATCAAAATATGGCCTTGGCCTCAGCATTCAATGGAAATGTTACTTAGCTTCAGCTTCAATCTTCAGAAGGGTGAACTTCTGCCTGATCAATGATCATGTGGTGACAGGGGTGACCAACATATTTAAGTAATGTAACAAGGTGAAAAATAAAAAAATGAAGCATGTTTGGATTCGTCATCATTATCTGAACATGCCCTTTCAAAAAACAGGTTTAGTTTAGTGGAAATCTCCTTATGAGCTTTATCTCTTGAAACGTTACCTGTTGGCAGAATTATGTTATTTTTTATTGAAAGAATAAAATATAAGCATGAAACATATTAATCTTTTACAGAAAACAATTACAATGTACACCTACAATTATTAAATAGGATTAATTAACTGCATTACTAACATTAAGATTACATTAAAAAAGAGAACAGTAGGGGTACCTGGGTGGCTCAGTTGAATAAGTGTCCGACTTTTGATTTCAGCTCAGGTCATCTCACGGTTCATGGGTTCAAGCCCCTATTCAGGCTCTTTCTCTCACTCTCTCTGCCCCTCCTCTGCTCTCTCTCTTTTTCTCTCTCTCAAAATAAATAAACTTAAAAAAAATTTTTTTTAAAAAGAACAGTATATACTTTTCGAACAAGTGCGTATAAATGTTTTTAAATTACAATTGGCATTCTACTTCTAAACTCTATGGAATTGCTTGGTGTGCTTGTAACATTAAACAGAATAACTTCAAAAAAAAAAAAAAAAGAGTTTAGGGGTGCCTGGGTGGCTCAGTCAGTTAAGCGTCCGACTTCAGCTCAGGTCACGATCTCCCAGCTCATGGGTTCAAGCCCTCTACCAGGCTCTGTACTGACAGTTCAGAGCCTGGAGCCGGTTTTGGATTCTGTATCTCCCTCTCTCTCTGCTCCTCCCCCGCTCATGCACGCACACACGCATGCACACAAACACACTCTCTCTCTCTCAAAAATAAATAAACATTCAAAAAAAATTTTTAAGAATTTTATAAAAGGAGGGGGGCACCTGGGTGGCTCAGTCAGTTAAGTATCCGACTCTTGATATCAGCTAAGGTCTTGATCTCAGAGTCTTGAGTTGAAGACCTGCATTGAGCCTACTTAAAAAAAAAAAAAAAAAAAAAAAAGTTTAAGTAGAATAACGTTCAGAAACTATATGTGCACCCTTAAAGGCACCTGGGTAGCACAGTTGGTAAGGCATTCAACTCTTGATCTCCACCCAGGTCATGATGCACAGTTCGTGAGATCGAGCCCCAAGTCGAGCTCTGTAGTGACAGTATGGTGCCTGCTTGGGATTTTCTCTCTCTCTCTCTCTCTTAAAATAAATAAACTTAAAAAAAAAAGAACCTATAAGCACCCTTAGCATTCATACTATGGTGTCTAAACAACATATTTCACTACAAGGAATCAGAGCTCCTTCTAGAAATAGCTGGTCTGGGATGGGAAATGTGCAAGATGAACTTGGAACATCCTGCCATAACACTAAACAGGGAAACATCAAAGACCACTAGAATTGTATCCAAAGGACTCTGGAGCCAACCTGAAGAGGCTCCCACCAGGTAAAGATGGAACAATTTGAAATCAATAAAAATAATATTTATAAATGGATTGAAATACATGAAATAGGTTGAAATCCATGAGTTCATAATGTTTTAAAAAATAACTTCATTGGTCACCTTTGCAGGTAATAAGAAACCAAATGGAAAACTAGTAAAGAAAGGGAAAGAAGGAAGCGTGTAAATTGCTTTCCCCTTATGACCTATAGGGATCAGTACACTTTTTCTACAATGGGCTATATAGATCTTTTCAGTTCTGTGGGCTGCAAATGGTCTCAGTGGTGACTACACCCCTAAGCCCTTGTATTGAAAAGCAGTCATAGACAATATGCAAACAAATGAGCATGGCTGTGTTCTAATAAAACTTTATTTACAAAAATAAGTAGCAGGCTGGATTTAGACTGTAAACCTTAGTTTGCTGATCTTTGATCTAAGTTAACTAATAGTTTATAAGGGATAGTTTCTCTCTCTTTTTTTTTTTTAATGTTTATTTTTGAGACAGACAGAGACAGAATGTGAGTGGGTTAGGGGCAGAGAGAGAGGGAGACAGAATCGGAAGCAGGCTCCAGGCTCCAAGCTGTCAGCACAGAGCCTGACGCAGGGCTTGAACTTATGGACTGTGAGATCATGACCTGAGCTGAAGTTGGATGCTCAACCGACTGAGCCACCCAGGTGCCCCCGGAGATAGTTCCTCTATTAAAAAACAGTATAGCTGAGGGGCACCTGGGTGGCTCAACCAGTTGAATATCTGACTTTGGCTCAGGTCATGACCTCACAGTTTGTGGGTTCCAACCCCCACATCAGGCTCTCTGCCATTAGCGCAGAACCATTTTGGATCCTCTGTCTCCCTCTCTCTCTCTCTCTCTGCCCCTCCCCCCCATCTCTCTCAAAAATAAATAAAACACTTAAAAAATTTTTTTAAATACTATAGCTGACAGATAAACAAGGAATGACACAAACAGACTATAACCATTTCAAAACTGCTAATGAAGTAAATAATGGACGTGACTGATCATCGGTGGCTGCTAATTTCACAGAGAGACAACCAGACATTAAGTGTCTCATGATATAAGGACAACATCTATGAAAAAGACTTGCAAATTAAAAAGGAGAAAAAGAGAGAGAAATCCAGATCAAGAATCTAAATCTAGGCAACTCCCCTCTACTTGCTGGATGGGATGCTGCCTGAATCAAAAATCACTAAATAAATAATTCAATTCAACAATAAAACCAATTCACTTTATTTTTTTTTCAAATTTTTTTTTTCAACGTTTTTATTTATTTATGGGACAGAGAGAGACAGAGCATGAACGGGGGAGGGGCAGAGAGAGAGGGAGACACAGAATCGGAAACAGGCTCCAGGCTCCGAGCCATCAGCCCAGAGCCTGACGCGGGGCTCGAACTCGCGGACCGCGAGATCGTGACCTGGCTGAAGTCGGACGCTTAACCGACTGCGCCACCCAGGCGCCCCAAAACCAATTCACTTTAAAACAAAAATCTAAATCCGGCTAACAATTTTCAGGAATTACAAAGGACAGAAAAACATGTTATAGGATATCATGGGGTTGCATTTAACAAAATCCAGACTGTGAGAAAACTCCATAGGAGTCATCAGATAAAAACCTAAAAATCTAATTAGGAAGTTCTTTACATCCTATGAAGAATGTAGAGAAGAATGTCACTGTTGCTACCTCAATATTTCACAAGATTTCAAAACCGTGAATTCACAAATATGCTGTACAGCAACACAGAAACAATCTAGGCACTTACAGAGCTGTGAAATTACTATTCTCCCACGACAATGTCAAACGTTCAAAATGTGACCATCAATTTGGCCACTCCCAGAGTAATAATTATTTCTGGCAAGAAACACCAATGGATATTAAAAACGATGGATGAAAGTTTGATGAGAAACGGGTTATTTACATAGTCACGAAGTTATCTTCCCACAAGACACTAATTACAAAGAGGAGAAATAGTAACTTCCTTGGAGAAACCTGGCAGACATAATTTTTATCAAGTGATCATAAGGAACATCAACTGTAGTGGGAAAAATAGATGGCGTCTCATGAGGAGAAGCACCGAGAAGGGCATGCTATCAACTACACAGGGTTCATGCCCAAAATATACAACCTGAACCTACTCGTGAAGAAACATCTGAAGAAAAGCAGAATTCAAGGTCCTTTTACAAAATAAATGGCTTGTAATCTCCAAAAGTCAAGAACACGAGAGACACAAAACAGACTGAGGAGCTGTTCTAGATTGAAGGAGTCTAAAGACACACAACCAAGTATACCACATGACCTTGGCTCATTCTGGACACCCCATCCCCCAATTTTTTTTTAAGGATTTATTATTATTTTTAAATGTTTATTTATTTACTTTGAGAGAGAGAAAGACAGAGCAGGGAAGGAGCAGAGAGAGAGGGAAAAAAAGAATCCCAATATGACCAGGGGCTACTTCCCACGAACCACGAGATCATGACCTGAGCCAAAATCAAGAGTCGGATGCTTAATTGACTGAGCCATCTGGTCACCCCTAAGATTTTATTCTTAAGTAATCTCTACACCCAACATGGGTCTTGAACTCACAACCCCAAGATCAAGAGTCAAATGCTCCACCCACTGAGCCAGCCAGGTGCCCCCAAATTCTTTTAAATATTTTCTTTTGCTAGAAAAGACATTGAGAAGACAACCGGCAAAATTGGAATAAGGTCTATAGATGAGACAGTAGGACAAAATTTCCTGATTTTGATAACTATATTGTGGTAATGGTTATCCGTTTTTAGACCTATACATGAAGTTGCCTAGGGGTAAAGGAGCATTGTATTTGCAACTTACTCTCAAATGGTTCAAAGAAAAAGTTATAGAAAGAAAGATAAATAAAACGTAGCAAATGTTAACATTTGGTGAAATCTAGAGGAAAACACATGGGAATTCCTCATACTATCTTGTACTTTCTCTGTGTCTGAAATTATCTCAAAATAAAAAGTTAAAATTAATTAACATATATACTCCATATATATGAACTAATTGTATATATCATTCTGTTGACAACTAATTAATAATTCACATAAACTGGCAATTGTTACAGTAATATGTAACTCTTTCCAAAGGCAACTGATAACCATGTAAGCCCAAAATCTGCATTAAGTACTGAAAGTTGATGTGCTAATTACTTTTGTTTAAGCATTCCTGGTTCTCCCATGACTATACCATTTGAGCATTTCCTATAAAAATATTTCAAGGGATGCCTGGGTGGTTCAGTAGTGGGATAGAGCCCTGCATCAGGCTTCATGCTCACAGCACAGAGCCTGTTTGGGATTCTCTCTCCCTCGTGCTCTCTCTTTCTAAATAAATAAATAAACTTAAAAAAAATATTTTAAAATAGTGCAAGAAAACATCCACTTTTTAAGATATTGACTAAAAGTCTTGGCCGCTAAACATCTTAATAAAGTTGTAATAATACTATGAATTATTCTGATGACATTAGTCATTTCTTTTTATATCCCAGAGATTCTATGATGCATTTAGTTTTAGCCTTGTACAAACCCTGGTTTTCAAATGCAGTCTATTTAGCCAAAATTTTAATCCAGTAACCTTCAAATACACCATTATCCCCATTTTGCCAAAGAGTGCCCTAGGGCCACAGGGGCACAGAGCCAGACCATGGCTGGGCTGAGATTCAAGGCCAAGACTCAAGTCTCAGACCCTTTAGCCAGATTGCCTCCCAGAGGGAAAAGGAGCGGCCTGTCAGTTTGCTCCTCTACCCCTCAGGCCTTGCACTGCTCTCCACACAAGTTCCTCTCTCCTCTTTCAATGTCAAGCAAAAGCAACTGCTTATTAAGGGGCTTTCCCAAACTCCAGGTGCTCTTACCATCCCAGCCCCTCCCTGCATTAACTCTCCTTAGGAGGGTCTGGGAACACCCCTGCTATCATGATCCCTTTCCAACTCCAAGCTTCAGCACCAGCATCTCCCTCCCGGACAAGCATTTTACAACACAAAAGCTTATGGTGTCAAGTGTTTTCGTGTCACATATCTTTAACACTCCTGCTCTAATGCTCTACCTCTCCTCCATGGATTCCTCCTAGAAAACAGTTAAATAGATAAGCAAAGACTCTATCCAATATACACAGAAAGTCATACTCTGGGGTGCCTGGCTGGCTCAGTTGGTGGTGGAGCGTGTGACTCTTCATCTCACGGTTGTGGGTTTGAGTCCCACGTTGGGTGTAGAGGCTGCTTGAAAATAAAATCTTAAAAAAAAAAAAAAGAAAGAAAGAAAGAAAGGAAGAAAAAACGCATACATGTGCAACAGAGTGGGGCTGGTCAGGAGTAGGAAGCAGACAACAGACCACAGACCAAGTCAACAGATGCACATGACGATCTTACATATACGGTATCTAAGGAACCAAGTTTACTGCCTCAAGATGTGAGAAGAAAAACACAAGGGGGATTGGAGGGAATAGATTAAGCAAAGCTGCAGTGCACAGCAAGGCAAAGAAAGATGGAGACAACAATTAACTCCATCTCTGAAACTGTAAAGAGACCAGCCATTAAAGTTCTGACTATCCCAGGCAGAAGCAGGGATTAAAAGTGCCTCCTCTGTGATAGGGCTGGAAATGACACCGAAAGGAACAAATGCAGAGATGTTACTCCTCGCTCATCTCTTACTTGTACACACTACTGCTTTGTGAATTGTTCCAAATGGCATTTTCACATTAACTTGGTTGCCAACTCTCAGTACAGGGACAGTCTAGGACTGTGGCTGGAATGATGGCCCTAACACTTCCCACACAGGTGATCCTGGCCCCGCACTTAGGCTCTATCGCAGCTTACTCAGGGATAAAAGAGAGCTTCCGGTAGCAGTCACGCAAGTGTCCCGTGTGGTAACAGTTGTAAACAGTGTGACATAGTGCCCTGGAACACTGCAGGTGCTTATAGGGCTGTTTTTTTTAAATGTTGATGTTAAATATTCATGCTGTCAACATTCAACAAATGTCTGTGAGTCACTTTTTTTTTTAATTTTTTTAATGTTTTAATTTTTGAGAGAGAGAGAGAGAGAGAGAGAGAGAGAGAGAGAGAGATGGAGACAGAATGCAAGCGGGGGAGGGGCAGAGAGAGAGGGAAACACAGAATCTGAAGCAGGTTCCAGGTTCTGAGCTGTCAGCACACAGCCTGACACAGGCCTCGAACTCATGAACTGCAAGATCCTGACCTGAGCTGAAGTTGGACACCCAACCGATGAGCCACCCAGGTGCCCTTGTAAGTCACTTTTCATGAGTCAGGTGTTACAGTTTAATAAAGAAGTATTTTGAGGTGTGCTTTCCCTGTAGCACTGCTTTCTGCAGGGCTTGCTGTAGACCCCTCGGAGCAGTGGAGAAAGTAAAGCCCAGTGATGCAGCTGAGCAAGTCCTAGTCCTGCTTCCATTCTTCCTAACTGTTTGATCCAGGCAAGTTCACGATCATCCTGAGCTTATGCTCCTCATGGGTGGGGTGGGCCGGGCCGGATGCTCCCTTCCAGCTCAGAGGGCTACAGGGTACCCAGGCAGAGGGTCCTTGCAGAGGAACCTGAGGGAAGAACACCCAACCCACCCTAGCAGGTATGTGTTATAAATCTGACCTTAGTGACCCCAATGTACACTTTTTGCAATTTATGGAGAAGAATGTAGTCCCAAACATCAGAAGTCACTACTGCCAACAAATATGGACTTGTAAACTGATCCACTTTTCACACCATTGATTCCTACTTCTTTTTTCTTCCTCATTGTTAGATCCATCTTTTTTTTTTTTTTTTTTTTTTTTTTAAAGTAAGCTCTATGCCCAGTATGGAGCTTGAACTCACAACCCTGAGACCAAGAGTCACATGCTCCACTCACTGAGCCAGCCGGGCAGCCCTAGATCCATATATTTTTAAAAATTTTTTAATCACAGTTTCTATCTCTCATATTTATGTTTTTTTGTTTTCCACACATTTTTTTATAGACGTTCCTACAAATAATGACCCCATTCACTGTATGAGGTTTAAGACATTTATCTCACTAAGATTTAGTGTCTTGCAATAGCCAGATCTCAAGAAGGGCTTACTTAGGACCCCAAGTGCCTCCCCAGCTTCTATCAACCATACTCAGAAGCCCTTCTAATTAATCTTTCCACCATGCTATTGTTTTCAAAAAGAAACCACCTAAAGATAATTTGGGAAGTGAAAGAAAAAGCACTGAATTACCTGAATCCTGATGTCAAACCATCTTACACACACACACACACACACACACACACACACACACACACACACAGAAAGGGGAGTAAGGAGGAGACTAATACATTCTCTGCAATTCTTAAAATAATTCTGTGTAAATGTTTAGTTATTTATTTCTTTAATACTCAACTTACTGTAATAGTTATAAATGACTGGGACTGATTTTTAACTTAGCTTTAAAAAGGCAACCAATTTATAGAGTATTTTATAAAATAAATAACAGGGAAATAATATTTGCATGCTCGGTTCACCAGAGTTCGGTTTATTAACCAAACTATGTTGTAATCCAAGTGGCAGGGGGTAGCAAGCACGTTTATGCCTCCCCCTTCTTCCACACCAAAGACACACTGTGTAATCTTCCAACCCTCGCCCACTTCAACAAGGAAAAACTGTCCCAAGTTCAAAACAGTTCCAATGTTAGTAGATAACCACTTTTTTCTCCCAAAGAGGGTAATGAGTGGTGGTAAAGCTCTGGGGGCCACCCATTAAAGGTTATTTAAGTCTTCCGGAGCACAGTCGTGATAGAACAACTCAAACCCCAGCCACTCACTCACACACGGTCTATTTGGGAAGGCACATTCCCAGGTCTGGTTCATAAAGTCGGAACAAATGTGCCACCCTCCACCCCAACTGGTAACTCACATCAGGATTTCTGAACTGCGAAACAAAGGTCAGCTGTCCTCCCAAGAGGAGGAGTTAGTTACATCAGGCCTGTGGGTAAAGTCACAAGGGTGGAACGGGGAACACCTAGACTTTAAACTCACAACTAAGTTCAAATCTTTGCACCGGTCGATTATCAGTAGCATGACCTTGAACACGATACTTGACCTCTACTAATCTGCCTGCACAGCAGCAAAATAGGAATAAGTATCTATTTCATAGCAGGTCAGAAGCTATGAGAAATATTAAGGTTTTAGCAGCTACTGCCAAGCGCTTTCCAAATGGGGTGGAGCTCTTAACGCCCCTCAGGAAGAGCAAATGAGAGCACCCACTTTACCATACGTTTGCCAGCATTTAAAAATCTCATTAAGACAAAATCTCTGGTAATTTGGCGGGCCAAAAAACCAAAAGAAAATAAAACAAAAAAGATTCTTTTCTTTTCTAGCATCGTTTGACTACCTGGGAGGTTGAACACAGTTTCACACATGTGGTGGTCATTTGTAGTTTCTTCTTTTGGGAATTCTTTGTTTATATTTATTTCATGGTTACCTTCCACAATTATGGTGAACACTTGGCGCCTTGTTCCTCTTGAATGAGACAGAGTTCTAAAATGCTATAGTTCTGGGGTGTATGGGTGGCTCAGTTGGTTAAGCGTCCGACTCCTGATTTTGGCTCAGAGCATGATCCCAGGGTCATGAGATTGAGCCCCATGCTGGGCTCTGTGCTGAGTGTGGAGCCTGCTTGGGATTTCTCTCTCCCTCTGCCCCTCTCCCCTGCTCACACACACACTCTCTCTTTCACTCTCAAAATAAATAAATAAACATTAAAAAAAAAAAAGCCAACTTCAAAATGCTATAGCACAGTTTGAAAGCATGAATGTGAGTTCATTTCCTGTCCTGAGGACTCCAGATAACTAAAGTTAGCACCCCTTATCACTTCCACAAAAGGTCCTGAAAAGGGCCATGTCTAGGAAGACATTTGTAGGATTTTATTTTCAAACTCTGAAATGTATTTCTAAACAAACTGTTCATCTTCCCATGAAAATCTGTAGGCTACATACATAATGAAAAGAAAAGATTTAAGATTCTGAAATTTATTTTAGAACCTTAAAGGTACCTGTCAACTGAGCTAACAACTCAGAGCATTCTAACAACTTATGAGTCTAAGAAAGAAACTGTACAGCATCCCAGAGCTGTTCACTAAGTAGCACATGTGGTAGAGAGGAAAAGGCAAGCCCCCTTTACTTCCCTGTGTTCCCTTCATCCCCGAATGCCGAGGGTTGGGAAATTGCATTTATATCACTGTCCCTTAAATCCAATCCAGTTTGGGAGAAAACAATAAAACATGGAACATATAATGGGGCACCTGGGTGGCTCAGTCGGTTAAGTGTCTGACTCTTGACTTCGGCTCAGGTCATGATCTCATCTCGATTCGTGAGATCGAGCCCCACGTTGGGCTCTGCACTGACAGTGCGGAGCCTGCTTGGGATGCTCTCTTTCCCTCTCTCTCTGCCCCTCTCCCTCTCTCTCTCTCAAAAATAAATAAACATTAAAAAATAATAATAAACATGTGAGACATTTAAAAACCTCCTAAAATACATGATCAGATTAGCCAATTGGGGGCAGTTTTCTATAAGCTTTTAAGCAGTCAGTCCTTTTCCAGCCCCAATTATTTATCATACCTCAGTATCTGCTCCTGACAGCAAAGGAGTTGTATTTTGATTCCACCTTTATCATCCTTCAAAATCAGCCAGCCCCAGACATTAAAAAGAGGAAACACTTACCAGGTGGGTCCTATCTTCCAATCAATGCCCAAAGGTTCATCATTTAACATGTAGCTAGAAGGTTCCCAACATTTTTGGTTTTATAGTGGGGTGAAGAGGAAGGGCCCGTACTGACGACGTGTCCAAGACCCCCGCTCCAGCCACCCTGCCCTGATTTGAGAACACAAAGCCATCCAACCATCCAAGGCACTGCCCCTCAATTTCGGCCAGCTCCACCTCTGCACATGCATCCCCATCTTCAACTCTTGGGCAAGTCTGTAAAACTGGAAGGACATCTACTGCTGAGCGTCCTCCATCCATGAAAGAAGACTGCCTTCTTCCCAGTTCCATTCTCATTTCCCTTCCCCCTCGTCTTCTCCATTCATCTTCCACCCTAGCCTACTGCCCTACAAACAGGCTCCCACGCCAGCATCCCAAACACACCCTCCACAAGGCCCACGGCTCTTCCCTTCCCTCTACTTGCCATAGCCAAACATCTTAAATGGGTTGTCCAGGTGACAGTAGACAGGAAATGTGTAAGGTACACAGGGGTAGAGAGGGAAGTCTGGTCTGGGTTTCCGGCTAAGTGAGGGATGGGCCACTACCTGGGACCAGTCCACAACACAGCACCTGGGCACCCAACTGGGAAGTGCTGAGCTAGTACCTCTGCCTCCCCGGCTTCATCACTCCCGTTGCCTGAACTGCTGGTCTCAGTGGTCACCAATAGCTTCCTGTTGCTAAATTCCCAAAGCTTCTCTTCATTCCACCGTCTTCTTGTCTCCCCTCTCTGTGGCATCTGACAGTGAGGACCAGCTTCCTTAACGTCACAGGACCTGGTCGCTCCTCTTACCTTGGCAAAAGCTCCTTTCCATCCTGCCTCAGGGACTTCTTTCTCTGCTCGGAGCAGCCTGTCCCTTCTTCTCTGGCTCCCTTGCATCATCCCGAGGCTGCAGTTTTAACTATCCACGCATCACCTGCTCACACCCCAGGTGTCTCCAATGAAACTTAGCAGTTCCTCCAAATGAAAGACCCTCGCAGCCTGTGAGTTCTGCTGTTGCCAAAATAGTCAATGAGCATCCGTTCCGCGTGGGGGGTGGGGGAGGCAAAGATGGCACACCAGGGTCCCACATGGAAGAAGTCATTCCCTCGGAGGCACCGAGGCTCAGACATCAAGAGTTAAGTGTGACATCAGCCACTTTCTGCCACCGGTTACTTCCCCTCCCCGAATAAATTCAAGTCACCATTCCAGTCTCTCCCATCTTACCCTTCCTCTCCATCCAGTTACTCTTGGGAGACTTTTCACATCACCCCAGACTCCTGTGAGTCTCCTAACCCTTGTAGCTCCTTTCAGATCTTCTCCCTCCAATCACTATAGTCTAGGCAAACGTACTAGCCACATCACTTCCCAGTGTAATTTTCTATGGTTCTCAGCCACTTCCGGAGTAAGCCCAGATTCTTTCATGACATTCAAGGCATCCCATGCCCTGGCCCCTCATCATGCAGCCAAATGGAGTAACTTGTATTACCCCAGACAGCCCTGAACTTTTTGCCTTTGCTCTCCCAGTGCTGCCTTCCACCTCATGATTGGGGTGAAGGAAGACTTAACACTTCTCACTCCTGCATGTTTAAAATTTTTTTATAATTAACAAGAATTACATTGAATTAAAGAATGACTGGGGTGCTGGGTGGCTCAGTCGGTTAAGTGTCCGACTTCGGCTCAGGTCATGATCTCGCAGCTCATGGGTTCGAGCCCCGTGTTGGGATCTGTGCTGACAGCTCAGAGCCTGGAGCCTGCTTTGGATTCTATGTCTCCCTCTCTCTCTGCATCCCTGTCATCTGTTCACGCTCTGTCTCTCTCCCTCTCTCAAAAATAAATAAACATTAAAAAAAAATAAAATAAAGAATGACTGAGTTTCAGGGACTAGTTGTTTGTTTGTTTTTAAAGATTTTATTTTTTAAGTAATCTCTACACCCAGTGTGGGACTTGAACTCACAACCCCAAGATAAGGAGTCACATGCTTTACCAACTCAGCTAACCAGGCACCTCAGGGACTAGTTTCAAACAATTTCTTCTCCCTAAGTTCCTTGATCATGCTAGCCCAAAACAACTTTTCTTCAAGAAGCTTATTTTTTTTTTTGATGTTTATTTACTTTTTGAGAGAGAGACAGACAGACAGACAGAGAGCATTAAGCGGGAGAGGGGCAGAGAGAGAGGGAAGCACAGAATCTGAAGCAGGCTCCAGGCTTGGAGCTGTCAGCACAGAGCCCGATGCGGGGCTCGAACTCACAGACTGTGAGATCATGACCTGAGCTGAAGTCAGACACTCAACCGACTGAGCCACCCAGGTGCCCCAACACTACTTCAATTTTTAAGCCCTTTAGGGCAAAGCTGGATCTACTTCATCATATCTCCCATATCCTTGAGCCACTGCCATGATAGGTCCTCAGTAAATATCAGATGAAATTGAAGAATTATGAATGAATCTTAAGAATGCCAATCTAAATTTCCCCAGTTTGGCAAGTAAAGTTGACTCTAAATTGGAATGACTATATTGGACACCTGGGTGACTCAGTTGGTTAAGCATCCAATTCTTGGTTTCGGCTCAGGTCATGATCTCACAGTTCGTGGGTTCATGGGTTCAAGCCCTGTGTCGGGCTCTGCGCTGACAGCATGGAGCCTGCTTGGGATTCTCTCTCCCTCCTTCTCTCTCCGCCCTACCCTGACTCGCATGTGCACACACGCTCCCTCTCTTTCTTGCTCTCAAATACATAAATGAAACATTTTTAAAAAATAAATAAATTGGAATATAAGTAGGATATCTGCATTATATATATTTGGATTATTGCATCTTCCAGTGAGTCCATCATTATGTCATTTTTTAGGTCACAATTTTGTAACTTTGCACATCACTATAAAGGCAGGAACACTATGTTAAAGGTTACTTTTTGTTAGTGTACCAACCTACTTTCTCCTCAAGAATCCCAAGAAGTGAGATCGATGAAGAATGAGACCAGCCTATAACTTTCCAACAGTAAAGCAAGTCAGGTAACCCTGCCAGATCCACCTACTCAAAGAAAAAAGACTGACAGGACTGACAGGGTTCAAGTCCCCTCCACCGAACTGCTCCTCATTTGTCCCAGCAATCCAAGTGCCAAAAGTTCCGCCACACAGGCAGGGCCCTTGCAAAAGCTCATTCCATGTAAAAAAAACCCTCATTAAACCCTGAGTTATATTTAGAAAAACATGGAACAGAAGTTATATTTAGATGAAATGGCTTTAAAGAATTTTACCAAAAGCAGCATGTTTATACTGATCTTCCAGAAGAAAAAGATTTACTTATCAGCTTTTACACACAGCTTCTAAAGACAGACAACTTCTCTATCTGTACACATAGATTTCTGCTTGGGTTCCTTCATGTCGGGCAGAAAACAAGAGCATCCAGGATACTTGCAAGACCTCCCATGGGAAGCGACAGGATAGGAAGGACTGAAAAACATGCACACGTTTGGAGAACAGAACAACTTCATACAGAAGCCTGAGTCGAGATGGTCTCCAAGAAAGGTGCCAGCAATGCGATGCTTGAGCTGCATGACAGTGCTTCTTAAATTAATGAACTGGAACCCCAAGCCATAGACTCCCTTGATAACTCTACCCAGAAGTGTTCTTTTCCAAAATGCCATTAGCACACGTCGCGGTCAAACTACCCTCTACCATTTCATAGCTAAGTCACCGAACCACATTCAACATTTTCTTTTTGGCTCTTATTAGTCTTACACTATTTTTTTTTTTAACTCTTTAACATTTATTTATTTTTGAGAGAGAGAGGGAGACACAGAATCTGAAGCAGGCTCCAGGCTCTGAGCTGTCAGCACAGAGCCCGACGCAGGGCTCGAACCCACGAACCAAGAGGTCATGACCTGAGCTGAAGTCGAATGCTTAACCCAGTGAGCCACCCAGGCGCCCCAGTCTTACACTATTTTTGACATCCACTTTCCTCTGTGTTGGCTTACATTTTCCTAACAAAAAAACTAGTCAACAGCACCAAGGTGGTTTAGTAAACTTGTGAAGCCTTTTCATGAATGAATGTGTCATTTCAGGGTGGCTTTTGGAGGGAGTGAAAGACGGTTTGTGGCAGTTATTCATCTCTTCATAGGCCACAGGGTCCCCAGGGCTCCAGAGGAGAATGAATCATGGCTTGGAGGCTTGGCACACACCCCAGGCTAAGGGGACCTCTTCTCTAAAGAGCCTCAGGAAGAGGCCACTTCCCAGCCTCCCAGCCAAACCAGAGTGGAGGGCAAAGGTAACGCATGGGGAAGACAAGTCCCAACTGCGGGACTGGCCAGCCCCCAGTCATCCCAGCAGGAATTATGCCAGTGCATGAGGGTGCGGCAGCCCTCTTGCTTGCTATTCCTAGGGCCAATTAACACCCTGAAAACCTCCAGCCAACCCCTACTTTTGCTTGTGGCTTGGTATTTCCAGAAAGTGTGAGAACAGCACAGAACTGAAGTCACCCAGTTTTGTACTACTTAGAGGTTTTAGAGTAGCAACGCCTAAGGTTGTGAAATCTAGTAGTAAAACAAAAAAAGACCCAGGATGCCAAAAGGGAGAGCAGATCATATATTCCAGGCACCCCTCTGCGTCCAGCTTCAGTTACCTCCCTCTCCCCTCTTCTACCCCTTATCTATGTACATTCATTTTACCAGGCTTGGACCCCAAAAGAGGACCACTTGGTCTGCACCTATAGTTTGCCTACCGTGAAAATCACATTAATTACGTTCATATAATCATCCACAGGAAAAGCATCATCTTGACCCTATAGTCCAGACAATCAAGTGCTTAAGTGTTTCCTCACTTGCTTTCTGAAAAGCCCATGATGTTCAAGGATAGGGTCAAAATTAGCAGGTTCTATTGAGCTCAGCTAACTGCAGGAAACTCCCCCAGTATATCAATAAACTATTGAACCAGGCAGGCCTAACACAATTAAAGGCACAGAAGGGGCACAGAAACTACAGGGAGATTGAACTTACTTCTATACGGGAAGTTCACCAGGGAGACCAGATTATATAGGAGAGTGGGACAGGATACACTAAGATCGTTAGGAAAGGTCGACAACAGGGACTTGAGTGTCCCTGGAGGCTTAAAAGAAGGATGGTGACATGGGCCAGGGCAGTGAACAGCTGCAGGAATGAGCAGGGACAGTCAGACATGCAGAGGAGAAGGTTGGCTTCTCCAAGGAGGGCTCCAAAATTCCCACGCAGGCCTGGATTTGGTAATCAGGAATGCCCGGGACCAGCAAGAAATCAGCCTGTGGAAGTTCTGAGGCAAAAGAACATGTAAGATGGAAGAAGGAAAGAAGGGCAGTAGAAGATGGTGGAAAGACGGGAACCGACACAAACAGAAAACCAGTCCCCCTGAGGCTTTGGGGTGGGGGTGGGGGGAGCAACAGATGAAGACAGGCAGTTGTCAGGGTTCTCCTTCAAAGAGGCAGAGTCAAAGCACCCCAAAGAGAAACGGGTAGGTGGAAGGAACAGCCTGCTTGAGGGAAAAACTGGTCATATTTGGGACACTTCTGGTGACTTGATCTGCACCAGGACCTGGATCAGTGCTGACTCACAGCCGTTAATGCCTCCCAGACTCCTCTCTCTAGACATCTAATGGTAAATGGAAAAATGGGGCTTTGTTACAGGAACCCTAGCAAACCTGAGCTTCCAAAACCCTTTTAGAACTCAGCTACATCGGTGCACAAGGAAGAGAATCAGTGAACACCTAAACAAAGTCGCTGCAGCTTGTTTTGCTCAACTTTTTACTTTACCCACTTTCAATATGAATGAGAAAAGGCACCAGTCAGACGCCCATATCCAGCTTATATTCAGGACTTCCCGGGGTGCTCCAAAGAAGGGACAAAGCTGCGGGGCTTTCCCGGCTAGAAAGATGAAGGTGTGTGGTCCCACGCCCCTCTCCCCAGGTCAGAGCCCCCCACCTCCACTCTCACATCCCTTCCGGCCAGGAGAGCGCCTCCACTCTCCATCGACCCTGTACCATGACAGTAGGGAGCGCCCATTCAGTACAGAGCGTTTCTCAGGCGGCCCTTTAATTACGACCATTATTTAAGGACAGCTTAAGCATAAAGTGAGTTTGTCAGGCCTGCTCCTGAGGCGCCAACACCTCCCGCCCCCGAAAAAAGAACGAACTGGCGTGCACTGGCAAGCAAAGAGAACCACTACGGTGCTCGTGGGACCCAAGGGACGGCGGCGCGCAAGAGTCCGACAACAGTCACAGTCTCAGTAGGTAGGTGCTCACCGAAGATCTGCTATCGGACCTAGCACCTGAGCAGCTGGCCCTGGGGTGGGGTGAGGTGGCGGCGGCTCGGGGGACACAAAGGCCTTGCCTGCCCAGGGCTGCTCCCCTCGCGACGCGGGGGGCGCGAGTTTAGGGCCAGGGAGGGGGCGATGGAATCCGCCCTCATTTGCACGTCGTCTGGGGCCCGGTCAATTTGCTTAATCACGGCTCTAAATGCCAGCGCGCAGCACACAATGCGCGCCCATTAACAGGTTTAAAGTGTCGCAGCGCTCGCTTTAAATGAGAAAAGCCGGCAACAAAGGGGGAAAAAGCCAAGTTCCTCAACTTGAAGAATGCCTCGGGTCACCCTCGAAATCATCTAGGCGAGTTTAAAATCCCAAGCTCCACAGAACAGTTGAGGCCCCCGCTCGACGGCTGGGGGTAGGGAGGGGGGTGTGAATAATCCGCCACGAATACTGGGTTTCTTAGGAACGAACTCGCAGCAGCCCAGTGAAACTGGAGTCGGGGGCAACGTCGCCAAGCCAGCTCCCCCAGCCCACTGCCCAACTGCCAGGGAAAGCTGACGGATTTCCAGGAAGGAAAGCGAGACACCCCCCCCCACCCCCGTCCAAAAGCGGGCACAAATCCAAGTTCTCCTTTACTACCAGCAAAGAATTTGGGAGGCCAGGGAAGACCCCCAGAAATGGACCCCAAAGCCTCTTCCCCAGTAGAAGGGTAAATTTTAAAGGAACTTTACTTTCCTGCAAGCACTGGCCAGCGCAGCCTAACGCTCGGCAGCCACAGAATAGTTCAACTCCGCAAACTCGTTCTGCCCAGGATCCTCCCGAGACGGCCCCATCCCCCACCCCGTCGCCGAGCCCGGGGGCGCATCCCGCCGGCCCGGCCCCCCACCCGCCCCGGCGCGGCCCGACCCTCACTCACCGTGCGCGCTCCTCCCGGGGACAGGGGTCCGTTGGAGAGGTACGGACTGCTCAAGTCCGGGATCATCAGGAACGGGTACCCAGGGTACGGGGGGCCCTTAAAGAACGCGCCGTCCTGGGGCCTTCTCACTGCGGGTGAGACCGAGGCGGGGGTGAGGCCCGGGCCGCCGGGACAGCGTAGCAGCAGGGGACCCGGGGAGGGGACCGCGCTCCAGGACGGCTGTGGCCGCGGGGGACGGAGAGCAGGGGCACGGCCACGGGGCGAGGGGAACCGTGGGCGGCCTGAGCGGAGGCGCTGGGCGCAGCGGGGCCCGCGCGTGGGGGCTGCCCAGACCCGCACGTACCTTCGGCGAAATAGTCCCGCGGCTTCTGGAAGGCGTCCCGGGCGGGCTGCGGGCGCCTCTCCGCCTGCGGAGGAGACACAAAGGCGAGGGCGGGTGAGCGGGCGCGGGGCCGGGGTCCCCCGGGGTCGGCCCCGGGAGCCTCCTTACCTCCGAGTCCGAGCTGCTGCTCTGGTTCTCCGACTCGTTGACCAGGGACGACTTGACCTCGTCCAGGTCCCGCTGCGCCGAGGCACTGTCGCTGCTCGGCTCCTGCTCCTCGCCCCCCTCGTCTTGGAAGGGGATCAGCTCGTCGTTCGCCCCGAGGTCGTCCCCTCCGCCGGCCGCCCCGGCGCCCGAGCCGCCGCCGCCGCCGCCGCCTCCCCCGCCGCCGCCGCCGCCGAGCTGGGGCATGGTGGGGCCGCGGGCCGGGGCCGCCGCTCTCCGAGCCCCTCGCCGCCCGCGCCCGGCCCGGCCCGGCCCGGCGCCCGCCCCTCCCTCCCTCCCGCTCGCCTGCCCGCTTGGCTCGCCGCCGCGGCGGCCGCAGCAACAAAGTTTGACAGGGCGTGGCCCCGCGGGAAGCGGGCCGGCGCGGCCGGGCCGGGGCGGGGGCGGCTCGGCTCGGGCCCCTCCGGCAGCGCCCAGCCCAGGGCTCCCCAACTCGCCGCCGCCGCCTGCTCCGCCGGGGCGTCCCAGCGCCTGGCCCACCGGGGAGGGGCGAGCGGCGAAGGAAGGAGGGATCGCCGGGCTGGGCAGGGGGGCCGGAGGGAGGAGCCCCGGCTGCAAGCTGACACCCGCGCGCCTCGCGGAACCCAGAGAGCTCCGGCGCGCACACACTCACTCGCATTCACACTCGCACACCGCTCACTCACACCTTCCGGGGGCTGCGCCTCCCCGCCGCGCACACCCCCGCGCCCCCAGCCTCGTCCTGGCCCCCTCCCTTGCGCCTCGCCACGCACCCCCGGCGGTCCTTCCCCACCCTCCGGCCCACCCCTCCCGCCCCCTAAGCATCCCCTAACTTTCTTCCAAAGAACCCCCACAACTCCTCACCGCTTCCACACACCCCTCCCACCGCATCGGCGGGCTGGCGGGCGGCACTGCCCCCTGCGGGAAAGCTTCGGACACACAGACTGGCCGCGGACACTCGCTGCCTGGAGTTCCTCGGAGCACTGGACCCCGCCAGCCTGCTCGCCCTCGCCAGATGCGTGGGGCAGAGGATCGGGCCTATTTATGGCATCCCGGAATACGCCGGGTGGCCTTCTGCTCCTGCTCCCGTGGGGTTCCAACGCGCCCCCTCCCTAGCCCGGGTTTTTGACCTTGTTCAGGTGCCTAACGTCACCGGCCACTAAAATCCCATAGATCACCTGCGCCCCATAGTTCCCGACCGGGTCCTTCCTTAAGCGAACAACAGTCTTGGTTTCAGAAAGGGTTCGGATTTGGTTCGTTGCGAAGGAAAATTGTGTGCTGGTGATCTCTGGAGTCGTTCACAAAGCTGCCTCGGTAGCCAAGGAGCATATAAAAAAAAAATACCCAACCAGTCTCATGCTTACTTAAAGAAATGCCTCTTGTAATTACATTAAGCTAGCATCCCTCTCCAACCAGTTCCGGAAAGTTTTAAAAAGTAGATCCCGTGTCATCTACAGTAGGAACTGTTGGTGGTGAGAGCATCCATTTTAAGACCAGACTGAAAGGCAGTATGGGAATAAAACTGTTTTCAAAACTGCCAGGGGAGTTTTCTACAGCGATTCCTCCCCAAAGGGATAAAGTCACAGATACAAGGAAGTGCAAAGCAGCGGGGAGGTTGGCAAGGTGAGTTCTGGGTCTTACAGCGAGTGCCCGGCCCCTGCAGCAGAGCAACCAGCCCAACAGAATGAGGCCCCTGCGCATATGGATCCTACACTGATTTTTGGAGAAACATTAAATGAAAGTCAGTGTATATGGCACTCATTCATTTTTGTCTTTTAAAAATTGCATACATGTGTTTGTTCCTGCGCAGAAAAAAGTCTGAGAAGATGCGCAAGTTATCAAAAAATACATCCGAGAAAGTGGAGAGGAGAGGAGCCTGTCTTGTTCTGCTTTCTACATATTTTGTTGTTTGTAGCAACCAGAGATGCCTTATCTCCTGTTTACACAATTAATACATGAATGCAGTCTCAAAGCTTCTTCAAACAATATCCATGGATCTCCAGTAGTATCTTGAGTAAAAGCAAAAGTACCTCTTTCTGGCTTGCCACACCTCCCTCCTGTTAAGCACTGTTACTTGTTAGGTGTATCCTTCTAGACATTTTTCCTGGGCATGTGTAAACACATACACAAATATTCAAATTTATTTTCACACATATAGAATTGTACTGTTCACATTATTGTGTGCTATTTCAATTTTATAAGTTTTTTAAATGGGTGACGGGTATTTTGTTGTTGTTGTTGTTTATTTTTTGAGAGAGAGAGAGCACAAGTGTGAGCAGGGAGGGGCAGAGGGAGAGTGAGAGAATCCCAAGAGGCACTTAGCACAGAGCCCCATGTGGGGCTCCAACTCATGAACTCATGAAAGACCATGACCTGAGCCGAAATCAAGAGTCTGAAACTCAACTGACTGAGCCACCCAGGCACCCCTATATGTTTTTAAAACAAAGTTTTTCATGTGGTCCGTAAAACATATTAGTTTGCCATGGTTGCTGTAACAAAGCACCACAAACTTGGTGGCTTAAAACACCAGAAATGCATTATCTCACTGTGTGGAGACAGGAAGTCCAAAATGAGTTTCACTAAATCAAAATCAAGGTGTTAGCAGGGCCGAATTCCCTCCTGAGGCTCTAGAGAGAATATATTCCTTGCTTCTTCCAGCTTCTGGTAGCTGCCAGCATTCTGTCACATCCCATCACTCCACCTTCAGCCTCTGTGGTCACATTGCCTCCTCCTTTGTCTGTCAAATCTCTCTCTGCTTCCTTCTTATAAGGAAGGACACTTGTGATGTCATTTAGGGCCCACCCAGATAATCTTGGATAATCTCCCCACTAGAGATCCTTAACTTAATCACATCTGCAAGACCCCTTTTCCTTATAAGGTAACATTCACAGGTTCCAGGGATTAGTACTTGGACATATCTTTGGGAGTGAGCCATTATCAGCCAGCCACACCTATCAACCTTGAAGAAATGCAAACTGAAACAGCAAGAGATACCATTTTTCATCTCCTAGATTGCCAAAGGCAGAAAACAATAACACCCAGCACTGGGCCCTGTGCTGTAAAACATACAGCTGCTGGGCATGGTTGTGTCACATTTCTGAAGGGAAGTTTGGCAATAGCTATTAAAAACCTTTAAATGTGTGCACTCATCTATACACTTCTAGGATTTTATACTAAGAAAATAACCAGGCGCACAAGTAAACCTACGGAAATGTGTTCATCATAGTAAAAAGCTGGAAACAATCTCATTGTTCCCAGATAGGGAATTGTTACATAAAATCATGATGCATTCATCCAATGGAATGTTATGACATTGTGAAAATGCTTGTCAATGTGGAAAGAGGCTCGTGATAGTGAAAGTAGCAGATTAAAATTAATGTATATAGACTTCTGCTTTCCATTCTAATGGAATACTAAGGTCAAATTGACTTTTCCATCAAGAACCACTATAGGGGCCCCTGGGTGGTTCAGTTGGTTAAGCATCCAACTCTCGATCTTGGCTCAGGTCATGATCTCACAGCTTGTGAGATTGAGCCCCACGTCAGGCTCTGCGTGCTGTCCGTGTGGAGCCTGCTTGGGATTCTCCCTCTCTCTCTCTCTCTCTCTCTGCCCTTCCCCCACTCATGGTCTCTCCCTCTCATTCTTTCTCAAATAAATACATAAACTTAAAAAAAAAAAAAAACAAGAACCATTATAAATGTTGGATAAAATGCTAAAATAAAACGACAACAACAAAACCCAGCTGATTTGAAGGCATCAGAGTCAATCAAATCAGCCAGGACTTAAGGAGTCAAAGAGAAGGAAAGTTCACTGAAGGGAGTTTATATTTACTACTGTTTTATCCTCTTGGGGCGTTTGGTGACTAACAACATCAGGCAAAGAGGCCTAACAAAAAGCAACTGTTCAAAGCAGGCAGACTACAGCCTCCTGACTGTTTTCATAAGTCCTGTGAGCTAAGAATATTTTGGGTTTTTTTTTTTTTTTTACATTTTCAAATGGTTCCCAAATAAATCAAAGAAGGAAAATAGTTTGTGATATGAAAATTATATCAGATTCAAATCTCAGTGTTGATAAATCAGGTTTTAATGGAACAGAGATAGCCATGCTAAGTTTACACGGTGCCTTCACTGCTTTCGCACTATCATGTCAGAGTTTAGTGCTTGCAACAAAGACTGTTTGTGGTGTTCTCGTTGCTTTATGCCACTACTCTCTACAGGGGTAGGGATGAAACGTTTCAGATGCCATGTGTATCACTCAAATTTACAAAGCTTGTGAGGAAACAAGGTGTTTATAGCCTGTAGTATTTATTATATTATTCACCAGCAAGTAGTTTGCAGAAAATATTTACTTTTTTGTTTTGGATTCCTTTTACAAGCCATTAACTACCTGATGAAATTTTTTCCCGGGTTGTATTTTTTGGTTTACTATTTCTGAAGGAATGAATATTCCTTCCAGGTGGTCCAAAAGTTTCCTGGCATGCACCACCAAGCTTAATATAGAAGTATACATTTGAAGGGCTGTTCACATTGCTACGGTAGGTTCCTGGTGTATCTGCTGTGGTCATAATGAATTTTCCCAGCTATGCCATTTAGTCTTTTCGTAAATACGGAGTTAAGTCATTTTTATGGATGAGTTAAGATTTGAGCAAGAGGACACAGCCTACTCAAGTCAATGAGTTGAAGAATTTTCCCATCTATAAAAATCCCACTGAATCATCCCAATAAATGATTATTAAGCATTCTTTGGACTTAAAAAATAAAGTTGTGCAAGGAACCCATCTTTCCTGCGTTCTTAAGGTGGAGAACAGGCAAAATCCAAAGTCATGAGGATTTGGGCTTGCATTTGGGCTCTGATAATTACTATGTGATTCTAGCAAGGTCAAGTTAATGTCCTGAAGCCTTGGTTTCCTCATCTATGAAATAGGGAAACAACCACGGGTTGTCCTGTCTGCTCCTGATTATACAGCCAAATCAGTTGTCAAGGACACCTTTGGCCCAGTTTCCAATTGGGGAAATATGAAATATGAAGTATAGAGGAGATGACAATTTATCAGCATAAGTCTTATTATTTAGTATTTTCCTCTAATAAGTTCACTTTCCTTTCACGGTTTACTGTGGACTTTCCAGCTTCTGATCATTTTGTGTTATCGTTCTCAGCAAAATTACATAAGTGATATTTTCTTTTTCTCTCTGATTTTGAAAAAGGAGGTGGCACTCTAGTCCTTTCCTCTAACAGCAGCTTAAAACATATTCCAGTGTTGAGGCACCTGGCTGGCTCAGTCGGTGGAGCGTGGGACTCTTAATATCGGGATTGTGAGTTTGAGCCTCACATTGGGTGCAGAGATTACTTAAAAATCTTAAAGAAAGAAAGAAAGAAAGGAAGGAAGGAAGGAAGGAAGGAAGGAAGGAAGGAAGGAAGGAAAGGAAAGGAAAGGAAGGAAGGAAGAATTCCAGTATCTCAAAGTGGGGCATACCCAGTTTTGATAAAGGGAACTAATTTTTGCTACCAGAGCCCTATGATCAACCAAATTCTGGTATAAACTTGCCAATCCCAATTCCTATCATTTTGGGGGGTTATTTATTTATTTATTTATTTATCATTTTTAAGTAGGCTCCAACACAGGGCTTGAACTCATGACCTTGAGATCAAGTGTTGCACGCTCTCCCGACTAAGCCAGCCAGGCACCCCATCTTTTGGGTATTTATTTATTTATTTTTATTTTTATTTTTGAGAGAGAGAGAGAGACAGAGAGGGGGACAGAGGATCTGAAGTGGACTATGTGCTGACAGTCGCAAGCCTGATGTGGAGTTCACACTCACAAACCGTGAAATCATCACCCGAGCCAAAGCTGGATGCTCAACCAACTGAGCCACCCAGGAGCCCCTCTTTTGGGTTTTTAAATAGTATTAATCTACTATCACTTTTCCAAATTATGAAAGGAATATTGGTTCCCTCCACCCCCAACAATTTGAAGCAATATGCACCAAGCAGTAAGCAGTGCTATTTTCTGGAGATAAATTAATAGGGAATGGGTCTATTACCTTCTACATTGTCTGTGTGTAGGTATGTGTGTTTGTGTGTATACATGTATTAGGTTCATGCAAATATATATTGAAAAAAATTGTGCTTTTTTTAATAGAAAATGGACAATTCATAAAATGTTGAAAAAATAGTAAAAAGATAAAAGGAGACAAAAGCATGTTGCAGAATTGATGTGGGCAAGACACATTTGCCATGGCTGGCACTTTACAGCGGTTTCCACCTCCCCCATTGCTGGCTCTGTACGGTGGCTGGTGCTGCTGACCTGCAGCCCTGCTCCCCAGGGGAGCTCTACCAGGCCGCAACTACCAGTGCACCAATGAGCACGTGCCATGATTCTGCTTCATTGACTCCTGATTCAAGGTCCAAAGTGAGGATGTGCGCTTGCCAAAGTCTGGGTCATATATCCTGTATCACAGCTGTAAGGAAGAGTGGAAAGTGAGTGCTAGAAGAACGGTTTTAGGTCAGGCTCTCAGGAAACAGATTCTGAGAAGATTTGTGTGCAAGTTTCTGGGGACGGGAACGACATCTGCAAGTGAGGGAACCAGGCTGGGTTGAGTTCCATAGAAAAGCTGAACTGTAAAGCAGTTGCAACAGAAGACTCCCTCGATCCCACAGGGAGTTCTGGAGCTGGAATATTCCTTTAGATTTGCCCCAGATTGAGGCAAGGAGCCAGACCCTTGTTCTCTTACACTGTCTACTCATTGAATATGGGCTGCCGTGAGAGTGGGGGCAAAGTCTTGCGCAAGGCCACTCCCCTTTGCCCAGAGCTATTTCTAGGGAAAGATTCAGCCATGAGCCATTGGTAGCCAATACTGGTGGCCGAGGAGATGAGTGTCTGAGTCCTAAAGGGGGAATTCTGTGTGGCACACCACAGCATCCACTATAGTCTGTCCCTTGCACCATCTGGATCTGCTTCCTTTCTGTAGTCAGTTCGCTTCATCTGGGAACAGCTCTAGGTTTCTGAATGATCTCATTTCCTGGGAGAACTTTTAAAAGGTTAGCAAGATCATCTACAGCCCTTGCTTCAGCTCGACTCATTCCACAATCTCCCTCCTTACAACACATTCTAGTCTGAAATTTCTCTTACCTGCAATCTAGATGGCTCACCCGATGGATGGCCCAGATCCTGCATACTGGAATAGTCTGAGCCCATAGTCACCATACTTTCTTAGAATACAGCTACTTCCTTTATCCATTTACCATAAATGTTGACGAGGGAGCAGCAAGAGAATTTTCAGTGAATCTCTTGGGTGAAAATGCATTCTTTCCTACCTGGATTGAGTACGGCCTCTCTCCTTCTGATGATCACAATTAGTTAGTTAACCCCATGACAGTATGGCTATGTCTTTCCTTTCTTGCTAGTCTCTTGTCACAAGGAACCCAAAGTGACTGGGCAGTAGCGATAGGGAACATTTACTCTGTCCCCTAGAGGAAGCATTCTTCTCTAGGAACCAGGAGCTCCAGAACTTAAAATAGAGGGAATACGGGGCTACAATTTTCCAAGTAGGTCAGTGGAAGTAATGGAAAGCGGGTCCACTCTGACTCTTATTCCTTGGTTTCCTGACTCACGTGGTCTGTCTGTTGTGGACACAATACCATATAATGGTCATTGATGTAAGATGTATATTGCATCCTGGAGGATAATGTCCCGTTCTTATTGAGTATCATCTCTAAGCTGGTACTTCAGCTACACCTTCAAAAGGCTATTCCATCATTTTATCAGTCCAGAGGCTTCTGAGTGGTATGGTATGCGATAGGATCAGCAGATGCCATCATCATGTAGCCACTGCCATATCCTCCTTGCTGTAAATTGGATCTCTTGGGTCAGAAGTGATGTTATGCAGAATTAATTCCCTACTGGTAGATTACTCCATAAGTCCTCAGTTAGGGCGTTTTACTGCAGGCAGAAAAGCAAGACTATGTCTATGACATGTATTAATTCCTGTCAAGAGGAAGCAACACACCTTTCAGAGGGACCCGATAATCAGCTTGGCACCCAGTGGCTGATTGGTTTCCTTGAGGGATGGTGCTATATCGGGGCCCCAGCATTGGCTTCTGCTGCTGGCAGGTTAGGCATTGCATAGCAGTGGTAGCTAGACCAGCTTTGGTGGTTTGGAGCTCCTGCTTCGGGCCCATTCATAGTCTCCAAACCTGCCACAATGACTCTTCCATTCCTGAGCCGATTGGGTCAACACTGGAGTAGATGATAACAGGTTGGCTGTCGTCCACTGCCTGAGTCATTCTGTCTGTTTGGTTGTCTGGTGGCTTTTCTGGGGGTGGATGCTCTTGTGTGGTCATCGAAATGCAGTACAAAAATATTCACATATTTGGCCACTTCCTTAGGTCCATCAATATGAAGCACTGGCAAACTTAAAGACCACAGACCAAATCCACCCACTGTCTGTTTATAAATAAAGTTTTATGGGAACAAAGCCATGATCATTTATTTACTTGTTGTTGTTTATGGCTGCTTTTGCACTACAACAGCAGAGTTGAGTAGTTGCAATAGCAACTCTATGGCCTGGAAATCAAAAGTAGTTGCTCTGAACCTTTACATAAAATTTTCACAGACTACTGATCTACTCTCTCCTTTCCAAGACCCTGTCCCCAATTTCCTTTCAGGTTCTTGGTCAATGAAGCCATTTGCCACTGCCTTCAACTCTGTATATTTTCACCTTTGGCTACTTCTCTTTCTACACAGAGTAGGTGACCAGATGTATCACCCAAAGTTCTCACCATTGGTAGGAACTCCCCCCCCCAATACTTTTTCAGAGTCACTCCTGGGTGAGACAGTACTGTACCAGCAGTCCACTTTTGGCTTATACCCACATAGCAAGGCAGTTCACCCAAGAATCAGCCTTAACCTTTTGCTTCTATCTTGAGCTTGTAGTCTCAGGAAGAGGCATCGGTGCATCAGAGGAGGGTGACACAGGGCTCTAAGTGCTTGGGTAGCTTACTTTGGCCTCTGGCCCAACTTGATAGGCACTACTTAAATTTTATGATGAGTTGCTGCCAGGCTCACTCAAACTTATAACTTGGTAGGTCTGAGAGAAACCGGGTCATGACAGGCAGTTCTGGCCACGTGGTCACTCGATGTCCCATAGTCAGATTTTTCATCTCCGTCATGGTCCGGGAGCATTAGGAGCTGTTTTATAGTCTTGGATTTGCCATGCACTCCTCACAGGTCTTTTCTCACCGTAGGAACCTCCATTATCACAGTCTCCTGGATTACATGGTCCAATGGCAGGGTTGCTTGCAATGTCATGGGAGTCAGTTGTAGACTTTTCTTGTCCTGGGCCCCACCCAGTGTTGTCAGCCTTCCAAGTGATCCAATAAATAGGTCAGAGCAGTTCTCCCCATTATGAAACATTCTATCTCCAAAACCCAAAATGGCTATCAAAGTGTTGTGCTTCCTTATCAGTGGATCTTTAAACACTTTACTAATGTGGTGGGGCCAGAATCTCCCAAGGATTTAACCTCACTTCTCTGGTGAGCATGACTTGCTATTTCTTCCTCACAGGGTCCACTTAACACTATGCACTATTATAGTGGACCAAGGTGATGCTCTTCGGGATGTTGAGATAGTCCAGATCTATTGGAACTATGTTATCATGGAGTGCCGTGCTGAATTTAAAATATGTCCACACATTTGGTAGAGCATGTGACTCTTGATCTCAGGGTTATAAGTTGGGGCCCCAAGCTGGGTGTAGAGATTATTTAAAAATAAAATCTTGGGGCATCTGGGTAGCTTAGTTGGTTAAGCATCTGACTCTTGATTTCAGCTCAGGTCATGATCCTACAGTTTGTGAAGGCCTGTGTCGGGCTCTGCACTGTCAGTGAGGAGCCCGCTTGGCATTCTCTCTCTCTCTCTCTCTCTCTCTCTCTCTGTCCCTCCTCTGCTTGCACTCATGCTCTCTCTCTCCCTCAAGGATAAATATACATTAAAAAAAAAATAAAAAATCTTAGTGGTGCCTGAGTGGCTCAGTCAGTTAAGCATCCAACTTCTACTCAGGTTCATGAGTTCAAGCCCCATGTTGGACTCTGTGCTGACAGCTCGCAGCCTGGAGCCTGCTTCAGAGCCTGGAGCCTGCCTCTGTGTCTTCCTCTCTTTCTCTGTCCCTCCCCCCCCAGCAAAAATAAACATTAAAAAAAAAAAGAAAAATTAAAAAAATAAAAACTCTTAGAAAAAATATGTCCACAAATTCTTTCACATTCCTTGCTTCAGGAGGCGGAGCCTAATGTCTCTTTTTTGTTCTGAGGGAAGTTAGCTGCCATGTTGTGAGAACACTTAAGCAACCACAAGCCCATGTGATGAGGAACTGAGGCTTCCAGCCAATATCCATGTGAATGAATCATCTTGAAAGTGAATCCTCCAGCCCCAGTTAAGCCTCCAAATGACTGCAGAACTTATAGATACCCTGATTACACTCACATGAAAGATTCTGAGCCAAGACCACTCAGCTAATTTCCTCCTGCCCTCCTGACTCATAGAAAACTGTGAGAAAATAAATATTGTCTGTTCCAGGGCTTCTGGGACACGGTGCCATGAGATGTTTCTCCCTAGTTATACGTGTACAATCCTGAAGTGTGAGGAATCTTCATCAATAGGGGCAATAGCCAGTGGACAAAAGCTCCTCCAGGCTTCTCAGATGGTCCCACAGAATCAAGCACTAGTTACGTATTGTGGTGGCCAGTTCATCAATGCATCCTTGTACTCTCTCTTTTTCTTCGTTTCTCTCTCTCTCACTTAAAAAAAATTTTTTTAATGTTTATTTATTTTTGAGAGGGAGAGTGCGAGAGTACGAGTGAGGGAGGGGCAGAGAGAGGGACACACAGAATCTGAAGCAGGCTCGAGACTCCGAGCTGTCAGCACAGAGCCCGGTGCAGGGCTCCAACCCACGAGCCATGAGCTCATGACCTGAGCCGAAGCCAGACGCTTAACCTACTGAGCCACCCAGGTGCCCCTCTCACTTTTTTAAATTTAAGTAAGCTCTACGCCCAACGTGGGGCTTGGACTCATGACCCTGAGATCAAGAGTCACATGCTTTACCAACAAAGCTAGCCAGGTGTCCCTCCCTATTTCTGTCTTCTTCACTCTTGTTCTCTGGAATCACCTTCCCCAAAGGCGATCTTTTGTCTGCTTCCAGGAAGACCTACAAGATAATGGAAAAAAGGCACTTGACACAATTCAAACCTGGTTTTTATATATTTAACTGCCCAAAAGTTAGCATCTTATCTTACTTAATATAGAAATACTGAAGTCAGGAACAGTGCTGCTAGTGTCTCCACTATGATTTAACATGATTTTGGAAGTATCAGCCAAAACATACACAAGAGAAAGCATTTTAGACAAGAAATACAATAATTGGAAAAGAAGAGAGAAAGGATCTCCGTTTGGCAGCACACCTGGCAGTCTGCAGATGTCTTTTGCTTTGATAGTATTTGGATGGGACAGACCCAGGGATTCCCCTTCTACCCGCCTAGGAACACCCCCCAATATCCTCTCCATTCCCATCTCCAGACCATCTCCTCGTCCATCCCCTTGCCTCCCAGACCAGCTAACACCATTTTTTGTGCTTAGCCACTTGTCACCAACCAACTTGAGCTCCCAAATTCGAATTATTCCACCTACATGGAGGCCATCGTCAACCACCTGGACGACCTGCACCTGCATCGTCAACCCCTGTCTCTCCTGGGCTTCTATTTTGAGCATGAGGTTGTGGCTCTGGAGGGTGTGGCTCTCTTCTAGACCTGCAGAAGCCACCCCAAGATGAGTGGGGCTAAGCCCTGGACACCATAGAAAACACTGTGCCCTGGGGCACCCCAGTGGCTCTGTCCATTAAGCATCAGACTCTTAGTTTTGGCTCAGATCATGATCTCACAGTTGGTGAGTTCGAGTCCTGCATCAGGCTCTTCACTGTCGGTGCAGTGAGAACTCCTTCTCTCTCTGGCCCTCCGCAGCTTGTGTTCTCTCTCTCTCTCAAAATAACTAGATTAAACAAAAAGGGAGGAGGAGGAGAAAACACCGTGCCCCTGGAGAAAAACCCAAACCAGGGCCTTTGACAACCGCAAGCTTGGGGTTCTGCCCACGCAGACCCCCACATCTGAGACTTTCTGGAGAACCACTTCCTAGATGAGGAGGGGAAACTCATCAAGATGATGGCAACCACCTGACTCACCTCTGCAGGCTGGTCAGCCACTAGGCTGGACAAGGATCTCTTCAAAAGGCTCACTCCCCGGGGCACCTGGGTAGCTCGGTTAAGCGATCAGGTCATGATCTCACAGTTCGTGAGTTCGAGCCCCGCGTTGGGCTCTGTGCTGACAGCTCAGTGCCTGGAGCCTTCTTCAGATTCTGTGTCTCCCTCTCTGTGCCCCTCCCCGCCTTATACTCTGTCTCTCTCTCTCTCAAAAATAAATAAGCGTTAAAAAATAAAGGTTCATCCCTCAAGTAAGACTAACAGTGTGCATACTCTGGCAGACTTTGAAGTGGTTCCTCCGGCACTCCCCTGTTGTCTGGGCTTCTGCCTGACCTTTCCCTTGCAGCCACCAAGAGGCTTTCAACCACCTTGGAGCCCCCACCCAAGTCATGCACCAAGCGGAAACAATAAGGCTTTTCGCAGCAAAAACACAAAACAAAACAAACAACAAACAAACAAAAAAGCAAAAACCTATCTCTGTTTGCAGATAATATAATTATTCAGGTGGAACATCCAAAAGAGTTGAAAGGAAAATAATCATAACAATAAGAAAATTATTTAAGAAAATTTAGTAAAGTAACATGATATAAAATCAACATTAGAAATCGACAACCTTCATATACACAAACACTAAACAATTAGAAAATATAATGAAAGAGAAGATTCATTTAAAATAGCAAAGGGGTGCCTGGCTGGCTCAGTTGGTAGAGCATGTGATTCTTGATCTCCTGGGTGGTGAGGTCAAGCCCCATGCTGGGCACAGAGTGTACTTAAAAAAAAATTTTTTTTTTTAAACCTTGAAAAACAAAGTAGCAAGGGGAGCCTGGGTGGCTCAGTTGGTTAAGCATCTAACTCTTAATTTCAGCTCAGGTCATGATCTCATGGCTCATGAGCTCCAGCCCCAAATTGGGCTCTCTACTGACAGTGTGGAGCCTGCCTGGGATTCTCTCTCTCCCTCTCTCTGCCCCTCCCCAACTCGTGCTTACGCACACTCTCTCTCTCTCTCAAAGTGAATAAACATTTAAACAAATAAAAATAGGGGCGCCTGGGTGGCTCAGTCGGTTAAGCCTCTGACTTCGGCTCAGGTCATGATCTCGCAGTTCGTGAGTTCGAGCCCCGCATTGGGCTCTGTACTGACAGCTCAGAGCCTGGAGCCTGTTTCGGATTCTGTGTCTCCTTCTCTCTCTCTCTGACCCTCCCCCGTTCATGCTCTGTCTCTCTCTGTCTCAAAAATAAATAAGCGTTAAAAAAAAATTTTAAACAAATAAAAATAAAGTAGCAAAAATAAAATAAAATATCTCGCGCAGACCTAAAAGAAATGTCCAAATGCTATATTGGTGGAAACTACAAAACATACATAAAAGATACAAAAGTGGACTTGAACAAATGGAAAGATGTACCATGCTCTTGAATAGAAGGGCTTACTATCATAAAGATGTCAATTCTCTCTAATGTATGTGATGCATTAATCATGATTTCAATGGAAATTACCATCGGGTTTTGCTTTTTCGTTTTCATAGAACCAAACAAGTTTATAATATAAATATGTTATAGGAGAATAAACAAGGAATAGAAACATGGAGAGGCTAGCCTCCAAGAAATTAGAACATTAAAGTCTGTATGACTAAGACAGTATAGAAGTGACACGTGAACAGACAGAAGGACAGATGGATGGAATTGAATAGAAAATCCAGAAATAGGGACGCCAGGCTGGCTCAGTAAGTGGAGCATGTGACTCTCCCTCTTGGGGTCGTGAGTTCAAGCCCCACATTGGGCATGGAGCCTACTTAAAAAAAGAGAGAAAGAGAGAGAGAAAAAATCCAGAAATAGACCTAAGTGCAAAAGGAAATTTGGCATGCAACAAAGGATGTATCTCAAATCAGTGGGGGAAAAGACAAACTTTTAAATAAATGGTGTTGAGACAACTGTGTACCCATATGGAAACACACTGGACAACTCCCAGTTGAGACAACCGTGTACCCATATGGAAAAAGATAACATGAGATCCATTATTCTCATGCATTGGGATAAATAATAAATGAGTAGGAGATCTAAATGTGAAACATGGGGACACGTGGGTGGCTCAGTGGGTTAGTGTCAATCATGATCTCACAGTTCGTGAGTTCGAGCCCCACATTGGGCTCGCTGCTGTCACTGCAGAGTCTACTTCAGATCCTCTGTCCCCCTCTCTCTCTTACCCCCCTCTCAAAAATAAATCAACATTTAAGAAATAAACAAATAAATATGAAAAATGAAAACGTATAAATACTAGAAAGAAACTGGAGTGCATTTCCTTATAACTTGGGAGTGGGGGAAACAATAATTTGATAAATCAGAAGAAACAGAAGAAAAGGTTAATAAACTTTACTATGTAGATGTAAATATGCTTTTGCAGGGAGAAAGAGAGAGAACGTAAATTTTCAAAAGGCAAATTGATGAACTGGGAAAAAGTATTTATAAGTTATATCACAAAGGGCTAATGCTCTTAATGTATGATATGAAGTATTCCTGATTTTTAAAATGAGATCAATATATGAACATAGATAGGAAAAGAAATGCAAATGGCAAAGATGCTCAAACTTTTTTATAATAAAGGAAGTGCATATTAAAATTACTCTGAAATAACATTTCTTTCCTATCAGATTGGCAAAAATCCAAAAGTTTGACAACATACTCTGATGGTGAGATGTGGGGAGTTGGGCTCTCTTATATGTTTCTCATGGAATGCAGAGTGATACAATCTTTATGGAAGGCAATTTGGCAATATCTAGCAAAATTAACTATGCATTTATCCTTTGATTTAGCAATCCTACTTCTAGGAAATCTATCCCAAAGACTCACAGGTAAGACTACGATCTCACATACAAACAAGGGGCATTTTGTACACTATTTGTAATAAAAAAGACTGTAAATAATACAAAAGTCCATCAATAAGGAACTGATTAAATGTTACATTCATGCAATCAAATACTGCATAGATGTAAAAAGCAGTGAGAAACTCTATGGCTGTTTGTGTCCCCTCAAATTTTACCTCCTGAAGCCTTAATCAACCACCATGTGATCATATCTGGAGATAGGAGAGAGCCCTGCGTCAGGCTCTGCACTGACAGTGTGGAGACTGCTTGGGATTCTCTCTCTCCCTTTCTCTCTCTGCACCTCCTCCTTACCCTCTGCCCCACCCCTCCCCTATATCTCAAAATAAATAAATAAAATATCTCTAAATAAATAAACTTAAAAAAGAATTCTTACTTGGATATTTTACATCATCCAAGAAGATCTAGTCTCATTACAAATTTCTACTATAGAAGATGTTAGTGAGATGTGATGTGCAATATGTGTGTTTTTTCCCCTACTGAAAACTAAAAATGACTTTTTAGCCAAACTTCCTTTAAAAAATAGTAAAAAAAAAAAAAATAGTTAAGCTTAGCTTAATGTAATTGATTTCTTTACACAAAATTTTTATTTTTATTTATTTTTTTAAAGATTTTATTAAAAAAATTTTTTTAATGTTTATTTGTTTTTGAGAGACAGAGAGACAGAGCACGAGCCAGGGAGAGGCAGAGAGAGAGGGAGACACAGAATCCGAAGCAGGCTCCAGGCTCTGTGCTGTCAGCACAGAGCCCAACATGGGGCTCAAATCCACAAGCCATGAGATCGTGACCTGAGCCGAAGTTGGACGCTTAACCAACTGAGCCACCCAGGAGCCCCTAAAGATTTTATTTTTAAGTAATCTCTACACCCAACGTAGAGCTTGAATTTGCAATCCCAAGATCAGCTCTGCCCACTGAGCCAGCCAGGTGCCCCTACACAAAATTTTAAACAGCTTTATTGAAATGTATTTCACATACAATTGCAAGTGTTCAGTTCAGTGGCTATTAGTACATTTACAGAGAAGTGTGACTATTGCCACATTCAATTTTGGAACATTTTCATCATCTCAAAATGCAACCTGATGGGAGAAGCTGCAGCCATATTGCAAAGGGGCATGCATACAGTAATGAAAAGAATTTGTGACCATTTAAAAACCAATCCATCACATGCAGCGACATCATATTGTATCAAAAGCACTGAAGCTATAAAAGACAAATGGAGTCATTTCATTTTAAGAGAGAGAGAGAGACAGAGCATGAGCAGGGGAGGGGCAGAGAGAGAGGGAGACACAGAATCCAAAGTAGGCTCCAGGCTCTGAACTGTCAGCACAGAGCCCGAACAGAGCTCGAACTCACAAACCGTGAGATCATGACCTGAGCCGAAGTCAGACACCCAACTGACTGAGCCACCCAGGCGCCTCAAATGGAGTCATTTCAAAAGGGCACAGGGGACACCCTGAAGGGGCTTCCACTGGCCTAAGATGGGACAATTGGGATTTCCTTTAAAATACTCCAGAAAACAAACAAACGAAGTTGGGGTATGGATAGATGAAGTAAGATTGGCAGAATGTTGAGAAACGTTGAAACTAAGTTATGGACACATGAAGTTTCATTTTCATTAATTTACATTAATTTTTAATGTTTTGTTTACATTTAAGAGAGAGAGGGACAGAACGCGAGCAGGGAAGGGGCAGAGAGAGATGGAGACAGAATCCGAAGCAGGCTCCGGGCTCTGAGCTCTCAGCACAGAATCCAATGCGGGGCTCAAACCCATGAACCGCGAGGTCATGACCTGAGCTGAAGTCGGATGCTTAACCGACTGAGCCAGCCAGGTGCCCTACCTCTTTACATTTGCTGTATTTGAATTTTCCTTAAGACAATTTTTAAAATATTATTTAATATGTAAAAATGTTAAAACTATTATTAAATTTTTAAAACTATTATTTAATATTCAGAGTAAAAATTTTAGGAAATACAGAAATATAAAGAGTATAGAAATTATCGGTAAATCCCACCACTCAGAAATACAATTATTGGACTGTTCTTCTAGGCTGTTCCTATTCGTATGTGCAAACCCTGGTCTCTCCAGCATTGCTCAAGAGTGTCATTAACCATCATTAAATAAACACAGCCTTCTGCCACTCTTCAGGCAGCCGCACCTCACGGTTACCTGTGGGAGAAGCAACTTGCTTGCAGATTGGCACCTGTAATTTAAAGTCTCTGTCCCTGGCACTGTGGTTCTGAGGCACATGTTTGAAACCAGGTTTTGTTTTGTTTTCTGTTTTTTGTTTTTTTGCCCTGACTCATGATCTTACTTGGGCAGGTCCCTTCTGGCCCTCACACAGGTCTGTCCTTGAACTTGCTTAGCTGTCGATTTCTGCGCAGTTTGTCAGGGCCCACTCCCCGCAAAGGGAATTGGGAGTATGCCATAAACCCATATATATCTTTTAACGTAAGCTCTATGCCCACATGGGGCTTGAACTCACAACCCCAAGATCTACCAACTAAGCCAGGCAGGCACCCCGTATACTTACATTTGAAATCAGCCCATCGTAAACGTACCCCATGCATTTCGAGAGACTCTGTCCTCCACCTTTATATATTACTGGGTAACAAGAAGCGTTCAATTTTTTGGTTTAATTTATATGGATTTATTTTGCAAACTTGACAAATCAGGATCATACCCTACTTTGTTCATGTACCATGAAATATACGTTATGCTATAATTTTTAGTGCTGGCATAATTTTCTGAAGTCTGCATGTTATACATTGAAATTTTCCATAGCATTTTTCACAGCTCTAAATAATGCTGCAACGGGTGGTTTTGTAAATAAACCTTCCCCTCCCTCTCTATTTCCTTAGGACACGGTTCTAGAAACGGGATTACTGCATCAAGGCATTTGAACATTTAAAAAATCCTCCTATGCATGTGTGTAATATTTTTAAGTATTGTCAATATGTTATGTGAAAAATGGTAACTTCCTTTGATTTGCTTTTCTTTGATTACTAGTGAATCTAAAGAAGCATTTTAATGATGCTGGGGAAAGCCCAGGAGATTTTAAGGGGAAAGAGGACACAACTCTCTTTTGAAGGGCAATACTTTATGTAATTACAAAAAAAAAATTTTTAATGTTTATTCATTTTTGAGACAGAGGGAGACAGAGCGCAAGTGGGGGAGGGCAGAGAGAGAGAGGGAAACACAGAATCTGAAACAGACTCCAGGCTCTGAGCTGTCAGCACAGAGCCCAATGCGGGGCTTGAACCCACGAACCATGAAATCATGACCTGAGCCGAAGTCGGACACTGAACCAACTGAGCCACCCAGGCGCCCCAAGGGAGGACAATACTTTAAATGTGTGTCATATCGACTTTAGCAGTGGTAGAAGTGAGTGGTAGAGAATGCCTGCGTGGCTCAGGAAGTTAAGTGACAGACTCTTGATTTTGGCTCAAGTCATGACCTCACAGTTCTTGAGAATGAGCCCCACATCGGGCTCTGCACTGACAGTGTGGAGGCTGCTTGGGATTCTCTCTTTCCCTCTCTCTCTCTCTCTCTCTCTCGCCTTCTCTCTCTGCCTTCTCTGTCTATCAAAAATAAATTAATAAACTTAAAAGGAGAAGGAGAAGAACAAGGAGAAGAAGGAGAAGGAGGAGGGGGGAGGGGAAGGAGAAGGAGGAGGAGGAGGAGGAGAAGTGAGTGGTAGAGTGCTGAGGCCAGAGAGACTTGGGCTTGAAGTCTAGCACCTTCTAGAGTTGACCTTGGGCAGGTTCGTTGTTGGTTTCTGCATCTGTAAGAAAGGAGTCATGGGAGTACCTCCCTCCTTGCGTCCTGTGGAGACCTCCTGAGGCAACCCACCCACAGTTCAGCTTGTGCCTGCCCTCGAGTAAACATTCAACACATCACTGTCAGGGTCATGACATGTATGGACATTGGGAAATATTCCAAAACGTTAACAGTGATTGTAGCTGGATAGTAATACTTTGTGTGAGTTTTGGCTGTGTGTGGGGGGGTGGGGTTTCCCTTACCTTGTTCTATATTTTTGAAGTTTTTTACATTGATCATGCGTTACTTTAATGCATTCAAAAAACTTTCAAAAATGTGTTTTTTAAAATACACCTCCCAGCTGGAAGTCCTCACTCCCCAAGGTTTGCAAGCTTTTCAGCACTAAGCCGGCCCCCCAGGCAGCTGCCCCCCACCCCAGCCGCAGCTGCCTGCCCGGAGTCTCAGCAGGCTGCTAGGATCAGTGTCTCGGGGCTGCCTGCCAGGTGCACAGCTGTGACCCCTTGCAGCTTGAGCTGCTCTAGCCACGGTGAATCGAGGGCCCGGCTGGCCCGGGAGAGGGTCCTGCCGGAGTTGAGCAGAGATGCAGGAGCCAAAAACTGCTGCGCTCGCCCCAGCCCATCCGGTACCACCATCTGTGTTTCTGGCCTGGCAAACCCCAGCAGGCCTTGGATTATTTTTAGAATTGACAGAGGCCTTCCAGATCACCTAGCCTGTGGCTCAGCCTAGGCTGCGCATAAGACTCATTCCGGAAGCGTCTTGAAACAAACGGATGCTCAGGCCCTACTGCAGACCTACTAGATCCAAAAATCTCCGGAGGTGGACACTGCCGTCCGCGGGTGATTCTGATGGGCAGACAGTCCAAACTCTGCAGTTCACTGTCGGGGGCCTGGAAGCCAAAGAGCGTCAGTCACATGGTACACTGCGGGACTCACACACAGACCTCAGCCTGCTAATGCAGACAGATCTTCCCAGTACTGATGTATCGAGAGGTCTGAGTGGTTTACAGAGATTTCCTTGGACGTCATCTCAATTAGTCCCCATAACACGGGGTGAGGAAGGTGACTAGATATTATCTCTGCTTTGAAGACTAGGAAACTGAGGCCCAGATGGGTGAATTCCAAAGTCTGAGATAGACCAGAGCTCTAATCTGACTTAATTCCCAAGACGCCCAGAGGCATGATTCCTTCCAGGGGGAGACACTCAGGTGAGAATGCCTTGGAGGGCTTACATTCCTGAGCCCTGCCCCAGACCCACTGTATCAACACATCTGGGTGTGAGGGAGAGTATGTGCAGTTTCTAGAAAGTCCTCAAGGGACTAAAGCCTGAGGATCATTTCAGGTGCATCCACTGTGGTGACCCGAGGCTAAATAGCAACAGAATATGCCTATTTAGAATTTAGTTTCAATGGGCACGGGGTCGGGGGTGGTGCAGGACAGGGGGAGACTTCTAAGTTCAAGATGGATGAACAAAAGAAAACCTCAAAAACATTATAATTAATACTCTCAGAGAGATAAGATGCTACATTTATTCAAGTAAGATAGGATGGTACTTAATTTTAAAAGGAATGGCAACATTGAAAAGTAAACAAAATTCTAAGCGACGGTGCCTTTTAACCCCAAATCTTGGCTTAGCCACACTATCAGTTAGGTATACATAAAGACATTTTCAGATTTTCAAAGTAAAAAATGAACCAAACAGCAAATAAACACACAAAACAACGTGTCCTTTCTCAGAAGGCTATTGTGTATCAGACCTAGAAACCAACCAGTTCAGATCGGAGCAAAGGGACAAAGGACAGAGAAATCTAGATGAATGTCTTCAGGAAAACAATGGACGGGATATATTTGAACCTATGGAAAATCATAACAAGACGCATTGTATGGAGCTGTGGGAATGCAGAGGAAACCTTGGCCAGAGACTTGGAGAAAGCTAAACAAATAAGAATGAGGCAGGGGCAGCTGGCTGGTTCAGTTGATGGAGGGTTGCGACTCTTGATCTCGGGGTTGTGAGTTCAAGCCCCATGATGGGTGTAGAGATCACTTAAAAATAACATTTTTAAAAAAACATTAAATATAAATTCTATTTTAGTTGTAAATGTTTATAGTAAATAAACATTTGGGAGGGGCAGAGAGAGAAGGAGAGAGAGAATCCCAAGCAGGCTCCGTGCTGTCAGCATAGAGCCCGAATGTAGGGCTCAATCTCATGAACCGTGAGATCCTGACCTAAGCCGAAATCAAGAGTCCCCAAAAAAAGAAAAATAAATAGGGGCGCCTGGGTGGCGCAGTCGGTTAAGCGCCCGACTTCAGCCAGGTCACGATCTCGCGATCCGTGAGTTCGAGCCCCGCGTCAGGCTCTGGGCTGATGGCTCAGAGCCTGGAGCCTGTTTCCGATTCTGTGTCTCCCTCTCTCTCTGACCCTCCCCCGTTCATGCTCTGTCTCTCTCTGTCCCAAAAATAAATAAACGTTGAAAAAAAAAATTGAAAAAAAAAAAGAAAAATAAATTAAAAAAAAAGAATGAGGCAAACACAAAAAATAATGTTAGAAATGAAATGTAATTTTAAAAAAGGTAATCAAAAAAAGAAGAAAGAAAAAAGGAAAAAAGAAAGAAAGAAAGGAAAAAGGAAAAAAGAAAGAAAGAAAAGGAAATGTAATCCAAATACTTCACCTGGCTTAGTTGTGAACAGTATTTCATAGGTATAATAATGGAAACACCGATTATTTCACCAAAAACTGTGATACATCAAAAAAAATTTAATGTTTATTTATTTTTGAGAGACAGAGACAGAGAGACAGAGCATGAGCAGGGGAAGGGCAGAGAGAGAAGAAGACACAGAATTCGAAACAGGCGCCAGGCTCCCAGCTGTCAGCACAGAGCTGGACGCGGGGCTCCAACCCACAAACCACAAGATCATGACCTGAGCTGAAGTTGGATGCTTAACCGGCTGAGCCACCCAGGCGCCCTGCAAAAGTGTGATACATTTATTTATTTGTTTGTTTATTTATTTTTAATTTTTTAATGTTTTTTATTTATTCTTGAGAGAGAGAGAGAGAGAGAGAGAGAGAGAGTGGGGGAGGGGCAGAGAGAGAGGGAGACACTGAATCCGAAGCAGGCTCCAGGCTCTGAGCTGTCAGCACAGAGCCCGACACGGGGCTCAAACTCACGAATCATCATGATCTGAGCCGAAGTCAGATACTTTACCGACTGAGCCACCCAGGCGCCCCAAAAGCGTGATACATTTGAAAGCTAAGGGAAGGGGTGCTTTGGGAGGCTCAGTCGCTTAAGCATCTGACTCTTGATTTCAGCCCAGGTCATGACCTCATGCTTCCTGAGACTGAGACCCACATTGTGCTTTGCATGGACAGCACGGAGCCTTCTTGTGATTCTCTCTTGCCCTTGCGTGCTCTCTCTCTCTCTCTCTCTCAAAATAAAGAAATAAACGTAAGAAAAAAAAAGGACATAGGAAGGAGGGAAGTGTAAGTTTGAGAGCTAACGCCCCTTTCTGCCACAATGGGAGAAAGTGAAGGGAGAAAGTGAAAGTCAGTGAAGACTGAAGGGATAATAAGTAAAACTGATTATCAAGGGCTAGCAGAACATACATGTTATCTAAAAATATAGAGGTAAATGCTAAGAGAAAATGAGAATAATTGAAAGCGGTTGCTGCTAGGGAGTTGGGGCAGGAAGAAAAGGGGAGAGAAGGGAAGAACCAGGAGACTCATGATTTTCTTAGACTTTTAGCCATTGTTTGACTTTCTAAGTTATATGTGTGTATTACTGAATCAAAAGAAAGAAAAAATCATTGCGTCCAAAGGTAAATTCCAAAAATGTTGGACCCCGGGGCACCTAGCTGGCTCAGTCAGTGAAGCATGCGACTCTTGATCTCAGGGTCATGAGTTTGAGCCTCATGTTGGGTGTAGAGGTAACTTAAAAAAGAAGGTTTGACCCAATAGCGTCTTTGTTTGGTTGAATATCAGAAAGGAAGGAGCACACATTTGCAGCACACGTGCCAATAAAAGATTTGTGGGGAGAATATGTAAAGAATTCTTTCTTACTCATCAATGAGGGAGGGGGGCTGAATCTAAAAAGAAATGGACAAAAGCTATAAACAGGAATCATGAACAGTCCACAGATCTATGAAAAATTTCTCACTAGAAATCAGAGACACAAATAAAATAAAATAAAATACCATTAATAAAAACAAAATGTCATTTTTTCTTTTTTTGCCTTTTTCTTTTTTCTTTTTTGATATGATTTTAACATTTTATGGTGTAGTCTTCTTTATTTTTAAAGTTTATTTCTTTTGAGAGAGAGCGAGCGCAAGAGGGGGAGGGGCAGAGAAGGAGGGAGAGAGGGAATCCCAAGCAGGCTCTGCACAGCCAGCACAGAGCCGGACACAGGCCTTGAATCCACTAGCCATGAGCTGAAGTCAGATGATCAACCAACTGAGCCACCCAGGTGCCCCTTTTTGGGGCTTTTTAAAACAATGACATTTTAATTTTGTTTTGCCATCTTTTCCTTCTGCTAGTAGGGAATTCATATACACTTTTACATTCTTTTAGTAGCCAGGTATACATAAGAAAGTGTGGAGATAGTATCTTAACACTCTTTTTGAAAAAAATCCAAGGATCTTGTGTATTTGTCCAGTATTTTAGTTTTGTGGTTAACTCTACAAATTATGCATTAGAATAATTAATTATAATATACAGTACATATTCAGATTTCCGATATACGTACAGATTTCTTCGCTATTTCTTTTTGCGTTTCCGTTTTCTTCTTCCTGAAGTACAGGAGGAGACACTGTCAGTACCCCACCCAGATCTCTCTCCCTGGGTTGGTGTGCCCACTCCTCTAGCTGCAGTGAGTGTGGTCTGCCCAAACCTCACAGCCCTGCCTTGAGGACGGAGTGCCAATGACTACTAGCCAATGATGGGAGGGCTGGGACATAAGGCCAGCCCCCTTGCATCAGAGTGGGACAACTCGGAAGGGCCATTTGTGCTCCAGAGCTCCCCGTGGGATTAGTCTGTTGGTGGACTTCAGCTGACTCTTGCGTCCCTCATTTCCTTCCTAAGGTTCCTCCTTAGAGTACTATCTCAATAAATCGCTTGCAGGAGAACCCCAACACAGGCTCTGTGCTGAAGGATTCTGACCCCACGACTGCATCCTTTGTATGTGTCTACTCTTTACCATTTTCCCCATTTTGTTTCTCTGAAGCTGTTGATTTCCTCCTTCTTCTTGAAAAGAAGGTATTTCTTTTCCTCTTGGCCCTTTAAAGAGATCATTTTAAATAAGCATGTGAGAAGATGCTCAATATCATCAATCATTAAGGAAATGCAAATCAAAATCACAAAGAGATACCACTTCAAATCCACTAAAATGGTTACAATGAAATAGATGGGCAATAACAAGTGTCAGCAAGGATTTGGAGTCATTGGAACCCTCACTTATTATTGATGTAAAATAGTGCAGCTATTTTGGAGAACAGTATGGCTGTTCATCAAAAATTTTGACATAGGGGTCGCCTGGGTGGCTCAGTCGGTTGAGCGCCCGGCTTCCGCTCAGGTCATGATCTCACAGTTTGAGTTTGAGCCCCGCATCGGGCTCTGTGCTGATAGCTTGGAGCCTGGAGCCTGCTTCGGATTCTGTGTCTCCCTCTCTCTCTGCCCCTCCCCCACATGCGCTCTGTCTCTCTCTGCCTCTCAAAAACAAAGAAAAATAATTTAAAAAATTTTTTTAAAATGTTGACATAGAGTTATCATATGGTCCGGCAATTCCATCCCTAAATATCTATTTCAAGAGAAATGTCCACACAAAAACTTTTATGCGAATGTTTATAGTACCATTATTCATAACAGCCAAAAAGTGGAAACCGCTTAAATGTTCATCAACTGATGAATGGATAAACAAAATGTGATATATCCATACAATGGAATGTTATTCAGCAGAAAGAAAGAAAGAAAGAAAGAAAGAAAGAAAGAAAGAAAGAAACTATTGATCCATACAACATGAAAGCAGGCTAACTGAAAGAGCTTAGACTCAAAGACCACATATAGTGTGATTCCATTTATATGAAATATTCAGAACAGGGAAATCTGTAGAGACAGAAAGCAGACTGGTAATTGTTTGGGGCTGGAGGAAGAGAGGAGAGACTGGGAAGTGACAGCTAGTGGATGTGGGATTCCTTTTAGGCGGGATAAAAATGTCCTAAAGTTGATTGTACTAATAACTGTACAACCCCATGACTATACTAAAAACATTGAATTGTGTACATACTTTTTGTTTGTTTGTTTTATTTATTTTGAGTGGGGAAGGGGCAGAGGGAGAGGGAGAGGGAGAGAGAGAGAATCCCAAGCAGGCTCAGTACACTCAGTGCAAAGCCTGATGTGGGGCTTAAACTCACAAACTGTGCGATCATGACCTGAGCCAAAGTCAGACACTTAACCGAGAGAGCCACCCAGGTGCCCCTCGAATTGAGTACTTTAAATGGGTGAATCATATGGCATGTGAATCATATTTCAGTAAAGCTACTTACAAAAAGATATTAATCTAGCAATTGGATTCCTTGGTATTTACCCAAATGAATTCAAAACTTATGTCAACACAAGAACCTGAACAAGGATGTTTATAACAGTTTTATTCATAATTGCCCAAGCTGGGACACAACCAAGACGCCCAAACCGGGAAGCAACCAAGACGGATAAATAAACAGCGGTACATCCAGACAGTAGAATATTATTCAGCACTAAAAAGAAATGAGCTATCAAGCCATGAAAAGACATAGGGGACTCTTAAATGCTTATTCCTAAGAGAAAGAAGCCAATCTGAAAAGGCCGTATACTGTATGATTCCCACTATCTGACATTTGGGAAAAGGCAAAGAAAGCTATGGAGACAGGAAAAGGATCAGTGGTTGCTACGGATTGGGAGAGGGAGAGATGAACAGGCGGAGCAGAGGATTTTTAGGGCAATGAAACAACTCTGTAACCTACAATGGTGGACACATGTCGTTGTACATTTGTCAAAACCCATAGAATGTTCAACACGAAGAGCGACCTCTAATGTAAACATGGACTTTCGGTGACAATGACGTGTCCTTTCAGGGTTGTCAGTTGTAACAAATGCACCACCCTGGGCTCATGTGGAATACATGGGAACTCTGTACTCTCTGTTCGGTTTTGTTGTGAACCTAAAGCTGCTCTAAAAAGAAAATCTATTTGGAAAAAAAGAAACGAAAAAAGTGACAAGCACTTATATTTTTAAGAAAAAGATATTTCACCACCTTCTGGCTTCCATAATTGCTATGAGAAATCTACTGACTATCTAATTGTAGTTTCTTGGTAGGTGACCTGACCATTTTCTGTGGTCTTCTAAAAAGATACTCTTAGATAAGCTCTATGTCAGCAGCTCCGCAATTCACTGCACTGCGTCCAGATGTTGGCTTCTTTTTATTTGTCTTATTTCCTGCAGCTGCGAGTCTGGTCTGTTTCAGTACATAGAAGTCTCTTAGCCATTCAACGATATCACCCTTCCATCCTCTCTAGTCTCTCCTTCTGGAGTTCTGATGGACATATGCTGGACTTTCCCATTCTACCTTTCTTGTTTTGTAAACTTCTCTTCATATTTTCTATCTCCTTGCCTCCTTCTCTTGCCATTCTGGATCATTTTCCTCTTCATCTTTGTGTAATCTATGTAACCTTTTCATTAAGTTTTTTTTTCCTTCACTTTTCAAGACAATTGTAGATTCACATGCACTTTTCTTTAATGTTTATTTTTGAGAAAGACAGAGAGTGCGCACGCGCGCGCGCGCGCGCGCACACACACACACACACACACACACACACACACATGAGTGGGGGTGGGGCAGAGAGAGAGAGAGGGAGACACAGATTCCAAAGCAGGCTTCAGGCTCTGAGCTGTCAGCACAGAGCTCCACGCGGGGCTCGAATTCATGAACCGCGAGATCATGACCTGAGCCGAAGTCAGATGCTTGACTGAGCCACCCAGGCGCCCCAATTTCAGGATTTCCCTGTACCAGTGATTTCCTTTGTCTCTCATTGTTTTGCTTTTTCAACAGGGACGTCTACAGCAGCTAGCCCATCTGTGTCCACCGCATGTGGGGGCGGGGGGGGCAAATATCTTTCCTCTTTCGTTGCACAAATTCCCAGAGCCCGACCACGGCTGAGTACGGGAAGTGCACCTGAGGAGCTTCATCTACACCTGATCGTGACCTGGGAGATGAAATTCTGGACTTTGAGCTGATGCTGTAATGGAAAAAGACTTTGGGGGACCTTGGAAAAAAGAGTGAATGTATTTTGCATGAGATCCGGACGTGAATTTGGGGGGGGGGGCGAACGTGGACTGTGGGCAGCAGCTTCTAAAGAGGCCCTTAGTGATCCCGCCCACAAGTGTTCCTGTGTCCCTCCTTGAATGTGGGCCGCAGAACCTAATACCCTTCCCGACACCAAGAGCACCTGAGCAAGGCACTCCAGACCCAGACGTCGTGGTTCGATGCATGGCCCTGGGCAGCAGGTTCCCCAAGCCAGCAGGACTGACGGACAGCGGGCCGTGGCATCTCCAGCGGCTCCCGAGACCCACTCTGCTCTGGCTCTCCCCAGCCTCTCTGCCTGCGGCTTCACGCATCCTGCCGTCCTCCCCGGGCCTATCTGTTCTTCCTGTTCTCCCCGTCCCTGCGAGAGCGCTACCTCCCTAGGCCGCAAGCTTCACACTCTCCCACAGAAACCTCACACTCCGCAGGGACCTGAGGAGGAAAGCAGTCTCGGTCACCTTGGAAGTGTCAGGGAAGGAAAACATTCTGATTTTTCAGGGACCTTGCTCTCCTTAGAGCCCAGGATCCTCATCTCTGGAGGTGGGGACGGGCGCTGGCCCCTCCACGACGTTGCCACGTCCTTAGTCACCGCCCTTCTGGACAGACCTGCTGCTGCTGTGCCGGCGTCTGTGTCCATAGCCTGTTCCTGATGCGAAGGTCGTGCTGGGAGCCGGCTGATTGACAGCTGGAGCTCCTTTGGGGCTCATTAGGGGAAGCTGGGTGGGGATCCTGACAAGTGAGCTCTCCCCTGCCAACCCTAGACCCAGGCAGCAGGCAGGGAGCAGGGGGGACAGGGGGCAGATCTCCCTGGGCTGGATGTCCCCTGCATCCTGCCAGTTCGAGGCCCAGCTGTGCCCACGGCTGAGGGGGAGGCTGCACCCCTAAAGGCCCAGCACTGGACTGGAATATTTGCAAGTGCCGTGCCTCCTTCCCGTGGGTGTCCTCAGAGCCCCGCCGTATGCCCTTCGCTGCTTTCCATTCTAGAGCCCCGCAGGCTACTCAACACCACTTCCAGACTCTTCTTCCCCCACTTCCTGGGCTCATGACACACTAGCCTGGCTGTCATCATTATGACTTGTTGACTTAATCTCCAAAGAGCTCTTTATGAACCATAGTGTTAAAAACTATATGTAGACTCTACGTCCACATCTCTATTCATAGCATAGGCTAATTTTCTATTTCTGTGTATACCCTTTTATGTTGTTCAAATATTTTTAAAAGTTTATTTATTTTGAGAGAGAGGGAGAGAGAGAAAAAGAGCAGGGGAGGGGTGGGAGAGAGGGAGAGACAGACAGAATCCCAAGCAGACTCTGAGCTGTCAGCACAGAGCCCCAAGCGGGGCTCAAACCCATGAACCATGATATCATGACTTGAGCTGAAACCAAGAGTGAGATGCTTAACTGACTGAGCCACCCAGGCACCCCTTGTTCAAATATTTTCATATCTCTTTAGTTACTTTCAAAATCAGGAAAAAATAATAGAGATTTCCAATTTGGAATGTGATTATTTTCTCTCCTGGTGGTCAAGTACAAGTACTCCAGAGGCTGGCTGATAGTACTTGGATCCCTGTCCTGAGTAACCTTGAGCAAGATACTTAATCTCTCCATTGCTTTAGAATCCTCACGTGGAAAATGGAGTGAATAACCGTCCCTCCCTCAGGGGGCTGCTGTGAAGATTAAATAAGTCAATGAGTTTGAAGTGCTTATTGATACATAGTTAGTCTTAAAAAAGTATTTGTTGGGGCGCCTGGGTGGCGCAGTCGGTTAAGCGTCCGATTTCAGCCAGGTCACGATCTCGCGGTCCGTGAGTTCGAGCCCCGCGTCAGGCTCTGGGCGGATGGCTCAGAGCCTGGAGCCTGTTTCCGGTTCTGTGTCTCCCTCTCTCTCTGCCCCTCCCCCGTTCATGCTCTGTCTCTCTCTGTCCCAAAAATAAATAAACGTTGAAAAAAAAAAAATTAAAAAAAAAAAAAAAAGTATTTGTTAAATAAAAATGGAAAATTCATGGGGCTCCTGGCTGGCTCAGTTGGTAGAGCATGTGACTCTTGATCTTGGGGTTGTGAGTTCCAGTCCCACACTGGGTGGAGAAATTACTTAAAAATGAAATCTTAAAAAAAAAAACAAAACACAACAGAATCAGGGGAGCCTGGGTGGCTCAGTTGGTTCAGCGTCCAACTTTGGCTCAGGTCATGCTCTCACGGTTCATGAGTTTGAGTCCCGTGTCAGGCTCTGTGCTGACGGCTCAGAGTCTGGAGCCTGCTTTGGATTCTGTGTCTCCTCTCTCTCTGTCCCTCCCCTGCTCGAGTTCTGTCTCTGTCTCTCTCTCTCTTTCTCAAAAATAAATAAGACGTTTAAAAAAACATTTTTTTTTAATTAAAAAAAAACATCAGCTCAGCTGTCTGTGGAAGGCTGGTGAGTCATAGGGCCAATGACTCCCATCTCCACCACTGCTCTGATCCTCCCCCCTGTGGCCCCTTCTCCCTAAGGTCAGGATTTCAGAATTTACGTTAGTTCCAGTTACTGCTCCAAGCCATTGGTCCAAGACACTGCCCAGTCCGTAGGCCCCTGCAGGTCTCATGCACCTTCGTCAACCTCTGCCTGTGAATTTTGCCCTGACAACAACCAGGGCCTGTGGACAGGCCACCCACGATGTGGCTCTCTGACTTCCCAGTTTAATGAATCCCTCCAGGATTCCTGTCCCTCCAGGGCCATCTTGGAGCCATAGGACTGTTCTGACCTTGAACCCGGACTTCGACCACCTGATCTGCCAAGAGCACCATGCCAGTCCGTTAGCCCAACCAGGTATGCTGGTCCCGCACTGTGGAGCATGGCCTAGGACCAAGTCCCAGCCTTCTTGCCTTGCTGAGTGTGAAGGTCACCCCTCTCTGCTAGTGAAGCCAGTGGTTCCCTCCTGAGGGCCTGTCACTGACATCATTCTCTTTCAGCGCCCCCACCCCTGTCATCACCACACACGTCTGCTTGTCTTGGGATAGAGAAGTAGTTGAGGATTCACCCAATACTTGACTGTGGCTGAAGGGTCTGCTTCTAAGCTTTCTCAAGTTGTTGTATCAGGGTTGTTTTTCTGAGGGTCTCAGTTCCTCACTGGGTGTTGACTAGAGGCCTGCCATAGCTCTTTGCCATGTGGACCTCTCCACTGGGCAGCTCCTAAGGCAACTGGATTTCCCTAGAGCAAGCAAGTGAGAGCGCCAGAAGGAGTCCCCAGGAAAGAAGTTTGAGTTGTTTTGTAACCTGTGATACAGCGAGAAATATATATTTGGCCTGACACGGAGCTCCTAAATCTCAGGGAACTTCCCGTTAGCAAACATGAGAGCATCTTTTGCCCTAATGAGGCAACTCTTAGCAGACCTCTGGATAGCTTCAGGATGAATGCTGGTCACCAGAAAGACAAAGGTATGATTAGGTGGTTGGAACTTTCAGCCTTACTTCCTCCTCCACCTCCCTCCTCCCCAACCTTTGGGTAAGGGAAAGAGGCTGGAGGTTAAGTTAATCACCAACTGCCAATGATGTTTTTAAAAATGTTTGTTTGTTTGTTTGTTTGTTTATTGAGAGAGAGAGAATAAGCGAGTGTGCACGAGCACGTGCAAGCCAGGGAGGGGCAGAGAGAGAGAGAGAGAAGGAGAGAGAGAATTCCAAGTAGGCTCTGCACTGTCAGAGCAGAGCCCGACTTGGGGCTCGATCCCACCAACTGTTAAGATCGTGACCTGAGGCTACAACAAGAGTCCGAGGCTTAACTGACTGAGCCAGCCAGGTGCCCCTCAGCTGCCAGTGATTTAGTCAACTATGCCCACATAATGAAATTTCCGTAAAACCCCAAAATGATAGAGTTCAGAGAGCTTCCAGGATGCTGATAACATTGAGGTGCCAGGAAGGTGGCACACCCAGAGAAGGCATCGAAGCTCTGAGACCCTTCCGCCATACCTTGCCTCAGGCACCGCTTCCATTTGGCTGTTTCTGAGTAGTATTTTTTAAAAAAATCTTTTTTAAGTTTATTTATTTTGAGAGAGAGAGCAAGCAGGGTAGGAGCAGAGAGAGAGAATCCCAAGCAGGCTCTGCGCTGGCAGCACAGAGCCTGATGTGGGGCTCAAACTCACGAACCACGAGATCATGACCTGAGCTGAAATCAAGAGCTGAGCTCAACCAACAGAGCCACCCAGGCACCCCTCTGAGTATTATTCTTAATAATAATTTGATGATAGTAAGTAAAGCGTTTCCCTGAATCCTGTGAGCCATTCTAGTAAGTTACACAAACTGACAAGCTTGTTTATCAGAAATGCAGATGGCAACCTGGGACTTGTGACTGATATCTGAGGCCAGGGGGAGGGCGAGAGAGTCTTGTGGGACTTAGCCCTTAACCTGTGTGGTCTGTGCTAACTCTGGGTAGTTAGTGTCAGAAATGAATTAAATGTAGGACACCCAGCTGGTCAGAGAGATTGTTGGTGTGGAAAAAACTCACACATTTGGTGTCAGAAATGTTGTGACTAAAAATGGCTCAAAATTGAATCTTGGTTAGCAGAGAAAAGAAATAAAAGGCATAGAGTTTGGAAAGGAGGAGATAAAACTGTTTCTATTATCAGATAACGTGACGGTCTGCATAGAAAATCCCAAGGTCTCAACAAAAAAACTCCTTAAACTAATAAGTAAATTTAGCAAGGTCACAGGATACAAGGCCAATACACAAAAGGAAATCATATTTGTATATGCTAGCAATGCACAAGTGGAAACCAAAATATAGAAAGAAATTAATACCATTTATAATACGAAAAAATGAAATGCTTAGGTATAAATCTAATAACACATGCCCAGGAAAACTACACCCTGATGAAACTCATCAAAGAAGATCTAAATAAATGGAGGAGAGTGCCTGGCTTGCTCAGTTGGTAGAGCACATGACTCTTGATCTCAGGGTTATAGGTTCAAGCCCCACATTAGGCGTAGAGATTATTCAAAAATAAAGTTTTTTTAAAAATGGGGAAACATACCATGTTCATGACCTGGCATGCTTAACACAGTAAAGATGTTAGTTCTCCCTAAATCCATTAAACTCAATTCCAACAAAAATCCCATTAAGGTTTTTTGTAGACATAGATGAGATGATTCTGAAGTTGATATAAAGGGGTGCCTGGCTGTCTCAGTTGGTGGAGCATGAGACTCTTGATCTAGAGGTTGTGAATTCAAGTCCCACATTGGGTATAGAGGTTACTTAAAAATAAAATATTTTGAAAAAATAAAATAAATAAAATTGATATGTAAAGGCTAGGAATAGCTAAAAATCTTTTTTTTTTGAAATAGCTAACATAATCTTGGAAAAGAAGAGTGAAATTGAAGAAATTATACAACCTGCTTATTTATTTATTCATTTATTTTTAAAGTTTATTTATTTATTTTGAGAGAGAGTGAGCATGAGCAGGAGAGGGGCAGAGAGAGGAGAGAGAAAATCCCAAGCAGGCTCCATGCTGTCAGCACAGAGCCTGACGCAGGGCTCGATTTCACAAACTGTGAGATCATGACCTGAGCCAACATCAGGTGCCCCATATTATTTGTTTGTTTGTTTGTTTGTTTAAAATGTTTATTTATTTTGAAGGGGGGTGGGGAGAGAGAGAGGGGGACAGAGGATCTGAAGAAGCAGGCACTGTGCTTACAGCAGACAGCCCAACTCAGGGCTTGACCTCACGAACTGCAGGATGGTGGCCTGACCCAAAGTCGAATGCTTAACTGACTGAGCCACCCAGGTGCCCCTACACAACCTATTTTAAAGCTAAAGTAATCTTGGGGTGTCCAACTCTTGATTTCAGCTCAGGTCATGATCTCACCATTTATGAGATTGAGCCCTGTGTTGGGCTTTGTGCTGACAGCGTAGAGTCCGCTTGGGATTCTCTCTCTCCCTCTCTCTCTCTCTCTCTCTCTCTCTGCCCTTCCCTTGCTCTGTCTCTCCAAATAAATAAATAAACTAAAAAAAAAAAAAAGAAAAAAAAAAGAAACTAAAGTAATCAAGGGGTGCCTAGCTGGCTCAGTCGATAGAGCATGTGACTCTTGATCTCAGTGTTGTGAGTTCAAGCCCCATGTTGGGTGTAGAGATTACTTAAAATAAAATCTTAAAAAAAAAAAAAAGCTAATGTAATCAATACATTGTGCTATTGGTGAATGTTTAGATGTGCAGACCAATGAAATAGGATAGAGAGTTCAGAAATGTATCCACAGAAACATGGAGATTTGATTTTTGACATTGGTGCAATGGAGGAAGGATAATCTTTTCAACAAATAATATTGGAACAATTCTAATCCATAAACAAACAAAAAACCCACTTTGACTTAAACTTCATGGTTTATTTTATTTTAAAGATTTTTTAAAAGATTCTATTTTATTAAAAAAATTAATGTTTACTTATTTATTAATTGTTTTGAGAGAGAGCCAGGGGACTACTTGGGAGGGGCAGAGACAGGGGGAGAGAGAATCCCAAGTAGGCTCCAGACTGTCAATGCAGAGCCCAACTCAGGGCGGAACCCATAACCATGAGATTATGCCCTAAGCTGAAATCAAGTCAGATGCCCAACTAATTGAGCCACCAGGCGCCCCTAAAGATTTTATTTTTGAGGGGCGTCTGGGTGGCTCAGTCAAGCGTCCAACTTCAGCTCAGGTCATGACCTTGCGGTCCATGAGTTTGAGCCCCATGTCAGGTTCTGTGTTGACAGGTCAGAGGCTGGGATCTGCTTCAGATTCTGTGTCTCCCTCTCTCTCTGCTCCTCCCCTGCTCACTCTCAGTCTCTCTTTCTCTCTCTCAAAAATAAACATTAAAAACAATTAAAAAAATTTTTTTGAGTAATCTCTACACCCAACTTGGAGCTCAAACTCACAACCCAGAGATAAAGGGTCACATCTCCACCAACTGATCTGGCCAGGTGCCTGCCTGGTGCCTTACTTTAAGAAATATGTGTATTTAATTTATTTTGTGTGTGTGTGAGAGAGAGTGCATTGTGTGATAGCTGGGGAGGGACAAACGGAGGGAGAGAGAGAATCCCAAGCAGGCTGATGGAGCCTGATGTGGGGCACAAACTCATGAACCATGAAATCGTGCCCTGAGCCAAAATCAAGAGTCAGACACTTAGCTGACCGAGCCACCCAGGTGCCCCCTCATGCCTTATTTTTTAAAATTAAGTCAAGGGGCGCCTGGGTGGTGCAGTCGGTTAAGCGTCCGACTTCAGCCAGGTTACGATCTCACGGTCCGTGAGTTCGAGCCCTGCGTCAGGCTCTGGGCTGATGGCTCGGAGCCTGGAGCCTGTTTCCGATTCTGTGTCTCCCTCTCTCTCTGCCCCTCCCCCGTTCATGCTCTGTCTCTCTCTGTCCCCAAAAAAATAAATAAACGTGGAAAAAATAAATAAATTAAAATTAAGTCAAAATTGAGGCACCTGGGTGGCTCAGTTGGGTAAGCATCTGACTGCAGGCCATGATCTCACAGTTTGTGCGTTCGAGCCCCATGTCGGTCTCTGTGCTGACAGCTCAGAGCCTGGAACCTGCTTCCGATTCTGTGTCTCCCTCTCTCTCTCTGCCCCTTGCCTGCTTGTGCTCTGTCTCTCTCTCTCAAAAATAAATAAACATTAAAAAAATGCTTTAAAAAGTTAAGTCAAAATTGATTATAGGGGCATTAAAAACATTTGTGCATCAGAGGACACGAATAGATATTTCTCCAAAGAAGGCAAGAAGACAAACAAATTGCCAATAATGACAGAAAAAGATGTTCAACATCATCAGTCATTACGAAAATGTAAATCAAAAACACAATGAGATACTACTACATACCCACTTAGGATGAAGATTGTTTGTTTATAAAGAGAGAGAGGGAGCAAATGAGCGAGGGGCAGAGAGAGAGAGAAAGAGAGAGAGAATATCATGAGGAGCAGAGAGAGAGAGAGAGAAAAGGAGGGAGAAGCAAGGCTTGTGTTTTCTCCAAAGTAGGGCTGGAGCTCACCTGATGTGGGACTTGAACTCACAAAGCGTGAGATCATGACCTGAGCCAAAGTCAGATGCTTAACTGACTGAGCCACCCAGGCACCAGAGAAAATGGAATTCTTATACCTTGCTGGTACAAATGTAAAATGGTGCAGCCACTGTGGAAAAACAGTTTATTCTTCAAAAAGTTAAACAGAATTACCACATGACCCAGCACTTCTGCTGACTCAAAAGAATTGAAAACGAGTACTCAAGCAAATATTTGTACATATATACTGTATTCATAGCAGCATTACTCGTAACAGCCAAAAGATGGAAACAACCCAAATATCCATCAATGGATGAATAGATAACTAAATTGTGGCATATATAAGTGACAGGGTATTTTCAGTCATAAAAAGAAATGACATTTTTTTAACTTTTTTTTTTTTTTTTAAGTAAACCCTACCCCCACTATGGGGCTCGAACTCACAGCTCTATGATCAAGAGTCACATGCTCTACCAACGGAGTCAGCCAGGTGCCCTAAAAGGAATGAAGTACTGACACATGCTACAACATGGATGAACCCTGAAAACATGCTAAGTAACAGAACGCATACTGTTTGATTTTATTTTATGCAATGTCAAGATAGGTAAATCCATAGAAACAGAAATCAGATAGATGGTTGTGGTTGCTAGGGGTTGCAGGGAGGGGAAAATCAGTACAGGTTTTTTCTTTTTCTTTCTCTCTTTTTGGAGAATTGAAATGTTTTGGAACTAGATAGAGGTGGTGGTGTCATAATATTGTGAATATACTAAAAGCCACTGAACTGTATACTTTATTTTTTAAGCTTATTTATTTATTGAGAGAGAGAGAGAATGAGCAGGGAAGGAGCAGAGAGAGAGAGAGGAGAAAATCCCAAGCAGGCTTCATGTTCTCAGGACAGAGCCCAGTGCAGGGCTTGAACTCCCAAACCGTGAGACCATGACCTGAACCCAAATCAAGAGTTGGACGATTAACCAACTGAGCCACCCAGGTGCCCCTGAACTGTGTACTCTAAAATGGTTAACTTTATTTTATGTGAGTTTAAGCTCAATAAAAATTAATTGTATAGTTCTTGGATGATGTAACAGAATTTCGTGGTAAAATAAATTTGTAGATATAAACATATAAAGTAAAACCATAAAGCTTTTAGAAGAGAACATTGGAGACAATCTTGGTGACCTGGGGTTAGGCGAAGAATTCTTAGCCATGATACTGAAGGAATGGTCCATCAAAGGAAAAAAACATTGAACTTCATCAAAACTAAAAACCTTCGCTCTGTGAAAGACACAATTAAGAAAATGGAAAGATAAGCCAGTGGGAAAAATTATCTGTACGTCATGTATGTGATAAGGGCTTGTGTCTAGAATATATAAAGAACTGAACTGAGTAAACAAACGACCCAATTAAAATATGGGCAAAGTAGGCACGTCACCAAAGAAGATACGCAAATAGCTCACAAGCATATGAAGATGCTGAATATCATTAGCTAATCTGGAATAGTAAATTAAAACCACATTGAGATACCATTACATACCCATCCAGATGGCTATAATGAAAAGAACTGCAGGGATTAGGCGACTTTGCAGGTATGTCTATTACCAATACACTTTGGGAGACGGAGAAATGTCCACTGGGTAACACAAACCTCAATGCATCTACTCCGAACTGGACTTTGGCCAGAACTCCATTTATTGCCATTTCTGACCTGATCCCTAGATGCTCCTATTCTTCTTCTTTTTTAAAAAAGATTTTATTTTTAAGTAATCTCTACACCCAATATGGGGCTTGAACCCACAAGCCGAGATCAAGAGTTTCACATTCCACCGACTGAGGCCCCCAGGAACCTCCTATATGTTCCTATTCTAACAAGGGACCGTGATTACATTTTGGGTCTCAGGTCATCAAAGTCAACTGGGAGTCTGTGGCCAGTGGTCCTCAAAATGTTTGGGTATTTTCCTTTTCCCAATGCCCAATGACCCAAGCAAATAGCCATAAGTCCCTCTGGGAGAAGGCCAGAAGGAATCATTACACATTCAAGTACCACATTCATGTTACAGGGTCCTTCAATCCTGGAGTTCTAGACTCTTCTTCAATCAGCGGGTTCCGGTTTTGAAAACTGACTTTGGGTAGCAACTGGACAAGGCAGTGTGACTTTTTATTGGAGCAACTGCTCTTAGCTTCATCATCATGACCCTTGATGTTTCCTCTCGCTCCATGGTTCAGTTTGAATAGTACCCTTGTTGGCTAACTGACTATTTTGCCTGTGGTTATGCCAAGTTCTCTTAACTGCCTCCATAACTCTCCTCCGCCCTGACCCTGCTGGCTGCCACTTCAATCTTGCTGCTCACTGTGATAATTGCAGCCCCCTGGCTTCAAGCAGTTAAGCACTGCCACTCTTTCCGTATTGCTTGGAGTCCTCTCTGGCCATTGCTGGGGAGCCACTGCAGGGGAGGAGAATGGGTCCGCAAGGGAAATGGAGGCAGCTTTGATACCAGGCAGTCGGGCCCCAGACACCACACTTTTACCCAATTCCCACTACTGCCTGCGAAACCTAGAAAATAAATATTCAAATGACCCCTTGGGAGCCTGCAAGGGCTGAGGGCTGGGCACGGGGCTGCCTTTGCATTTCGTGTTGATCCACTGCCCCCACGTGGCCACAGCCCAAACTTCATCTTCGTTGGTTCCCCAACAGTGGCCTACCCTTCAGATTCTGGCCCCTGCTATAAAGACCCTCCAACATCACCCTGATGGGAAGCATGCCCCCGCTGGCCTCAGAAAGCACTGTGTGGCTTTGGACTGGGTACTTACCCTCCTGGGCCTCATTTCCCTCCTTTCTAAAATGGGGTGATGATAGCAAAGTAAGTGAAATGATGAAATAAATTAATACAACTAAATTCCTGGATCAATAAGGGCCCAAAAAAGATAAGCTCTGGTGCTGTAATGCTCAGAGGGGCGCCTGACTGGCTGGGTCGGTGGAGCATGTGACTCTCTATCTCCAGGTGGTGAGTTCGAGCCCCGCGATGAGTGTAGAGGTCACTAAAAAAAAATTATTTTTTTAAATTAGGGGCACCTGGGTAGCTCAGTTGGTTGAGTGTCTGATTTCGGCTCAGGTCACAATCTCATGGTTTGTGAGTTCGAGCCCCGCATGGGGCTCTGTGCTGGCAATGTGGAGCCTGCTTGGTATCCTCTCTGTCTGCCCCTCTCCCACTCTCACTGTCTCTCTCTTAAAATAAATAAATCTTTAAAAAAATTTTTTTTAATGTTTATTTATTTTTGAGAGAGAGAGAGAGAGACATAACATGAGCAGGGAGGGGCAGAGAGGGAGACACGGAATCTGAAGCAGGCTCCAGGCTCTGAGTTGTTAGCACAGAGCCTGAGGCAGGGTTCAAACTCATGAGCTATGAGATCATGACCTGAGCCGAAGTCGGATGCCCCACCAACTGAGCCACCCAGGTGCCCCTCAAAATAAATAAATATTAAAAAAAAGACTTTTAATTTAAAAATCAGTAGATAAATCGGGTGGCAACTGTCACCGTCTCACCTGTGCTACAGTGGGTGAACTGCGAAGTCAGCTGCCAATGTTGGGGCTCAGCCTTCAACAGTAGGCCATCCCCTTTTCAAGGTTCCTTGAGAAATGCTCCACTAGAGTAGCTTGGTTCTTGCTGGCTTGACTCAGATCACTGTTGAGTAAAAGGTGTAGACATTGCTGAGATAATGGGAGGCCTGGCTCAGACCGTGATTTGGAGATTCAGAAGTCCCTCACTAGAGAATGCTCTACTGCTCTCAACGCTGGAAGGACCTTCGTCCCCAGGCTGGGGTCATAGAAGTAAGTGTTCTCCCCAAACCTCTCCTTCCTGGACCAGTTGTGTGAGACCACCAGGTGCCTTCCGGGACAGGATTTCTGCCCTTAAGACAGCCAGCCTGGGCCGGAGGGGGGATTCAGTCCCAGACCTGACTCTCCCCAAGCTTGGCCCTGTCACTTGAGCAGAGCCTCCCTGCCTCCTTGTCAACACAGAGCCCATTCATGGGCACTGATCGCCAGCCTCGTAGACCCAGAAAGGGAGCCCTGCCCCTGGCTCACCTACCCCCATCACTGCTGAAGTGATCCCTTCAACCATAGACACAAGCAGAAACGTATCATGAGCTGCGGCCTCTCGTTCCCAGCAATTAGCCAAGCTTGTCCATCTTGAGGACAGAAGAGACAGCTGGAAGACCAGGCTGGTAATTGAAGAAGGCGTAGGTGAAGGGCCACGACTCAAATGTTCCTAATGGGCGATGACCTCCAGCCTGCGGAATGCTAGATTTTGGAAACAATGTTCAAATAATAGCGTAAAGGCCACCAGTTTAATTCCTAATCCTGAGAAGGAAATTTATGTGTATTCCTGGGCCAGAGTTTATAAAAGTTATCAAGTGGCTTTAAGTGTCTATCCCAAAATTTTCCCAAGGATGGCTTTCTAAATGTTCCCAGAGAGACTTTTCTGAGCTCTTGGCTCCTCTGAATTTGCCATAGTAAAGATAAGGCAGAGATTTTGAAGGGGTTGGAGAAGGACATTAGAAGAACAAATCATCTTGTGTTTTCTAGAAATGTCCTAATTTTAATTTACCGTCATATCAGATATCATGCCAGATGGATTTCATTCTGTCCGATTTGAGTCAGACCACCTGGGTCAGGATCTTGGCTCTGGCAGTGACGAGACCTGGAAAATTTATTTGATCTGCCGTCTTCGTGTTAAGCATTCCCCAGCAGCTGGGCGGTGGCCGGCGGCCCTGCAAGGATCATCACTTCAGCTGCGGGGCTGCCCAGCCACACCTCCACGGGCTGGGCTGAAGGAGACGCTGAGCACACGGGGTCAGACAGGATGTTTGTTACCTACACGGGCAGCAAAAGCAAAGTCAGCGTGGCACCAGCTCCTTGTGTCCCTAGTCCCACAGGATGGCACCGAGCTGGGACCCAGAGAGCAGATGGCACAGGCAGGGTGCCACTCTGCCGTGCAGAAGCCAAGTGTCACCTCTAGCCTAGCAGCTTTATGGACTTAGGCGGCGGCCTGCAGACGTCTTGTGGAAGCAGGGAGAAGGGGAAAGTGCTGCACTTCGGGCACCGGGAAGAGGGACGAGAAATGGCCCCGCAGCAGGCTTCGGGAAGATAGGGAGGTGGGTGAGAATCGGCCCCAGGGCAGCGGCCCACTAGGCCACTTCTCTCCAGCTGCTCTAGGAGGAAGCGCTGGGCGGGCCACGGCCCCTGTGCCAGACTGCCTATGTGGACATGTGCAAGGTCGCTGGGTGCCAGGGCAGAGCTGCTCTCTTAAACTTACCCTCGTCGTCTGTAAGATGGGGTTATTAGGGATATCTGACATCACGGGGCAGCTGGCTGCAGTTCAAAGAGCATGCGACTCTTGATTTCGGGGTCGTGAGTTTGAGTCCCACACTGGGGGTAGAGATTACTAAAAAATAAATAAAAGTTTTATAAAAAAAGGAATATCTAACATCATCTTTTTTTTTTTTTTTTTTTTTTTTTGAGATAAAGTTCATATAAGGGGTGCCTGGCTGGCTCAGTTGGATGAGCATGTGATTCTTGATCTGGGGGCCATGATTAAGCCCCCCGTTGGGTGTAAAGATTCCTCCAATAAATCAACCTTAGAAAAAAGCTTATATGGGGCACCTGGGTGGCTCAGTTGGTTAAGCATCTTGACTTTGGCTCAGGTCATGATCTCACGGTTCATGAGTTCGAGCCCTGCGTAGGGCTCTGTGCTGACAGCTCAGAGCCTGGAGCCTGCTTCGGATTCTGTGTCTCCCTCTCTCTCTGCCCCTCCCCCTGCTTGTGCTCTCTCTCTGTCTCAAAAACAAGTAAACATTTAAAAATTTTTTTTAAAGTTTACATAAAATTCACCATCTTAAAGTGTGTCTAATTCTGTGGTTTTTAGTGTATTCACAGAATTGTGCGGCCATCACGGCTACCTATTCTAGAACATTTTCATCACTCCAAAAAGAAACCCTTACCCATTAGCAGTCAGTCACTCTCCACCCTTTGCTCCCTCAGCCCCTGGGGAGCACGAATCCACCTTCTGTCTCTCTGGATTTGTCTGGTCATTTATTTAAATGGAATCATATAGTATGTGGCCTTTCCAGCTTCCATCACTTGGCATAATGTCTCCAAGGCCCATCTAAGTTGGAGCATGGGTCAGGACTTCATTCCTCTTTATGGCCAAGTGATATTCCATTGTGCGGATGTATCATGTTGGGTCTGTCCCTCCACCACTCGAGGGACATTTGGGTTGTTTCCACTCTTCGGCTATTATGAGTAATGCTGCTGTGAACATTCAGGTTTGCATTTTTGTGTGAACATATGTTTTTAATTCTCTTGGGTGCATACTTAGGAGTGGAATTGTTAGCTCATACAGTGACTCTGTACTTAATGTTTTGAAGAACTGCCAGACTCTTCCGCTGGGGCTGAGTATTTTATACTGGTGTGTATTTAAAAAATTGTTTTTAGGGGCGCCTGGGTGGCGGAGTCGGTTAAGCGTCGGCTTCAGCCAGGTCACGATCTCGCCCTCCGTGAGTTCGAGCCCCGCGTCAGGCTCTGGGCTGATGGCTCGGAGCCTGGAGCCTGTTTCCGATTCTGTGTCTCCCTCTCTCTCTGCCCCTCCCCCGTTCATGCTCTGTCTCTCTCTGTCCCAAAAATAAATAAAAACGTTGAAAAAAAATTTGAAAAAAAGGAAAAAAAAATTTTTTTTTAAACATTTGCTTAGTTTTGAAAGACAGAGAGAGACAGAGCACGAGCAGGGGAGGGGAAGAGAGAGAGGGAGACACAGAAGTGGAAGCAGGCTCCAGGGTCTGAGCTGCTCACACAGAGCCTGACGTGAGGCTTGAACTCATGAACCATGAAGATAATGAGCTGAAGTCAGACGCTCAACTGACTGAGCCACCTAGGTGCTCCGATATACTAGTATGTATTTTTAAAAATCATGAAAACCACTCTTAACAGAGCCTGGCCCACAATGTTCATTCTTTCATCCCTTAGTTATGGAGCACCTACTATGTGCCAAGCATTGTTGTAGATATAATGATATAGTGGTGAAAGATAGAGAGCTGGCATTCGTGTGTGTGTGTTTATATGTGTGTACGGATGCATGATTGTATGTCCATGTACATATATGTGTGTCTACATGTATGTTTGTGTGTGTGCGTGTGTCTACGTGTATGTGTGTGCATGAGTCTATGTGTGTGTGTCTACATGTGTCTGTGTGCATGTGTGTGTGTGACGGGAAGGTGATGCTGATACAAGTCATGGGGAAGCAATAAAGCAGGGAAATAAAGCAGGCTGGGGGAATTCTGGGCGGGCATGGGATGGCTGTTTTTTGAGAGAGAGAGAGAGAGAGAGAGCCAACAAGGGAGGGGCAGAGAGAGAAGGGGACAGAAGATCCAAAGCAGGCTCCATGCCGACAGCAGAGACCCCAATGTGGGGCTCGAACTCACAAACTGTGAGATCGTGACCTGAGCCAAAGTCAGATGCTTAACCAAATGAGCCACGCAGGTGCCCCATGGGATGGCTATTTTTCCTTCGATGTTTGGGGAAGGCATCAGTGACAAAGGGTAGGAGGTGAGGGAACATGGCCTTTCCAAGAAAAGACAACTGCAGAGACCAAGGTCCCCAAGTTGTGGTATGCCTGAGGAACAGCAAGGCGGCCAGCAAGGTCAGAGTGGAGGGAATAAAGATAGCAGGGGGTGGGCACAGGACAGTAACAGGAACCACATCCTGCGGGGCCCCGGGCCCTGATGAGAACTCTGGTTTCACTCGGAGAGATGGGAACCATTGCAGGGATTTGAGGCTCCTGGCGATGGGGTCTCCTGAGTTCTAGCGAGGTCCTCCAGCCGCCGTGCTGAGAGGGAGTGGGAAGAGACAGGGATGCCACACTGCAGCATGCCCCGACCCTGTAGGGGATGACACTGGTGTGGGCCAGGGACAGCCCTGGAAGTGGTGGGAAGGGTCCAGTTCCTGGATAAGTTGTGGCAAGAGAGCCAACAGGATTTGCTGATTAAATGGATGTGAAGTTCGAAGAAAAAGAAGAGTAGAAAATGATTCCAACAGCTTTTGGTCTAAGCAACTGCAAGAACAGAAAGTCGTGGTATGTGATGAGTTGGGGCATCTTCGCTTTGTTCACGGCAGAACCCCACGTGCCGAGAACAATGCCTGGCACATAGTAGGGCTCAACCAGATGAGTAAATGGAAAGGTGACAGGATCCTCGGGAAGGCCTCTACCAGTGCTTATTTTTTGACACCTATGATCACCAGATGTAGGGTGACGCCTCCCTCCCCCTGGTCTCAAACTCTTCAGAAAAAGATTCTTGTGGCTTTGTGTGTGTGTGTGCGTGTGTGTGTGTGTGTGTGTGTGTGTGTGTGATTTTTACTAGGTCACTAATTCTCATGGAGATTTTTGCCAGAATCTTTTACAAATGTTTGCAGTAGGCAGGCTAATTGAATCAATGTATTGCCTTTACCCAGGTGCATGCGCTCTGTCTTCTGGGATTTGTTCCCAGGAGAATCTTGGGCTGTGTTCTCTGCCTTCTGACCTGCCACCTACTGTTTATTGAATGGTTACTTTGCACCCAGCACTATGTTAACACAGTATTTAATACTATCATTAGCTTCACTTAATAGTGAGGAAATAGACATGCTTTTTAATTCAGGTTAACTTGACCAAGACCACACAGCTCGTTAAGCAGGTAGATCCAACATTGAAACCCATCTGTGCTCCCAACCACTGCACTTCATCTTCTCCCTTTTCTGGGGTGGGTGTTCCCTTGGTAGGAGTGTTTCCATGGCGACTTCTGCATTCAGAGGCAGACTGGACCTTTCCAACTCTAAGCTTTAATTCCAGAGCCCCATTCTCCAGGTTTCTCCCAAACGTCACCTGTAACTCACCTTGATTTCGAGCCACTACTCTTGACACAAAATTGTGCATCTCTTAATCCTCACCATGAATTTTAAATTTTAACCTTTGACCAAGGAACACCATCTCTTCTCCTCTTCCTCCTTTGGGGTGAACAATACCAGTGATCCAGGGAATTCTGCAAATTTCAGACTCCTGTCCGGAATGGGCTGACCAATTATTGCCCAGGACTTACCTCCTAATTCAGGCACGATTTGGGTACTTATGAAATGGGAGAGGGAACCTCAAGATGATGAGTTCAACCCTAATTTCTTTGTTTTTAAATTTTTTAATGTTTATTTATTTTGAGAGAGAGAGAGAGAGAGAGAGAGAGAGAGAGAGACAGCATGAGCAGGGGAGGGACAGAGAGGAGAGAGAGAGAATCCCAAGCAGGCTCTTTGCTGATCAAGAGTTGGGCGCTTAACCAACTAAGCCGCCCGGGCACCCCTAAACCCTAATATCTAAAACTGAAAATTCTTATCAATTCTCCTCATTTATCGTAATCTTTCCAACCACTTCTTTCCACCAGTCTTGCTCCATTCTTTCTCCTGATTGCCATCTGTTATGTCTGGTTACAGAATTGAAAACATCTAAAAGCTGAGCATTTCCAAATACTTTGTCAAATACTGCCCTAAACTCTACCTGAAATGCCTCATAATGATGTATACAACGTCTGCTTTTTAACAGTATAATAAGATGTGAAAATCGGTATTGGTTGCATCCTTTAATAAATCTTAGCCAATCCTGGGGCTCCTGGGTGGCTTAGTTGGTTGAGCATCCAACTTTGGCTCAGGTCATGATCTCATGGTTCATGAGTTCGAGCTCCACGTGGGGCTCTGTGCTGACAGCTCAGAGCCCAGAGCCTGCAGCCTACAGCCCGCTTCGGATTCTGTGTCTCCCTCTCTCTCTGTCCCTACCCCACTCACACTCTGTCTCTGTCTCTCTCTCAAAAAATAAATGAACATAAAAAGAAAAGAAAAGAAAAGAAATCTTAGCCAATCCTGGGCTGAAGGCAATCTGAAACAGAGTAGGGTGAAGAGAATGTCTGGCACGAGAGCCACTGGACAAACACCTGGGTGAGAGTCTACACGGTGGGTTTTAGTTTACTCAGGTGGACATGTCTGGTGCTCTGTAACCACAGAACGGTGAACACTTGCACAAAAACTCTACAAAGAATTAAAAGTCTCATTGAAATATGCTTCAAGTATTATTAAAATATATACCCCACCTTCCTTCCCAGATACCCTACTTCATTGTCTCAAGCTCTAGAGCCCCAGGTTAAAGCTCTTGTTCAGGCCAGAGGCCAACATTTTGTGATTTCCACCACCACTTTTTTTTTTTTTAAAGATTTCTTTTTTTTTTTTTTTTTTTTTTATTATTTATCTTTGGGACAGAGAGAGACAGAGCATGAACGGGGGAGGGTCAGAGAGAGAGGGAGACACAGAATCGGAAACAGGCTCCAGGCTCCGAGCCATCAGCCCAGAGCCTGACGCGGGGCTCGAACTCCCGGACCGCGAGATCGTGACCTGGCTGAAGTCGGACGCTTAACCGACTGCGCCACCCAGGCGCCCCCAAAGATTTCATTTTTTTTTTTTTTTAATTTTTTTTTTTCAACTTTCATTTATTTTTGGGACAGAGAGAGACAGAGCATGAACGGGGGAGGGGCAGAGAGAGAGGGAGACACAGAATCGGAAACAGGCTCCAGGCTCTGAGCCATCAGCCCAGAGCCCGACGCGGGGCTCGAACTCACGGACCGCGAGATCGTGACCTGGCTGAAGTCGGATGCTTAACCGACTGCGCCACCCAGGCGACCCGAGATTTCATTTTTAAGTAATCTCTACACCCAACACGGGGCTTGAACTCACAACCCCGAGATGAGTCACATGCTCTACCCACCGAGCCAGCCAGGTGTCCCTCCACCATCACTTTTAACCCTACTATTACCTGGAGGCAGTTTGGTGCTCAAAAAGGGAAAACCAACAACAGTCAAGAGGCCAACAGGGACCCTGAAGAGGAAAAACAGTTAATAAGGAGCAAAGCCTTGTCCTCTCTCTGGTCTTGGGTGGGTGGGGCTCATGTCACGCCGATGATGAAATTCTGGCGAGTTCTTCCCAATTCCTTCCAGTCTCACTCGCCCTGTGAAGTTGTAAGTAAGTGTAAGTGAGTATTCCAAAGTCCTTTTCTGGACTGAGGACTGAGGCCACACCTCCACCTCTCAGGGTCAGCATAATCTTGGTGGTCTTCCTAAACGACATCAGCAATGGGTCTTAGGGTAATCTGGGCGGGACCTGAAAATTCTGTAGGCAAACGGAGCTAAAACTTCGGGTGTCACCGGAAGCATTAATGAAACATACATGCACGGACAGAAGCCAGAAGGAAATAGAAAGGAAGCAGAGAGGGACAAGAGGAGAAATAAGATATTCATGGGGTGTTTGATACTATAAAATTCCCTGCAGAACAGCTAAGACACTGGTACCACAGATGTCTGAGTCTGTGGTTGGGCATTACTTATATCTTTTTGTAAGTTTTTTCTTTTAACGTTTATTTATTTTTGAGAGAGAAACAGAGCGCGAGTGGGGGAAGGGCAGAGAGAGAGAGAGAGAGAGGGAGACACAGAATCCGAAGCAGGTTCCAGGCTCCAAGCTGTCAGCACAGAGCCCGACATGGGGCTCGAACCCACGGACCACGATATCATGACCTGAGCTCAAGTCGGACCGACTGAGCCACCCAGGCGCCCCAAGGACACTACTTAGATCTTACAGTGATACGATACAGCCACTGAAGTCAAGCTCTGTTATCCACATGAATGAAAAGTGATGTGCGTAACACAGTTTATTTATATATGCACCCAAGAATATATTCGGATCAGAAATCACGGAAAAACTGGGTGGCCAAGTGGTGATGTTACAAAAAATAATCCACATATGGGTTCAGTGTAGTCTGGGAGCCCGTTATAATGTCTGCAATTTATTCTAAAATGCTACTGTGCAGTCAGTGTGATATTTTCCAAGGTAGCTTTGCTTCTAGGAGTAGTCCGCTAAGAAGGTGGCTGCCATCCAGCTGGGCCACACTCCAACGGCTGCTCCGACACGCTCATTTGCAGTTCGACAGACTTTAATCAGTACTGCACATCCGAAAATGGCTTGATTTTTTTCTCTTGAAGATATTTATTTATTTATATTTTCGAGAGAGACAGAATGTGAGCAGAGCAGGGGGCAGAGAGACAGGAAGACACATAATCCAAAGCAGGCCCCAGGCTCCAAGCTGTCAGCACAGAGCCCGACGCTGGGATTGAACCCACAAACCGCGAGATCATGACCTGAGCTGAAGTCAGATGGTTAACGGCCTGAGCCACCGAGGCGCCCTGAAGATTTTAAGTAATCTCTACACCTAATGTAGGGCTTGAACTCACAACCCCGAGATCAAGTCCCGTGCTCTACCGACTGAGCCAGCCAACTGCCCGCCGAAATTTGTTTTTATTGGTGCAACTAGTCTCATGAGAGGCTGTCATAGACCAAATTAAAGGCATTCAAGACTGGCCAGGATAGTTTACGTGACTAGGGTGTAAGAATCTATGAAGTCTTCATTCCCTAGAGATAGTGGCTGAGGCCTGCTTCCCAGCGGCCTGGTCCACCTGCTCATTTAGGATTACAAAATCTCACCCTAGGAATATTGCTGCTTCTACCTCCCGTAAACCTTTTATATAGGGTGTGGTCAGAGCGTCTGAAAGGAGAGCTGGGTATTCCTCCAATTTACAGAAGAGGATGTCCCAACTGTTTTGGGCCAGCTTTGCTAGTAAATGCAGACTGATGTTTTATGTGTCCAGCAGAATTTGAAACGTGCTCAAAGCTGGCAGCAAGATTTAAAGGAATAGCTCAGGGGTGCTTGATGGCTCAGTTGGTTGAGTGGTTGACTCAGGTCATGATCTCAGTTTGTGAGATCAAGACCTGCATCGGGCTCTGTGCGGACAGGGTGGATTCTGCTTTGGATTCTCTCTCCTTCTCTCTCTAAATAAATAAATTTAAAAAAGAAGAGAAGAAAGCAAAAAGGATAAGCTCACTCACCAGAGCGGATTGGACGCCTTCTCTATGAAATGCAAGACTTGGTGATCCTGAAAACGTTCCCAACTGGGTGAGGGAGAAAGGCTCTTCTAGGAAATTGTTTCTGAAAAATTCTCTTACAGGGAAATGTGTGTAAAAATTGCAAGTTGTAAATGATGCTTAGGCTTAGACCAAAGCCCTGTACCTACTGAGAGCTCAGAAGGTATGAATGAGGAGAGAGGACAGGAGTGGTGGTGGCTTATGTAGACAGAGGAGCCAACCAATCACAGGTCACATCCACTGTCTACAAAGGAAACAAAGTCAAGACTAGGTCCTTGGTGCGTTGTAAAGGATTAGTAAAGACCTCTCAGACTGGAAGAGAAAAATCGTCAGTCTAGGCCTGAGGAAAGTGGCCCTTGCAGGGGTTTGTGCACACGTCCACAGGGGTTTTCAAATCACATTATGCGTGCTCATCAATGTCTGTGTGCGATCTGTGTGCCGAGGAACATTATCAGGGACACAAAATCATACTTAAGGGTTTCTATTTTTTTTAATATGTTTTTTTAATGTTTATTTTATTTTTTGATAGGGAGTGCGAGCAGAGGAGGGGCAGAGAGAGAGGGAGACAGAGGATATAAAGTGGGCTCTGGGCTGACAGCAGCAAGCCTGATCCAGGACTCAAACTCACAAACCCCGAGATCATGACCTGAGCTGAAGTCTGACGCTCAATTGACTGGGCCACCCAGATGCCCCTTAAGGGTTTCTTTTTAACTGAATCTTTTACCAGTTGCTGTAAAGTTCAACCGACTTTGTAAAACCCGGGGACCTGCAGGGAGCATCCTACTTTGTAAGATGAGGAACCTAACCAAGGCACTACCGACCTGATAACAACAGACTAAAATGCCATGTGGATTCTAGCCTGCAGGCCAGCTTCACTGAGAGATGAATAGTCTTTCAAATCTGAAGGACGTGGCAACAAACATTTATATACGAGACGTGCTGTGGGGTTCCTTAAATAAGTAACTCCCCAGGCTCATATACTTATAGAACAATTATTTAACAGAGACGGGCTGAGAAAAAGAAGAACGAAGAGTTGATGAGTATTACTCTGAAACAAAGATAAAGCAGCATTTAGATGCTTAAGCATGGTTGAAGCTGATGGGCACAAGAAATTGGATTTTTACACTATACTGAAAAACAAAGTCACTTGAACATGGCTTTGGGACACTGTGATGAAATTACTCAGATAAGGCCATGTTTAAAGCCACAGAATTTCGTAACATTGTCACAAAAGCTCAGAAAGTCTGGAAACTGCTGCTCGACTTGCATTCCAACTGCAAACGCCTTCCCACTCCAAGCTGGGGACAGGGCTTTGGTTACCATGTCCGTCCGAGGGAGATCTGTTGTGGTTTTAAAGTGTCTAGTGGAGCTTTATAAAGAGCACAGAAAAGCATGACCTTTGTGTCAGCATTAACCTCAACATATAATTCTGGGAAACTTTTTACCTAGTGTTTTACTTATTACTGCCCGTGAAGTAAGTTTTACTTGTGCCTCCAAAGCTGTGCAAGCATATACTTTAAAAACACAAGGTATCTTATATAAACATTGTTGTAGGCTTTCCTTTACTAAACTGGTACTTTGTTGAAGAGCTTTTAGTGGCTACTCCTCGTTTACGCTTAGTTTTTATATAGTCCAGTTTCATAGGGCCGTACTAATTGTATTAGATCCCAGTTATACTAGACTTATTTAAACAATTTTTTTTATGTTGATTTTTGAGACAAAGAGAGGCAGAGCATGAGCAGGGGAGGGCAGAGAGCGAGAGACAGAATCTGAAGCAGGCTCTGGGTTCTGAGCTGTCAGCACAGAGCCCGATGCGGGGCTCGAACCCACGAACTGTGAGATCATGACCTGGGCCAAAGTCAGACACTCAGTCGGTTGACTGAGCCACCCAGGTGCCCCTAGCCTTATTTTTTATTGAACAATGTTCAATGGTAGGGATCCCACTCTGACCTTTTTTCTCCAGCCACCTCCTTCCACTCCCCTTCCCCTTGACCAACTCCCCATTTACTTGCCCTTAAATAGATAATGGGATGCAGTTTTGTGTTACTTCAGTTACTGTAATATTGGATCTGCTACCCTAAGCTACATTTCTTTGGGGGCCAAAGGGAGAAAGGACTTTTTATATTATCTGAGTCTAATAAATGTAATAAGAACCGGCTACTCTGTTAAGTAACAAACCTGGGTTCCAAATGTTTTCTTTTTCTTTTTTTTTTTAAGTAACAATACAATCTAGATACAAATCTGTGTACTTCACTGGAGACATTGTATAAAATACAGATATTGTATCTTACGACTGTAGCTACAAAAATCATAGGTGTTTCTTTTTGTTCAAAAGAGCTGAAATATTTTAGCAAATGGAATGAAAAACAATCTGAGGAAGTCATGAGATAGATTCTACATTTCAGTCAAATCCCAAATTCCATTGTTCTCCGTGATGAAATATCCAGGAGTGTGAGGTCTGTAAATATCCTACACACAGTTATGGCTTAGCGGGAGTTACTTTGGGATTCTTAAACACACATTGTGTTCCATAATTCACACAGAATAGAAACAAATATAGTTTCGAACATTCTCTGAAGGGCATCTTCTTCACTATACATTATTTTTCTTGGGTTCTGTAGGGTCATGACATTAAACTCCTTCCAGAACACCTTCAGCACAAAGAAATTATATCCAAGCAGGAAATAAAGACAGGCACTATAGAAGAGCACTTCAAACTTATACCCTAGACACTCAAAACTCAACAAAAACCTTGCAAAACT